>NC_092779.1:50093423-50732766 GCF_047496795.1 Chiloscyllium punctatum
ATTCCTATTGCGCCATAATCAGAACCATTCCCATTGCACCACAGTCACTAACATTCCCATTGTCCCACAGTCACTACCATTCCCATTGTACCACAGTCACTAACATTCCCATTGCACCACGGTCACTAACATTCCCATTACATCACAATCACTAACATTCCCATTCCTCCTCAGTCACTAACATTCCCATTGCACCAAAAGCACTAACATTCCTATTGCACCAAATTCACTAAGACTCCCATTGAATCACAGTCACTAACATTCTGACCGCACCACAGTTACTAATATTCCCAATGCACCACATACACAAACATTCCCATTGCACCACAAGCACTAACCTTCCATTTACACCACAGTCACTCACATTCTCATTACGCCACAGTAACTAAAATTCCCATTGCACGACTCTCAATAACATTCCCAAGGCACCACAATCGTGAACATTCCTATTGCGCCACAATCAGTAACATTCCCATTGCACCACATTCACTAACACTTCCATTGCACCACAGTCACTAACATTCCCATTGCACCACAATGATTAATATTCGCATTGTACCACAGTTACTAAACTTCCCTTGCACCACAATCACTAACATTCCCATTGCACCACAGTCACGAGCATTCCCATGGCACCACAATCATGAACATTCCCATTGTACCACAGTCACCAAAAATCCCATTGCACCACAATCACTAACATTCCCATTGCACCACAATCAGTAACATTCCTATTGCACCACAATCACTATCATTCCTATTCCATCATAATCACCAGCATTATTATTGCACCACAGTCACTAACATTCCCATTGCACCACAGTCACTAGCATTCCCATGGCAACACAATCACTAACATTCCCATTGCACCACAGTCACTAACGTTCCCATTGTACCACAATCACTAACATTCCCTGTGTACCACAATCACTAACATTCCCATTGCACCACAGTCACTAACGTTCCCATTGTACCACAATCACTAACATTCCCTATGTCCCACAGTCACTAACATTCCCTTGCACCACAAGCAGTATCATTCCCATTACATCATAATCACCAGCATTCTCATTGTACCACAGTCACTAACATTCCCAATGCATCACAATCACCAACATTCCTATGGCACCACAATCAACATCATTCCCATTGCACCACAATGATTAATATTCCCATTGTACCACAGTTACTAAACTTCCCTTGCACCACAATCACTAACATTCCCATTGCACCACAGTCACTAGCATTCCCATGGCACCACAATTATGAACATTCCCATTGTACCATAGTCACCAAAAATCCCATTGCACCACAATCACTAACATTCCCATTGCACCACAATCAGTAACATTCCCATTGCACCACAATCACTATCATTCCTATTCCATCATAATCACAAGCATTATCATTGCACCACAGTCACTAACATTCCCATTGCACTACAGTCACTAACGTTCCCATTGTACCACAATCACTAACGTTCCCTGTGTACCACAATCTCTAACATTCCCTTGCACCACAAGCAGTATCATTCCCATTACATCATAATCACCAGCATTCTCATTGTACCACAGTCACTAACATTCCCAATCCACCACAATCACCAACATTCCTATGGCACCACAATCAACATCATTCCCATTACACCACAATCACTAACATTCTCATTTCATCACAATCACGAACATTCCCATGGCACCACAATCGTGAACATTCCTATTGTGCCACAATCAGTACCATTCCCATTGTACCACAGTCACTAACATTCCCATTGCACCGCAGTCAATAACATTCCCATGGCAAGAAAAGCACTAACATTCCGATTGTATCACAATCAGTAACATTCCCATTGCACCACAATCACTAATATTCCCATGGCACCACAGTCACCTGCATTCTCATTGCACCACAATCACTAACATTCCCATTGCACCACAAGCACTATCATTCCCATTCCATCATAATCACCAGCATTCTCAATGTACCACAATCACTAACATTCCCATTGCAACACAGTCACTATCATTCCCTTGCACCAGAAGCACTAACATTCCCATGGCACCAAAAGCACTAATATCCCTATTGCACCACATTCATTAAGACACCCATTGCACCACTGTCACTAACATTCCCATTGCACCACAATCACTAACATTCCCATTACACCACAATCACCAGCATTCTCATTGCACCACAGTCACTATCATTCCCTTGCACCATAATCAGTAACATTCCAATTGTAGTACAGTCACTAACATTCCCATTGCATCACAATCACTAAAATTCCCATTGCACCACAAGCAGTATCATTCCCATTCCATCATAATCACCAGCACTCTCATTGCACCATAGTAACTAACATTCCCATGGCATCACAATCACGAACATTCCCATTGTACCACAGTCACTAAGAATCTCATTGCACCACAATCACTAACATTCCCATTGCACCACGATCAGTAACATTCCCATTGCAGTACCGTCATCAAGATTCTCATTGCACCACAATCTCTAACATTCCCATTGCACCACAGTCACTAACATTCCCATTGCACCACAATACTAACCTTCCCTGTGTACCACAGTGACTAACATTCCCATTGTACCACAGTGACTAACATTCCCATTGCACCACAGTCACTAATATTCCCATTGCATCACAGTATCTAACATTCCCATGGCACCACAATCGTGAACATTCCTATTGTGCCACAATCAGTACCATTCCCATTGTACCACAGTCACTAACATTCCCATTGTACCACAGTCACTAACATTTCCATTACATCACAATCACTAACATTCCCATTCCTCCTCAGTCACTAACAATCCCATTGCACCAAAAGCACTAACATTTCTATTGCACCACATTCACTAAGACTCACATTGCTTCACAGTCACTAAATTCCGACTGCACCACAGTTACTAACATTCCCATTGCACCACATTCACAAACATTCCCATTGCACCACAACCGCTAACATTTCCATTGTACCACATGCACTAACATTCCCATTGCACCACAGCCACTTACATTCCCATTGCACCACAGCCACTTACATTCCCGTTGCATGACCACCACTAACATTCCCATTGCAACATATTTACTCTTATTTCCATTGCACCACAAGAACTATACATTCCCATTGCACCACAATCATTAACATTCCCATTGCACCGCAGTCAATAACATTCCCATGGCAAGAAAAGCACGAACATTCTTATTGTACCATATTCACTAACATTCCCATTGCACCACAATCTGTAACATTCCCATTGCACCACAATCACTAATATTCCCATGGCACCACAGTCACCTGCATTCTCTTTGCACCACAATCAGTAACATTCCCATTGTACCACAATCAGTAACATTCCCATTGCACCATGATCAGTAACATTCCCATTGCAGTACCGTCATCAAGATTCTCATTGCACCACAATCTCCAACATTCCCTGTGTACCACAGTCACTAACATTCCCATTGCACCACAATACTAACCTTCCCTGTGTACCACAGTGACTAACATTCCCATTGTACCACAGTGACTAACATTCCCATTGCACCACAGTCACTAACATTCCCATTGCACCACAGTATCTAACATTCCCATGGCACCACAATCGTGAACATTCCTATTGTGCCACAATCAGTACCATTCCCATTGTACCACAGTCACTAACATTCCCATTGTACCACAGTCACTAACATTCCCATTGCACCACAGTCACTTACATTCCCATTGCACCACAGTAACTAACATTCCCATTGCACCATTCTCAATAACATTCCCATGGCACCACAATCGTGAACATTCCTATTGTGCCACAATCAGAACCATTACCATTGAACTATGGTCACTAACATTTCCATTACATCACAATCACTAACATTCCCATTCCTCCTCAGTCACTAACAATCCCATTGCACCAAAAGCACTAACATTTCTATTGCACCACATTCACTAAGACTCACATTGCTTCACAGTCACTAACATTCCGACTGCACCACAGTTACTAACATTCCCATTGCACCACATTCACAAACATTCCCATTGCACCACAACCACTAACATTTCCATTGCACCACAGCCACTTACATTCCCGTTGCATGACCACCACTAACATTCCCATTGCAATATATTTACTCATATTCCCATTGCACCACAATTATTAACATTCCCATTGATCCGCACTCATAAACATTCCCATTGCACGACAGGCATTGGTATTTCCATCGCACCACAATCAGTAACATTCCCATTGCTCCACAAAAAATTAACATTCCCATTGATCCGCACTCATAAACGTTCCCATTGCACGACAGGCATTGGTATTTCCATCGCACCACAATCACAAACATTCCCATTGCACCACAGTCACAAATATTCCCATTGCAACACAGTGACTCACATTCTCATTGCACCATGATCACTTACACTTCCATTGCACCACAGTCACAGGTATTCCCATTTTACCACAATCGCTAACATTCCCATTGCACCATGATGACTTATATTTCCATTGCACCACTGTTATGGATATTCCCATTTTACCACAAGCAATAACATTCCCATTGCAGCACAGTCACAAACATTCCCATTGCATCACAGTCAGCAATATTCCCATTGCATCACAGTCAGCAATATTCCCATTGTACCACAACCACTAACATTCCCATGGCAACACAATTACTAACAATTGCATTGCATCACAGTAACGCACAATCTCATTACACCATAATCATAAACCCTCCCATTGCACTACAATCACCAACATTCCTATGGCACCACAATCACCAGCATTCCCATTACACCACAGTGACTAACATTCACATTGTATCACAGTCACTATTATTCACTTTGCACCACTTTCACTAACATTCCCATTACACCTCAATTACCTACATTCTCATTGCACCACAGTCACTCACATTCCCATGGCACCACAATCACTAACATTCCCATTGCACCACAATCAGTAACATTCCCATTGCACCACAATCATTAACATTCCCATTGATCCGCACTCATAAACATTCCCATTGCACGACAGCCATTGGTATTTCCATCGCACCACAATCACAAACATTACCATTGCACCACAGTCACAAATATTCCCATTGCACCACAGTCACTGACGTTCTTATTGCACCACGATCACTTACATTTCCATTGCACCACTGTTATGGATATTCCCATTTTACCACAAGCAATAACATTCCCATTGCAGAACAGTCACAAACATTCCCATTGCATCACAGTCAGCAATATTCCCATTGTACCACAACCACTAACATTCCCATGGCAACACAATTACTAACAATTGCATTGCATCACAGTAACGCACAATCTCATTACACCATAAACACAAACCCTCCCATTGCACTACAATCACCAACATTTTCAGTGCACCACCGTCACCAACATTCCTATTGCACGACAGTCACTATCATACACATTACACCAGAATCATAACATTCCCATTGCACCATGTTCACTAACATTCCCATTGTCCCACAGACACTAATATTCCCATTGCACCTCAGCTACTGACAGTCCTATTGTTGCACAACTACTAACATTCCCATTGGACCACAGCCACTTAGATTCTGACTGCAAAACCAGTACTAACATATTCATTGCACCACAGTCGCTAACATTCCCATTGCACTACAGTAACACACATTCTCATTGCACCCCAGCCACTAACATTCCCATTCCTCCTCAGTCACTAACATTCCCATTGCACTACAATCACTAACATTCCCATGGCACCACAATCGTGAACATTCCTATTGCGCCACTATCAGTACCATTCCCATTGCATCACAGTCACTAACATTCCCATTACATCACAATCACTAACATTACCATTCCTCCTCAGTCACTAACATTCCCTTTGCACCAAAAGCACTAGCATTCCTATTGCACCACATTCACAAAGACTCCCATTGCATCACAGTCACCAACATTCAGACTGCACCACAATTACCAACATTCCCATTGCACCACAGTCACTAACATTCCCATTGCACCACAATCACTAACATTCCCATTGTACCACAGTCACTAACAATCCCATTGCACCACAGTGACTCACATTCTCATTGCGCCACAGTCACTAACATTCCCATTGCACCACAATCACCAGCATTCTCATTGCACCATAGTCACTAACATTCCCATTGCACCACAGTCACTATCATTCCCGTGCACCACAGTCACTAACATTCCCATGGCACCACAATCACTAACATTCCCAATGCACCACAATCAGTAACATTCCCATTGCACCACAAGCACGATCATTCCCATTCCATCATAATCACCAGTATTCTCATTGCACCACAGGAACTAACATTCCCATGGCACCACAATCACGAACATTCCCATTGTACCACATTTACTAGCTTTCCCTTGCACCACAATCACTAACATTCCCATTGCACCAGTCACTAACATTCCCATGGCACCAAAAGCACCAATATCCCTATTGCACCACATTCACTAAGACTCCCATTGCACCATAGTCACTAAAATTCCATCTGCACTCCTGTCACTAACATTCCCATGGCACCACAATCACGAACATTCCCATTGTACCACATTTACTAGCTTTCCCTTGCACCACAATCACTAACATTCCCATTGCACCAGTCACTAACATTCCCATGGCACCAAAAGCACCAATATCCCTATTGCACCACATTCACTAAGACTCCCATTGCACCATAGTCACTAAAATTCCATCTGCCCTCCTGTCACTAACATTCCCATGGCACCACAATCACTAACATTCCCATTGCATCACAGTCACTAACATTCCCATTGCATCACAGTCACTAACATTCCCTCGTACCACAAGCACTAACCTTCCCATTACACCACAGTCACTAACATTCCCATTACACCACAGTAACTAACATTCCCATTGCACCACTCTCAATAACATTCCCAAGGCATCACAATCGTGAACATTCCCATTGCACCACAAACACTAACATTCCCATTGCACCACAATCACTAACATTCCCTATGTACCACAGTTACTAACCTTCCCTTGCACCATAATCACTAACATTCCCATTGCACCACAATCACTAACATTCCCATTGCACCACAATCACTAACATTCCTATTCCATCATAATCACCAGCATTATCATTGCACCACAGTCACTAACATTCCCACTGCACCACGATCAGTAACATTACCATTGCAGTACCGTCACCAACATTCTCATTGCACCACAATCTCTAACATTCCCTGTGTACCACAGTCACTAACATTCCCATTGCACCACAATACTAACCTTCCTTGTGTACCACAGTCACTAAAATTCCCATTGTACCACAGTCACTAACATTCCCATTCCACCACAGTCACTAACATTCCCATGGCACCACGATCGTGAACATTCCTATTGCGCCACCATCAGTACCATTCCCATTGCACCACAGTCACTAACATTCCCATTATATCACAATCACTAACATTACCATTCCTCCTTAGTCACTAACATTCCTTTTGTACCAAAAGCACTAACATTCCTATGGCACCACAATCGTGAACATTCCCATTGTACCACAATCAGTAACATTCCCATTGCACCACAATCATTATCATTCCTATTCTATCATAATCACAAGCATTATTATTGCACCACAGTCACTAACATTCCCATTGTCCCACAGTCACTAACGTTCCCATTGCATCACAGTCACTAACATTCCCATTGTACCACAGTCACTAACAATCCCATTGCACCACAGTGACTCACATTCTCATTGCGCCACAGTCACTAACATTCCCATTGCACCACAATCACCAGCATTCTCATTGCACCATAGTCACTAACATTCCCATTGCACCACAGTCACTATCATTCCCGTGCACCACAGTCACTAACATTCCCATGGCACCACAATCACTAACATTCCCAATGCACCACAATCAGTAACATTCCCATTGCACCACAAGCACGATCATTCCCATTCCATCATAATCACCAGTATTCTCATTGCACCACAGGAACTAACATTCCCATGGCACCACAATCACGAACATTCCCATTGTACCACATTTACTAGCTTTCCCTTGCACCACAATCACTAACATTCCCATTGCACCAGTCACTAACATTCCCATGGCACCAAAAGCACCAATATCCCTATTGCACCACATTCACTAAGACTCCCATTGCACCATAGTCACTAAAATTCCATCTGCACTCCTGTCACTAACATTCCCATGGCACCACAATCACGAACATTCCCATTGTACCACATTTACTAGCTTTCCCTTGCACCACAATCACTAACATTCCCATTGCACCAGTCACTAACATTCCCATGGCACCAAAAGCACCAATATCCCTATTGCACCACATTCACTAAGACTCCCATTGCACCATAGTCACTAAAATTCCGTCTGCCCTCCTGTCACTAACATTCCCATGGCACCACAATCACTAACATTCCCATTGCATCACAGTCACTAACATTCCCTCGTACCACAAGCACTAACCTTCCCATTACACCACAGTCACTAACATTCCCATTACACCACAGTAACTAACATTCCCATTGCACCACTCTCAATAACATTCCCAAGGCACCACAATCGTGAACATTCCCATTGCACCACAAACACTAACATTCCCATTGCACCACAATCACTAACATTCCCTATGTACCACAGTTACTAACCTTCCCTTGCACCATAATCACTAACATTCCCATTGCACCACAGTCACTAACATTCCCATTGCACCACAATAGTAACCTTCCCTGTGTACCACAGTGACTATCATTCCCATTGTACCACAGTGACTAACATTCCCATTGCACCACAGTCACTAACATTCCCATTGCATCACAGTATCTAACATTCCCATGGCACCACAATCGTGAACATTCCTATTGTGCCACAATCAGTACCATTCCCATTGTACCACAGTCACTAACATTCCCATTGTACCACAGTCACTAACATTTCCATTACATCACAATCACTAACATTCCCATTCCTCCTCAGTCACTAACAATCCCATTGCACCAAAAGCACTAACATTTCTATTGCACCACATTCACTAAGACTCACATTGCTTCACAGTCACTAACATTCCGACTGCACCACAGTTACTAACATTCCCATTGCACCACATTCACAAACATTCCCATTGCACCACAACCGCTAACATTTCCATTGCACCACAGCCACTTACATTCCCGTTGCATGACCACCACTAACATTCCCATTGCAATATATTTACTCATATTCCCATTGCACCACAATTATTAACATTCCCATTGATCCGCACTCATAAACATTCCCATTGCACGACAGGCATTGGTATTTCCATCGCACCACAATCAGTAACATTCCCATTGCTCCACAAAAAATTAACATTCCCATTGATCCGCACTCATAAACGTTCCCATTGCACGACAGGCATTGGTATTTCCATCGCACCACAATCACAAACATTCCCATTGCACCACAGTCACAAATATTCCCATTGCAACACAGTGACTCACATTCTCATTGCACCATGATCACTTACACTTCCATTGCACCACAGTCACAGGTATTCCCATTTTACCACAATCGCTAACATTCCCATTGCACCATGATGACTTATATTTCCATTGCACCACTGTTATGGATATTCCCATTTTACCACAAGCAATAACATTCCCATTGCAGCACAGTCACAAACATTCCCATTGCATCACAGTCAGCAATATTCCCATTGTACCACAACCACTAACATTCCCATGGCAACACAATTACTAACAATTGCATTGCATCACAGTAACGCACAATCTCATTACACCATAATCATAAACCCTCCCATTGCACTACAATCACCAACATTCCTATGGCACCACAATCACCAGCATTCCCATTACACCACAGTGACTAACATTCACATTGTATCACAGTCACTATTATTCACTTTGCACCACTTTCACTAACATTCCCATTACACCTCAATTACCTACATTCTCATTGCACCACAGTCACTCACATTCCCATGGCACCACAATCACTAACATTCCCATTGCACCACAATCAGTAACATTCCCATTGCACCACAATCATTAACATTCCCATTGATCCGCACTCATAAACATTCCCATTGCACGACAGCCATTGGTATTTCCATCGCACCACAATCACAAACATTACCATTGCACCACAGTCACAAATATTCCCATTGCACCACAGTCACTGACGTTCTTATTGCACCACGATCACTTACATTTCCATTGCACCACTGTTATGGATATTCCCATTTTACCACAAGCAATAACATTCCAATTGCAGAACAGTCACAAACATTCCCATTGCATCACAGTCAGCAATATTCCCATTGTACCACAACCACTAACATTCCCATGGCAACACAATTACTAACAATTGCATTGCATCACAGTAACGCACAATCTCATTACACCATAAACACAAACCCTCCCATTGCACTACAATCACCAACATTTTCAGTGCACCACCGTCACCAACATTCCTATTGCACGACAGTCACTATCATACACATTACACCAGAATCATAACATTCCCATTGCACCATGTTCACTAACATTCCCATTGTCCCACAGACACTAATATTCCCATTGCACCTCAGCTACTGACAGTCCTATTGTTGCACAACTACTAACATTCCCATTGGACCACAGCCACTTAGATTCTGACTGCAAAACCAGTACTAACATATTCATTGCACCACAGTCGCTAACATTCCCATTGCACTACAGTAACACACATTCTCATTGCACCCCAGCCACTAACATTCCCATTCCTCCTCAGTCACTAACATTCCCATTGCACTACAATCACTAACATTCTCATTGCACCACAATCGTGAACATTCCTATTGCGCCACTATCAGTACCATTCCCATTGCATCACAGTCACTAACATTCCCATTACATCACAATCACTAACATTACCATTCCTCCTCAGTCACTAACATTCCCTTTGCACCAAAAGCACTAGCATTCCTATTGCACCACATTCACAAAGACTCCCATTGCATCACAGTCACCAACATTCAGACTGCACCACAATTACCAACATTCCCATTGCACCACAGTCACTAACATTCCCATTGCACCACAATCACTAACATTCCCATTGTACCACAGTCACTAACAATCCCATTGCACCACAGTGACTCACATTCTCATTGCGCCACAGTCACTAACATTCCCATTGCACCACAATCACCAGCATTCCCATTGCACCACAGTCACTATCATTCCCGTGCACCACAGTCACTAACATTCCCATGGCACCACAATCACTAACATTCCCAATGCACCACAATCAGTAACATTCCCATTGCACCACAAGCACGATCATTCCCATTCCATCATAATCACCAGTATTCTCATTGCACCACAGGAACTAACATTCCCATGGCACCACAATCACGAACATTCCCATTGTACCACATTTACTAGCTTTCCCTTGCACCACAATCACTAACATTCCCATTGCACCAGTCACTAACATTCCCATGGCACCAAAAGCACCAATATCCCTATTGCACCACATTCACTAAGACTCCCATTGCACCATAGTCACTAAAATTCCATCTGCACTCCTGTCACTAACATTCCCATGGCACCACAATCACGAACATTCCCATTGTACCACATTTACTAGCTTTCCCTTGCACCACAATCACTAACATTCCCATTGCACCAGTCACTAACATTCCCATGGCACCAAAAGCACCAATATCCCTATTGCACCACATTCACTAAGACTCCCATTGCACCATAGTCACTAAAATTCCATCTGCCCTCCTGTCACTAACATTCCCATGGCACCACAATCACTAACATTCCCATTGCATCACAGTCACTAACATTCCCATTGCATCACAGTCACTAACATTCCCTCGTACCACAAGCACTAACCTTCCCATTACACCACAGTCACTAACATTCCCATTACACCACAGTAACTAACATTCCCATTGCACCACTCTCAATAACATTCCCAAGGCACCACAATCGTGAACATTCCCATTGCACCACAAACACTAACATTCCCATTGCACCACAATCACTAACATTCCCTATGTACCACAGTTACTAACCTTCCCTTGCACCATAATCACTAACATTCCCATTGCACCACAATCACTAACATTCCCATTGCACCACAATCACTAACATTCCTATTCCATCATAATCACCAGCATTATCATTGCACCACAGTCACTAACATTCCCACTGCACCACGATCAGTAACATTACCATTGCAGTACCGTCACCAACATTCTCATTGCACCACAATCTCTAACATTCCCTGTGTACCACAGTCACTAACATTCCCATTGCACCACAATACTAACCTTCCTTGTGTACCACAGTCACTAAAATTCCCATTGTACCACAGTCACTAACATTCTCATTCCACCACAGTCACTAACATTCCCATGGCACCACGATCGTGAACATTCCTATTGCGCCACCATCAGTACCATTCCCATTGCACCACAGTCACTAACATTCCCATTATATCACAATCACTAACATTACCATTCCTCCTCAGTCACTAACATTCCTTTTGTACCAAAAGCACTAACATTCCTATGGCACCACAATCGTGAACATTCCCATTGTACCACAATCAGTAACATTCCCATTGCACCACAATCATTATCATTCCTATTCTATCATAATCACAAGCATTATTATTGCACCACAGTCACTAACATTCCCATTGTCCCACAGTCACTAACATTCCCATTGCATCACAGTCACTAACATTCCCATTGCATCACGATCAGTAACATTCCCATTGCAGTAACATCACCAACATTCTCATTGAACCACAATCTCTAACATTTCCTGTGTACCACAGACACCAACATTCCCATTGCACCACAATACTCACCTTCCCTGTCTACCACAATCACTAACATTCCCATTGCACCACAGTCACTAACATTCCCATGGCACCACAATCGTGAACATTCCTATTGCGCCATAATCAGTAACATTCCCATTGTACCACAGTCACTAACGTTCCCATTGCACCACGGTCACTAACATTCCCATTGCACCACTCTCAATAACATTACCATTCCTCCTCAGTCACTAACATTCCCATTGCACCAAAAGCACTAACATTCCTATTGCACCAAATTCACTAAGATTCCCATTGCATCACAGTTACTAACATTCCCAATGCACTACATACACAAACATTCCTATTGCACCACAATCACTAACATTCCCATTGTACCACAGTCACTAACAATCCCATTGCATCACAGTCACTAACATTCCCTCGTACCACAAGCACTAACCTTCCCATTGCACCACAGTCACTAACATTCTCATTACACCACAGTAACTAACATTCCCATTGCACCACTCTCAATAACATTCCCAAGGCACCACAATCATGAACATTCCTATTGCACCACAATCAGTACAATTCCCATTGCACCACTCTCAATAACATTCCCATTGCACCACTCTCAATAACATTCCCATTGCACCACAATCGTGAACATTCCTATTGCGCCACAATCAGTAACATTCCCATTGCACGACAGTCACTAACATTCCCATGGCACCACAATCACGAACATTCCCATTGTACCACAAACACTAACATATCCATTGCACCACAATCACTATCATTCCTATTCCATCATAATCACAAGCATTATCATTGCACTACCGTCACTAACATTCCCATTGCACCACGATCAGTAACATTCCCATTGCAGTACCGTCACCAACATTCTCATTGCACCACAATCTCTAACATTCCCTGTGTACCACAATCACTAACATTCCCATTGCACCACAATACTCACCTTCCCTGTGTACCACAATCACTAACATTCCCATTGCACTACAAGCACTATCATTCCCATTCCATCATAATCACCAGCATTTTCATTGCATCACAGTAACTAACATTCCCATTGCACCACAGTCACTAACATTCCCATTGCACTACAATCACTAACATTCCCATGGCACCACAATCATGAACATTCCTATTGCGCCATAATCAGTACCATTCCCATTGTACCACAGTCACTAACATTCCCATGGCACCACAATCGTGAACATTCCTATTGCGCCACTATCAGTACCATTCCCATTGCACCACAGTCACTAACATTCCCATTACATCACAATCACTAACATTACCATTCCTCCTCAGTCACTAACATTCCTTTTGTACCAAAAGCACTAACATTCCTATTGCACCACATTCACAAAGACTCCCATTGCATCACAGTCACCAACATTCTGACTGCACCACAATTACCAACAATCCCATTGCACCACAGTCACTAAAATTCCCATTGCACCACCATCACTAACATTCCCATTGTACCACAGTCACTAACAATCCCATTGCACCACAGGCACTAACATTCCCTTGTACCACAAGCACGAACCTTCCCATTACACCACAGTGACTCACATTCTCATTGCACCACAATCACCAGCATTCTCATTGCACCATAGTCACTAACATTCCCATTGTACCACAGTCACTATCATTCCCGTGCACCACAATCACTAACATTCCCATTGCACCACAATCACCTGCTCTCTCATTTCGCCACAGTCACTAACATTCCCATGGCACCACAATCACTAACATTCCCATTGCACCACAATAAGTAACATTCCCATTGCACCATAATCACTGTCATTCCTAATCCATCATAATCACCAGCATTATCATTGCACCAAAGTCACTAACGTTCCCATTGCACCACAGTTACTAACCTTTCCTTGCACCACAATCACTAACATTCCCATTGCACCACAGTCACTAGCATTCCCATGGCAACACAATCACGAACATTCCCATTGTACCACAGTCACTAACGTTCCCATTGTACCACAATCACTAACATTCCCTGTGTACCACAGTCACTGACATTCCCTTGCAACACAATCACTAACATTCCCATTGCACCACAATCACCTGCTCTCTCATTTCGCCACAGTCACTAACATTCCCATGGCACCACAATCACTAACATTCCCATTGCACCACAATAAGTAACATTCCCATTGCACCACAAGCACTATCATTCCCATTCCATCATAATCACCAGTAATCTCATTGCACCACAATCACTAACATTCCCATTGTACCACATTTACTAGCCTTCCCTTGCACCACAATCACTAACATTCCCATTGTACCACAGTCACTAACATTCCCATGGCACCAAAAGCACCAATATCCCTATTGCACCACATTCACTAAGACTCCCATTGCACCATAGTCACTAAAGTTCCATCTGCACTCCTGTCACTAACATTCCCATTGCACCATAGTCATTAACATTCCCAATGCACCACAATCACCAACATTCCTATGGCATCACAATCACCAGCATTCCCATTACACCACAGTCACTAACATTCACATTGCGTCACAGTCACTATCATTCACTTTGCACCACTTTCACTAACATTCCCATTACACCTCAATTACCTACATTCTCATTGCACCACAGTCACTCATATTCCCATGGCACCACAATCACTAACATTCCCATTGCACCACAATCAGTAACATTCCCATTGCACCACAATCATTAACATTCCCATTGATTCGCACTCATAAACATTCCCATTGCACAACAGCCATTGGTAGTTCCATCGCACCACAATCACAAACATTACCATCGCACCACAATCACAAATATTACCATCGCACCACAATCACAAATATTACCATCGCACCACAATCACAAATATTACCATCGCACCACAATCACAAACATTTCCATCGCACCACAATCACAAACATTACCATCGCACCACAATCACAAACATTCCCATTGCACCACAGTCACAAATATTCCCATTGCACCACAGTGACTCACATTTTCATTGCACCATGATCACTTACACTTCCATTGCACCACAGTCACAGATATTCCCATTTTACCACAGTCACTGACATTCTTATTGCACCAGGATCACTTACAATTCCATTGCACCACTGTTATGGATATTCCCATTTTACCACAAGCAATAACATTCCCATGGCAACATAATTACTAACAATTGCATTGCATCACAGTCAGCAATATTCCCATTGTACCACAACCACTAACATTCCCATGGCAACACAATTACTAACAATTGCATTGCATCACAGTAACACACAATCACATTACACCATAATCACAAACATTCCCATTGCACCACTCTCAATTATATTCCCATTGCACCACAATCATGAACATTCCTATTGCGCAACAATCAGTACCATTCCCATTGCACCACAGTCACTAACATTCCCATGGTACCACAATCACGAACAATCCCATTGCACCATAGTCACTAAGGTTCCGTTGCACCACAATCACTATCATTCCTATTCTATCATAATCATAAGCATTATCATTGCACCTCAGTCACGAACATTCCCATTGCACCACGATCAGTAACATTCCCATTGCAGTAACATCACCAGCATTCTCATTGCACCACAATCTCTAACATTTCCTGTGTATCACAGTCACTAACATTCCCATTGCACCATAATCACTAACATTCCCATTCCTCCTATGTCACTAACATTCCCATTGCACTACAATCACTAACATTCCCATTGCACCACAGTCACTAACATTCCCGTGGCACCACAATCGTGAACATTCCTATTGCGCCATAATCAGTACCATTCCCATTGTACCACAGTCACTAACGTTCTCATTGCACCACGGTCACTAACATTCCCATTACATCACAATCACTAACATTCCCATTCCTCCTCGGTCACTAACATTCCCATTGCACCAAAAGCACTAACATTCCTATTGCACCAAATTCACTAAGACTCCCATTGCATCACAGTCACTAACATTCTGACCGCACCACAGTTACTAACATTCCCAATGCACCACATACATAAACATTCCTATTACACCACAAGCACTAACCTTCCCATTACACCACAGTCACTCACATTCTCATTGCACCACAGTCACTAACATTCTCATTACACCACAGTAACTAACATTCCCATTGCACCACTCTCAATAACATTCCCAAGGCACCACAATCATGAACATTCCTATTGCACCACAATCAGTAACATTCCCATTGCACCACAGTCACTATCAATCCCATTGCACCACAACCACCAACATTCCCATTACACCACAATTATCTACATTCTCAGTGCACCACAGTCACTCACATTCCCAAGGCACCACAATCACTAACATTCCCATTGCACCACAACCACCAACATTCCCATGGCACCACCGTCACCAGCATTCCCATTGTACCACAGTCACTAACATTCCCTATGTACCACCGTTACTAACCTTCCCTTGCACCATAATCACTAACATTCCCATTGTACCACAGTCACTAACAATCCCATTGCATCACAGTCACTAACATTCCCTCGTACCACAAGCACTAACCTTCCCATTACACCACAGTCACTAACATTCCCATTACACCACAGTAACTAACATTCTCATTACACCACAGTAACTAACATTCCCATTGCACCACGCTCAATAACATTCCCAAGGCACCACAATCGTGAACATTCCTGTTGCGCCACAATCAGTAACATTCCCATTGCACCACAGTCACTAACATTCGCATGGCACCACAGTCACTAACATTCCCAAGACACCACAATCGTGAACATTCCTGTTGCACCACAATCACTAACATTCCCATTGCACCACAATCATTAATATTCCCATGGCACCACAAACACTAACATTCCCTATGTACCACAATTACTAACCTTCCCTTGCATCACAATCACGAACATTCCCTTTTGCTCCACAATCAATAACATTCCCATTGCACCACAATCACTACCATTCCTATTCCATCATAATTACCAGCATTATCATTGCACCACAGTCACTAACATTCCCATTGCACCACGATCAGTGACATTTCCATTGTAGTACCATCACCAACATTCTCATTACACCACAATCTCTAACATTCCCTGTGTACCACAGTCACTAACATTCCCATTGTACCACAGTTACGAACATTCCCATTCCACCACAGTCACTAACATTCCCATTCCACCACAGTCACTAACATTCCCATGGCATCACAATCGTGAACATTCCTATTGCGCCACTATCAGTACCATTCCCATTGCACCACAGTCACTAACATTCCCATTACATCACAATCACTAACATTACCATTCCTCCTCGGTCACTAACATTCCCATTGTGCCAATAGCACTAACATTCCTATTGCACCAAATTCACGAAGACTCCCATTGCATCACAGTCACTAACATTCTGACTGCACCACATACACCAACAGTCCCATTGCACCACAATCACTAACATCCCCATTGTACCACAGTCACTAACAATCGCATTGTACCACCGACACTAACATTTCCTTGTACCACAAGCACTAACCTTCCCATTGCACCACAGTCACTAACATTCCCATTGCACCACTCTCAATAACATTCCCAAGGCACCACAATCGTGAACATTACTATTGCACCACATTCACTAACATTCCCATTGCACCACAGTCACTAACATTCCCATTGCACCACAATCACTAGCATTCCCATGGCACCACAATCACTAACATTCCCATTGCACCACAATCAGTAACATTCCAATTGCACCACAATCAGTATAATTCCTATTTCATCATAATCACCAGCATTATCATTGCACTACCGTCACTAACATTCCCATTGCACCACGATCAGTAACATTACCATTGCAGTACCGTCACCAACATTCCCATTGCACCACAATCTCTAACATTCCCTGTGTACCACAGTCACTAACATTCCAATTGCACCACAATACTAACCTTCCCTGTGTACCACAGTCACTAACATTCCCATTGTACCACAGTCACGAACATTCGCATTCCACCACAGTCACTAACATTCTCATTGCACCACAATCACTAACATTCCCATTCCTCCTCGGTCACTAAAATTCCCATTGCACCAAAAGCACTAACATTCCTATTGCACCAAATTCACTAAGACTCCCATTGCATCACAGTCACTAACATTCTGACTGCACCACAGTTACTAATATTCCCATTGCACCACATACACCAACAATCCCATTGCACCACAATCACTAACATTCCCATTGCACCACAATCAGTAACATTCCTATTGCACCATAATCACTGTCATTCCTAATCCATCATAATCACCAGCATTATCATTGCACCAAAGTCACTAACGTTCCCATTGCACCACAGTTACTAACCTTTCCTTGCACCACAATCACTAACATTCCCATTGCACCACAGTCACTAGCATTCCCATGGCAACACAATCACGAGCATTCCTATTGTACCACAGTCACTAACGTTCCCATTGTACCACAATCACTAACATTCCCATTGTACCACAGTCACTGACATTCCCTTGCACCACAATCACTAACATTCCCATTGCACCACAATCACTAACATTCCCATTGTACCTCAGTCACTAGCATTCCCATGGCAACACAATCACGAGCATTCCTATTGTACCACAGTCACTAACATTCCCATTGCACCACAATCACTAACATTCCCATTGCACCACAATCATTAATATTCCCATTGCACCACAAACACTAACATTCCCTATGTACCACAATTACTAACCTTCCCTTACACCACAATGACTAACATTCCCATTGCACCACAATCACGAACATTCCCTTTTGCACCACAATCAATAACATTCCCATTGAACCACAATCACACCCATTCCTATTCCATCATAATTACCAGCATTATCATTGCACCACAGTCACTAACATTCCCATTGCACCATGATCAGTAACATTCCCATTGTAGTACCATCACCAACATTCTCATTGCACCACAATCTCTAACATTCCCTGTGTACCACAGTCACTAACCTTCCCATTGCACCACAGTCACTAACATTCTCATTACACCACAGTAACTAACATTCCCATTGCACCACTCTCAATAACATTCCCAAGGCACCACAATCGTGAACATTCCTATTGCGCCACAATCAGTAACATTCCCATTGCACCACAGTCACTAACATTTGCATGGCACCACAATCACTAACAATCCCATTGCACCACAGTTACTAACCATCCCTTGCACCACAATCACTAATATTCCCATTGCACCACAGTCACTAGCATTCCCATGGCACCACAATCAGTAACATTCCCATTGCACCATAATCACTACCATTCCTATTCCATCATAATCACCAGCATTATCATTGCACCACAGTCACTAACATTCACTGTGTACCACAGTCACGAACATTCCCATTGTACCACAGTCACCAAAAATCCCATTGCACCACAATCACTAACATTCCCATTGCACCACAATCAGTAACATTCCCATTGCACCATAATCACTACCATTCCTATTCCATCATAATCACCAGCATTATCATTGCACCACAGTCACTAACATTCACTGTGTACCACAGTCACTAACATTCACTGTGTACCACAGTCACTAACATTCCCATTGTACCACAATACTAACCTTCCCATTGCACCACAGTCACTAACATTCCCATTGCACCACAATACTAACCTTCCCAGTGTACCACAGTCACTAACATTCCCATTGTACCACAGTCACGAGCATTCCCATTCCACCACAGTCACTAACATTCCCATTGCACCACAATCACTAACATTCCCATGGCACCACAATCGTGAACATTCCTATTGCGCCACTATCAGTACCATTCCCATTGCACCACAGTCATCAAAATTCCCATTACATCACAATCACTAACATTACCATTCCTCCTCGGTCACTAACATTCCCATTGCACCAATAGCACTAACATTCCTATTGCACCAAATTCACTAAGACTCCCATTGCACCACAGTCACGAACATTCCCATTGTACCACAGTCACCAAAAATCCCATTGCACCACAATCACTAACATTCCCATTGCACCACAATCAGTAACATTCCCATTGCACCACAATCATTAACATTCCCATTGATCCGCACTCATAAACATTCCCATTGCACGACAGCCATTGGTATTTCCATCGCACCACAATCACAAACATTACCATTGCACCACAGTCACAAATATTCCCATTGCACCACAGTCACTGACGTTCTTATTGCACCACGATCACTTACATTTCCATTGCACCACTGTTATGGATATTCCCATTTTACCACAAGCAATAACATTCCCATTGCAGAACAGTCACAAACATTCCCATTGCATCACAGTCAGCAATATTCCCATTGTACCACAACCACTAACATTCCCATGGCAACACAATTACTAACAATTGCATTGCATCACAGTAACGCACAATCTCATTACACCATAAACACAAACCCTCCCATTGCACTACAATCACCAACATTTTCAGTGCACCACCGTCACCAACATTCCTATTGCACGACAGTCACTATCATACACATTACACCAGAATCATAACATTCCCATTGCACCATGTTCACTAACATTCCCATTGTCCCACAGACACTAATATTCCCATTGCACCTCAGCTACTGACAGTCCTATTGTTGCACAACTACTAACATTCCCATTGGACCACAGCCACTTAGATTCTGACTGCAAAACCAGTACTAACATATTCATTGCACCACAGTCGCTAACATTCCCATTGCACTACAGTAACACACATTCTCATTGCACCCCAGCCACTAACATTCCCATTCCTCCTCAGTCACTAACATTCCCATTGCACTACAATCACTAACATTCTCATTGCACCACAATCGTGAACATTCCTATTGCGCCACTATCAGTACCATTCCCATTGCATCACAGTCACTAACATTCCCATTACATCACAATCACTAACATTACCATTCCTCCTCAGTCACTAACATTCCCTTTGCACCAAAAGCACTAGCATTCCTATTGCACCACATTCACAAAGACTCCCATTGCATCACAGTCACCAACATTCAGACTGCACCACAATTACCAACATTCCCATTGCACCACAGTCACTAACATTCCCATTGCACCACAATCACTAACATTCCCATTGTACCACAGTCACTAACAATCCCATTGCACCACAGTGACTCACATTCTCATTGCGCCACAGTCACTAACATTCCCATTGCACCACAATCACCAGCATTCTCATTGCACCATAGTCACTAACATTCCCATTGCACCACAGTCACTATCATTCCCGTGCACCACAGTCACTAACATTCCCATGGCACCACAATCACTAACATTCCCAATGCACCACAATCAGTAACATTCCCATTGCACCACAAGCACGATCATTCCCATTCCATCATAATCACCAGTATTCTCATTGCACCACAGGAACTAACATTCCCATGGCACCACAATCACGAACATTCCCATTGTACCACATTTACTAGCTTTCCCTTGCACCACAATCACTAACATTCCCATTGCACCAGTCACTAACATTCCCATGGCACCAAAAGCACCAATATCCCTATTGCACCACATTCACTAAGACTCCCATTGCACCATAGTCACTAAAATTCCATCTGCACTCCTGTCACTAACATTCCCATGGCACCACAATCACGAACATTCCCATTGTACCACATTTACTAGCTTTCCCTTGCACCACAATCACTAACATTCCCATTGCACCAGTCACTAACATTCCCATGGCACCAAAAGCACCAATATCCCTATTGCACCACATTCACTAAGACTCCCATTGCACCATAGTCACTAAAATTCCATCTGCCCTCCTGTCACTAACATTCCCATGGCACCACAATCACTAACATTCCCATTGCATCACAGTCACTAACATTCCCATTGCATCACAGTCACTAACATTCCCTCGTACCACAAGCACTAACCTTCCCATTACACCACAGTCACTAACATTCCCATTACACCACAGTAACTAACATTCCCATTGCACCACTCTCAATAACATTCCCAAGGCACCACAATCGTGAACATTCCCATTGCACCACAAACACTAACATTCCCATTGCACCACAATCACTAACATTCCCTATGTACCACAGTTACTAACCTTCCCTTGCACCATAATCACTAACATTCCCATTGCACCACAATCACTAACATTCCCATTGCACCACAATCACTAACATTCCTATTCCATCATAATCACCAGCATTATCATTGCACCACAGTCACTAACATTCCCACTGCACCACGATCAGTAACATTACCATTGCAGTACCGTCACCAACATTCTCATTGCACCACAATCTCTAACATTCCCTGTGTACCACAGTCACTAACATTCCCATTGCACCACAATACTAACCTTCCTTGTGTACCACAGTCACTAAAATTCCCATTGTACCACAGTCACTAACATTCCCATTCCACCACAGTCACTAACATTCCCATGGCACCACGATCGTGAACATTCCTATTGCGCCACCATCAGTACCATTCCCATTGCACCACAGTCACTAACATTCCCATTATATCACAATCACTAACATTACCATTCCTCCTTAGTCACTAACATTCCTTTTGTACCAAAAGCACTAACATTCCTATGGCACCACAATCGTGAACATTCCCATTGTACCACAATCAGTAACATTCCCATTGCACCACAATCATTATCATTCCTATTCTATCATAATCACAAGCATTATTATTGCACCACAGTCACTAACATTCCCATTGTCCCACAGTCACTAACATTCCCATTGCATCACAGTCACTAACATTCCCATTGCACCACGATCAGTAACATTCCCATTGCAGTAACATCACCAACATTCTCATTGAACCACAATCTCTAACATTTCCTGTGTACCACAGACACCAACATTCCCATTGCACCACAATACTCACCTTCCCTGTCTACCACAATCACTAACATTCCCATTGCACCACAGTCACTAACATTCCCATGGCACCACAATCGTGAACATTCCTATTGCGCCATAATCAGTAACATTCCCATTGTACCACAGTCACTAACGTTCCCATTGCACCACGGTCACTAACATTCCCATTGCACCACTCTCAATAACATTACCATTCCTCCTCAGTCACTAACATTCCCATTGCACCAAAAGCACTAACATTCCTATTGCACCAAATTCACTAAGACTCCCATTGCATCACAGTTACTAACATTCCCAATGCACTACATACACAAACATTCCTATTGCACCACAATCACTAACATTCCCATTGTACCACAGTCACTAACAATCCCATTGCATCACAGTCACTAACATTCCCTCGTACCACAAGCACTAACCTTCCCATTGCACCACAGTCACTAACATTCTCATTACACCACAGTAACTAACATTCCCATTGCACCACTCTCAATAACATTCCCAAGGCACCACAATCATGAACATTCCTATTGCGCCACAATCAGTACAATTCCCATTGCACCACTCTCAATAACATTCCCATTGCACCACTCTCAATAACATTCCCATTGCACCACAATCGTGAACATTCCTATTGCGCCACAATCAGTAACATTCCCATTGCACGACAGTCACTAACATTCCCATGGCACCACAATCACGAACATTCCCATTGTACCACAAACACTAACATATCCATTGCACCACAATCACTATCATTCCTATTCCATCATAATCACAAGCATTATCATTGCACTACCGTCACTAACATTCCCATTGCACCACGATCAGTAACATTCCCATTGCAGTACCGTCACCAACATTCTCATTGCACCACAATCTCTAACATTCCCTGTGTACCACAATCACTAACATTCCCATTGCACCACAATACTCACCTTCCCTGTGTACCACAATCACTAACATTCCCATTGCACTACAAGCACTATCATTCCCATTCCATCATAATCACCAGCATTTTCATTGCATCACAGTAACTAACATTCCCATTGCACCACAGTCACTAACATTCCCATTGCACTACAATCACTAACATTCCCATGGCACCACAATCATGAACATTCCTATTGCGCCATAATCAGTACCATTCCCATTGTACCACAGTCACTAACATTCCCATGGCACCACAATCGTGAACATTCCTATTGCGCCACTATCAGTACCATTCCCATTGCACCACAGTCACTAACATTCCCATTACATCACAATCACTAACATTACCATTCCTCCTCAGTCACTAACATTCCTTTTGTACCAAAAGCACTAACATTCCTATTGCACCACATTCACAAAGACTCCCATTGCATCACAGTCACCAACATTCTGACTGCACCACAATTACCAACAATCCCATTGCACCACAGTCACTAAAATTCCCATTGCACCACCATCACTAACATTCCCATTGTACCACAGTCACTAACAATCCCATTGCACCACAGGCACTAACATTCCCTTGTACCACAAGCACGAACCTTCCCATTACACCACAGTGACTCACATTCTCATTGCACCACAATCACCAGCATTCTCATTGCACCATAGTCACTAACATTCCCATTGTACCACAGTCACTATCATTCCCGTGCACCACAATCACTAACATTCCCATTGCACCACAATCACCTGCTCTCTCATTTCGCCACAGTCACTAACATTCCCATGGCACCACAATCACTAACATTCCCATTGCACCACAATAAGTAACATTCCCATTGCACCATAATCACTGTCATTCCTAATCCATCATAATCACCAGCATTATCATTGCACCAAAGTCACTAACGTTCCCATTGCACCACAGTTACTAACCTTTCCTTGCACCACAATCACTAACATTCCCATTGCACCACAGTCACTAGCATTCCCATGGCAACACAATCACGAACATTCCCATTGTACCACAGTCACTAACGTTCCCATTGTACCACAATCACTAACATTCCCTGTGTACCACAGTCACTGACATTCCCTTGCACCACAATCACTAACATTCCCATTGCACCACAATCACCTGCTCTCTCATTTCGCCACAGTCACTAACATTCCCATGGCACCACAATCACTAACATTCCCATTGCACCACAATAAGTAACATTCCCATTGCACCACAAGCACTATCATTCCCATTCCATCATAATCACCAGTAATCTCATTGCACCACAATCACTAACATTCCCATTGTACCACATTTACTAGCCTTCCCTTGCACCACAATCACTAACATTCCCATTGTACCACAGTCACTAACATTCCCATGGCACCAAAAGCACCAATATCCCTATTGCACCACATTCACTAAGACTCCCATTGCACCATAGTCACTAAAGTTCCATCTGCACTCCTGTCACTAACATTCCCATTGCACCATAGTCATTAACATTCCCAATGCACCACAATCACCAACATTCCTATGGCATCACAATCACCAGCATTCCCATTACACCACAGTCACTAACATTCACATTGCGTCACAGTCACTATCATTCACTTTGCACCACTTTCACTAACATTCCCATTACACCTCAATTACCTACATTCTCATTGCACCACAGTCACTCATAATCCCATGGCACCACAATCACTAACATTCCCATTGCACCACAATCAGTAACATTCCCATTGCACCACAATCATTAACATTCCCATTGATTCGCACTCATAAACATTCCCATTGCACGACAGCCATTGGTATTTCCATCGCACCACAATCACAAACATTACCATCGCACCACAATCACAAATATTACCATCGCACCACAATCACAAATATTACCATCGCACCACAATCACAAACATTTCCATCGCACCACAATCACAAACATTACCATCGCACCACAATCACAAACATTCCCATTGCACCACAGTCACAAATATTCCCATTGCACCACAGTGACTCACATTTTCATTGCACCATGATCACTTACACTTCCATTGCACCACAGTCACAGATATTCCCATTTTACCACAGTCACTGACATTCTTATTGCACCAGGATCACTTACAATTCCATTGCACCACTGTTATGGATATTCCCATTTTACCACAAGCAATAACATTCCCATGGCAACACAATTACTAACAATTGCATTGCATCACAGTCAGCAATATTCCCATTGTACCACAACCACTAACATTCCCATGGCAACACAATTACTAACAATTGCATTGCATCACAGTAACACACAATCACATTACACCATAATCACAAACATTCCCATTGCACCACTCTCAATTATATTCCCATTGCACCACAATCATGAACATTCCTATTGCGCCACAATCAGTACCATTCCCATTGCACCACAGTCACTAACATTCCCATGGTACCACAATCACGAACAATCCCATTGCACCATAGTCACTAAGGTTCCGTTGCACCACAATCACTATCATTCCTATTCTATCATAATCATAAGCATTATCATTGCACCTCAGTCACGAACATTCCCATTGCACCACGATCAGTAACATTCCCATTGCAGTAACATCACCAGCATTCTCATTGCACCACAATCTCTAACATTTCCTGTGTATCACAGTCACTAACATTCCCATTGCACCATAATCACTAACATTCCCATTCCTCCTATGTCACTAACATTCCCATTGCACTACAATCACTAACATTCCCATTGCACCACAGTCACTAACATTCCCGTGGCACCACAATCGTGAACATTCCTATTGCGCCATAATCAGTACCATTCCCATTGTACCACAGTCACTAACGTTCTCATTGCACCACGGTCACTAACATTCCCATTACATCACAATCACTAACATTCCCATTCCTCCTCGGTCACTAACATTCCCATTGCACCAAAAGCACTAACATTCCTATTGCACCAAATTCACTAAGACTCCCATTGCATCACAGTCACTAACATTCTGACCGCACCACAGTTACTAACATTCCCAATGCACCACATACATAAACATTCCTATTACACCACAAGCACTAACCTTCCCATTACACCACAGTCACTCACATTCTCATTGCACCACAGTCACTAACATTCTCATTACACCACAGTAACTAACATTCCCATTGCACCACTCTCAATAACATTCCCAAGGCACCACAATCGTGAACATTCCTATTGCACCACAATCAGTAACATTCCCATTGCACCACAGTCACTATCAATCCCATTGCACCACAACCACCAACATTCCCATTACACCACAATTATCTACATTCTCAGTGCACCACAGTCACTCACATTCCCATGGCACCACAATCACTAACATTCCCATTGCACCACAACCACCAACATTCCCATGGCACCACCGTCACCAGCATTCCCATTGTACCACAGTCACTAACATTCCCTATGTACCACCGTTACTAACCTTCCCTTGCACCATAATCACTAACATTCCCATTGTACCACAGTCACTAACAATCCCATTGCATCACAGTCACTAACATTCCCTCGTACCACAAGCACTAACCTTCCCATTACACCACAGTCACTAACATTCCCATTACACCACAGTAACTAACATTCTCATTACACCACAGTAACTAACATTCCCATTGCACCACGCTCAATAACATTCCCAAGGCACCACAATCGTGAACATTCCTGTTGCGCCACAATCAGTAACATTCCCATTGCATCACAGTCACTAACATTCCCTTGTACCACAAGCACTAACCTTCCCATTACACCACAGTCACTCACATTCTCATTGCACCACAGTCACTAACATTCTCATTACACCACAGTAACTAACATTCCCATTGCACCACTCTCAATAACATTCCCAAGGCACCACAATCGTGAACATTCCTGTTGCGCCACAATCAGTAACATTCCCATTGCACCACAGTCACTAACATTCGCATGGCACCACAGTCACTAACATTCCCAAGACACCACAATCGTGAACATTCCTGTTGCACCACAATCACTAACATTCCCATTGCACCACAATCATTAATATTCCCATGGCACCACAAACACTAACATTCCCTATGTACCACAATTACTAACCTTCCCTTGCATCACAATCACGAACATTCCCTTTTGCTCCACAATCAATAACATTCCCATTGCACCACAATCACTACCATTCCTATTCCATCATAATTACCAGCATTATCATTGCACCACAGTCACTAACATTCCCATTGCACCACGATCAGTGACATTTCCATTGTAGTACCATCACCAACATTCTCATTACACCACAATCTCTAACATTCCCTGTGTACCACAGTCACTAACATTCCCATTGTACCACAGTTACGAACATTCCCATTCCACCACAGTCACTAACATTCCCATTCCACCACAGTCACTAACATTCCCATGGCATCACAATCGTGAACATTCCTATTGCGCCACTATCAGTACCATTCCCATTGCACCACAGTCACTAACATTCCCATTACATCACAATCACTAACATTACCATTCCTCCTCGGTCACTAACATTCCCATTGTGCCAATAGCACTAACATTCCTATTGCACCAAATTCACGAAGACTCCCATTGCATCACAGTCACTAACATTCTGACTGCACCACATACACCAACAGTCCCATTGCACCACAATCACTAACATCCCCATTGTACCACAGTCACTAACAATCGCATTGTACCACTGACACTAACATTTCCTTGTACCACAAGCACTAACCTTCCCATTGCACCACAGTCACTAACATTCCCATTGCACCACTCTCAATAACATTCCCAAGGCACCACAATCGTGAACATTACTATTGCACCACATTCACTAACATTCCCATTGCACCACAGTCACTAACATTCCCATTGCACCACAATCACTAGCATTCCCATGGCACCACAATCACTAACATTCCCATTGCACCACAATCAGTAACATTCCAATTGCACCACAATCACTATAATTCCTATTTCATCATAATCACCAGCATTATCATTGCACTACCGTCACTAACATTCCCATTGCACCACGATCAGTAACATTACCATTGCAGTACCGTCACCAACATTCCCATTGCACCACAATCTCTAACATTCCCTGTGTACCACAGTCACTAACATTCCAATTGCACCACAATACTAACCTTCCCTGTGTACCACAGTCACTAACATTCCCATTGTACCACAGTCACGAACATTCGCATTCCACCACAGTCACTAACATTCTCATTGCACCACAATCACTAACATTCCCATTCCTCCTCGGTCACTAAAATTCCCATTGCACCAAAAGCACTAACATTCCTATTGCACCAAATTCACTAAGACTCCCATTGCATCACAGTCACTAACATTCTGACTGCACCACAGTTACTAATATTCCCATTGCACCACATACACCAACAATCCCATTGCACCACAATCACTAACATTCCCATTGCACCACAATCAGTAACATTCCTATTGCACCATAATCACTGTCATTCCTAATCCATCATAATCACCAGCATTATCATTGCACCAAAGTCACTAACGTTCCCATTGCACCACAGTTACTAACCTTTCCTTGCACCACAATCACTAACATTCCCATTGCACCACAGTCACTAGCATTCCCATGGCAACACAATCACGAGCATTCCTATTGTACCACAGTCACTAACGTTCCCATTGTACCACAATCACTAACATTCCCATTGTACCACAGTCACTGACATTCCCTTGCACCACAATCACTAACATTCCCATTGCACCACAATCACTAACATTCCCATTGTACCTCAGTCACTAGCATTCCCATGGCAACACAATCACGAGCATTCCTATTGTACCACAGTCACTAACATTCCCATTGCACCACAATCACTAACATTCCCATTGCACCACAATCATTAATATTCCCATTGCACCACAAACACTAACATTCCCTATGTACCACAATTACTAACCTTCCCTTACACCACAATGACTAACATTCCCTTTGCACCACAATCACGAACATTCCCTTTTGCACCACAATCAATAACATTCCCATTGAACCACAATCACACCCATTCCTATTCCATCATAATTACCAGCATTATCATTGCACCACAGTCACTAACATTCCCATTGCACCATGATCAGTAACATTCCCATTGTAGTACCATCACCAACATTCTCATTGCACCACAATCTCTAACATTCCCTGTGTACCACAGTCACTAACCTTCCCATTGCACCACAGTCACTAACATTCTCATTACACCACAGTAACTAACATTCCCATTGCACCACTCTCAATAACATTCCCAAGGCACCACAATCGTGAACATTCCTATTGCGCCACAATCAGTAACATTCCCATTGCACCACAGTCACTAACATTTGCATGGCACCACAATCACTAACAATCCCATTGCACCACAGTTACTAACCATCCCTTGCACCACAATCACTAATATTCCCATTGCACCACAGTCACTAGCATTCCCATGGCACCACAATCAGTAACATTCCCATTGCACCATAATCACTACCATTCCTATTCTATCATAATCACCAGCATTATCATTGCACCACAGTCACTAACATTCACTGTGTACCACAGTCACGAACATTCCCATTGTACCACAGTCACCAAAAATCCCATTGCACCACAATCACTAACATTCCCATTGCACCACAATCAGTAACATTCCCATTGCACCATAATCACTACCATTCCTATTCCATCATAATCACCAGCATTATCATTGCACCACAGTCACTAACATTCACTGTGTACCACAGTCACTAACATTCACTGTGTACCACAGTCACTAACATTCCCATTGCACCACAATACTAACCTTCCCATTGCACCACAGTCACTAACATTCCCATTGCACCACAATACTAACCTTCCCAGTGTACCACAGTCACTAACATTCCCATTGTACCACAGTCACGAGCATTCCCATTCCACCACAGTCACTAACATTCCCATTGCACCACAATCACTAACATTCCCATGGCACCACAATCGTGAACATTCCTATTGCGCCACTATCAGTACCATTCCCATTGCACCACAGTCATCAAAATTCCCATTACATCACAATCACTAACATTACCATTCCTCCTCGGTCACTAACATTCCCATTGCACCAATAGCACTAACATTCCTATTGCACCAAATTCACTAAGACTCCCATTGCACCACAGTCACTAACATTCCCATTGCACCACAGTCACTAGCATTCCCATGGCACCACAATCACTAACATTCCCATTGCACCACAATCAGTAACATTCCAATTGCACCACAATCACTATAATTCCTATTTCATCATAATCACCAGCATTATCATTGCACTACCGTCACTAACATTCCCACTGCACCACGATCAGTAACATTACCATTGCAGTACCATCACCAACATTCCCATTGCACCACAATACTAACCTTCCCTGTGTACCACAGTCACTAACATTCCCATTGTACCACAGTCACGAACATTCGCATTCCACCACAATCACTAACATTCTCATTGCACCACAATCACTAACATTCCCATTCCTCCTCGGTCACTAAAATTCCCATTGCACCAAAAGCACTAACATTCCTATTGCACCAAATTCACTAAGACTCCCATTGCATCACAGTCACTAACATTCTGACTGCACCACAGTTACTAATATTCCCATTGCACCACATACACCAACAATCCCATTGCACCACAATCACTAACATTCCCATTGCACCACAATCAGTAACATTCCCATTGCACCATAATCACTGTCTTTCCTAATCCATCATAATCACCAGCATTATCATTGCACCAAAGTCACTAACTTTCCCATTGCACCACAGTTACTAACCTTTCCTTGCACCACAATCACTAACATTCCCATTGCACCACAGTCACTAGCATTCCCATGGCAACACAATCACGAACATTCCCATTGTACCACAGTCACTAACGTTCCCATTGTACCACAATCACTAACATTCCCTGTGTACCACAGTCACTGACATTCCCTTGCACCACACTCACGAACATTCCCATTGCACCACAAACACTAACATTCCCTATGTACCACAATTACTAACCTTCCCTTACACCACAATGACTAACATTCCCATTGCACCACAATCACGAACATTCCCTTTTGCACCACAATCAATAACATTCCCATTGCACCACAATCACTACCATTCCTATTCCATCATAATTACCAGCATTATCATTGCACCACAGTCACTAACCTTCCCATTGCACCACAGTCACTAACATTCTCATTACACCACAGTAACTAACATTCCCATTGCACCACTCTCAATAACATTCCCAAGGCACCACAATCGTGAACATTCCTATTGCGCCACAATCAGTAACATTCCCATTGCACCACAGTCACTAACATTTGCATGGCACCACAATCACTAACAATCCCATTGCACCACAGTCACTAAGGTTCTGTTGCACCACAATCACTAACATTCCCATTGCACCACAATCATTAATATTTCTATTGCACCACAATCACTAACATTCCCATTGTACCACAGTTACTAACCATCCCTTGCACCACAATCACTAATATTCCCATTGCACCACAGTCACTAGCATTCCCATGGCACCACAATCACGAACATTCCCATTGTACCACAGTCACCAAAAATCCCATTGCACCACAATCACTAACATTCCCATTGCACCACAATCAGTAACATTCCCATTGCACCATAATCACTACCATTCCTATTCCATCATAATTACCAGCATTATCATTACACCACAGTCACTAACATTCCCATTGCAACACGATCAGTAACATTCCCATTGTAGTACCATCACCAACATTCTCATTGCACCACAATCTCTAACATTCCCTGTGTACCACAGTCACTAACCTTCCCAGTGTACCACAGTCACGAACATTCCCATTGTACCACAGTCACCAAAAATCCCATTGCACCACAATCACTAACATTCCCATTGCACCACAATCAGTAACATTCCCATTGCACCATAATCACTACCATTCCTATTCCATCATAATCACCAGCATTATCATTGCACCACAGTCACTAACATTCACTGTGTACCACAGTCACTAACATTCACTGTGTACCACAGTCACTAACATTCCCATTGCACCACAATACTAACCTTCCCATTGCACCACAGTCACTAACATTCCCATTGCACCACAATACTAACCTTCCCAGTGTACCACAGTCACTAACATTCCCATTGTACCACAGTCACGAGCATTCCCATTCCACCACAGTCACTAACATTCCCATTGCACCACAATCACTAACATTCCCATGGCACCACAATCGTGAACATTCCTATTGCGCCACTATCAGTACCATTCCCATTGCACCACAGTCATCAAAATTCCCATTACATCACAATCACTAACATTACCATTCCTCCTCGGTCACTAACATTCCCATTGCACCAATAGCACTAACATTCCTATTGCACCAAATTCACTAAGACTCCCATTGCACCACAGTCACTAACATTCCCATTGCACCACAGTCACTAGCATTCCCATGGCACCACAATCACTAACATTCCCATTGCACCACAATCAGTAACATTCCAATTGCACCACAATCACTATAATTCCTATTTCATCATAATCACCAGCATTATCATTGCACTACCGTCACTAACATTCCCACTGCACCACGATCAGTAACATTACCATTGCAGTACCATCACCAACATTCCCATTGCACCACAATACTAACCTTCCCTGTGTACCACAGTCACTAACATTCCCATTGTACCACAGTCACGAACATTCGCATTCCACCACAATCACTAACATTCTCATTGCACCACAATCACTAACATTCCCATTCCTCCTCGGTCACTAAAATTCCCATTGCACCAAAAGCACTAACATTCCTATTGCACCAAATTCACTAAGACTCCCATTGCATCACAGTCACTAACATTCTGACTGCACCACAGTTACTAATATTCCCATTGCACCACATACACCAACAATCCCATTGCACCACAATCACTAACATTCCCATTGCACCACAATCAGTAACATTCCCATTGCACCATAATCACTGTCTTTCCTAATCCATCATAATCACCAGCATTATCATTGCACCAAAGTCACTAACTTTCCCATTGCACCACAGTTACTAACCTTTCCTTGCACCACAATCACTAACATTCCCATTGCACCACAGTCACTAGCATTCCCATGGCAACACAATCACGAACATTCCCATTGTACCACAGTCACTAACGTTCCCATTGTACCACAATCACTAACATTCCCTGTGTACCACAGTCACTGACATTCCCTTGCACCACACTCACGAACATTCCCATTGCACCACAAACACTAACATTCCCTATGTACCACAATTACTAACCTTCCCTTACACCACAATGACTAACATTCCCATTGCACCACAATCACGAACATTCCCTTTTGCACCACAATCAATAACATTCCCATTGCACCACAATCACTACCATTCCTATTCCATCATAATTACCAGCATTATCATTGCACCACAGTCACTAACCTTCCCATTGCACCACAGTCACTAACATTCTCATTACACCACAGTAACTAACATTCCCATTGCACCACTCTCAATAACATTCCCAAGGCACCACAATCGTGAACATTCCTATTGCGCCACAATCAGTAACATTCCCATTGCACCACAGTCACTAACATTTGCATGGCACCACAATCACTAACAATCCCATTGCACCACAGTCACTAAGGTTCTGTTGCACCACAATCACTAACATTCCCATTGCACCACAATCATTAATATTTCTATTGCACCACAATCACTAACATTCCCATTGTACCACAGTTACTAACCATCCCTTGCACCACAATCACTAATATTCCCATTGCACCACAGTCACTAGCATTCCCATGGCACCACAATCACGAACATTCCCATTGTACCACAGTCACCAAAAATCCCATTGCACCACAATCACTAACATTCCCATTGCACCACAATCAGTAACATTCCCATTGCACCATAATCACTACCATTCCTATTCCATCATAATTACCAGCATTATCATTACACCACAGTCACTAACATTCCCATTGCAACACGATCAGTAACATTCCCATTGTAGTACCATCACCAACATTCTCATTGCACCACAATCTCTAACATTCCCTGTGTACCACAGTCACTAACCTTCCCAGTGTACCACAGTCACTAACATTCCCATTGTACCACAGTCACGAGCATTCCCATTCCACCACAGTCACTAACATTCTCATTGCACCACAATCACTAACATTCCCATTGCATCACAATCACTAACATTCCCATGGCACCACAATCGTGAACATTCCTATTGCGCCACTATCAGTACCATTCCCATTGCACCACAGTCACCAAAATTCCCATTACATCACAATCACTAACATTACCATTCCTCCTCGGTCACTAACATTCCCATTGCACCAATAGCACTAACATTCCTATTGCACCAAATTCACTAAGACTCCCATTGCATCACAGTCACTAACATTCTGACTGCACCACTTACACCAACATTCCCATTGCACCACAATCACTAACATTCCCATTGTACCACAGTCACTAACAATCCCATTGCACCACCATCACTAACATTTCCTTGTACCACAAGCACTAACCTTCCCATTGCACCACAGTCACTAACATTCTCATTACACCACAGTAACTAACATTCCCATTGCACCACTCTCAATAACATTCCCAAGGCACCACAATCGTGAACATTCCTATTGCACCACAATCAGTAACATTCCCATTGCACCACAGTCACTAACATTTGCATGGCACCACAATCACTAACAATCCCATTGCACCACAGTCACTAAGGTTCTGTTGCACCACAATCACTAACATTCCCATTGCACCACAATCATTAATATTTCTATTGCACCACAATCACTAACATTCCCTGTGTACCACAGTTACTAACCATCCCTTGCACCACAATCACTAATATTCCCATTGCACCACAGTCACCAAAAATCCCATTGCACCACAATCACTAACATTCCCATTGCACCACAATCAGTAACATTCCCATTGCACCATAATCACTATCATTCCTATTCCATCATAATCACCAGCATTATCATTGCACCAAAGTCACTAACATTCCCATTGCACCACTCTCAATAACATTCCCAAGGCACCACAATCGTGAACATTCCTCTTGCGCCACAATCACTAACAATCCCATTGTACCACAGTCACTAAGGTTCCGTTGCACCACAAGCTCTATCATTCCCATTCCATCATAATCACCAGCATTCTCATTGCTCCCTAGTAACTAACATTCCCATTGCACCACAGTCACAACCATTCCCATTGCACCAGAATCACTAACATTCCCATTGCACCACAAGCAGTATCATTCCCATTCCATCATAATCACCAGCATTCTCATTGCACCACAGTCACTAAAATTCCCATGGCAACACAATCACGAACATTCTCATTGTACCACAGTCCCAAACATCCCCATTGTACCACAGTTACTAACCTTCCCTTGCACCACAATCACTAACAATCCCATTGCACCACAGTCACTACCATTCCCATGGCACCACAATCACGAACATTCCCATTATACCACAATCAGTAACATTCCCCTTGCACCATAATCACTATCATTCCTATTCCATCATCATCACCAGCATTATCATTGCACCACAGTCACTAACATTCCCATTGCACCATGATCAGTAACATTCCCATTGCAGTACCGTCACCAACATTCTCATTGCACCACAATCTCTAACATTCCCTGTGTACCATAATCACTACCATTCCCATGGCACCACAATCACGAACATTCCCATTATACCACAATCAGTAACATTCCCCTTGCACCATAATCACTATCATTCCTATTCCATCATCATCACCAGCATTATCATTGCACCACAGTCACTAACATTCCCATTGCACCATGATCAGTAACATTCCCATTGCAGTACCGTCACCAACATTCTCATTGCACCACAATCTCTAACATTCCCTGTGTACCATAATCACTACCATTCCCATGGCACCACAATCACGAACATTCCCATTATACCACAATCAGTAACATTCCCCTTGCACCATAATCACTATCATTCCTATTCCATCATCATCACCAGCATTATCATTGCACCACAGTCACTAACATTCCCATTGCACCATGATCAGTAACATTCCCATTGCAGTACCGTCACCAACATTCACATTGCACCACAATCTCTAACATTCCCTGTGTACCATAATCACTAACATTCCCATTGCACCACAATACTAACCTTCCCTGTGTACCACAGTCACTAACTTTCCCATTGCACCACAGTCACTAACATTCCCATTGCACTACAATCACTAACATTCCCATTGCACCACTCTCAATAACATTCCCATGGCACCACAATCGTGAACATTCCTATTGCGCCATAATCAGTACCATTCCCATTGCACCGCAGTCACTAACATTCCCATTGTACCACAGTCACTAACATTCCCATTACATCACAATCACTAACATTATCATTCATCCTCAGTCACTAACCTTCCCATTGCACCAAAAGCACTAACATTCCTATTGCACCAAATTCACTAAGACTCCCATTGCATCACAGTCACTAACATTCTAACGCACCACAGTTACTAACATTCCCAATGCACCACATACATAAACATTCCTATTGCACCACAAGCACTAACCTTCCCATTACACCACAGTCACTCACATTCTCATTGCACCACAGTCACTAACATTCTCATTACACCACAGTAACTAACATTCCCATTGCACCACTCTCAATAACATTACCATTCCTCCTCAGTCACTAACATTCCCATTGCACCAAAAGCACTAACATTCCTATTGCACCAAATTCACTAAGGCTCCTATTGCATCACAGTCACTAACATTCTGACTGCACCACAGTTACTAACATTCCCAATGCACCACATACACAAACATTCCTATTGCACCACAATCACTGACATTCTCATTGCACCACAGTCACTAACATTCTCAGTCCACCACAGTAACTAACATTCACATTGCACCACTCTCAATAACATTCCCAAGGCACCACAATCGTGAACATTCCCATTGCACTACAGTCACTAACATTCCCATTGCACCACATTCACTAACATTCCCTGTGTACCACAGTTACTAACCTTCCCTTGCACCACAATCACTAACATTCCCATGCACCACAGTCACTAGCATTCCCGTGGCAGCACAATCACGAACATTCCCATTGTACCACAGTCACCAAAAATCCCATTGCACCACAATCACTAACATTCCCATTGCACCACAAGCACTATCATTCCCATTCCATCGTAATCACCAGCATTCTCAATGCACCACAGTAACTAACCTTCCCTCGCACCACAATCACTAACATTCCCATTGCTCCAAAAGCACTAATATCCCTATTGCACCACACTCACTGAGACTCCCATTGCACCATAGTCACTAAAATTCCGTCTGCACCACAGTCACTAACATTCCCATTATACCACAGTCACTAACGTTCCCAATGCACCACAATCACCAACATTCCTATGGCACCACAATCACCAGCATTCCCATTACACCACAGTCACTAACAGTCACATTGCATCACAGTCACTATCATTCACTTTGCACCACTTTCACTAACATTCCCATGGCCCCACAGTCACTAACATTCCCATTGCGCCACAAGCAGTATCATTCCCATTACATCATAATCACCAGCACTCTCATTGTACCAAGTTACTAACATTCCCAATGCACCACAATCACGAACATTCCCATTGTACCACAGTCACTAAAAATGTCATTGCACCACAATCACTAACATTCCCATTGCACCACACTCACTAACATTCCCATGGCACCACAATCACTAACATTCCCATTGCACCATGATCAGTAACATTCCCATTTCAGTACCGTCACCAAGATTCTCATTGCACCACAATCTCTAACATTCCCTGTGTACCACAGTTACTAACATTCCCATTGCACCACAGCCACTAACATTCCCATTGCACCACTCTCAATAACATTTCCATGGCACCACAATCGTGAACATTCCTATTGTGCCACAATCAGTACCATTCCCATTGCACCACTGTCACTAACATTCCCATTGTACCACAGTCACTAACATTCCCATTGAACCACAGTCACTAACATTTCCATTACATCACAGTCACTAACATTCCCATTCCTCCTCAGTCACTAACATTCCCATTCCTCCTCAGTCACTAACAATCCCATTGCACCAAAAGCACTAACATTCCTATTGCACCACATTCACTAACACTCACATTGCTTCACAGTCACTAACATTCCGACTGCACCACAGTTACTAACATTCCCATTGCACCATTCACAAACATTCCCATTGCACCACAGCCACTAACATTCCCATTGCACCACAGCCGCTTACATTCCCATTGCACGACCACCACTAACATTCCCATTGCAATATATTTACTCACATTCCTATTGCACCACAATCATTAACATTTCCATTGCACCATAGTCTCAAAGATTCCCATTGCACCACAGTCGCTTACATTCCCATTGCACGACCACCACTAACATTCCCATTGCAATATATTTACTCATATTCCCTTTGCACCACAATCATTAACATTCCCATTGATCTGCACTCATAAACTTTCCCATTGCACGACAGGCATTGGTATTTCCATCGCACCACAATCACAAACATTCCCATTGCACCACAGTCACAAATATTCCCATTGCAACACAGTGACTCACATTCTCATTGCACCATGATCACTTACACTTCCATTGCACCACAGTCACAGATATTCCCATTTTACCACAGTCACTGACATTCTTATTGCACCAGGATCACTTACAATTCCATTGCACCACTGTTATGGATATTCCCATTTTACCACAAGCAATAACATTCCCATTGCAGAACAGTCACAAACATTCCCATTGCATCACAGTCAGCAATATTCCCATTGTACCACAACCACTAACATTCCCATGGCAACACAATTACTAACAATTGCATTGCATCACAGTAACACACAATCTCATTGCATCACAATCACAAACACTCCCATTGCACTACAATCACCAACATTTTCAGTGCACCACCGTCACCAACATTCCTATTGCACGACAGTCACTATCATACACATTACACCAGAATCATAACATTCCCATTGCACCATGTTCACTAACATTCCCGTTGTCCCACAGTCACTAACATCCATTGCACCTCAGCTACTGACAGTCCTATTGTTGCACAACTACTAACATTCCCATTGGACCACAGCCACTTAGATTCTGACTGCAAAACCAGTACTAACATATTCATTGCACCACAGTCGCTAATATTCCCATTGCACCACAGTCGCTAACATTCCCATTGCACCACAGTAACACACATTCTCATTGCACCCCAGGCACTAACATTCCCATTCCTCCTCAGTCACTAACATTCCCATTGCACCACAATTATTAACATTTCCATTGCACCACAATTAATAACATTCCCATTGCACCGCATCAATATCATTCCCATGGCACCAAAAGCACTAACATTCCTATTGCACCACATTCACAAAGACTCCCATTGCATCACAGTCACTCACATTCTCATTGCACCACAGTAACTAACAGTCACATTGCATCACAGTCACTATCATTCCCATTGCAGCACTCTCAATAACATTCCCATGGCACCACAATCGTGAACATTTCTATTGCACCACAATCAGTAACATTTGCATTGCACCGCAATTACTAACATTCTCATTGCATCACAGTCACTACCATTTTTATTACGTCACAATCACTAACATTACCATTCCTCCTCAGTCACTAACATTCCCATTGCACCAAAAGCACTAACATTCTTGCACCACATTCACAAAGACTCCCATTGCATCACAGTCACTAACATTCTGACTGCACCACAATTACTAACATTCCCATTGCACCACAGTCACTAACATTCCCATTGCACCACAATTACTAACATTCCCATTGTACCACAGTCACTAACAATCCCATTGCACCACAGGCACTAACATTCCCTTGTACCACAAGCACAAACCTTCCCATTACACCACAGTCACTCACATTCTCATTGCGCCACAGTCACTAACATTCCCATTACACCACAGTAACTAACATTTCCATTGCAACACTCTCAATAACATTCCATGGCACCACAACCGTGAACATTCCTATTGCGCCACAATCAGTAACATTCCCATTGTACCACATTCATTAACATTCCCATTGCACCACAATCATTAACATTCTCATTGCACCGCAGTCAATAACATTCCCATTGCACCACATTCACTAAGACTCCCATTGCTCCACAGTCACTAACATTCCAACTGCACCACTTTTACTACCATTCCCATTGCACCACAATCACAAACATTACCATTATACCACATTAACTAACATTCTCATTGCACCACAGTCACTAACCTTCCAATTACACCACAGTCACTAACATTCTCATTGGATCACTGTCACTATCATTCCCTTTGCACATCTTTCACTAACATTCCCACGGCACCACAATCACGAACATTCCATGACAGCACCATCACTAACATTCCCATTGCACCACAGTCACAAATATTCCCATTGCAACACAGTGACTCACATTCTCATTTCCCCACAATCACTTATACTTCCATTGCACCACAGTCACAGATGTTCCCATTTTACCACAAGGAATAACATTCCCATTGCAGCACAGTCATGAACATTCCCATTGCATCACTGTCAACAATATTGCCATTGCGCCACAATCACTAACATTCCCATGGCAACACAATCACTAACATTTGCATTGCATCACAACTCCCATTGCACTACAATCACCAACATTTTCAGTGCACCACCGTCACTAACATTCCTATTGCATGACAGTCACTATCATTCACATACCCCAGAATCGTAACATTCCCATTGCACCATGTTCACTAACATTCCCATTGTCCCACAGTCATTAACATTCCCATTGCACCTCAGCCACTGACATTCCTAATGTAGCACAAGCACTCTCATTCCCATTGCACCACATTCATGAACACTCCCATTGCACGATAGTCATTAGCATTAACATTGCACCACACTCACTTACAATCTCATTGCGACACGTTTACACACATTCTCATTGGACCACAATCATTAACATTCACTCACATTCCTATTTCACCACAATCATTAACATTCCCATTGCACCACAGTCACTTACATTCCCATTGTACCACATTCATGAACATTCCCATTGCATGACAGTCATTAGTATTTCCATTGCACCACAATCACTAACAGTCCCATTTCACCACAGTCACAAACAAACACATTGCACGCTATTCTCAAACATTCATATTGCACCACATTCACGAATATTCCCACTGCACCACAGTAACTAACATTACCATTGCACCAAAGTCACTAACAATCCTATTGGACCAGAGCCACTCACATTCCCGTTGCACCACATTCATTCATATTCCCATTGCACCACAATCACTAACATGCCCATTGCACCACAATCACCAACATTCCCATTGCACCACAGCCACTAACATTCCCTCGGTATCACAATCACTAAAGTTCTCATTGCACCACAATCAGTAACATCCCCATTGCACCTCACTCACTCAGATTCCCATTGCACCACAATCACTAACATTCCCATTGTGGCAGAATCACTAACATTCCCATTGTACCGTAGTCACTAACATTCCAATTGCAACACATTCACTCGCATTCCGTTTGCACCACAGTCATTAACATTCCCATTGCAACGCAGTCATAAACATTCCCATAGCACCACAGTCAGAAATATTCCCATTGTAACACAATGACTCACATTCTCATTGCACCACAGTCACGAACATTACCATTGCACCACCATCATTAATATTTCCATTACACCAGTCACGAATATTCCCACTGCACCACAATTACTAACATTCCCGTTGTACCAGTCACTAAATTTGCATTGCACCACAATCACGAACATTCCCATTGCACCACATTCATAAACATTCCCATTGCACAACAGTCATTAGCGTTTCCATTGCACCACTGGCACTAACATTCCCATTGCACCAGGCTCACGAGCATTTCCATTACACCACACTCACTAGCATTCCCTTTGCACCACATTCATTAACATCCTTTTGCTATTACTGTCACTAACATTCCCATTGCACCACCATCATTAATATTCCCATTGCACCACAGTGACTAACTTTGCCATTGCACCACAATCACTAACATTCCCATGGCACCACAATCCCTTAGAGTCCCATTGCGCCACAGTCACTAACATTCTCATTGTCCCATAGTCACTAACATTCCCATTTCACTACATTCACAAACATTTGCATTGCACCACAATCACTAACATTCCCATTTCACCACATTCATGAACTTTTCCATTGCACCACAGTCACAAAAATTCCAATTGCACCACAATCAAGAACATTCCTATGCTGTCACTGTCACTAACATTCCCATTGCGACACATTTACTCACATTCCCATTGTACCACAATCATTAACATTCCCATTTCACCACATTCATAAACAATCCCATTGCACAACAGGCATTAGCGTTTCCATTGCACCACAATTACTAACATTCCCATTGCAACACATTCACTCATACTCCCATTGCACCACAATCATTAATATTCCCATTGTACCGCACTCAGTCACAAACATTTCCATTGCACCACAGTCACAAAGTTTCCTATTGCAACACAATCACTAACATTCCTATGCTGTCACTGTCACTAACACTCCCATTGTGACACATTTACTCACATTCCCATTGTACCACAATCATTAACATTCCCTTTTCACCACATTCATAAACATTCCCATTGCACCGCAGCCACGAACATTCCCATTGCACCACACTCACTAGCATTCCCATTGCACCACATTCATTAACATTCCTTTGCTATTACTGTCACTAACATTCCCATTGCACCACCATCATTAATATTCCCATTGCACCAGTCACGAATATTCCCATTGCACCACAGTGACTAACTTTGCCATTGCACCACAATCACTAACATTGCAATTGCACCGCAGTAAGTCGCATTCCCATGGTACCGCAATCCCTAACAGTCCCATTGCGCCCCAGTCACTAACATTCTCATTGTCCCACAGTCACTAACATTCCTATTGCACCTCAGCCACTGGCATTCCCATTGCAGCACAAGCACGAATGTTCCCATTGTACCACAGTCCCTTAGATTCTGAAAGCAAAACCACCACTGACATTCCCATTGCACCAAAGTCATTAATATTCCTTTGCTATCACTGTCACTAACATTCCCATTGCACCACTGTCATGAACATTCCCATTGCACCACCATCATTAATATTTCCATTGCACCATTAACATTCCTTTGCTATTACTGTCACTAACATTCCCATTGCACCACCACCATTAATATTCCCATTGCACCACAGTGACTAACTTTGCCATTGTACCACAATCACTAACATTCCCATGGCACCACAATCCCTAAGAGTCCCATTGCGCCACAGTCACTAACATTCCCATTGTCCCATAGTCACTCACATTCCCATTTCACTACAATCACTAACATTCGCATTGCACCACAATCACTAACATTTCCATTGCAACACAATCAAGAACATTCCTATGCTGTCACTGTCACTAACATTCCCATTGCGACACATTTACTCACATTCCCATTGTACCACAATCATTAACATTCCCATTTCACCACATTCATAAACAATCCCATTGCACAACAGGCATTAGCGTTTCCATTACACCACAATTACTAACATTCCCATTGAAACACATTCACTCATACTCCCATTGCACCACAATCATTAACATTTCCATTGTACCGCACTCAAAAACTTTCCCATTGCACTACAGCCATTGGTATTTCCATCGCACCACAATCACAAATATTCCCATTGCACCACAGTCACAAATATTCCCATTGCAACACAGTGACTCACATTCTCATTGCACCATGATCACTTACACTTCCATTGCACCACAGTCACAAATATTCCCATTGCAACACAGTGACTCACATTCTCATTGCACCATGATCACTTACACTTCCATTGCACCACAGTCACAGATATTCCCATTTTACCACAATCGCTAACAATCCCATTGCACCTCAGCCACTGACATTCCTATTGTAGTGCAAGCACTAACATTCCTATTGCACCACAGTCACTAACATTCCCATTGCACCACAGTCACTAACATTCCTTTGCTATCACTGTCACTAACATTCCCATTGCAACACTATCACGAACATACCCATTGCACCACTATCATTAATATTCCCATTGCACCACTGTGACTAACTTTGCCATTGCACCACAATCACTTACATTCCCATTGCACTGCAATCACTAACATTCCAATTGCACCAAAATCACTAACATATCATTTGCACCACAGTCATTAGTGATTCCATTGCACTACAATCACTTACATTCCCATTGCACCACAATCACTAACATCCAATTGCACCACAATCCCTAACATTCCCATCGCACCACAGTAAGTCACATTCACATTGCACCACAATCACTAACATTCCCATGGCACCACAGTCATGAACATTTCCATTGCACCACAATCACAAAGTTTCCCATTGCAACGCAATCACTAACATTCCCTTTTCACCACATTCATAAACATTCCCATTGCACGACAGTCATTAGCGTTTCCATTGCACCACAATTACTAACATTCCCATTGCACCACATTCACAAATGTTCCCATTGCACCACAGTCACAAATATTCCCATTGCAACACAGTGACTCACATTCTCATTGCACCATGATCACTTACACTTCCATTGCACCACAATCACAGATATTCCCATTTTACCACAGTCACTAACATTCTCATTCCACCACAGTCGCTAACATTCCCATTGCACCTCAGCCACCGACATTTCTATTGTAGCACAAGCACGAACATTCCTATTGCACAAAGTCACTAACATTCCCATTGCACCACAGTCACTAACATTCCTTTGCTATCACTGTCACTATCATTCCCATTGCACCAATGTCACAAACATTCCCATTGCACAAGTCACGAATATTCCTATTGCACCACAGTGACTAACGTTGCCATTGCACCACAATCACTAACATTCCCATTGCACCACAATCACTAACATTCCCATTGCACCACAATCACTAACATATCAATTGCACCACAATCACTAACATTCCCATTGCACCACAATCACTAACATTCCCATTGCACCACAATCACTAACATATCATTTGCACCACAGTCATTAGTGATTCCATTGCACCACAATCACTTGCATTCCCATTGCACTACAATCCCTAACATTCCCACCGCACCACAGTAAGTCACATTCACATTGCACGACAACCACTAACATTCTCATTGCCCCACAGTCACTAACATTCCCATGGCACCACAGTCACGAACATTCCCATTGCAACACAACCACTAACATTCTCATTGCCCCACAGTCACTAACATTCCCATGGCACCACAGTCACGAACCTTCCCATTGCAACACAATCACTAACATTCCAATGCTGTCACTGTCACTAACATTCCTATTGCGACACATTTACTCACGTTCCCATTGTACCACATTCATAAACATTCCCATTGCTCCACAGCCATGAACATTCCCATTGCACCACACTCAAGCATTCCCATTGCACCACACCCACTAACATACTAACATCGCTGTCACTAACAAACGCGTTGCACCACAGTCACTGACATTACCATTACACCACATTCACTAATATTCCTTTCCACCACAGTCACAAACATTCCCATTGCACCACAATCACGAACATTCCCATTGCACTACAATCATTAATATTCTCATTGCACCACAATCACTAACGTTCCCAATTTACCACAGTCTCTTAGATTCTGAAAGCAAAACCACCACGAACACTCCCATTGTACCACAGTCACTAACATTCCCATTGCACCACGCTCACTAACATTCCTTTGCTATCACTGTCACTTACATTCCCATTGCACCACTGTCTCAAAAATTCCCATTGCACCAGCATCATTAACATTCCCACTGCACCAGTCATGAATATTCCCATTGCACCACAGTGACTAACTTTGCCATTGTACCACAATTACTAACATTCCCATTGCACCACAATCACTAACATTCCCATTGCACCACATTCATAAACATTCCCATTGCACGACAGTCATTAGTGTTTCCATTGCACCACAGTCACTAACATTCCCATTGCACCACAGTAACATGCATTCTCATTGCACCACAATCCCTAACAGTCCCATTGCGCCACAGTCACTAACATTCTCATTGTTCCATAGTCACTAACATTCCAATTCCACCACAATCACAAACGTACCCATTGCCCCACAATAGTTAACATTCCCATTGCGCCACAATCACTAATATTCCCATTGCACCACGTTCAATAACATTCCTTTGCTATCACTGTCACTAACATTCCCATTGCAACGCAGTCACTAACATTCTCAGTTCCCCATAGTCACTAACATTCCCATTGTCCCATAGTCACTAACATTCCCATTGCCCCATAATCCTTAACATTCCCACTGCGCCACAATCACTAACATTCCCATTGCACCACATTCATGAACATTCCGATTGCACAACAGCGGTTAGCATTTCCATTGCACCACTATCACAAACCTTCCCATTGCACCACATCACTAACATTCCTATGCTGTCACTGTCACTAACATTCCCATTGCAACACATTTACTCACATTCCCATTGTACCACAATCATTAACATTCCCATTTCACCACATTCATAAACAATCCCATTGCACGACAGGCATTAGCGTTTCCATTGCACCACAATCACTAACATTCCCATTGCAACACATTCACTTATCCACCCTTTGCACCACAATCATTAATATTCCCATTGTACCGCACTCATAAACTTTCCCATTGCACGACTGGTGTTAGTGCTTCCATTGCACCACAGTCACAAGTATTCCCATTGCAACACAGTGACTCACATTCTTATCGCACCATGATCACTTACACTTCCATTGCACCACAGTCACAGATATTCTCATTTTACCACAGTCACTAACATTCCCATTGCACCTCAGCCACTGACATTCCTATTGTATCGCAAGCTATTCCCATTGCTCCTAGTCACGAGTATTCCCATTGCACCACAGTGATTAACTTTGCCATTTCACCACATTCATTAACATTTCCATTGCACCACAATCACTAACAGTCCAATTGCACCACAGTCACTAACATTCCCATTGCACCACCATCATTTAATATTCCCATTGCACCTGGCACGAGTATTCCCATTGCACCACAATCACTAACATTCCAATTGCACCACAATTCCTAATATTCCCATCGCACCACAGTAAGGCACATTCACATTGCACCACAATCACTAACATTCCCATGGCACCAAAATCCCTAACAGTCTCATTGTGCCACAATCACTAACATTCTCATTGCTCCATAGTCACTAACATTCCCATTGCACCACAGTTACTAACATTCCTGTGCTGTCGTTGTCACAAACATTCCCATTGCACCTCAGCCACAGACATTCCTATTATAGCACAAGCACTAACATTCTCATTGTCCCACAGTCACTAACATTCCCATTGCACCACAGTCACTAACATTCCCATTGCACCACACTCACTAGCATTCCCATTGCACCACATTCATTAACATTCCTTTGCTATTACTCTCACTAACATTCCCATTGCACCACCATCATTAATATTCCCATTGCACCAGTCACGAATATTCTCATTGCACCACAATCACTAACCTTCCCATTGCACCACAATCATAAACATAAACATTGCACGACAGTCATTAGCGTTTCCATTGCACCACAGTCACTAACATTCCCATTGCACCACACTTACTAGCATTCCCATTACACCACACTCATTAACATTCCTTTGCTTTTACTGTAACTAACATTCCAATGGCACCACTGTCACAAACATTCCCATTGCACCACCATCATTAATATTCCCATTGCACCAGTCACGAATATTCCCATTGCACCACAATTGACTAATTTTGCCATTGCACCACAATCACTAACATCCCATTCCACCACAATCACTAACATTCCAATTGCATCACAATCCTAACATTCCCATTGCACCTCAGTAAGTCACATTCACATTGTACCACAATCCCTAACAAACCCATTGCACCACAGTCACGAACATTCCCATTGCACCACATTCATGAGCATTCCCATTGCACTACAATCATTAATATTCCCATTGTAGCACATTCACTAACGTTCCCATTGCACCACAGCCACTAACATTCCATTGGTATCACAATCACTAAAGTTCTCATTGCACCACAATCAGTAACATCTCCATGGCACCACAATCACTCAGATTCCCAATGCACCACAATCACTAACATTCCCATTGCCCCACAGTGACTAACGTTCCCTTTACACCATATTCATAAACATTCCCACTGGACCACAGCCATTAGCATTTCCATTGCACCACAATCACTCACATTCTGACTGCACCACAGTCACTAACATTCCCAATGCACCACAATCACTAACATTCCCATTGCACCACAGTCACTAACATTCCCAATGCACCACAATCACTAACATTCCCATTGCACCACAATCACTGTCTCATTGCACCACAGTGACTAACATTCCCATTGCACCACAGTCACTAACATTCCCATTGCCATACAATCACTAAAATTCCCATTCCACCACAGTCACAAACATTCCCATGTTGCTATAACCATTAACATTCTTATTGCACCACAATCAGTAACATTCCCAATGCACCACCTTCAGGGAGGAGCAAAACCTACTGGGAAGGTTTTAAGTTGGTGAGATAGCCAGGAACAGGATTGAGGATCTGAAAAGTGTCTACAGAAAGCTAGGTTGGAACCTGAAGAGCAGGACGGGTAGTGTAGTGATCTCAGGTTTGCGACTGGTGCCATGAGACAGTGAGGTGAAGAACAGTCAGCGAATACAGCTTAACACGTGGCTGCGAGGCTGGTGCAAGAGGGAGGGCTTCAGATACCTAGACCATTGGGATACCATCTGGGGAAGGTGGGACCTGTAGATGAAGGACGGGTTGCACCTGAACTGGAGGGGCACAAATGTCCTGGGGGGGAGATTTGCTCGTGTGATTCAGGAGGGTTTTAACTAGTTTAGTGGGGGTGGGAATCACATGTCTGAGAGGGGATCAGTTGCAGACGGGGCAGTGACAGGATATATTAAATCTATCAGGAAGGTTTCTCACGCAGTGAAACAAAGGGATCGGTTAAAGTGTGTCTGCTTTAATGCAACAAGTGTCCAGAATAATACAAACTTAGAGCATGGGTCAGTACTTGGGGCTACGATGTTGTGGCCATAACGGAGACGTGGGTTTCACACGGGCAGGGATGGTCGCTTGATGTTCCAGGGTTTAGAATGTTTCAAAAGAACAGGGAGGGTGGAAAAAGAGGAGGGGGTACAGCATTGCTAATCAGAGAGTGCATCACAGCTACAGAAACCAAGGTTGTTGAGGAAGGTTTGTCTACTGAGTCAGTATGGGTGGAAGCTAGGAACAAGGGATCAGTCACCACACTGGGGGCTTTCTACAGACTACCTAATAGCAGTAGAGAGGTTGAAGATCTCATAGGCAGGCAGGGTTGTTATCATGGATGATTTCAATTTTCCCAATATCAACCGGAACCTCCTCAGTGCAGATGGGTTGGATGGAGCCGTTTTTGTCAGGTGTGTTCAGGAGGGTTTCTTTACTCAGTATGTAGACAGGCCAACGAGGGGAGAGGCCATTTTGGATTTGGTGCTCAGCAACAAGCCAGGACAGGTATCAGATCTCACGGTGGGAGAGCACTTTGGTGAAAGTGATCACAACTGCCGCATATTTAGTATAGCCTTGGAGTGGGAAAGGAGCAGTTACCAAGGGAAGATATTTAATTGGGGAAAAGGAAATTATGAGGCTATCAGGCAGGAGTTGGGAAGTATAGACTGGGAGCAATTGTTCCACAGAAAGGGCACAGCAGACATGTGGAGACTATTTAAGGATAGGTTGTTGCGAGTGATGCACGGATTTGTTCCTCTGAGGCATGTAAGAAGGGGTAAGATTAAGGAACCTTGGATGACGAGAACAGAGGAGCTTCTCATCAAAAGGAAGAAGGCAGCTTATGTAAGGTGGAGGAAGCAAGGATCTAGCACAGCTTTAGAGGATTACAGGCTTGCTAGAAAGGAGCTCAGAAATGGACTGTGGAGAGCCAGGAGGGGGTACGAAAAAAGCTTGGAAGGAAGGATTAGGGAGAACCTAAAGGCATTTTCCTCATACGTGAGGAATAAGAGAATGATCAGGGAGAAGGTACGGCCGATCAGGGATAGCGGAGGGAACTTGTGTGTGGAGTCTGAGCAGATAGGGGAAGCCCTAAATGAGTTTTTTGCTTCGGTTTTCACCAAGGAAAGGGAATTTGTTGTAAATGAAAACTTAGAGGAGCTGGGATACAGTCTTGACCAGATCAAGATTGATGAAGATGATGTGCTGGAAATTTTGGAAAACATTAAGATTGATAAGTCCCCAGGGCCAGACCAGATTTATCCTTGGCTGCTCCGGGAAGCGAGAAAGGAGGTTGCTAAGCCATTGGCGAGGATATTTGCCTCCTCACTCTCCACGGGAGTCGTACCGGAGGATAGGAAGGAGGCGAATGTTGTTCCTCTTTTCAAGAAGGGTAATAGGGAAATCCCTGGCAATTACAGTCTTACGTATGTGGTCAGCAAAGTTTTGGAAAGAATTCTGAGGGATAGGATTTATGACTATTTGGCAAAGCATAGTGTGATTAAAAGCAGTCAGCCTGGCTTTGTGAGGGGCAGGTCATGCCTCACAAATCTTATTGAGTTCTTTGAGGAGGTGTGAAGACAGGTCAATGACGATCGAGCAGTGGATGTGGTGTGTGTGGACTTCAGCAAGGCATTTGATAAGGTTCCCCATGGTAGGCTCATTCATAAAGTCAGGAGGTATGGGATACAGGGAGATTTGGCGATCTGGCTTCAGAACTGGCTGACTGACAGAAGGCTGAGAGTGGTTGCAGATGGAAAGTATTCTTTGTGGAGGTCAGTGTTGAGTGGGGTGCTGCAGGGCTCTGTTCTTGGGCCTCTGCTCTTTGTAGTTTGTATAAATGATTTGGACGAGGAGGTTGAGAGGTGGGTTAGTAAATTTGTAGATGACACAAAGGTTGGAGGTGTCATTGATAGTATAGAGGGCTACTGCAGGCTGCAGCGTGACATAGACAGGATGCAGAGCTGGGCTGAGAAATGACAGATGGAGTTCAACCTGGATAAGTGTGAAGTGATGCATTTTGGAAGGTCGAACTCGAAGGCTGAATATAGGATTAATGACAGGATTCTTGGCAGTGTGGAGGAACAGAGGGATCTGGGTGTGCAAGTACATAGATCTCTCAATGTTGCCACCCAAGTGGATAGGGTTGTTAAGAAAGCATATGGTGTTTTGGCTTTCATTAACAGGGGGATTGAGTTTGAGAGCCGCGAGGTTTTCTACAGCTCTACAAGTCCCTGGTGAGACCACACTTAGATTATTGTGTCCAGTTCTGGTCGCCCTACTATAGGAAAGATACAGAGGCTTTGGAGAGGGTGCAAAGGAGGCTTACCAGGATGTTGCCTGGACTGGAGGGCTTGCCTCATGAAGAAAGGTTGAATAAGCTCGTACTTTTCTCTCCGGAGAGAAGGAGGAAGAGAGGAGACCTGATCCAAGTGTACAAAATAATGATAGAGTCAATAGCCAGAGACTTTTTCCCAGGGCAGGATTGACTGGCACAAGGAGTCATAGATTGAAGATATTAGGAGGAAAGTATAAAGGAGACATCAGGGTTAGGTTCTTTACCCAGAAACGGTGGTGGTGGTGGTGGAAGCAGCGGTGGTGGTGGAAGCAGAGTCATTAGGGACATTTAAGCGACTGCTGGACATGCACATGGATAACAGTGAGTTGAGGGGTGCGTAGGTTAAGTTACTGTATTTTACATGAGGATTAAACCTTGGCACAATATCATGGGCCAAAGGGCCTGTTCTGTGCTGTACTTTTCTATGTTGTATGTTCTATACCCATTGCACCACAGTAAAAAACATTTTTATTGCACCACAATCACTAACATTCCCATTGAACCACAATCACTAAAATTCCCATGGCACCACAGACACTAACATTCACATTGCGCCACATTTATAAAGATTCGCATTGCACCACAGCCATTAGCACCTCAGTCACAAACATTCCCATTGCACCACAGTCACTAACATTCCCATTGCACCCGAATCTCTGACATTCCCATTGCACCACAATCACCAACATTCGCACTGCACCACAGTCACTAACATTCCCATTGCATCCCATTCACCAATATTACCATTGCACCAGAATCTCTAAAATTCCCATTGCACCACAATCACTAACAGTCCCTTTGAGCCACAGCCACAGCCTGTCCATCACTCTGGGAATCATCCTGTCCGTCGCTCTGGGAATTAGCTTGTGCATTGCTACAGGAATCAGCTTGTCTATTGCTCTGGGAATCAGCCTGTCCATCACTCTGGGAATTAGCCTGTCCATTGCTCCAGGAATCAGCCTGTCCATCCCTCTGGGAATCAACGTGTGCTTTGCTCCAGGAATCAACCTGTCCATCACTCTGGGAATCATCCTGTCCGTCGCTCTGGGAATTAGCCTGTCTATTGCTCTGGGAATCAGCCTGTCCATCACACTGGGAATCAGCCTGTCCAATGCTCTGGGAATCAGCCTGTCGATGACACTGGGAATCAGCCTGTCCATCACTCTGGGAATCAGCCTGTCCATCACTCTGGGAATCAGCTTGTGCATTGCTCCAGGAATCAGCCTGTCCATCACTCTGGTGTACCAGACAGGCCAATGCCTGGAATAATGTCAGGCCAATTCCCGGAGCAATGGACAGGCCAATTCCCAGAGAGCCAGATGAGTCATTTCCAAGAGCGACAGGTGGACTGATTCCCAGAGTGATGGACAGGCCAATTCCCAGAGCAACAGATACACTGATTCCCAGAGCAATGGACCGACTGATTCCCAGAGCGATGGACAGGCTAATTCCCAGAGCGACGGACGGGCTGATTCCCAGAGCGATGGACACGCTGATTCCTGGAGCGATGGAAGGGCCGATTCCTGGAACAACAAACAGGTCAATTCCTGGAGCGACGGTGTGAGGAGCGCTTTGTGACTGCAGCACTGTGGGACAGTATTGGACTTGGGCCTTGTGCCACATACTGAGCTGCTGCTGTTTGGAATTCTTACAAGACTGTTATTTAAATTCTTTTCACAATGTTATAACTACCTCATTTCCAACACATTCTCAGATTCTGTCGGTAAACTTCCTGCTTTTCTTTTAATCCTCTTTGATTGACAGCACTATACCTTTCTACTCTGTAAGATTTGTATCAAGGTACTTGTACCCAAGATGGCACCCAACAAGGCAGCCATTGTAAATACTTTTCACTGCACTCTTCTCCTTCTGTACTGGAGTATAAATGAAAATAAAGGACATTCTGAATTCTGTTGCGTATGAGTTACTCTTCATACAACCAACCCATTTTCAATAATTCACACTTCTCATTAGCACCCTGCCCAGTATTTTTCTGATTTGGCTCATCATCAACAATCTCTTTTTTTGCCTGCTACCTTTTTTCTCTCTCTCTCTCTCTCTTTGGTTCCCTGTCTCCCTGTGTATTCTATTCACTCCTCCATCCTGTCATCAGCATAAATATCTCTCCCAGTTTTTTGCAGCTCTGACAAAGGGTTACTGGGCTCAAAACCTGTACTTGGTTTTTCTCTGTACAGATGCTGCCAAATCTGCAGAGTTTCTCCAGTACCTTCAGATTTGCTGCATCCAAAGTTCTTCCTTTTTGTATAGAATGGATAGAATCCCTACAGTGTAGAAACAGGCCATTGGGCCCAACAGGTCCACACTGACCCTCCAAAGAGTAACCCACCCAGATCCATCCTCCCTATCCTAAATTTACCCCTGAACTATGCACCTAACCTAAACATCCCTGGGCACTATGGGTAATTTAGCATGGCCAATTCACCTAACCTGTACATCTTTGGAGAGTGGGAGGAAACCAGAGCACCCGTAGGAAACCCACGCATCATGTGATGAATGTGCAAACTCCACATAGGTAGTTACTCGAGGCTGGAAATGAACCCGGGTCCCTGGTGCTGTGAGGCAGCATTGCTAACCATTGAGCCATCGTGCCGCCCGTATTTATTTCAGGAATAAAATGAGTCTGTAACCCTGGCTGAGGGGGCAAAGTACAGTAAGGTAAGGCAATGTGGGCAGGGATGCTATGAGTATCTGGGTAGACTCTGAGTGAGTGCTATGACAGTGAGCAAAAAGCTCAGTGATGCAGCCTGGTCCACTCCATAAGCTGGGCATGTGCCATACAGCAGGGAAACAGACCCTTCATGCCAACTATGTTCCCAAACCAAATTAGTCCTGCCTGCCTGCATTTGGCCTTATCCCTCCAAACCTTTCCTCTTCATGAATTTCTCCCAATGTCTTTTGAATGTTGTAACTGTACCTGCATCCACCACTTTCTCTGGCGTTTCATTCCACACATGAACCACTCCTTGTGTAAAAACATTGCCCCTTCGTGTCCCTTTTAAACCTTTCTCCTCTCACCTTAAAAACATGCCCCCGAGTTTTGAACGCACCCATCCTTGGGAAAACACCCATGTTATTCACCTTACCGAATCCCCTCATAGTTTATAAACCACAATAAGGTTACCCCTCCATCTCCTATGGTCCAGTGAAAAATGTGCCAGTCCCTCTAGTCTATTTTTATATCTCAACCCCCTCCAGTCCCAGCAACATCCTGCTAAAACATTTCTGAACCCTCTCCATTTTAATAACAGTCTTGATTTGGAGATGCCAGTGTTGGACTGGGGTGGACAAAGTTAAAAATCAACAACACCAGGTTATAGTCCAACAGGTTTATTTGGAAGCACAAACTTTCAAAGCTCTGCTCCTTCCTCAGGTGGTTGTGGAGTACAAGATCGTAAGACACAGAATTTATAGCAAAAGTTTACAGTGTGATAACTGAAATTGCATATTGAAAAAGACCGGGATTGTTAAGTCTCTCATCTTTTAGAATGAACATGTTGGTTTCAGTTCTTTCATATGTAAATCCCAGAATTATGTTAAAGTTACATTCTCAAGTGAACTTTAACAATAGGTGCCATGTCGGCCCAGATAATGCATTGAAGGTGTAAGCTGTCCTGTGTAAGGCTGTCTGTGCCACAACGGTCATTTTGATACTAATCAAAAGAACAGTTTTACAGAATCTTACATGGATTAATGCAGTTTTTGAGCAAAGTGTAATTCTGCAAGTACAACCTCACCTCACAAACTTACGTGTGTGTGTGCATGTGGGCGTGTGTGGGGGGAATGCAGGTGGTTATGAGTGTCTGTGAGAGAGTGTGTGCATGTGTGTGAGTCTGAATGTAAAGGAGTATAAGTCTGTGATAGGATACGTGTGAGCGTCAGTGTGTGGGAGTGTATGTGTGAGTGTATGAGAGAGCTTGTGTATGACAGAGAGTCTGCATGAGTGTATGAGTCTGTATCTATGTGTGTGTCTGTCAGTCTGTCTGTGAGCGTGCGCGTGTGCGTGTGTGGACACACCCACATGCATACACACATACACACACACACACACGTTTATCGGGAGAATTTTTACTTGCAGAATTACACTTTACTTTGCTCAAAAACTGCATCAATCCATGTAAGATTCTGTAAATCCCTTTATTAGATTAGAATAATTCTGAACATTGTGGCACAGACAGCCTCACACAGGGCAGCTCACACCTTCAATGCATTATCTCGGCCGACATGGCACCAATTGTTAAAGTTCACTTGAGAATGTAACTTCAAAAAAGTTCTGGGATTTACTTATGAAAGAACTGAAACCAACATGGTCATTCTAAAAGATTAAAAATCACACAACACCAGGTTATAGTCCAACAGGTTTAATTGAAGCACACTAGCTTTCGGAGCACTGCTCCTTCATCGGGTGATGGACAATTACCTGATGAAGGAGCAGTGCTCTGAAAGCTAGTGTGCTTCCAATTAAACCTGTTGGACTATAACCTGGTGTTGTGTGATTTTTAACTTTGTACATCCCAGTCCAACGCTGGTATTTCCAAATCATTTTAAATGATGAGAGACTTAACAAAGAATCCAGGTTTTTTTCAATATGTAATTTCAGTTATATCACACTGTAAACTTTTGCTATAAATTCTGTGTCTTATGATCTTATACTCCACAACCACCTGATGAAGGAGCAGTGCTCTGAAAGCTAGTGCTTCCAAATAAACCTGTTGGACTATAACCTGGTGTTGTGTGATTTTTAACTTCCCTATGACAGGATGACCAGAACTACATGCAGTATTCCAGAAGAGGCCTCACCAATGTCCTGTACAACCTCAAAATGACATCTCCACTCCTATACTCAAAGGTCTGAGCAATGAATCAAGCATGGTCAATACATTATTAAACAGCCTGTCTAACTGTGATGCAGATTCCAAAGAATTAAGTACCTGAACCTCTAGGTCCTTCTGTTCTACAACATTACCTAGGGCCATACCATAACTTGGATAAGTCCTGCCCTTGTTTGTTTTCCTGAAATGCAATGCCTCACATTTCTCCAAATTAAACTCCATTGACTGCTCCTCGGCCCATTGACCCAACTCTTTGTAATCTTAGATATCCTTCGTCACTGTCCACTCTACCATCAATTTCGGTGTCATCTGCAAACTTACTAACCATGCCTCCTATATTCTCATTCCTGATGAAGAGCTTATGCTCAAAACATTGACTCTCCTGCTCCTCAGACGCTGCCTGACCGGCTGTGCTTTTCCAGCGTCACACTTTTTGGCTCCTATATCCTCTTCCACAGCACTTTTATAAGTGACAACAAAAAAGGACCAAGTACCAATCCTTGTGGAATACCACTGGCCATTAGCATTCAGTCTGATAAACAACTGTCAGCCACCACCCTCTGTCCCTGAGTGTCCCTGCTGCAATGATGGTTGCAGGTATGGACCAAGGTGCAGCAGTTAAGTGCAGAAATGTACTGTAGTGAATCAGAGATGTGATATGAGGGTTCTTATAAAATGGCACATTGCTGATGCCAGTGTCAGAGGAGTTACACAAGAATGATCCGAGGAATGAAGGGGTGTCATATGAGGAGCTGTTGAGGACTCTGGGTCTGTACTCCATGGGGTTTAGATGGATGAAGGGGGATCTCATTGAACTTGCAGAATACTAGGTGGTCTGGATAGAGTGGACATGGAGAAGATGATTCCACCAGTAGGAGAGACTGTGACACAGTCTCAGGGTGAATGGATGACCTTTTAGATGAAGAAGAATTTCTTCAGTCAGCGGGTGGTGAGTCTGTACAACTCATTGTTGCAGAAGGCTATGGGGCAAAGTTATTGAGTGTATTTAAGACAGAGATTGATATTATAGGGAGAAGGCAGGAGAATTGAGTTGAGAAACATATCAACCAAAATTGAATGATGGAGCAGACTTTAGGGGCTGAATGGTCTATGTTATGGTCTATGGATGTGGGGTGCTTGTGGCCAGTGCCCATGTGTCCTGAGATACCAGTGTCCAACATGAAGGTCCTTTGGTGGAAGAGGTGAGCTGATGTTGCCAGGTACCTGCTCTGATTTTCATATCAATGTTTCTCTATCTTTCATTTCTCTTGGCTCATTTAGAGATGGGAAGCTAAATATTAATGAGACAAGCTGGACCATTAATAAAGCATTGAGCAATCTGTAATCTTCCTGAATTAGTTACTCACTGCTGCAGAATGAGAAAGTTGTCACACTACTCAGCAGAAGCATCAAAGACAGTACGAGATGTTCCTGATGTTGCGATATACCTAGCAGCTCTTCTGGTCTGATTTTTGCACAAATTTTACCCAAGCCCATTGTTTAGACCCATTGTTTAAGGTAGAGTGAAAAGTTTTGTTTTGCATGTAAAACAGGCAGATCATACCATACAAAGTGCATTAGAGTAATAGAGCAGAGCGAGGAATACAGTAGGACAGCTGCAGAGAAGGTGCACAAAGAGTGAAGTTAAGTTGAGAGATCCACTCAGAAGTTTAAAACAGCAGGGATGAAGCTGTTGTTGAATCTGTTGGTACTTGTGTTTAAGTTCTTCTGGAAGAGGTTGGAAGAGATTATAACCGGGGTGGAAGGGGTCTTTGACTACGTTGGCTGCGCTTCCTGAAGTAGTGAGAAGTACAAATGGAGTCAGTGGGTGGACTTATGTGATGGACTGGGCTGTGTTTACAACTCGCGTGAGTTTTTGACAGTCCTGGGTAGAGCAGTTGCCATACCAAGCCGTGATGCTTCCAGGTGCTTTCTGGTGCATCTCTAAAATTTGGTAAGTGTCTCTTTCTCGCTGGCTAGCAGTTCCACGCGGTGCAATCCTGTGGTCGCAGCTGAGTTTGTGGCAGGCTGCTCTCCTCTGTTTATTGAGCTGTTTGCAGTTGACAAACTCCATTCGTTGGGTCTCGTGAGCGACCTGACAAAGATTACTGCACTGGCATCTGCACAGGGACAGACTCCAGGAGATGGAGAGGAGATAACATTCTGGTAACAGGCTGTGTGCAGAGGTTGATATGTGGAAATATTATGAGAGGAATTGTCAATGCCTCATCATTATCGTGTCTCAGTAGCACCAATGACACATTACCCCTGCCCTTCTGTAACAGAACAGCTCAGAGGAGATGAGGAATCTGTCTGTAATACTGTACAATATAGGTGATTTTCATAACTTTCAGAGTCATCCTCTTGCAGGGACAAATGAATATGTAGTGACTCAACTTTTACCAACGAGTCTTTTAGTAGAAACTTATATCATTGCAAGAGCTTCAACTTTAATCATGCTGACTTGAAAACTATGATTCAGGTGAAATTCCCACCTAATTTTCTAAGAGGATTTACTGATGGACATGCAGTTATGCTGGTGCATTGAGGGCATGTGTCCTGTAGCATACGACTTCAACAGAAATAAACCTTGCAGAATTGACAACAAAGATCAGCAGTTGGTGTTCTGCATATAATAGTCCTGGAGGAGACAATGATTTAGCCAAGAGAATGTATGAATGCTGAAATGTACACAATTAAGGTTATCGTAGTTCATTAATTGCTGAAGTCAAGTCAAGATAACTTTGTGTTGTGGGAGGTGGAGGTTTGAGAGGTTGATTCTGTATCCTGCAGCAAACTTGTTTTTAAACTCGTTAATAATTGGTTATTAACGAGAGCGAAAATCTTGAACTGCAGGAAGACTAAGAGGTTCGTGTTGTCATTGAATGTGTATTCATAGTGTCACAATTCATGCATATACTGGAGCAAAACCAATTCAGGAGCACACCAGGCTCTATAATTCACACAGCCCATCCATTACTCTCTATATTATCTCCAACGTCCAGGCAAGAAACTGAGGAGAAAAGAACAATGATGGTACGCACAGTAGATTTAAAGAATGGTTACATGTAGAGGCGATCTTATCTCGGAGATGGGAACATTCATTTCTGTCATCATTTGTAGTCGGATACTCAATGATGAATGGCACTTTAAAGAACTGAAGAAAGAAGAATATAGTTGTGGTTATTTAGAAATTTTAGACCGTGTGCAACTTAAGTTGATCAGAGGTATTGTATCTCAGTGTTAGTGATGGCAAACAAGAAAAAAACTTGCATTTGCATCACACCTTTCACCACCACCTCAGATGGTTAACAGCCCTTGAAAGATGTGCTATTGAAGTGTAATCACTGTTGTAATGAAGGGAAACAGAAGTTGTTAATTTGCAGTTGGCAAAGTCCCATAGACAGCAACGAGATTAATGACCTGATAGTTTGTTTAATTGATTAATCTGTTTCAGTTATGTTCATGGAGGGATAAATATTGGCTGGGACAAGAGGGCGAATTCCACTGCAAGCTTTTAAATTGTTACACATCATTCACCAAAGAGGTCAGACCATGCCCCAGTTTGAACGACCTATCCACAGAGAGACAGCACTGCCTCAGTACAGCGAGATCACATGCTGAAGTTTCCCGAATGAGCCTTAAAATCCCTCAATTAATGCCTACAAAATACAACATGTGAGCCAAAGGCTGAGACAAGGAAACAGTGGATATTTTGAAAGCTAGAAAAATCCATTTGACCATGAAATCACTGTTATAATTGGTTTCTCTACCTTGCCAAATTTGGAGATGGAAAGATTCAATCTACTGACTGTGCATATTAAAGGACCCTGTACTCGATAGTGAAAGGGGAGCAATCTGTCTGTTGTTTTACAATCGGCATTGCCGTAGGTCAAGATTTGCTACCGTGAGCACATATTTAGAGAATAAAGCTCTCATGTCTTTCTCCTCCCCTCAGTGTGATGTTCAGAATCATAGGATCTTGCACTGCAAACAGAGACCATTGGGCCCATTGAATCCACGACCAGACCGAGCCCTCCACACGGAGTTTTACCAATGGCTAACCCACACATCCCAGAACATTGTTTTTTGCATGGCTAATCCACCCATGAACTGCGCACCTTTGGACCATAGGAGGAAACCAGAGAACCTGGTGGAAGTCCATGCTGACAAGGCGAGATTGTGTAAACTCCATGCAGACAGTCACCCAAGGCTGGAATCGAGCCCAGGTCACTAGCACTGTGAAGAAGTGGTGCTAACCGTTGTGCCACCATGCTGTTCCATTTGTGGGTGTCCCAATAGTGCAGTAGAAAGATTTGATTAGGATTGCTTTTGTAGTAAGCAAGAAAATCGATGTATCTGAGCCATTATTACTAAACATCATAGTTTGTACCAAATCTGAATTGTTGTTACTTTCCCCTCTAACTAGTCTGTAAAATGTATATATGTATTGTATAATACGATGAAAATTTTAGACTTGAATTGCCTCAGGTAACTCCTTAGGGTCAGATCGAAAGTGGGATACCATTTGGGAGGTCATGCAAAATCTGTTTAAGAAAAGGCTGAACAATTTTGATGCAATGTGCTTTGTTCTTGATTAATAACATGGAAATAAATCACTGACTATGGTCTTCTGTTTGTCTGGTTCTGTTAACAGTGTCAAGCCGTTTCGTGGCATTGAGTTCTAGGTACCTGGTTGATGTTCTTGAACGATGTTCACTGACATCCAATGAACGAGGGGAAATTTTAATTGAAGATAAAGAGAGAAAATGAAAGCCAGAAGGAAAAAGGATTATAGAAAGAAAAAAAATCAAGTAGAAAAATCAATTCAGACAAGTAACAGTTCCCTACTTGGATTGCTTTATAATCAGAAATGTTGGTATGACAATTAATTAGCATGTATTAAGCAAGGATCATGTGAGTTTTTTTAATATTTGGTATAAGATATGGGTATCTTTGGTGAAGCCATTATTTATTGCCAAGAAAGCAGTGAGGAGGCAGCTTGTGGGTGGAGTCACATGAAATCTAGATCAGGTAAAGATAGCAGTTTCTTCCCTAAAGAATACTAGTGAACTAGATTCGGTTTAAACAACAATCAATTCGGTTATCACTTTCATTCCAGATTTTTTTAGTTGAGTTCAATACTTCACATCAGTCATGGTTGGATTTGAACCTTTGTCCTAGGTTACTAGATTGTGAGTCCAATGATATTGTCATAACATCACCAGCTCCCTGCAGTCATTGCTGTTTTTGGAGATTTGACCCTGGGGGGCAGGCCACTAGGTTACTTGGTTAACCTTCACCTTCATCATATTCCATCCATAACCTGTCACCTTCATCCATATTTTATCCATAACCTTCCACCTTCATCCACATTCCATCCATAACCTGCCACCTTCATCCACATTCCATCCATAACCTGCCAGCTTCATCCATATTCCATCCATAACCTGCCACCTTCATCCATATTATATCCATAACCTGCCACCTTCATCCATATTGTATCCATAACCTGTCACCTTCATCCATATTATATCCATAACCTGCCACCTTCATCCATATTATATCCATAACCTGTCACCTTCATCCATATTGTATCCATAACCTGTCACCTTCATCCATATTCCATCCATAACCTGCCACCTTCATCCATATTATATCCATAACCTGCCACCTTCATCCATATTGTATCCATAACCTGTCACCTTCATCCATATTATATCCATAACCTGCCACCTTCATCCATATTGTATCCATAACCTGTCACCTTCATCCATATTATATCCATAACCTGCCACCTTCATCCATATTATATCCATAACCTGCCAGCTTCATCCACGTTTCGTCCATAACCTGCCACCTTCGTCCATATTATATCCATAACCTGACACCTTCATCCATATTTTATCCATAACCTGCTACTTTCATCCACATTATATCCATAACCTGCTACCATCATCCATATTTTATCCATAACCTGCTACTTTCATCCACATTATATCCATAACCTGTTACCTTCATCCACATTCCATCCATAACCTGACACCTTCGTCCATATTATCTCCATAACCTGCCACCTTCATCCATATTTATCCATAACCTGCCACCTTCATCCATATTATATCTATAACCTGACACCTTCATCCATATTATATCCATAACCTGCTACCATCATCCATATTTCTGAGCTTGTATGTTTGCCAAAGATAAGAACAATGGTGTTAAAACTTAGGGCAAAAGCTCTGTACCCAAAAATTATGATTTTCTGAAATGGCTGCCAATCTCCTGGGATTTTAAGCTGTTGCTAACCTACAACGATGTCCCACTCAGATCGCTGCCTATCCTTTCAGCTCCTCAGGACTTAGCTTTAGGTGTAGCAAACAGTCAGACATCAACAGTAAGAACAGAAAGTGCTCAAACACTCAATAGATCTGGCACCGTCTGTAGAGAGGGTTGCAGAGTCAACATTTCACGAGAATGCAGATCGGTTTTTGAGCTTTTACAGATCGGTGAGTTAGTCCCAGACTTGTGACAGGTTTGCCAAACTAATGTTGATAAGGTTGGATATCAAACCCAAAGCTGGCACCAGTCTTACGATTAGACAGACCTAATAGTTCCGAAGGAATTTCAAATGCTGCATCTCTGAAATTAATTTTACTAAGTAGCTGAAGAATCTCCAAGGAAGCTGAGGACAAACTTCAGTAATTTACAAGACATTTTGGTATGTTATAATCCCAGCTGGTCTTATTATTGGAGAAATCGGATCCCAGACTGAAATCAGCTTGATATATTTGTTTTCGTTTTGTTTTAATGAAGCGATTTCTCACTAAAACATAAGTACACACAATGCAGATTTTGCTTCATCAATAAAACAAAATTTCATTAACAAAAGAAATAAAGATAAAATCAAATAAACCAAACTATGTACCTATGGTACAACTTCAATGATTTTCAAACTCACAGTAGAAATATAATCCCATTAATCTTAATGCACTCCTTTATAAATTGAAAAGAGAAACAACAGCCCTTGGATAGCACCCAAAAAACATTCTGGTACCATATCAAAAACTTTATATAATTCCCAAAAACACCACTCTTGCAATATTTATACCTTTAGCGGTAGGTTTAAGTCTCTTATAACATAAATTTAGGGACGAGAACTGCAGATGGCTTATTCCTGGAGCTATTGTATAGTTGAGTTTAAATGTATTCAGCTTTAAGAAATCTCTTCAGGGTTTTACCCACACATTTCTGGTCTGGTACTATCACTAAATCTTTATTCCAAGGTAATGTAATTATCATTGTAACCGTCCCTTTTCAGGAACACTGGTCAATACAAATATCTTCATCGAAGGACTTCACAAATCCGCCCAAAACTCAAAATGAGCTAACATGTAATCTTTCTCTCTCTGTAAGCTGAGGGTGCTACCCTTAAACTTAATAAACTTTTCCTGGCCTAAACAAGAACATTTTACTTCAGTGCAAAATATTGCAGATGCTAGAAATCCAAAGAAAAATGCAAATGCTGGAGAAATTCAACAGGTTTGGCAGCAGCTGTGGAGAGAGACAAAGAGTTAAAGTTTTAAGTTCAATATGACTCCACTTCAGAAGTCAGTTCTGGACTTGAAACATGAACTGTTTCGTTCTCCACAGATACCAATAGACCTGCTGAGTTTCTCCAACTTGTCAATCTTGTCCAGTCGTAAAGACTCTACTAATGCACACAAAAACCCATTCATTCCAAAGCTAGGCTTTAAAACTATTTTAAGAGAAATCACCATGGCTACAGCTATGCTTACAAGTTAATAATTAACACAGAAAATCCACACATTATTAACTTAAAAACCAAAAACCCAGTATAAATCACATAATCTACGTTACAGGTAGGATATCTAAAGCCAGAACTTTCACCCTCCCGAAAAGGAATGGCTGCAAGTGCAGAAGAAGCAACAGAACTTCCAAATTTTCCCTCCAAGTTGTACCTGGTCACAACTGCTATCTATCACTGTAACTTTATTGTTGCTGTGTTTAGTTCTATCTAATAGATCTGCTGGAATACCTTCACAATCTGGAACACAGGAGTTTAAAAGATAGATCCACCACTACATTAAGGACAATCAAGGTCAATCTATAAATATTGACATTACTGGCAAAATCCAAACCACATAATATGTTGAAAACGAAAATCTGTCAGGATTTTCAACATTGTTCATTTCCTGGAAATTCTAACTACAAAGTGCAAGTGTGTAAATACCAAATGAGTATAGAATTAGCTTTACTTTGATGCCTTCCTCAGTCAAATTGCTCATTAATTAAGCTTGCCCTTGAACAATCAGCACCTGCTTGATGCACTGTCTGAGGGTGGTGATTGTGAATCTATATCCCAACACCAGTGACGGAGGAGAGAAACAAAGCCGAAATCAAAAGCAACTGGTCCCTTCCATTTGGTTCCTGTTCATACAAGAATTAAAAAGGAAATAGCTTGTGTTGACATAACACTTTTCACAACCTAGTGCTCTTTGCAGTCATTGAAGAACTTTGGAGTTGTAGTCACGGTTTAATGTAGGAAAAACAGCAGTCAATTTGCACACAGCATGCTCCCTAAGAGAATTTTAAAATGAACAGATAATCTGCTCTTGTGACAGTGGTTGAGGGATGAGAGACTTGGGGAGAAATCCTGATTTGATTATAAAATACTGCCATTGGATCTTTCCATACACTCTGAGAAAGCCAATTTAATATTTCATCCAAAAGACAGTATCCCTGGCACTGCAGCACTCCTTCAGTATTGTACTACAGTGTCAATCCACTTTGTATTCTGAGGTCACTGCATTGGATTTAAACCCATAATATTCTGACTATGAGGTGAGAATGAAAACACTGAGAGAGGATGCTGGCACATGGTTAATACATGGATAATTCCAGAGAAATTAAATCAATCTATCCTGTTTTTATATTCTGGGCAGGTTAAGCAGTTCTATACTGCACACACTATTCAAATTAGTCAAAGGGGAACAAGTCACCTGTCCTTGTTTTTCCAAATTGAATGTGTATTTGATTCATATTTTTCTCTCTTCTATCACCAACAGTCTCACAATTTCATCAGAAAGGACAGCTGCCCCACTGCAGACATCTCCACCGTCTCAAATCAGCACCAGTCCTGTGAACTGAGGTGGACTCCCTGGTGAGTTTTTTCCCTTCCTTCTGTCAGCCAGTCAGCTTGACAACTGAAGGCTCCTCATGTTAAAAAGCTAATAGCCTATTTAAAATTTTTGATAGCCTGGGGGCCACTGGCAATTATAGATTTCAGTTCCTACCACCCACTGGCTTTTTTGACAGCCTAATGTCACGGTACATAAGCACTCACAAATGTTACTTCTTAGGCCACTCATCTTTCCAGTTATTTGTAGTGAAAGGCAGCCATTTTGGTTCACACGCACACACAATAAAAAGCTATTACATCTTGACAGCATTGCTCAAGAGTTGTCATCCTGATGGTATTAAAGGCGAGAGAGGACTGAACCAGCCAGCTGATTTTTTTTTTCAATTAAAGTATCTATACACAAAGAGGAAAAACCAATCATACATGAAAATGAAATGACTGGCTGTACTGGTCGTCCATTTTGAGGTAAAGAAGATGGGTTGGACCAGTATGCGTCATTCATAAGTTTTACTGCTGTTTGCTTTCCGGGCTTTATATACTGTATCTTCTGTGCCACCATCTCTGTTCTAACCTGGATTTTGGGGACAGGTAAACTTATTTAAACTTGTTAATGAACTGATAATACTCTGTGCTTTGAGGTCATGATCCTTAAGAGAATCTGTCTTTTTTACAAACAGTTAATTGAAAACACTGCAAGTGTTTGAGAATAACATTTAAAAGATCTGCTCCAGAATTAAAACTTGGCATAACATTGATTTTTCAATGTCTTTTTCATATTATTTAAAGATATTGGTGAATTCTGTTTTCTCCAATATGCAGTTGTGTATTTTCTAGCACTTTGAAGTCTTTGATGAACTTTTAGAATGGTGCACAATTTTCAGTCTGAAATCTACCATATAAAAAGGTTCAGTATTGCAATATTAATGTAGACAATAGCAGAAATTTGAGATGCCATTTAATATAATTAGATGTGACCTTTCCAAAACTGTGAGAAATTAAGACCCCAGACACTTGAATCCTGATTTTTCTGAGTTTGTTATGTTCAGGCAGCCCTAAACATTGGATCATAAAAAGCGTCCACTAGTGTTTTTCTCTGCTGTTTTACAAGCAATGTTAATCTTTAATTTTTAATGAAGAGGTCAAACTGCTGAAGGAAATTTATGGTGTCAGCCGTGGCTCAATGGTAGCCATCTTGACTCTGCATAGGTAAGTTATGGTTTCACAGTTCCACTCTAGAAAATTGAGCATAAAATCTAGGTTAGTGGTCCCAGTGCAGTACAGGGGGATTGTGGCTTTGTCAGATGTTGATATTAAACTGATGCCCTGTCTGTCTTCTCAGACGGAAGTGAAAGAATCTATATCACTATTTCAAAGAGGACCAAGGACATCAGCCTGGTATTCTGAGAAATATTCATCCCTCACCCAATATCACAAGAGATTATCTGGCCATTGTCCTGTTGCTGTTTGTGGGACCTTTCTGTACATGCACTGGCTGCTGCATTTCATACATTACAACACTGACCATGCTTCTAAACGATTTCATTGGCTGGAAGGCATTTTGGAACCTCCCGAAGCTGTGAAACAATGCTACATAAATGCAAGTCATTTAACTTGGGACTGTACTATAAGATTAATATCAGGTCAAGCATAATCGCCGAAAACATGGTGATAATGATAAGTGGCTTTCCAAATCAATGCAACGGTGTCACTGAGCTTTCAGAAAAGCTGATAACTTGGGATTCACCAGTGCTTTTTCAAGTATCAAGAGTGGATGATATTTCTAAATGCCATAAGCAAGTAAAAGGATAATTTTACAAGGAGACACGGATTATTACTCTGTATCTGTACTAGTGGAATAGAGGTGTCAAATGAATTGTTTCCAGCGAGCTGCAGCATGAGACAGGTTGAGTCAAAGGTTGAGTGCTGGAGTTTTGAAAGGCATCATGTGGAATGAGGATGGACATAAAGTGACCGCAGGCTCCTCAAGCCACTAACTCTCTCTCGGCTGAGGGAAGTAGCCTTGTGTGAATAAGAGGCGCAATCACTTCAACAAAAGGACTGAGCAGAGAGAAGAAAAACACAAGGGGAAACTCTGCTGAGCAGAAAAGGGTCAAATTGAGATGAATGTAATTAGTTGCAGACAATTTTGCTGGTGTTCCCATGGAAACTGTGCTATTACTACACTGTCGGTAATAGATACTGGATTAGTGGTGCTGGAAGAGCACAGCAGTTCAGGCAGCATCCGAGGAGCAGTAAAATCGACGTTTCGGGCAAAAGCCTTTCATCAGGAATCAGTCATTCAAAGCAGGTTACCTTCCTTGGAGCATTCTGAACTGTCATTAAGACCTTTGTTTGAATCAAAATACAACCTTAAAGAAGTAAATTGGCTAGAAATAAGGGCTGAATTCATTCTGCAAAAATATTATGAAATACCAATCTCATGGGGAATGCTGAAAATCTGAAATAGCTCTAGGTGTAGAAGTGTCATGTAGTGGGTGCTAAGATTCTAATGCAGCAAACACATTGACCATGTCCTTGGGTGGGTGTTCGGGAAGGGAAGGGTGGTGGAGGTCACTTGAATCCTGAGGCTGATTAAACACACTGATACGTCTAGTATTCCGTTCTAGTGATTGGGTGATGCACAGCCAAACAGCAATCGGCCCTTGAGCTTGAATAAATGATGGCCAAATTCATTGACTTCAAGCGTTGATTTGAAAACTGGGTGCTGCATCAGTCAATATGGCCTGTGCAATATCATGATCTCATCAGTTTAGTTGTTTCTGGTTATCACATGATTCCACTTGTGTTGAATCCAAAAATGGGGCAATCAACATAAGGCAGTGACTAAATAAGGAAGCCAGGAAAAGCTTCAGAGAGTTGAGAAGGTTATGCTTTCTACCACCTGGCATGTGTGAAGTGAATGGTATCGATACAAATCATCAGAGGAGGCAAATACTTGGGAAAAAGAAGCAATGAAAAAAGATGCTGATAGGGTTTGATGAATCAGGATAAGAGGCAGCTTCACAGCTCTCCTGTGGACCCCTGATGTCATATGACCAGTATTCCTATTGTTGCCCTTTCCCCCTGCTCCAGATCCTTACCCAAGAACTATTGGCAGTCAACACAATATTCAGAACCTCTGGTGGTCTCATTCTCTTTATCCATAACTTAAGGGTGACATGGTAGCATAGTTAGTATTGCTGTCTCACAATGTCAGGACCAAGGTTTAATTCGAACCTTGGGTGGCCGTCTGTGTGGAGTTTGCACATTCTCCCCACGTCTGTGTGAGTTTCCTCTGGGTGCTCTGGTTTTCTTCCATACTCTAAAGGTGGGCAGGTTAGTGGATTGGCCATGCTAAATTGTCCCGTTGTGTCCAGGGATATGTAGGTTAGGGGGATTAGCAATGGGAAAATGGGGTGTTACAGGGATGGGGTGGAAGGCTGGATCTGGGTGGGATGCTCTTCAGAGGGTCAATGCGGACTGGTGGGCCAAATGGCTTCTACCTGCACTGAAGGGATCCTGGGATGAATTTTCTGGAATATCCTGAGTCATCTCTCCCTTCTTATTAGCTTGTAAAGGAATATGCTCCCCTTGTACAACAGCTACAGTTTAATATTGATTTATTTTGCCGATACGTCTTTTATGAGGATTCTTTAGGCATTCCCGTTACTGCAATAACTCTCTTATTTAACTTCTAACAACTGGTTTTAGTGTTCCAGCCTTATTACAATGGAAGCATAGTATTTTCTTTATATCAGTTTGAGGTTCCGATTTTTTTGTATATTTGCCATCCTTCTATTTACTCCCTAAAACTAATGCCTTTTCCATTCCCAGATTTTCTATTTCCCCATTTCCTTGTGGATTCCCATATGATGATGTCCCTACATGTAACAGTCTGTGAGAGACCTCAGGGGTATCTGCTAAATCTGTGGCTTCCTTGATCTTTAATAATTGTCATTCATCTAGATTAGTCTGAAGGTTTTACTAGAATGCTCTTTTGGAATGCTGTCACATTCGTGTTTTCAAAATCTTCCTCTAACATCAGTGATTGAAACCACTGATCACATAAAATTTACTATTTTTCTTTTAGGTTCTACAATTGCCTGATTATGTTTCCTTCTTATTGTCCTAAATTTTAATTGATAAATTATGGGGATATGCTCATAGGTACTAACAGGGGGTTAAATCTTGTTGGGGCCTGAGTAATGTGGGCGGAATCAGGAGAGAAGGGTATTGAGTCACGTCGAGTCATAGCGTCATACAACATGGAAACAGGCCCTTCAGCTCAATAAATCCACACCGTATTCCCAAACTAAACTAGTCCCACCGGCCTGCACTTGGTCCATATCCCTCCAAACCTTTCCTATCCATGTACTTATCTAAATGTCTTTGAAATGTTGTAACTGTACCCACGTCCACCACTTCCTCTGGAAGTTCATTCCACATAGGAACCACTCCCTGTGTAAAAATGTTACCCTTCATGCGCTTTTTAAACCTTTCCCCGCTCACCTTGAAAACATGCCACTTAGTTTAAACTGCCCCATTCTCGGGAAAAGACCCTTGCTATTCAACTTATCTCTGCCCCTCATAAATATATAAACCTCTGTAAGTTCACTCCTCAGTTTCCTACACTCCAGTGCAAAAAAGCCCCAACCTATTCGGCTTACCACCTTGATGCTGAGCTCATCACGCCCAGCTTCTGTACTTTCCACAAGTGGCATGGGTCGATTCTTGCTGGTCAGTGGTGAGTTGCCAGTCAATGCCAATTAATACTCGGTAAATTCCTTTTTTGACAGCCCAACCCGCCTTATTAATACAAAAATAGCAGTTGCTGGAAATGCTTAGAAGCTTTGGGTCACTGGACCTGAAACAATAACTCTGATTTCTCTTCCCAGATGTTGCCAGACCTGCTGAGCTTTTCCAGCAACTTCTGTTTTTGTTTCTGATTTGCAGCATCCGCGGCTCTTTCTGCCTCGTTAATATTCCGGTTGTTATCTTACCAAACTCAGCCAACAAACCAGACGCTGGGAAAACACACCATTGAAACCAGAGCAGATGCTTGGTGAGTTCAGCTCACTGCCACTTCCAAGTGACTTCTGTCTTGGTCCATGTCTGAGCTGCAGAGCAGGACAGGGCATGTTCCATCAGCATCGTTTTTCACCCACACTTCTGCCAAGGACACTGGCACCTGCCTTTCACGGACACTCTCATCCTGGTATCCTGCAATGCACTAACACTGTGCTCTGCAAGGGGTCTTGGGAGGGCATGCTGGCAACCCGCAGTGTATGGCTATATCACGTAGAGGTACCACAAGGGGTCAGGAGGTCAGTCGATGGTGATGACCAGGCTACCTCCCAGAGTTGCTCCTTTACCTTCTCAGTGGGCGTCCACCTGTTGCCCACTGACGTGGGCACACCATTGCCTAGCAATGGTAATGGGTGTGGTCACATGACCAGCCAGGTGGATTTTCTGTATGGTAATCCTCAGTCAAGGATTAGGCATGTGTATCATCTTATATGTCAGTTTGCGACATCAGGCTAGCTCCTGCGGCAGCAGCCTTTGCAAATACATGGCACCTGCAGCAAGTAGTCAGACATGTCTGAACATCTGAGGGGGAGCAGTCTCAGTGAAGTCTGTAAGAGCACGTGCCCATTAGGGGCAGAGTCTATTCCCAGTGCTGACCTTCAGGTAAGGTCAGGTATCTGATCCGGGTGGCTTTGCACAGGGTTCCACGGCTCTATGCTCCCAGAAGCAGGTCATGGCCAGCTCTTTGTTTCCATAGGGACCAGTCTGGGGGCAAAGTGTTCAGCCTGTACCTCCAAGTCAGCTCCCAACCTGTCCACAGAGGTCGCAGGACAGGCTGTATTGCTGCAACTTTTGGACAATAATGGCCAGTGTCTTGCAGGACTGGCTACATCATTCCAGTTTTACAGCAATGAAGACCAGTATTCCTGCTTGCTGCTGCTGCTGCTCCTCACGGTGCACTTTCTATGAAGTCCCTTATGGACAAAAGTACAGGAACATCTCCTGCTGGTGCGGACATATCCTGAGGTGGTTCTCCCTGGATCTGCTGTGGGATGGTCTCTGTGCAGTACCCTGTCTCCCAATCCCACACTGAGCACTGTTGTTCACCCAGCTGGTGGGTGGGGGTTGTCTGAGGAAGCATTGCAGATGTTTCCTCCAGCAAGCCCTCACTGTTGTCAGGGGAGTTGAGGTGCTCTGGTGAGTTGGTGCAGCTGTAAGACAGAAAAGCCATTGCTTAGGAGTGGCCACCCCCTGCAGAGCACTGACGTAATGGAATGATGATTGGTACTGACTTGGCTGCCAGGACATGGAGGTTTCAGTATTTCTGCAACAGTGGTCCTAGTACTCTCCTCAAAAGGTGAGGATTCTCTCCTTATAGCTGTCTGAAACCACTCCTCCAACCTGCTCATTTCCTCTCTGCCTACTGATGGAGCCTCTCTTCGCTTCAGTACCCTGGCAACAGTCACCTGATTAGATTCCTTACAGTGTGGAAACAGGCCCTTTGGCCCAACAAGTCCACACCAACCCTCCGAAGAGCAACCCACCCAGGCCCATCTCCCTCATGCACCTAGTACTATGGCCAATTCACCTGGCCTGCACATCTTTGGGACTGTGGGAGGAAACCGGAGCACCCAGAGGAAACCCACGCAGACATGGGGAGAATGTGCAAACTCCACACAGACAGTCACCTGAGGTGGGAATTGAACCTGGCACCCTGGTACTGTGAGGCAGCAGTGCTAACCACTGAGCCACTGTGTCGCCCTTCTTCTCTGCCATCTCTCCTCACTACATACAGGACAGCTGCCAAATGCCATTGCTTCTCTAGGTGACCTATTCAAAGACAATGTGAACACAAAAGATTCTGATCTTTGGATGTTCGATGAGTGGCAAGTTAATTCTAGAATGGCATGGAAATTGGATGTGCTAAATGCCATGGGTCTGGAATGGCAGTTAGTTTGGTAAGATTTGGTTAGAAAGCTTGCTCAACCTTGCAACAAGAATCACTCTACCAAACCTGACTTAACTGAATACTTGGAAGTGTACAGTAAAAAAAGGGCAAAGTCAGCATGGTTTAATCAAGGGAAGGTCATGCCTGACAAATCTGTTAGAATTTTTTAAGGAATTAATGAGCAGGTTAGACTAAGGAGAGCCAATGGATGTTATCTACCTGGACTTCAAGAGGGCCTTTAACAAGGTGCTGCAGAGGAGGCTACTGAATAAGATAAGGGCCCATGGTGTGAGAGGCCAGGTACTAGCATAGATAGAAGCTTGGCTGTCTGGCAGAACATAGAGTGGGGATAAAGGAGTCCCTCTCAGGATGGCAGCCGGTGACAAGTAGTGTTCCACAAGGCTCGGTGTTGGGACCACAATTTTTCACTTTATACTTTAATGATCTAAATGAAGGAACTGAGGCCATTCTGGCTAAGTTTGCAGGTGATACAAAGATAGGTAGAGGAACAAGTAGCCTTGAGGGAGGGGAGGGGAGGGGAGGCTGTCGAAGGATTTGGACAGGTTAGGAGAGTGGGGAAAGAAGTGACAGATGGAATACAAGTGGGAAAGTTGAGGTCACACACATTGGTATGAAGAATAGAGGCATGGATGATTTCTTAAATGGGGAGAAAATTCTGAAGTCTGATGTGCAAAGAGACTTGGGAGTTCTAGTCCAGAATTCTCTCAAGGTAACCTTACAGGTTGAGTCAGTAGTTAAGAAGACAAATGCAATGATGGCATTTATTTTGAGAGGAGTTGAATATAAAAGCAGGGATGTACTTCTGAGGCTCTACAAAGTTCTGGTCAGACCACATTTGGAATATTGTCCACAGTTTTGGGTCCCATATCTCAGGAATGATATACTGGCCCTGGAGGATGTCCAGAGGAAGCTTATGAGAATGGTCCCAGGAATGAAAAGCTTAACATGTGAGGAACGTTTGAGAACTCTGGGTCTGTACTTGCTGAAGTTTAGAGGATGTGGGATCTAATTGAAACCTACAGAATACTGAATGGCCTGGGCAGAGTGGATGCTGGGAACATGTTTCCATTGGTAGGAGAGACTAGGACCTGAAAGGGAAAGGGAATACCTTTTATAATGGAGATAAAGAGAAACTTCTTCAGCCAGAGCGTGGTGAATCTATGGAATTCATTGCCACAGAAGGATGTGAAAGTCAATTCATTAAGAAATTGCTTACCAAAAAAAGGAACCCATCGAACCGCAAGAAATCATTAACTGTTTCTATACCTTTTTTTGACCGAAATTATTCCTGGAGGAAGTTGGTGGATATTTTTCTTTCCTGAGCTCTGCTGTCACAAGGACTTATGAAGATATTTTATTGTCTGTCTCTCCCAACTATTGTAATTGATTTTTGATTGTAATGAAAATTTCTGCTCACAACATGATGGAACAATTCATATACTAGATTAAAAAGAAATGACAGCATAGGCATCAACATTAATGGGCTAACACTTTAAGGTTGTGAATTTGTACCAGTGACTCAAAGATAGTGGTTTCAATCCATGCTCTGGATATTTGTGAGATTGGATTTGCCAAACGTACCTGTCATTATGACTGGGTGAGGAGTGTGAGCCAGTCCCCCTTCTTTTCGCCTCCTAAACAGTTCACAACCGAAGTTTTAGTTTTATTTGCCAAATTAAAATGAAGGTAACAATTAGCAGATAGGAAGCCAAATACAATGTTCTCTTGAGTGAAAATAAAATGAATTTTATTACCTGCTGACCTGGAAAAAACACAAACACATCCATATTTACAGTCCTTTGAATGTCTTTGAGGTATCTAGTTTAAACCTGAGCCATATGACCATAAGATGTAAGAAGAGAAGGAGGCCATTTAGTCCGCTCCACGGTTCAATGAAATCATGGGTATTCTGATAATCCATAACAACTCTTTCATGGCTTTCCCATGATTTCCGTACTGATTAGAAACCTTGAAAATACTCAACAACCCAGACTCGACAGCCCAAGGTGGATTTATTGCTTCCTCAGGTACAATCAGCACCTGCAGTTGTTTTGAAATCCTCAGGTCCCCAAATGTTTCTTCTTGGTGGTTATTTCTCTGGGCACGTGGCCAGCTCATTTGACAGGAAGCTGGACTCTTTTCTGTCACCTCTCTAAGCTCTCAGACCCTCCCTTGAAATACTAGTTCCTGTGTATATTTCTTTTTGACAGTCTGTCTGTGACAGCTGTGGTGACAGTCTCTCATTCTCTGCATTTGTTAACGTTTTCCTCAGGCTTTAACAGGCTTGGAGGGTGTTTAATTTGTTCTCTCACCTCTGACCTGAGCATTTTTCGCCAGTTTGCCATCTCCCAATTCGGGTTGCAACAATTCCAACCAGTTGAACGTTTTAAAAATCCCGTCTTCAAAAAAGCAGCCATGCAGATTCATGACACTGGGAAAGTGTCCGAGCCTCCAGGGAAACAATGATGAGCCAGAACAGCAACATTCCTTCTGCTCCAATGCCTCCCTTAAGCTGTAAGACCACTCAGAAACCTGCAAGTGCCCATGCAGGCCTCTTATATCTACAAAGAAAGGGGTTGCATAGTTTACAAAGTCAAGAATCCATTCCCTTTAATGCTGTTATGTAAGTGTTGTTAATTTTGTTATTCCTTTGCTCTAAGATGACCTGAATATTTCTCATAGTAACGCACTAACAGTTCTGCTTCCTACTCTGCCCTGTTTTCACAGGTACATTTTTTTCTCTTCTTTTTCATCAACTGCCACTAACACTCCTCTTTTCTCATCCCCATTCAGTTTACGCTGACTTCCTTTACATATGGAAACCATACAGAAACCCTTTGCTTCCTCCCAGCATTTCTCCAACTCCCAATACATCACGACTCCCTTCTCCCCTTTAACCACAACCTGAAGAAGACTTCAGCACAAAGTCTGGGCTGCAAAGACAGCGCAGTGCTTAGGGCATGCACGGTGAGAGGTGCCATTTTTCAAACAGGGCATTAAATGGCGCCCCTATATCTCCCTTCTAGAACGTTTGAACATTATCTGAAGCAGAGCTGTTCATATTACACTCTCAGCATTTTCTGAGCAAATATTTCTTCTGAAATGTAAAGAAAAGGCTGAAAATTCTCGGCCTTTGTGGTGAGAGAAACCAAGGCCTGGATTATCTGCAGCCTGGTGTGGTAAAATCAAAGGCAGAGCAACCATATACTCAAGACTAAGGCGAACATCTATTTGTTGGTGATGTCCTGAAAATGTCAGGGAGCACAAGCAGGATTTTTGGTTGCTAATTCAGATTATTCTGTGCGATTTAGCAGCAGCTCAGGGATTAAATGCAGGCTGCAAGGGCTTCCCGCACTCTTAGGAGCCTGCCCAGCAGGATCACTCAGGTCTGTCAGTGACCGCTTGAGTGATTGGGATATCCCTTGATCATCAGTTAAGTGTTGTTAACGTTGCTATTGAATGGCATTTGCAAAGGAATAACCTGCTCAGTTTGAGTTTGATCAGGGCCATCCCCCTCCTGACGTCATTATAGCCTTGACCCAAACATGGGCAAAAGAAATCCTTTTGACAGCATCTCGGTGGCACAGCTGACATTACTCTGTATATAAAGTCTGACGTTATTGGTTTGCAATGCGTCGGTATGGTTGAGTTTCTGCCCTGAGTGCAACTGTGTCAGCTTGCTGCCTATCATCATGTCTATTGATGTACAAGTACAGTGGATCAATGTCTGTTGAGAGCTGCTAATACAGGGCAATGGGTTCTGCAGACATTATTGCCCCTCATGGTCAAAGTTTCCTATTCTTTCCCTGGTCTCTGTGTTCTAAAGCTTGCAGCTGAATGAAGTTGTCAATAATGATTGAGACAGGGCGGTGTACAGCACATAGGGTGCCAATGTATTAGGACTGCCAGGGATTAGAGAGACTTCTTATACTTGGGTATATGTGATTGACTATCCCTTAAGTATCAATTTCAAGTGCTGGACAGGCTGTTCGCTGACCCACTATATTGTAACTGATTGGTCTGATGACTTTACATTCACAACCTGGTGCTAGTCTGTTGGGTATTGTGTTACTGCTAGAGCAGAACAGGAATATTTCCAGAAAGTAAACTTTTCAGCCTGGCATATCCATTAAAGTGCATGATTGAATAACAATTATACTCAAAATAATATCTATAGTTCCTGGTAAGTCTGCAATCTCTGTACTTTATGTTGATACACGGTCCCTAAAGTTTATATTAAAAAGACAATGCATTAGAGGGTGGGTGGCACGGTGGCACAGTGGTTAGCACTGCTGCCTCACAGCGCCAGAGACCTGGGTTCAATTCCCGCCAGACTGTGTGGAGTTTGCACATTCTGCGTGGGTTTCCTCCGGGTGCTCCGGTTTCCTCCCACAGTCCAAAAATGTGCAGGTTAGGTGGATTGGTCATGCTAAATTGCCCGTAGTGTTAGATAAGGGGTAAATGTAGGGGTATGGGTGGGTTGCGCTTCGGTGGGGTGGTGTGGACTTGTTGGGCTGAAGGGCCTGTTTCCACACTGTAAGTAATCTAAACTAGAGCTAGGATAAATTACAAACAAAAGAGATTTTTCCCTCTTCAGAGTGAAACCTTGTACTGGAAAATTCTGGTTAATCTTTAGTTACTCTGATTACTGTCAAGCAATGGTTTCTGAAGCAATATTTATAGCCCGTGAGGTTGATTGTAAATGATATGATGCAGGCTCTTCAGAACATGGACAATTCAAAGTGAAAGGTGGATGACAGGCCTCCCAGTGGAGGCTGAACATTGTGTACAGCGTGGAGCTAAAAGGTGCTGCTCATGGCTTCAGATGCATGCTCTTGATTAGTTGCTGCAAAGAAAAGGAAAGCATTAACGAGCTGGCTCAGCCTGCACTCCATTAGTCATTAGACACTGTTTCAGCTTCAACATCCATCCTTAAGAGGAGCTTCATTAAGTCGATGTTGAAGAGTCATTATTGCAGCAACACTAACAAGAAAAGCAATGCTAAAACAGGTGCACACTGAGAATTCTGAATAAATGTGTGTTTCCTGAGCATTCTTTTCAAACAGGGGGTTTTGATGATATGCTCAGAGTGTTAGAAATCAGTCTTATTGTACAGGCAACCAGTGACATGATGCAATGTTACCTTGTAATAGATAAGATCAGGTTAGTTTAGGCAGCACCAGGATAGTGTGTGTTAGAAGTGTTGTATAACTTTGAAGCTAGAAATGATACTGCAACATTGGTGGTTAATACACTAATGTTAAGTTTCATTCTCCACTGTGACAGTGGATTTACTATATTCTATTATAGTCTTTGCAAAATAAACTAGCGAATACCACTGTTCATATAACGAAAAAGCATACTATATTAAATTTACTGATGCTGTGTTTTGCATGGAGTGCTGTTTAGGAAGGAGGTGCAGGTCAGGCTACAATACTTTAGCAAATCTGATCTCAGAACTTGCTGGGAGTATGGGATCAGTCATCTCATCTAAGAATTTCCAGTCTGTATTGAAAAGTTAGCAATGTTCTGTTACAAGTGTTTGAGCTACTTTATTATTTTCTGATTAGTAGTACCACAGGATTGGCAACTTAACATTCAAGGATACAAATGCTACAGGAAGGATAGAAAGGGAGGCAAGAGAGGAGGGGGAGTGGCATTTTTGATAAGGGATAGCATTACAGCTGTACTTAGGGAGGTATTCCCAGAAATACATCCAGGGAAGTTATTTGGGTGGAACTCGGAAATAAGAAAGGGATGATCACCTTATTGGGATTATATTATAGACCCCTTAATAATCAGTGGGAATTTGAGAAACAAATTTGTAAGGAGATTTCAGTTATTTGTAAGAATAATAAGGTGGTTATGGTATGGGATCTTAACTTTCCAAACATAGACTGGGATTGCCATAGTGTTAAGTGTTTAGATAGAGAGGAATTTGTTAAGTGTGTATAAGAAAATTTTCTGATTCAGTATGTGAATGTACCTACTAGAGAAGGTGCAAAACTTGACCTACTCTTGGGAAATAAAGTAGGACAGATGACTGAGGTGTCATTGGGGGAGCACTTTGGGGCCAGCGACCAAAATTCTATTCGTTTTAAAACCGTGATGGAAAAGGATAGACCAGATCTAACAGTTGAACTTCAAAATTGGAGGAAGGCTAATTTTGACGGTATTAGGCAAGAACTTTCAAAAGCTGACTGGGGGCAGATGTTCACAGGTAAAGGGACGGCCGGCAAATGGGAAGCCTTCAGAAATGAGATAACGAGAATCCAGCGACAGTATAATCCTGTTCGGGTGAAAGGAAAGGCTGGTAGGTGTAGGGAATGCTGGATGATGAGGGAAATTGAGGGTTTGGTTAAGAAAAAGAAGGAAGCATATGTAAAGTATAAACAGGATAGATCGGGTGAAGCCTTAGAAGAGTATAAAGGCAGTACGAGTATACTTAAGAGGGAAATCAGGAGGGCAAAAAGGGGACTTGAGATAGCTTTGGCAAATAGAGTTAAGGAGAATCCAAAAGCTTTTTACAAGTATATTAAGGACAAAAGGGAGCGTTTGGGCCCCTCAAAGAACAGCAAGGTGGCCTTTGTGAGGAGCTGCACGAAATGGGGGAGATAATAAATAAGTACACTCACATCAATGGTTTACTGTGGAAAAAGAATTGGAAGATATAGAATGTAGGGAAATAGATGGTGACAGCTTGAAAACTGTCCATATTACAGAAGAGGAAGTGCTGGATGTCTTGAAACACATAAAGGTGGATAGTTGCTCAGGACCTGATCTGGTGTACCCTAGAACTCTGTGGGACTCTAGGGAAGTGATTGCGGGCCTCTTGCTGAGATATTTGTATCATTGATTGTCACAAGTGAGGTGTCAGAAGACTGGAGGTTGGCTAACATGGTACCATTATTTAAGAAAGATGTTAAGGACAAGCCAGGGAACTATAGACCGGTGAGCCTAATGTCAGTGGTGGGCAGGTTGTTGGAGGGAATCCTGAGGGACAGGATGTACATGTATTTGGAAAGACAAGGGCTGATCAGGGATAGTCAACATGACTTTATGCATGGGAAATTATGTCTCACAAACTTGATTGAGGTTTTTGAAAAAGTAACAAATAGGATTGATGAGGACAGAGTGGTGGATGTGATCTATATGGACTTTAGTAAGGCATTCGGCAAGGTTCCCCATGGGAGACTGGTTAGCAAGGTTAGATCTCATGGAATACAGTGAGAACTAGCCATTTGGATACAGAACTGGCTCAAAGGTAGAAGACAGAGGGTGGTGGTGGAGGGTTGTTTTTCAGACTGGAAGCCTATGACCAGTGGAATGCCACAAGGATCAGTGCTGGGCCCTCTACTTTTCGTCATTTATATAAATGATTTGTATATGAACATAGGAGGTATAGCTAGTAAGTTTGCTGATGAAACCAAAATTGGAAGTGTAGTGGACAGTGAAGAAGGTTAGGAGAAAGTGAGGACTGCAGGTGCTGGCGATCAGAGCTGAAAAATGTTTTGCTGGAAAAGCGCAGCAGGTCAGGAGCGGGAGAATCGACGTTTCGGGCATAAGCCCTTCTTCAGGTTTCTGAACCCTTTCAAGAAGGTTACCTCAGATGACAACTGGATCTTGATCAGATGGGCCAATTGCTGTGGAGTAGCAGATGGAGTTTAATTTAGATAAATGTGAGGTTCTGCACTTTGGAAAATGAAGTTAGAGCAGGAATATACACTTAATGGTAAGGTCCTAGGGAGTGTTGCTGAACAAAGAGACCTTGGAGTGCAGGTTCATAGCTCCTTGAAAGTGGAATCGCAGGTAGATAGGATAGTGAAGAATGTGTTTGGTATGCTTTCCTTTTATTGGTCAGAGCATTGACTATCGGAGTTGGGAGGTCATATTGCAGCTGTGCAGGACGTTGGTTGGGCCACTTTTGGAATATTGCGTGCATTTGTGAAACTTGAAAGGGTTCAAAAAAGATTTACAAGGACATTGCCAGGGTTGGAAGATTTGAGCTATAGGGAGAGGTTGAATAGGTTGGGGCCGTTTTCCCTGGAGCGTCGAAGGCTGAGAGGTGACCTTATAGAGGATTATAAAATCATGAGGAGCATGGATAGGGTAAATAGACAAAGTCTTTTCCCTGGGGTCGGTGAGTCTAGATCTAGAGGGCATAGGTTTAGGGTGAGAGGGGAAAGATATAAAAGGGACCGAAGGGGCAACGTTTTCACGCAGAGGGTGGTATGTGTAGGGAATGAGCTGTCTGGGGAAGTGGTGGAGGCTGGTACAACTGCAACATTTAAAATGCATCTGGATGGGTATAGGAATAGGAAGGGTTTAGAGGGATATAGGCCAAGTGCTGGCAAATGGGACTAGGTTAGGTTTGCATACCTGGTCAGCATGGAAGGGTTGGACCGAAGGGTCTGTTTCCATGCTGTACATCTCTATGACTCAATGACTCTCTTCCCTTTGCTTACTTACAATGATGGTCAATAAAGATATTTATGTTAGCTTGTCTGAATATAGACCTAATCTAAACACATCGGATAAAAATAATGCAGTGCCAACACCTCGATTGGTTACTTTGATTTTCACAGCAATTGCACCCGATTCCAGTCACATCCCAATAACTGTCAGCTGACACCTGACACATTGATTTCCAACACCCTAAATGCAAACCCTGAGGATGGAGATGAGCTTCCCTGAAAGATGGTTTCTTAAAGCTGTGGGTCAGTTTGATAACTGTTTCTTCATGTGCGTGTATTTCAGTGCAAACTTGCTGTAATTAATTCATGCCCCCGCTTCCTCTTCATCCTGTTTTTCATTCCTCAGTTTAATTCAGACATCCTCAGTTTTACAAATATCTGCATTTAGTTCCTCTGGCCAACAGCCTCTTCATGTTGCAGTGTGCTCCAACTCACTCTTCAATTAATTAACAGACCCATTACTTGTCTAACTGATTTTCTGCTTTTCTCAATTTCCTTTTTTCTGTTACACCATTGATCTTTCATTTTCTCTCTTTCTCTCCCTCTGTAAGTCTGTTTGTGTGTCTGGTCTGTTGTGATAATGAATGGGATAGGGTTTAAAATATCAGCGTGGAGTGACCTGACCACCGCTATTGGTTTAAGAGCTGTGTTGCTTTGCAGCTCGTGAGCCCAGGACTGGGATGAAACGACATGACCGCCAGTCATATACTGTGCAGCAGAAGCATGTTGGAGAATGGATGCATACATAGTAATCTGTAACTGCAAGTTGTAGTCTGACTTGTTCAATAAAGTGGTATGAGATTTTCAAGTCATCTTAAATTCACGCTACTTGATCTGTTACTTCCCGATAACGTAAGAAAAACGACTAAAGCAGCCAAAGGTCTATTCACATCCAAAAGTCACTGCTGATGTTATCAGAGCAAATAAAAGACTGAACAAAAGTGACTAAAAGAAACAGAAAATCAGTTAGACAGGAACATGGACAGGGAAATGGATCTGTTAATTAAGTCAGGAGTGAGCTGGAGCACACAGCAACATGAAGATGCTGTTGGCCAGAGGAACAAAAAGCAGATATTTGTAAGACTGAGGATGTCTGAATTAAACTAAAAGATGAAAAGCAGGATGAAGAGGAAGCAGAGGGCATGAATTAATTATAGCAAGTCCGCACCGAAATACGTGCACTTATAGAAATAGTTATCAAACTGACCCACAGCTTTGAGAAATCATCTTTCAGGGAAGCTCATCTCCATCCTCAGGGTTTTGAAACTAGACTGTTGGAAATCAATGTGTCAGGTTTCAGCTGACAGTTATTGGGATGTGACTGGAATCTGGTGCAATTGCTATGAAAATCAAAATAATCAGTTGTGGTGTTGGAAATGAAACCTCACAGACTCCAGTGTAGCCATGTTGTTGTGCACTCACATCAATAAGCCCTCAGGGTGTTTAATATTATTTCTCACAAGCTGCTGTTTAAGCACTGCCCTGAGATTGTATTCAGCATCCTAATTAAAGAAACTATCTTCCTTACTGGTGGTAAGTGAGAAATGACAGACTTTGCACTGGATGAGAATGCAATTGAGTTAAATGAGCTGAACTCATACACTTTCATCTCAATTTATTTTTGGGTTCTGTTGGCACATTTGATAAATGATCTTGCATTGAAATGCTATCTTTCATGAACTTATCTGTGTGATAATGAACCAGTGTGGCATTTCTAACTAGACGAGCATTATCATAAATGGCAAGTGTGGTGTGGTTTTGACTTTTAATAGCACTTAAATCCTTTGAGCTATAGGAAGATGAGAGCATCCTAAATTACAATTGCCTGAAAAAGCAGCTGCAAAATAGAATTTGGGAAGCAAGTGAAAATAAGTTAAGAATCACTACGTGTGTTATAACTGCAGAGGATTCTGGACAGCATGAATACATTGATGGAAGGCACTATTCAGATTCTTCTTTGTGTTTAACAAATGGACCAATATTAAGTTTTGTACTATTCTCATTGTAATAACTAGCTTTTAAACTTAAGGGATGGACGGTTAACTTGGAAAATGTAATGAAGTCAATGAGATACCATGTGTTCCAGACAAATACATCTCCATGAAATTTCTTATAATTCACTCCTGGGATGTTGGCATCGCAGGCCGACCAGCATTCACTGCCCATCTCTAGTACCCCTTGAGAAGGTGGTTGTGAGTTGGCATTTTGAATTGCTGCAATCCATGTGCTGTGGGTTGACCCACAATGCCATTAGGGAGGGAATTCCAGGATTTTAACTGAGTGACAACGAAGGGACGGCAACATATTTCCAAGTCAGGATGGTGAGTGGCTTGGAGGGGAACTTGCAGGTTGTGGAGTTCCTACATATCTGCTGCCGTTGTCCTTCTAGATAAAGTAGTCATGGGTTTGGAAGGTGCTATCGAAGGATTTTGGTGACTTTCTGCAGTGTATCTTGTAGATAGTGCACTTTGCTGCTACTGAGCATCATTAGTGGAGGGAGTGGATGTCTGTGGATGTGATGTCAAACAAGGGGGCTACTTTGTCCGGAATGGTGTCAAACTCCCTGAGTGTTGTTGGATTTTCACCTGGAGTATTCTGTTATACTCCTGACTTGCAGAAGTGAGGACTGCAGAGTCAAGAGTGTGGTGCTGGAAAAGCACAGCAGGTCAGGCAGCATCCGAGGAGCAGGAGAGTCAATGTTCCTTCCTGATGAAGGGCTTCTGCCTGAAATGTCGATTCTCCTGCTCCTCGGATGCTGCCTGACCTGCTGTGCTTTTCCAGCCCTACTCCTGGCTTGCACCTTGTAGATGGTGGACAGGCTTTGAGGAGTTACTCACCACAGCATTCCTTGCCTCTGACCTGCTCTTGTAGCAACTGTGTTTATGTGGCAAGTCTGGTTAGTTTCTGGTCAATGGTAACGCCAAGGATGTTAACAGTGAAGGATTCAGTGATGGTAACTCCATTGACTATAAAAGGGTGATGATTCATTTGTCTCTTATCAGAGATGGTCATTACCTGACATTTGTGTGGTGCGAATGTTACTTGCCACTTGTCAGCCACAAGCCTAGATATTAGACAGATCCTGCTGTAATTGAACATGGACTGCTTCAGTATCTGAGAAGTTGTCAATAACGCTGAGCATTTTTCAATTATCAGCAAGCATCTCCACTTCTCGCTGTATGATGGAGGGAAGGGGCACTCGCTGTGCAAGCTGAAGCTTCTGATTGTGGAGCATGACTGGCAGATATAGTCACTGCCTCACAAATGGAAAACAGAGGACTGTGTGGATAACCATTTTTAGGAAGATGTCGCCCTGCAAGTTAGAAGTGTATAGAGAATGAGGGAATTGAGGATCACCAGGCAGTCTAAATGAACCAAGCAAGCAGTGTGAGCTAATCAGTATTTCAGTTTGGATGCTGGTGAGAGTAAGGCTAGAGCAGTCACAGCAGGATCGGTTATACCACTGGCAGCTCTGCTGTATTGCCCAGGGAGATGGGAAATGAAGAAGAATGGAAGAGCAATAATGATAGAGGGTTTCATGGTCAGCGGATTAGACAGGTCTTTCTGTGGCCATCAATATTGCTTCAGAACACTAAATTGCCTCCATTGCAGCAGAATAAAGGAGTGACTGCATCTCATTGTTCTGGGGGAACATGATCAGCCAGAGTTTGGTGCCAATGCCTTAGGTAGCAAAAGAGATGAGGCCCTGAAAGCAAATTTCAGGGAGCTAGGTATGAGATTGAGAGGGAGGATCCTTGAAGTAATATTCTCAGGATTGCACCCAAACCCACATGCTAGTGAGCATAGAAATGGGAGTTGGGAGCAATTGAACACATCGCTCGAAAGCTGGTGTAGAAAGGATGGGAATCAGAATTGTGGGGCATTGTGGCTGAAGTGGGATCTGTATAAGCTGGATGTGGTCTCTTCACCTGAACAGAACTAAGATAAATATCCTTGCAGGGAGATTTGATAGTGCTGCTGGGAAGAATTCAAACGACATTGGTAAGAGCATGGGAACCTGAGGGCAAATTTAAACCATGGAGTGGGACGCACAAACCTAATGAGAGACTCTGAAAGTTCGAGGGGACGGCACTTAAAAATTTCAGCACAGAATATTGGCAGCATTTAAAGGTATATCCACATAAATGTAAGTGAAGTAGCGAATAATGCTGATGCACTGAGGACAAAGACAACATAGTAGCATTATATAATTGCAATAACAGAGACATGGTTTAAAAGGGATAAGGATGGCAGCTCAATGGATAGAGAAGGGGATTAAAGGGTGACGGAGTAGCATTACTGGTGAAAAGATCAATCACTGTTGTAAGGAAGGATAACATATTAAATGAAGCATTAGATTAGGCCATATCAGTTTAGCTCAGAAACAAAACACGAGTAGCCACACTTTCAGGTGTGTACTATAGATCCTCCCACAGTCCAAAGATGTGCAGGTCAGGTGAATTGGCCATGCTAAATTGCCCGTAGTGTTAGGTAAGGGGTAGATGTAGATGTAGGGGTATGGTTGGGTTACGCTTCGGCGGGGCGGTGTGGACTTGTTGGGCCGAAGGGCCTGTTTCCACGCTGTAAGTAATCTAATCTAATCTAATCCTCAGTTAGTGAAAGAAAGTTGGATGAACAAATACGTCTGCAAGTTTCTGAGAACAAAAACAGTACAGCAGTAACAGTTAGAGATTTCAAATACCCAAAATCAACTGAACCACAAATAATGTGAAAGGCATGGAGAGCACAATATTCTTGAATTGTATCCAAAAGACATTTTTTTAACCAGCATGCAGTAGACCCAATGAGAGAAGTGCAACTTTAGATTTAGTCGAAGGAAATGAATCTGGGCAGCTGGTTAAATAGCAGTAGGTGACCATTTTGAAGGAAGTGGTCATAATACAGTTGGATTTAGCATTTATTATAGAAAAGGACAACAATAGGACAGGAGTAAAAGTTCTAAGTTGGGGAAGGTAAAGCTTACAAGGAACAACATCTATTGTAATTTATATTGCTGCAACCAACAAAGGGGACATTTGAATAAAGAAAAGAAACAGTTAATTCCTGCACACAGAGCTTGATGATTTGGGGATATCCAATCTCGAACCATTGTAATTTGGGGAATCTTGCGGTGTCATTGTATTGATACATTGGAGTTCAGGGGGACATCAAGATGAATCATCGACTCAACATATCTAGCTGAAGGTGGTTGCACATGCTTCAGTCTTGTTTTTTGAGTTACTGATCTACTAGATTAACACAGTCCGTGGATAAGGATATTTGCAGTGTCTTCTACTCCAGACAGTTGTTGAATTGTTTGCCTTCATACATGAGTGGATGGGGCAACACTCCAGAACTGTGTTACATGGTAGAGGTAATTGTTGATTAATCTGTTGTTAAAGTCGTGAAATCATAGAATCATAGAATAGTTCCAGCACTAAAGGAGGCCATTTGGCCCATTTGGTTCAAGGCTCTGCAAGATCATCTTACATCATCCCACTCCAGTAGCTCAGTAAGTTTAGTCTTTTCATTTAATTATTTTACTCTGTGCTGAAGGTCTCAATTGATTTTATTTCTCCACCACCTTCTCAGATCTGTAGGGAATGGGGTGCAAGTGGTGAAAGACTTGGTTTTCACCTCTGAGTCTTCACTCATCCAACTTGATCCAGCATCTGCAGTCCTCACTTTCTCCCAGTCATTAGTGCGATAGTTTCTGATCCCTTCTGCAGCATGACAGGGATAATGAGGAGATGACACAAATACAAACTGCTTGAGGAGGGAGGAAGAGGAGACTGGGAAGGGTGCAGGAAATCCAAAATCCAAAGTTTCTTGGAGCAATTCTCTGACCCAAATGTAAGACAGAAAACAGTGTGTGTGGCATATTTGAATGTATACTCATTAATCTGATTCTGTAAACTGTCTCAGTGAAATCCTTAATGGAGTCCTACGTAACAAAATTGACAGACAACTTCGTCCCCAGTTGAGCTAGCATCTGCAATATCCTTCACCCCCACTTTCGCTGCAAGTATAATTATTGTTCATTATTCACTCTAAGCTGCATTCAAAATCAATTGCTTACAGCTGGTCCCTCACCCAGATCCCATCTCAGAGTCTATCCTTTTCAGTGTACATAGTGGCAGTATTTAACTTTGAGTTTCAGAGATGGGGACAGTGGTGGTTCATTGTGAATTCCTTCTTCCTCTATCACTTCTTACACTTGCACCATAACTTCCCCAATTCTTGGGTGTTCAAAAGGAAGAAGGCACAAGGGTTGTGGGAGTAGAAGAGAGTGAGTGGTTTGGGCAGAATGATTAATGGAAACGTGACACATCCTTAAAACAGCTGCAGCTTGATAATCAGTAGAGTTTGAGGGGATTGAAGTATAAATTGGATGTGAGGCAGAGATTAGGTAAAAACAAACATTTATCTTAATTGTTTCAGCCGTGCCTCTGGCCAGGGCATCAATCATGGCTGCTCCAATATCATCTTCTCCATATGAGGAGTAAACATATGCAACACATTGGATCAACATTTCTGTTTGCAGTTTTGTCTGATTACGTCATAGAGTCAAACAGGAAGGTAACAGACCCTTCGGCCCAACCGGTCCATGCTGTCCATAATCCCAAACTAAAATAGTCCCACCTGCCTGTGTTTGACCCATATCCCTCCAAACATTTCTTCGGAATGAACTTATCTAAATGTCTTTTAAATGTTGTAACTGTACCCATATTCACCACTGCCTCTGGAAGTTCATTCCACACATGAACCACACTCTGTGTAAAATAATTGCCCTTCATGTCTTTTTAAAATCTTTCTCCTCTCACCTTAAGCATATGCCCTCTAGACTTGAAACCAGACACACTAGGATAAGGACACCTGCCATTCATCTTTTTTATACCCCTTATCATTTTATAAATGCCTATAAAGTCACCTCTCAACCTCCTACGGTCCAGTGAAAATAGTCCCAGCCTATCCAACCTGTTCTTAGAACTCAAACCCTCCATTCCCAGCAACACCCTGATTAATCTCTTCTGAACCTTCTCCAGCTTAATCATATCCTTCCTATAATAGGGCAACCAGAACTGGACATAGTAGTCCAGAAGAGACCTCACCTATGTCCTATACAACCTTAACATAACTACTGTACTCAAAGGTCTGAGCAATGAAGACAAGTGTGCTAAACACCTTCTTAAGCACCCTGTCTACATGTGATGCAACATTCAAAGAATTACTCAATTGGACACCTAGGTCTCTCTGTTCTACAACACTACACAAGGTCCTACCCTCTAATTGTAAAAGTTTTGCCCTTGTTTGTGTTACCAAAATGCAATACCTCGATTTTATCCAAATGAAACTCCACCTGCCACTCCTCAACCCATTGACCCAACTGCTCAATATCCCTTTGTAATCTGAGGTAACAGTCATCACTGTGCACTATCCCACCAAGCTTGGTGTCACCTGCAAACTTACAAGTCATGCCTCCTATATTCTCATCTAAATCATTTATTTGAATGACAAACAATAGTGAACCCAACACCAACCCCTGTGGAACACTACTGGCAATAGGCCTCCACTGTGAAAGACAACCCTCCACCACCACTCTCTGACTCCCGTTATTAAGCTAATTTTGAATCCATTTGACAATCTCACCCTGAATCCCATGTGATCTAACTTTAATAATTAATTGACCGTGCAGAAAACTGTCAAAGTCAAAGTAAATAATGTCTACCACTCTGTCCTCATCAATCTTCTGCAAGAGAGAGTAGGGTGGGGTGGTGACAGATATTTGGGTGATATAACTTGGCATGCTTGAATAACTGGTATTGTTCACAAGCTGTGTGGTATGAGTGTGTGTCTTCCAGTAAGGTTATGTCTCTGAAGATGAGCTGAAGTCATGAACTTGATGCTGGTAGGGAGCAAAGTGGGAGGTGGGAGTAAATTAAGCAAAGTGTGAGGCTAGAGTTGCAGTGTAAGCATATGACATTTGAAGATAAATGTACTGACCTTAACTGCTACATGTGACACTGCAAGTCCTTCAGTATAGTCGAAAGTGAGGACTGCAGATGCTGGAGATCAGAGTCGAGAGTGTGGTGCTGGTAAAGTTTAGCAGGTCAGGCAGCTTCTGAGGAACAGGAGAGCTGATGTTTTGGGCATAAGATCTTCATCAGGAATGAGGCTTTTGGGCTGGGGGGCTGAGAGGTAAATGAGAGGGAGGTGGGATTGGGGGGGAATACAGTCATAGAGATGTACAGCATGGAAACAGACCCTTCGGTCCAATTCATCCAGCGCCTGAGACCCGGGTTCAATTCCCGCCTCAGGCGACTGACTGTGTGGAGTTTGCACGTTCTCCCCGTGTCTGCGTGGGTTTCCTCCGGGTGCTCCGGTTTCCTCCCACAGTCCAAAGATGTGCAGGCCAGGTGAATTGGCCATGCTAAATTGCCCATAGTGTTAGGTAAGGGGTAAATGTAGATGTTGGGGTATGGGTGGGTTACGCTTCGGCGGGTCAGTGTGGACTTGTTGGGCCGAAGGGCCTGTTTCCACACTGTAAGTAATCTAATCTAATCTAATCTAATCTAATCCACGCTGACCAGATAATCCAACCCAATCTAGTCCCACCTGCCAGCACCCGGCCCATATCCCTCCAAACCCTTCCTATTCATATACCCATCCAAATGCCTCTTAAATGTTGCAATTGTACCAGCCTCCACCACTTCCTCTGGCAGCTCATTCCATACACGTACCACCCTCTGTGTGAAAAAAGTTGCCCCTTAGGTCCCTTCTCTATCTTTCCCCTCTCACCCTAAACCTATGCCCCCTAGTTCTGGACTCCCCCACCCCAGGGAGCAGTCTGCACTGTTTACAATGGTAATGATAGCTAACAATTCCTGGTGAGTTAGTTAGAGGTTTTTGGAATCACCAGAGTAAGAAGACATCTCATTTTCCCTTTTGTATTTAGGTGTCTAGTATTGTGCCTGAGAGTTTTGAAACAGACACTCCATCTAATAGTGCCACTTGTCATACTTCTCCCAGTTCAGACCCTACCCCATCCACTTCCAGCACTGCACCTGCCAAAATGAACTTCTCTATTAAAAGGAGCAGGCTGACCTTCAGTACTGCAGACAAGCCTGTAATGCTTCCATCTGGACAAAAACGAGGACCCTTTGTTGTGATGTACAGCCACTTGCGAGTATTTAGTGCTAAACTGCAGGTGGTAGGGAGCGTGAACTTTGAATACGAAGGAAGAAGTGGACAAATCAGGCAATGGGATCCATCTGCCTATTTTTGGGGTGATCAAATTTGCCTTCAGTTGGGATGCTATGAACATGGTGTCAAATCTATAAATAGAGCATGGTGTATTACTATTTTGTGAGAAATCTTTGAAATCTTTCAGGTGCCCCAGTTTTGCTCTCTGCCTAAAGTCTTATATTCCACTATATCTCTCTTGATCATTCCACCTTCTCAACCACATTTTAGTTAGCTAAGGATACATCTTTATGCATATATTAGCATTATTAGAGTTTTGTGGACATCAACAGATTATAATATCTCCATGTAATTGATTCAGAATGCAGTTTACATTGAACAATTAACAATAATTATTCATATTTATTACTCAAGGACAGCTTGCTTTGCATATATTATACCAGGGAAGAACTACAAATATGAAAAATGGGGGTCATTGTTTAAAACCGATAAGAATTTGGTTTCTTTACTGTATGAATGGCTTGAGGTGCGTCACAATATAAAAAGTATGAACGTTAAGTCAAGGAAGGCAAGATTAGAGAGCTAAAACATGGTTGAGAAAGTGGAATAGTCAAGAGAGATATAGTGAAATATAAGGCTTTAGGCAGAGAGAAAGACTGGGGCACTTGAAAGAGTTCAAAGGTTCCTCACAGAGTAGTGATGATTTAGGCAGACAAAGCACACAGTTTTGTCTATATTTAGTATCTTGCTCTTCCTTAAACTTCAAGCATGGCTGACCAGCCGTCCCTCCTGTTCATACCACCTGCCATAGATATGTGATGGCTGATAATTTACCAATTTGCCTACATAATGAATATCGCTTCCTCAGCCGTCCAGTCAAAGCCGGCACTTGAATCCAGTTTCTGGCGGTGAGGCTGAGTGCTGCTCACTGCACCACAAGAGGGATGGAGACATCTTCAAACTCTATGGCTAATAGGAAGGGAGGAGATGGAGGGCGTGGTGCATGAATGGTCAGGGCAAAGATTGAAAAGATTTGGAATCGAATAAAAAGCTGAAGAAAGTTGAGTGGCTGGAGTTGAGGCTATGATGGAATTGGAAAGCAAGAATGACGATTTTAAATTCAATCCATCGGGTGACACAGAATCAACACATAGGAATAATGGAGGGACGAATGGCAGTGCAGATATGGGTATGCAGTTGAGGACAGAAAGTCAGGAAAGCAATATGTTGATGTCTAGAGCTTCCAATAATGTCTGAGTATTTTCTTTTCCCCAATAAACCAAGATATTTGCACTGTTATGAACTCAGAAGAATTTTGTTAGAATTGGGACTAATCAGCACAGCTTTAAGTTGCAATGTTTGCTTTTGTATCGTTAAAAAAAGGACACTTAAGGTTTATTTTGACTGTGTTAGACTATAGGACTGGATGTAGGAGGGTTAGTTAATTTTAAGAACTGATAGCAATAAGAAATATTAGGAGACTAGCTGTGAAAATACTTCGTGCCCATAACCAACCAGGCTTTTATTGTACCTATTGCAGTGCCTTTGCACTGTAGGCTCACTGCATTGTATGGTCAGGCACGAAGGAAGAACGATCAGGTTTGCCATTGTGTTGGCACTGATCATCAAAATGTTAACGGAATCAAATTAAGTAAGGAAAAACACAAGTCAAAACTTAACGGAATTTATTCTGGTGTGCATTTAGTTTTGAAGCCAGATATATTTGAACAGTATCCCAACTAACTGCCTGCTGTTACACTTTGTTTTATGAGACAGGACAGTCACAGATCACAGATTTGTTTCATTTTAGTGTATTGCACAACATTGATTTTTTTTGTTGAAAATACTTGCCTGCTTCCATTTCAATGTTTCTTCATTTAATATCATATATCTTAATGTCGTATCAATGTATTGTATTTCAATATAGTATATAAAATACATATAACCTATTAGGTGAATATCAGGTCTTAATTAATATTTACTAATGTTGTAATTTTATATTTTTATACATACTTTTACATTTTTACATATATAAAATTTTACATTTTTATATATATAAAAACATATATAAGCTATTATTTCAAATTTCTACTGGGTAGAAATTGACCATGCCCGATCAAAACTAATTACAATCCACCTTAGAAGGCCTCAGGCCTCAGTTCAATAATTTTGGTGAGTTGCTTCTGCCTGTTTAGTTTTCAGAGCAGTTTGCCTGTGTTGTTTGGTCAATTTTAGAACAGCTTCATTCATTGATACCACCATTTAGGTAAGTCATAGGAGGGATGCTAGAGGGACCTTTAGGATTGGGGATTAGGTGGGAGTCATGGAGGGAGGTCATATGAAACTCTTGGAATGCTGTGAGCAGAAAGTCGTGCTCCAGTTGCTTGGCACTTTGCGTCCAACTCAACAAAATAAATTGCACTTCTTGCTGAAGACTGTATCCATTTAGGAAAACCAGGAGAGAACAGGCCTGGGATCTGGTCTGATCTGCTCTGAGGTGTGCCATGATTGTAATGAGGTCAGCCAGGTAGCCTCATAGAATATGAGTTCCCTGATTGGAACTTGAACTTGTTAATCTGATCCAATCAGGGAGTCCTGCCTGACAGAGATGAACAGGAAAATGCCGTGTATGTCTGTATCTTTCATCGCTTCCTTTTCCCTGCCTTTGAACCAGAAGGCTTGGGTTCAAATCTTACCTGCTCTGGAGGTGTGTAATAAAATCTCTGAATAAGTTGATTGGAAAATATAAACATTGAGGAAACTGTCTATCAAGCAGTGTTTCCTCTTGCGTGGAGCTTTTTAATAAAGATTTGTACACCTTGTGGCTTTCACAAAAAAATATGAACAGGAGTGTCAGAGCTGTTCAGTTTGAGAGCTGGCTCTGGGGGGCGCTAGACCAGTGTCAAGGACTTCTCACATGTAAATAAACGGTGACCTGAGAATGGGATACAGACCTCTGTGGAGTTATTTCAGTGGCAACAAGATTAAAACATGTTCCAGGGGTAACTTGCTAGCTCTGGGCATCTTTGGGGTAAGTATATCTGGCTACATGCCATTATTTGGGAAGCCTGACGTGTTCAATCCTGCCAGTACAGAACAACGTCGATTATCTGAACAAAATGGGTGGGGAGTATTTTGTTTGAATAACTTATTGTTCGGATAACGGATAACATTTTTACCGGACCTTGAGATCTTGATCGGATACTGCGAAATTTGGATAATTGATGTTCGGATCACTGAGGTTGTTCTGTATGTGGAAAGAATGCATTATTTGCTCTGGGCAAGTGGCATTGGGGCAGATGAAAAGCAATAAGTAGTTCTCCTGAATAGCTTGTGGACACACAGCCTTTTTGGTTATTAGAAGACTAGCTTTCCCTGAGGCACCAGATACTAAAACCTTTCAAGAGTTGATGGATATAGTTAAGAAATATTATGACCCTAAGCCTCCTCTAATTCAGGGAGGCTATTGTTTTTACTCGATGATTCAAGAACCAGTGGAATCCGTATTGGGATTTTTGATGAGGTTAAGATGACAGGCAGAGGCCTGTGGCTTTGGTTTCACCCTTAGTGAGATGATGAGAGACTGGTCGGTATGTGGGATTAATGATACAACCATGCAAAAGTGCCTACCAAAAGAAGTCTAACTGGACTTCAAAGAGGCACTTCAACTGGTTTTATCATTGGAAAATGTGACAACTCGAGCAGATGAGTTGCAGGGTATTCAATGGAAATGAGCACTCTCACCAATCAGACTGAGCACCCATAGCAGTCAGACTGAGCAACCTCACCAGTCAGACTGAGCACCCTCCCCAGTCAGACTGAGCACCCTCACCAGTCAGACTGAGCACCCTCCCCAGTCAGACTGAGCACCCTCCCCAGTCAGACTGAGCACCCTCACCAGTCAGACTGAGCACCCTCACCAGTCAGACTGAGCACCCACACCAGTCAGACTGAGCACCCACACCGGTCAGACTGAGCACCCTCACCGGTCAGACTGAGCACCCTCACCAGTCAGACTGAGCACCCACAGCAGTCAGACTGAGCACCCACACCGGTCAGACTGAGCACCCACACCGGTCAGACTGAGCACCCTCACCAGTCAGACTGAGTACCCTCACCGGTCAGACTGAGCACCCTCACCAGTCAGACTGAGCACCCTCACCAGTCAGACTGAACACCCACAGCAGTCAGACTGAGCACCCTCACCAGTCAGACCGAGCACCCACAGCAGTCAGACCGAGCACCCACAGCAGTCAGACTGAGCACCCTCACCAGTCAGACTGAGCACCCACAGCAGTCAGACTGAGCACCCTCACCAGTCAGACCGAGCACCCTCACCAGTCAGACTGAGCACCCACAGCAGTCAGACTGAGCACCCACAGCAGTCAGACTGAGCACCCACACCGGTCAGACTGATCTCCCTCACCAGTCAGACTGAGCACCCTCACCAGTCAGACTGAGCTTGGGGAACACCACTTGAGTAAAGGTAATTGCACAGCCTCACTCTGGACATATCCTGAACAGAGGGACTCTTGTTCAGCAGCAAAGCCCCAAAACAAAACCAATTCTCGACAAAGGGATTACAATTTTCTTTGGGATCCAGGCTAACGAGCCATTGTAGTTATTGCTGGAATATGGACTCGACACAACGATGTAGTCCGACTGGATCTAAAATGAGTAAGAGAACCCCTAGGCCAGTATTCAGGAGAGTGCACACCCTGGAAAGACCACCCACATCTGATTTGGAGCAATTACATTGCCTCGCAACATCCAAAATCAGTGTATGTAATGTTAGCTAAAATAAGTAAAATGAGAAGGGATTCCATTAGTGGAGGAGGTGATCTCCGTGAAGGTGAATAAGTCACCAGGACCAGATGATTTGTATCCTATACTATTAAAGGAAACCAAGAAGGAAACAACAGATGCTCTTAGGATTATTTTTCAATCCTCACGAGATGCAGATGAGGTATCAGAGGATTGGAGGTTTCTGAACGTTGCACCATTGCTCAAAAATGTGCAAGGGATAAGCCAAGTAATTTAGGACAGTCACTTTCGGCTTGGTGATGGGCAAGTTACTAAAATCAATGTTGATAGACAGGATTAACTGTAGCTTGGAGAGGCACCAATTAAGCAGGGATGGTCAGTATGGTTTTGTTCAGGCTAAGTCATGTCTTACAAATTTAATTCAGTTTTCTGAGGAAGCAATAAGGAGGATTGATGAAGGTAGTGTAGTGGATGATGTCTACATGAGTTTTAGTTAGGCATTTGATAAGGTTTCATCTGGCAGATTGTTAAGAAAAATGAAAGCCCTTGGGATGGAAAGGATGTGGTGATCTGGATGCATGATTGGCTCAGTGACACGAAACAAAAAGGAAGGGCCAATGGATGTCTTTGTGAATGGGAAACTGTTTTGAGTGTTGTTCCATAGTTCTCAGTTTTGAGCTGTGTACTGGTTATAGTATCTATTAATGTACTACATCACGTGGGACGCATGATTGGGATATTTGCAGGTGACACAAAAATTTGCTACCTAGTTGATAGTGAAGAGGATGGCTGGAAACCATCTGCAGCAAGTTGTCATTAGTTTGGTTGAATGGGTAGAAACAAATACAGTCACTCAAAGGAATACACAGTAAATGGGCAGGTATTGTTAAAACCAGACAACGTGTGAGGTTTCCCAAGATATTACCGTTCCGCAAATGATATCCCAAACTGCCAAGCTCTAGGCTTTCTTTTTTCGTTCTCAGGATGTGGACATCACTGGCTGTGCCAGTATTTATCCCTAATTGCCCGGAAGGTAGTTAAAAGGAAAAAGTGAGGACTGCAGATCAGAGTCAAAAAATGTGGTGCTGGTAAAGCACAGCCGGACAGGCAGCATCCAAGGTGCAGGAGAGATCATGTTTCAGGCGTAAATCCTTCATCAGAAATATTCCACAGCATAGCAGCTTACAAAGCGTATAATTTTTAAAAGACTCTCATCTCCCTCACTCAATTGGTTATTGTCTTTCTTTCAGTGGAAACAACTGAGATAATTTTATCCACAGACAGGTGGGTTTGGGTAGGGTAGGATGTTAAAAGTTTAATTGTTTTAAACCCACTCGCTTCATGTATACTTCCAGTTGTAACTGAGATCAAGTGGATTGTGGGAAACCAAGTTGCTGCCATGTGTTGGGTTGGCCATTTCAATGTTACATTGTGGCTGTGTGCCTCTAGGTTAATCTTAACCTATCGCAGTTAGTGGTCAATCACAGGAAGGAAGACTTGCTTTTATATTCAACGTTTCATGACCTCAAAACATCACAAAGAAGGAAGTTAAAAGTCAATCACATTGCCATGGGTCTCGAGTCACATGTAGGCCAGACCAGGTAAGGATGGCAGATTTCCTTCCCAAAGAATATAAGAAAACCAGATGTGTTTTTCCAACAATCAACAATGATTTAATGGAATTCCAGATTTCACCATCTGCCATCACATGATTTGAACCCAGGTCCTCAGAACATTACGCAGGTTTTTGGGTGAATACTCCAGTAGGTCATCACCTGCTCAAATGTTGCGAGATGAATAAAGATTTTTTCTTTCTTCATCCACTCCGATTGGTCACATGAAGGTTAATTCACATGGGAGTTCTCCCTTGTGGATATCTTCCAGACCACATGACTTTATGTTTAAAAGGAACCAATTTAACTAGCTTTGTTTTTGAGTTAAGAAAAGGTTAATTTTTTAGTTACTAAACATAAGAAGGAACAATAATAATGCAATTCATCTACTTACAGATTAAGGAAGTGACTTCAAAACAGTTAAAAGTTATAAGCTATATGGATCAGTCTCTGAGTCATTCATTAAGAGTAGATGGTATAATATTGCAGTCGTTATAGTAGATACCACTGGTAGCTTTGATGTTAGTAGTTTAACAGTCGATTTTCAGATTCCTGGGTTTGCAGGTAGATTTAAAACCATCTGTTCTTTCAAAAAGTGCAAGTTGTCTTCTAATACGCTGTGTTGGGGAGTTCTTTAGTTGTCCTGTTTATTTTTTGACTAGTTTGCTGACTAGTTGCCTTCTACCACGGAGAGTAAGAGAATGTCTTTTCCCTTCCTTTACCTGTATTACAGAACTGTTTCAATGGCTATTCTCAAGGGATTTTATAAATACATTTAGGACAAAAGGGTAACTAGGGAGAGAATAGGGCCCCTCAAATATCAGCAAGGCAGGAGATGGGGGAGATACTAAACAAGTATTTTGCATCAGTGTTTACTGTGGAGAAGGACATAGAAGATATAGAATGTAGGGAAATAGATAGTGACATCTTGAAAAATGTCCATATTACAGAGGACATGGTGCTGAATGACTTAAAGCATAAAGATGGCTAAATCCCCAGAACCCAATCAGGTGTACCCTAGAACTCTGTGGGAAGCTAGGGAAGTGATTGCTGGACTCCTTGCTGAGATATTTCGATCATCAGTAGACACAGGTGAGGTGCTGGAAGACTGGAGGTTGGCTAACATAGTGCCACTATTTAAGAAAGGTGGTAAGGAACTATAGACCAATGAGTCTGACATTGGTGGTTATTGGAGGGAATCCTGAGGGACACGATGTACATGTATTTGGAAAGGCAAGGACTAATTAGGGATAGTCAACATGGCTTTGTTTGTGGGAAATCATGTCTCACTAACTTGATTGAGTATTTGAAGCAGTAAAAAAGAGGATTGATAAGGGTAGGGCAGTGGATGTGATCTATATGGTCTTCAGTAAAGCGTTCGACAAGGTTCTTCATGGTAGATTGGTTAGCAAGGTTAGATCACATGGAATACAGGGACATCTAGCCATTTAGATACAGAACTGACTCAAAGGTAGATGACAGAGGGTGGTGGTGGAGGGTTGCTTTTCAGACTGGAGGCCTGTGATGTGCCACAAGGATCGGTGCTAGATCTACTCCACTTCGTCAAATGAAACGACCAATAGGAGTGGATGAAGAAAGTAGAAATCTTTAATCATCTCGCAACGTTTGAGCAGGTGATGGCCTACTGGAGTATTCACCCAAAAACCTGGGTAATGTTCTGAGGAACGGGGTTCAAATCATGTGATGGCAGATGGTGAAATCTGGAATTAAAAATCTAATGATGACCATTAAATCATTGTTGATTGTTGGAAAAATACATCTGGTTTTCTTATATTCTTTGGGAAGGAAATCTGCCATCCTTACCTGGTCTGGCCTACATGTGACTCAAGACCCATGGCAATGTGATTGACTTTTAACTTCCTTCTTTGTGATGTTTTGAGGTCATGAAACGTTGAACATAAAAGCAAGTCTTCCTTCCTGTAATTGACCACTAACTGTGATAGGTTAAGATTAACCTAGAGGCACACAGCCACAATGTAACATTGAAATGGCCAACCCAACACATGGCAGCAACTTGGTTTCCCACAATCAGGTTAGGTGAATTGGCCATGCTGGATTGCCCGTAGTGTTAGGTGAAGGGGTAAATGTAGGGGAATGGGTCTGGGTGGGTTGCGGGTCGGTGTGAACTTGTTGGGCCAAAGGGCCTGTTTCCACACTGTAAGTAATCTAATCTAATCTAATCCACTTGATCTCAGTTACAACTGGAAGTATACATGAAGCAAGTGGATTTAAAACAATTAAACTTTTAACATCCTACCCTACCCAAACCCACCTGTCTGTGGATAAAATTATCTCAGTTGTTTCCACTGAAAGAAAGAGAGCAACCAATTGAGTGAGGGAGATGAAAGTCTTTTAAAAATTATACGCTTTGTAAGCTGCTATGCTGTGGAATATTTCTGATGAAGGATTTACACCTGAAACATGAACTCTCCTGCTCCTTGGATGCTGCCTGTCCGGCTGTGCTTTACCAGCACCACACTTTTTGACTCTGATCTGCAGTCCTCACTTTTTCCTTTTAACTACCTTCCGGGCAATTAGGGATAAATGCTGGCACAGCCAGTGATGTCCACATCCTGAGAATGAAAAAAGAAAGCCTAGAGCTTGGCAGTTTGGGATATCATTTGCGGAACGGTAATATCTTGGGAAACCTCACACGTTGTCTGGTTTTAACAATACCTGCCCATTTACTGTGTATTCCTTTGAGGGACTGTATTTGTTTCCACCCATTCAACCAAACTAATGACAACTTGCTGCAGATGGTTTCCAGCCATCCTCTTCACTATCAACTAGGTAGCAAATTCTTGTGTCACCTGCAAATATCTCATTCATGCGTCCCACGTGATGTAGTACATTAATAGATACTATAACCAGTACACAGCTCAAAACTGAGAACTATGGAACAACACTCAAAACAGTTTCCCATTCACAAAGACATCCATTGGCCCTTCCTTTTTGTTTCGTGTCACTGAGCCAATCATGCATCCAGATCACCACATCCTTTCCATCCCAAGGGCTTTCATTTTTCTTAACAATCTGCCAGATGAAACCTTATCAAATGCCTAACTAAAACTCATGTAGACATCATCCACTACACTACCTTCATCAATCCTCCTTATTGCTTCTTCAGAAAACTTAATTAAATTAGTAAGACATGACTTAGCCTGAACAAAACCATACTGACCATCCCTGCTTACTTGGTGCCTCTCCAAGCTACAGTTAATCCTGTCTATCAACATTGATTTTAATAACTTGCCCATCACCAAGCTGAAAGTGACTGTCCTAAATTACTTGGCTTATCCCTTCCACATGAGGGTATTCAGTCTGACTGGTGAGAGTGCTCAGTCAGACTGGTGAGGGTATTCAGTCTGACTGGTGAGGGTATTCAGTCTGACTTGTGAGGGTACTCAGTCTGACTGGTGTGGGTGCTCGGTCTGACTGGTGAGGGTGCTAAGTCTGACTGGTGAGGGTACTCAGTCTGACTGGTGTGGGTGCTCAGTCTGACTGGTGTGGGTGCTCGGTCTGACTGGTGAGGGTACTCAGTCTGACTGGTGAGGGTATTCAGTCTGACTGGTGCGGGTGCTCAGTCTGACTGGTGAGGGTGCTCAGTTCCATTGAATACCCTGCAACTCATCTGCTCGACTTGTCACATTTTTCAATGATAAAGCCAGTTGAAGTGCCTCTTTGAAGTCCAGTTCTTTTGGTAGGCAGTTTTGCATGGTTGTATCATTAATCCCGTATACCGCCAGTCTCTCAGCATCTCATTAATGGTTAAACCAAAGTCACAGGCCTCTGCCAGTCATCTTAACCTCATCAAAAATCCAAATACAGATTCCCCTGGTTCTTGAATTGTCGAGTAAATACAATAGCATCTCTGAATTAGACGTGGCTGAGGGTCATAATATTTCTTAACAATATCCATCAACTCTTGAAAGACTTTAGCATTTGTTACTAGTTAGTCTTCTAATAACCAACATGGCTTAGTGTGTGGGAAATCATGGCTCACTAACTTGGTTGAGTTTTTTGAAGAAGCAACAAAGAGGATTGATGAGGGTAGTGCGGTGCACGTGATCTATATGGACTTCAGTAAAGCGTTCGACAAGGTTCCTCATGGGAGACTGATTAGCAAGGTTAGATCTCATGGAATACAGGGAGAACTAGCCATTTGGATACAGAACTGGCTCAAAGGTGGAAGACAGAGGGTGGTGGAGGAGGGTTGTTTTTCAGACTGGAGGCCTGTGACCAGTGGAGTACCACAAGGATCAGTGCTGGGTCCTCTACTTTTCATCATTTATATAAATGATTTAGATGTGAATGTAGGAGGTACAGTTAGTAAGTTTGCTGATGACACCAAAATTGGAGGTGTAGTGGACAGTGAAGAAGGTTACCTCAGATTACAATGGGATCTTGATCAAATGAGACAATAGGCTGAAAGGTGGCAGATAGAGTTTAATTTGGATAAATGTGAGATGCTGCATTTTGGAAGGACAAAATCAGGGCATGACTGACACGCTTAATGGTGAAGTTCTGGGGAGTGTTGCTGAACAAAGAAACCTTAGAGTGCAGGCTCATTGTTCCTTGAAAGTGGTGTCTCAGATAGATAGGAAAGTGAAGAAGGTGTTTATTATGCTTTTCTTTATTGGTCAGGGCATTGAGTATTGGAGTTGGGAGGTCACGGTGCAGCTATATAGGACATTGGTTAGACCACTGTTGGAATATTGTGTGCAATTCTTGTTTCCCTGTTGTGGTTCTGTTCGCCGAGCTGGGAATTTGTGTTGCGGATGTTTCGTCCCCTGTCTAGGTGACATCCTCAGTGCTTGGGAGCCTCCTGTGAAGCGCTTCTGTGCTGTTTCCTCTGGCATTTATAGTGGCCTGTCTCTGCCGCTTCCGGTTGTCAGTTCCAGCTGTCCGCTGCAGTGGCCAGTATATTGGGTCCAGGTCGATGTGCTTATTGATTGAATCTGTGGATGAGTGCCATGCCTCTAGGAATTCCCTGGCTGTTCTCTGTTTGGCTTGTCCTATAATGGTAGTGTTGTCCCAGTCAAACTCATGTTGCTTGTCATCTGCATGTGTGGCTACTAAGGATAGCTGGTCGTGTCGTTTCGTGGCTAGTTGGTGTTCATGGATGCGGATTGTTAGCTGTCTTCCTGTTTGTCCTATGTAGTGTTTTGTGCAGTCCTTGCATGGGATTTTGTACACTACATTGGTTTTGCTCATGCTGGGTATCGGGTCCTTCGTTCTGGTGAGTTGTTGTCTGAGGGTGGCTGTTGGTTTGTGTGCTGTTATGAGTCCTAGTGATCGCAGTAGTCTGGCTGTCAGTTCGGAAATGCTCTTGATGTATGGTAAGACATACCAGAACTAGAGAGTGAGAGGGGAAAGACTTAAAAGGGACCTAAGGGGCAACTTTATCATGCAGAGGGTGATATGTGTATGGAATGAGCTGCCAGAGGAAATCGTAGAGGCTGCTACAATTACAACATTTAAAAGGCATCTGGATAGGTATATGAATACGACGGACTTAGACAGATATGGGCAAAGTGCTGGCAAATGGGACTAGATTAATTTGGGATATTGGTCGGCATGAATGAGTTGGAGCGAAGGGTCTATTTCTGTATTGTACATTTCCATGACTCTGTCAACTTCACAGCACAATAGTCCACGTTCTAATGACCCTGCATATTATTGAAAGGGGAAAAAAAATGTAAATATGTCTCTCACTTGTACTACTGTGTATTTTTAACCATTGTGTTCCCAGTCTGAGATTCAAGGGTGTTATAGTTCAGTCTGTAGAGCATTTTCTGTCGAAAAAGTGAGAAACCATGAAATGAAAACCCACAGATCCCTGAAGGAGAGATAGATATGGTGGGAGGGAGAGCTCATTGGGACGCTTTCCTTCATTGGGTGAGGGATAGAATGCAAGAGCAGGAATGCAATGCTGCAACCACATACACACTGCCTAGAGATTTGTATACAGTTCTGGTCACATTATAGGAAGAACATAATTTATCTAGAGATAGTACAGAGGAGATTTTTATCTAGAGATAGTACAGAGGAGATTTACTAGAATGTTGCCAGAGTTTGAAAATTGCAGATATGGTGAAAGATTGGATAAGTTACTGTTAATTTCCTCAGAACAGATGATGCTGAGCAATAACACAATCAAAGTATACAAAACAACGAGGGTGTTGGATAGAGTGGCCAGGGAAGAGCTGTTTTCCCTCGTGGCAAGATCAGTTACTCGGCACATTACATTAAGATATTAGGAAAGGATTAGAGGGGACATTAGGAAATATTTTTCATCCTGTGGGTAGTCGGTGTCTGGAACTTCGTGCCCAGTCTGATGATTGAGACGGAAACCTTCAACTCATTTCAAAGACACTTGGGTCTGAACCTGCAGTGCTATAACCTCCGATGCTGTATACCAGACCGTGGCAAGTGGGATTGGAATGTGTGGCTAGTGTATTCAGCTGGCACAGACATGATGGGCTGAATGGCCACCTTCTGTGCTGTCATCTTTCTTTGGTTCAATGGTTCCTAACTGAACCTCTGCATGTGGAATGTTCAACATCATAAACAAGCTGCAAATATGTGTAAAGGAATCTCTCAGTACAGAAACCATCTCAGACCAGCAGGTAAGAAAGCAACTGTGAGCACCAAGTACACTTTTTTCCATGTACTGGTTTCAGTTCCTCAATTGCTACTATGTTCTCACCTTACTTTTGCATCAGGAAACCCAGGAATTCTGTGCGCCCACAGTTTGTTTGCAAATGCCGTTTTTAATACTGGTGCAATTGAGTGGTTAACATACTCGAAACAACAACAAATCTGTCCTGGTCAGTTGACAACTGTCAGGGGAAGAAAAGTCATGAAAACGTGCTGAAGTTATGGAAAATGATCCCTGGCAATTGGGAAAGGTTGGAGCATGCTGTTTGAGGGCTCCCAGTGCAGATTTGTGACAAAGATTGTGAAACAGCTGTGGGGAATGGGCGGACTGGAAATAAGGAGGGAAGGAGATGTCGTGGGCGGGGACACATGGCATAGTGAGTCTGGAGGGCTGTGAGTTGGCAGAGGGAAGCAGGAGATTGTGGTGGGTAGGCTTACTTACCTACCCTCCTCTGACGCAAGTTGTGGGAAACTAGCCCGAGCAGTGTGAGACTCCCAACTGTGCTGTGGGAATCTGAAGTGAACGTCCTACAGAAATTTCTCATTTCTTGTAAGTAAGGCACGCATACTCAATACAACCCACTCCTTTAAAAATAGTAGCAGGTACATTAATGAGTCAGTTCATAGAATCATAGAGATGTACAGCATGGAAACAGACTCTTCGGTCCGGCCTGTCCAATCCGACCAAATATCCCAACCCAATCTAGTCCCACCTGTCAGCACCTGGCCCATATCCCTCCAAACCCTTCCTATTCATATACCCATCCAAATGCCTCTTAAATGTTGCAATTATATCAGCCTCCACCACTTCATCTGGCAGCTCATTCCATACACGTATGTTACATGATATTAAATTTTTACCAAACTCTTTGGTGGAGATGGGGGGTTAATGGTGACCCCATTGTAATAGATGCCTGTCCATTGCAAAGGGCATCTGCTGGTTGTCACTCTGCAATGTGCAACAGGGAGATGCATGAGGTCTGCCTACAAATCTAAATTCAAGCAGGCTGCTGACTCTCAACTGCTGGCTTGTTTTTGATTTCTGTAATTACCTTATTTTACACCCACAGACTATGACAAGAATGGAGCTGAGGCAAACGATATGAAAAGAAAGAGATGAAGCAGATGGAATAAGAAAAAGATAAAGGCACACTACAGAGGCACACAGAGGACATAGTAAAGGGCCATAGGCAGGCGTGTAGAAGTAGATCATTTTCTTTAAGATTATGAAACTGTCTTTCAGACGTGGAGCTAATTTTATTTGTCAATTTTTTGCTCAGTGTGAGCACTCTCACCTCTGAGTGATGAGGCTATGGATTCATGTTCCCACTCATGAGGATTGGGCTCCAGTACAATGCTGAGAGAATGCTGCACTGTCAGGACCACAGCTCTTGTTAAAGCAAGTCTTCTCAAAACACGGCCTGGGACTAAGCGAAGAAGAGAAGCAGATTCCTCATTGTGGTGTCCCAACCCATACTTATTGTTGAAGGGGTGGCACAGTAGCTCAGTGGTTAACTGCTGCCTCACAGTGCCAGGGACCCAGGTTCAATTCTCGCCTCGGGCAGCTGTCTGTGTGGCGTTTGTACATTCTCCCCGTGTCTGCGTGGGTTTCCTCCAGGTACTCTGGCTTCCTCCCACAGTCCAAAGATGTGCAGGTCAGGTGAATTGGCCATGCTAAAATGCCCGTAGTGTTAGGTGGATTAGTCAGGAGTAAATATTGGGGGATAGGTTTCTCTTCGGAGGGCCGGTGTGAGCTTGTTGGGCTGAAGGACCTGTCTCCACACTGTAGGTAATCTAATTTAATCACTGAAAGAAACGGACGATCTGGCTATTATCGGGTTGATTTCTGTGGGTACTTGCTGAGAGCAAATTACTGCCACATTTCCAAATGAGACAACAACAACTGCACGTGAAATGACTGAATTGGCTATAAAAGACAATGGGACTTTGTGAGCTCATGAAGGTGCTAAGAAGATGCAAAGTATTTCTTACTCTTTTTTGCATTAGACCAATAACATATGTAGGGGTAAAAACCGAAAGACTGGAGAAACTCAGTAGGTCTGACAGCATCTATGGAGAGAAACAAGTCGACGTTTTGAGTTGATGAACTCTTCTGCAGTTTTGAAGAAGAGTCTCAAAACGTTAACTCTATTTCTCTCTCCACAGATGTTGCCAGACCTGCTGAGTTTCTCCAGCATTCTGTGTGTTTGCTTCAGGTTTCCAGCCTCCCCAGTTTTTAGCTGTTATTTGTATGGGTCTGGGCAATTTTATTGTGTGGGTAATATCACTGATGCCATGCTTTCAGAGGGAAGCTATTCTCAGAGTCAGCGTGATTTGGATGGAGGGTAACAGCACTTGATGCCTGTTCTATAATGTGGACTCCCTGTGAGCACAGTTCCAATGGGATCCTTTTGTATTTCCATGGCAGATTTTGTGGCCAATAATGTTTAAAAGGGCAACATGTGCCCTAATAACATGCACATTGAGAATTTCTTAATTTTTGTGAAGATTGGTGATTTTTCGAAATTTCCGATTTTGAGAACAAGATGTCCCATTCCTAACCAAGTGTCGAACGGCAAGGTGAGAGTCTCACGAGTGAGTGCATTTACATACATTAATATTTCATTATTAGTTAGCAGTTGATTCGCAGTTTCTCACCCGCTGGGTAGAAACTAGATGGCGACGATACCCAACCTGAGTCAGAATGGTTCCCAGGTGGTTCCAGGTCATCACTTGTTATGCTGGCCCTCCATCATAGACAGCAGTCCCCAATATCTCAGGGCATGCTCCACGGACAGTGACCAACCTACGCCCTCCCTGTCTATGGGTACTGTGCTCGGACATATACCAACATCACACCTGCACTGTTATGGTATATCTCCAGGCCAGTTGAAAGACAATTCTGCAGTACAATGCTGCACTGTGGAGTGTGTCAACGCCTTTCATTGGAATGCTATGGCCAGGAGAGTTTGCATGCAGTGATGGGCATCCAGCTCGTGGATTTGACACAGGAGCATCTCAAGTCTCCTTGCTTGCTCTCTTAGTGCTCACTCGCTTTGTGCCTGTCTGGATGATCACAGTGTTTCTGTCTTGCTTTGCCTTTATGTAGCTTGCCTACTCAGCCAGAAATAAAAATCTGTACATTGCCATTCTACACCAATGTCACACCTGTTACCATGTGCAGCTCACGTGGTGAACGCACTGCACGTGCACCAATCAAATGACCATGTGTAAACATCTAATGGGTGTAGTCCTCAGCCAAGACAAGGGAAGCACCCTTCCGTCAGGGTCGTGCATACAGTAAGTCAAGGGCAGCCTCTGATAGTCAGTCCACAAACTTGGACACAGTCGGTTAGCTGTTTGGCGTGGTCATGGTTGGGGGAACTGTACTTCAACAATCCAGGCATTAGGCCACGGTCAGTCTTATAGGCCCAGTCTAGGGAACCACGGTGAGTCAGTTAGGGAGCTGGTCAGTTGTCATTCGGGACAGACTGTCCCGATGTCGGGCAAGAGAGCAGACCAAAATCAGTGCTGGGGGTGGGGTTTGTCCATCAGAAACCAAGGGAGATTACCGTGGGCCACTGCTGTGGGGGAGAAGTTATGGAGATTAGAGGCAGCATGCCGCAATACAGCCGGGCTAAATAATTGTGAAAGGGGAAGAACTCAATATTTCAAGGTGGTTAGACAACACAGCACAGGAGGAATGGAGCTGTGTAGTGGTGGGTAGTTATCCACAGTGAGCCCAACCTGGCTTCAATGGGGAACAGTGCGCTACTGTTTTCGTCTGTCTATGCATTTATGCTTGTACCTCAGTGGGTAAAGTGGGAGATGCACACTTAAATAATGGGGTTGTGTGGGAACGTGGAGAAGAATCAATGCTGATGAGGTTGACTAAGCTGGCATCCAGGTTGGGAATATAAAGATTTTGGGAAGCTCACCTAGACTGACAAGCTGAGTCTGTGACTCAGTCCGGGAAGAGTGACCATTGTTTTGTTCCAGCTTTATCCAGAACAACGGAGATGACAATGATTGCCGCTACACCTCCAGTGGGTGGGGTAATTGTTTCATTCTGTGATGGAGATGTCACAACATTCGTGTGATGTGAAGCCATTCAAAGGACAATGACATCAAACAGACACCTGCGTAGTGCAGGAGACAGATAACAAAATGGAGTGTGTTGACCTTTGGCACTGACCCACTGTGTGGTGTAGAAATCTTGGCCTCCCCCCAAATCACTCTTGACCATGTCTTGCTACATCAAGAATCAATCCCTGTAGTGACTGTGATGAACAAAATAAGGTTTTTGTGGTCTGGAAAGATTGCCAATGTAGCTAGCAAGATCTCACAGACTGCACATGGTGCAGGAGTTGCTCTCTTCACACCTTGCACCATAAAACACTCTGTAAGGCAAGGGATGGCTAAGGTCTGTCTGTAGAGAGAGCACCGAACAGAGAATTCACCACAAAGGTTTACAGGAAAGCCACACACACAGACCAAGTCCTAAACTATGAAAGCAACCACCCCAACACACACAAACGAAGTTGCATCAGGACACTATTCAAAAGGGCCACAACACACTGCAGCACACCAGAACTACAAAAAGAGGAAGAGGAACACCTATACAAAGTATTCGCCAAAAACGGATACCCTCGCAATTTCATCAACAGATGCCTAAGGGAGAGACAACGGAACGAGGACATGCCGCAACCCAAAGGACTAGCCACATTACCATACATCAGGAGCATTTCTGAACTGACAGCCAGACTACTGCGACCACTAGGACTCATAACAGCACACAAACCAACAGCCACTCTCAGACAACAACTCACCAGAACAAAGGACCCGATACCCAACATGAGCAAAACTAATGTAGTGTAGAGAATCCCATGCAAGGACTGCACAAAACTCTACATCGGACAAACAGGAAGACAGTTAACGATCCGTATACACGAACACCAACGAGCCACAAAACGACACGACCAGCTCTCCTTAGTAGCCACACACACAGACGACAAGCAACATGAATTCGACTGGGACAACACTACCATTACAGGGCAAGCCAAACAGAGAACAGCCAGGGAATTCCTAGAGGCATGGCACTCATCCACAGACTCTATCAACAAACACATCGACCTGGACCCAATATACCGGCCACTACAGCGGACAGCTCGAACTGACAACCAGAAGCGGCAGAGACAGGCCACTATAAATGCCGGAAGAAACAGCACAGAAGCGCTTCACAGGAGGCTCCCAAGCACTGAGGATGTCACCGAGACAGGGGACGAAACGTTTGCAAGACAAATTCCCAGCTCGGCGAACAGAACCACAACAAGGTCTGTCTGTGTTTTCAATGTTAGAGCTGGAGCTGAGCATGTTTTCACTCACACAGCTGATGTTAAAAAGTGAACTACGTTTACAAATTGCAACTGTGTTTACTGTGATGTGGCACCCGTGCCACTCACCTATCCTTACAAGATCATTTGCTTCCTTTCCTTGTACTATGTCTCAGGCTGTGCAGCTGGGGTGGGGGCAGCCCCCCTCTGCAGGACCTTGATGGGCTTTGGCTGTGTTGGTTGGATATTCCTGGAGATATGTGTGTCCTCTTCAGCGTGACCTCCCACAGAGCTGAGAGTGGTAGGCAAGGGTGGAGGTGGAAACCTCTGCCGAGGCCTGTGTGTGTGGTTCTTGCCCCGACTGGGTGCCTACTGACACTGTCCTGTAAGTGAGGGGTGCCTGGGGTGAGCTCAAAGTCTCCGTCCCCCTGTCATCGTACAGTCAGCGCAGAGCACAAATGGCAGGAGTGATGGAGTGCAGATCTCTGTGCGTGTCCAACGGATAGGGAGGGTGTTGGACCCGGCTCTCTGTGCCAGACACCAGCCTGGCATGAAGGGAGTCTACTGCTCTCAATTCTAACCCAGCTAAAGTACCCACTCAGGTGTCAGTATCTGAGCTGTTGGGGGATGCAGGAGGCAGCTTTGCTAGCTCGGAGGGAAGTGTGGCTTCTTCCTGAGAGGCTGGAGGAGGAGATGTCTTAATGGCCGTCCTCATGAGAGGCAAGTGCTGATATTTGCAGTTACTGGTATCTGCAGGAGAGAAGGAGTTGCACAATATGGGTAGAAGGTAAGGCATCTTAAGAGGGTATTCTTAGTAGTAATAATGGCACAGAACAACCGTAATAAGGTTTCAGCATCAACAGATCAACGGCCACTCACCTTACTGGCTAGGACAAGGATTTTCTCCTCATAGAGAGTGGGGAGGCATAGGTCGGGAATCTTACAGTGCAGGCTCGAAGGGCCGAATGGCCTATTCCTGCACTTATTTTCTATGTTTCCTTGTGTTAGCTGTCCTGGCACTCTCACTCTCGTGGGCTGTTTTCACCTGGAATGAAACAAGAGGAGGGAATGCATTAGATGTGGAAGCTTTGGAGAGGGTGCAGAGAAGATTTACCAGGATGTTGCCTGGAATGGAGAATAGGTCGTACGAGGATAGGTTGAGAGTTCTCGGCCTTTTCTCGTTGGAACGGCGAAGGATGAGGGGTGACTTGATAGAGGTTTATAAGATGATCAGAGGAATAGATAGAGTAGACAGTCAGAAACTTTTTCCCCGGGTACAACAGAGTGTTACAAGGGGACATAAATTTAAGGTGAAGGGTGGAAGGTATAGGGGAGATGTCAGGGGTGGGTTCTTTACCCAGAGAGTGGTGGGGGCATGGAATGCGCTGCCCGTGGGAGTGGTAGAGTCAGAATCATTGGCGACCTTTAAGCGGCATTTGGATAGGTACATGGATGGGTGCTTAATCTAGGTTAGAAGTTCGGCACAACATCGTGGGCCGAAGGGCCTGTTCTATGCTGTATTGTTCTATGTTCTATGTTCTATGATTGGCACGGTTTGTAATGCTAGTGTAGGTGAGGGGATGGCAGTGAGGTTTCCATAGTGGGTTGGTGGTTCAGAGGGAATGCAGGGTTAGTAGAGTTGGGGAAGGGAGGAGTAGGTGAGAACAAGTGTGTGAAGATGTTCCGTGTAGTAATGAGAGTGGTGGATAACGAGCCTTGGTAAAAGCTTGGTGCAGCAATGGTGGCACTATCCCTGGCAGAACAGAGGTGACCATTGATCTTCTTGTGGAATTGCTTCCCATTCCTCTGGAGAATGGAAATGGCACTGACCCAGGTGGTAGCAGTGGGTCAGGCTGGCAGGTCAGATGGCATAGTCTCCTTTGGTCAATCCTGAGGAAAGAGGATGGCCCTCTTCTGCACCATCCAGTCCACGAGGACCTCCGGGTTGCTGTTGGCAAAGCAGACTGCCAATTTTCCTCTGTTTGCTATGTCCAGGGTAATTGACATAATCTGTGGAGGGCAGCTCCGGACCCAGAGTGCTTGACCAGTGTTTTAAATATGACGCCGGTATAGGAATGGCAGGAGGTACCAGCAGCAGTGTATACTTCAGCCTCTGGTGAGTGGGAAGACATGATAAGTCACAGGTAAAAAGGCAAGTGTCAAAAAATGGCATTAGAAATCTCATGAGGCCCTGGATGAGAGAAACCCTCCAGGAACCTCTGCCAACATTGATTTCTGGTAAAATGCAACTCTGACATTTCCTATGCTGCTCCTCACGCTGGAAGCTTTGTGGCATTATTGAGATTTACACTGTACTCAAAGGAGGATATGTAACAACTGTAAGGTTTCAGTGCAAATAAGCAGGAGGGCAACGTTAGTGGCAGGGATCCAGCAGGAAATGGGAATTAGTTGGTTTTCCCAAGTCTGTTGTGATAAAAGATTTTAAAAATAGATTTCCGCTCCAAGATGAAGATGGTGAAGAACTGTGGCTACTGCCACATCGCTGCTGAGATGTCAATATTTAGTTTTCTGCTTTGGTTTTGAAAAGGAATATATTCATTAAAGTTTAAAAAAAACACAGGGATCTCATAGAACCCTATACAATTCTAACAGGACTAGACAGGGTAAATGCAGGCTGGATGTTCACATTGACTAGTGAGTCAAGAACCAGGGTCACCGTTGGAGGATGTGGGGTAGGTCATTAAGGATTGCAATGAGGAGCGGTCTGCTCAGAGTGTAGTGAGCCACGGAATTCTCTATCACAGACAGTGATTGAGGCCAAACATTGAGTTTTTTTTTAGATTACTTACAGTGTGGAAACAGGCCCTTCGGCCCAACAAGTCCACACTGACCCACTGAAGCGCAACCCACCCATACCCCTACCTTTACCTCTTCAACTAACACTACGGGCAATTTAGCATGGCCAATTCACCTTACCTGCACATCTTTGTGACTGTGGGAGGAAACCGGAGCACCTGGAGAATGTGCAAACTCCACACAGTTTCCTGAGGCGGGAATTGAACCCGGGTCTCTGGCGCTGTGAGGCAGCAGTGCTAACCACTGTGTTTTCAAGGAGATACATATAGTTCCCAGTACTAAAGGGGTCAAAGGGTAGGGGCAGAAATCAGGAACAGGGTATGAGTTGGATGATTAGCCATGATCATAGTGAATGGTGGAGCAGGCTAGAAGGGCTGAATGGCCCATTCCTGCTTCTGTTTTCGATTTTTCTAGTCCAAGAGCTTTGAAGTCTGCATTTCCAAACTTTGTTTGCCATTTATTTTCTTTATTCCTTTTCTTACATTTTTTTAAATTTGTAGTGATTTTACTTTTATTCCTCCAGTTTAAAAAAGATGCCCAATGTCTGTCCTTCTGTCTATAGTAATTGGGTCCACTTATCATACAATCAACCGCTACCCCATCCACTGTATAGAAAGAAAAATAACACTGGGCCCCTAGTCAGGCAAATTTACCCAATCCTCCCAGAATAAACAGATTTTCCATCTGGCTTCATTTAAACTAGCTATGGCATTCTATTTTCCATTTTTTTTCTCTTCCAATTCCCACTCTTTGAGATTAAGTCAATTATGAATCTAAATGGGGAAAGGCTGAAGAACAGGACTGACAGAAATAATCAGACTGGATTTAAGCAGTTTGATGTAAAGACATTCACATTTTTTTGGTGCATTATCAGCATTCAAGGACATTTCTTTACAAAGGGAGCAAAGGACTTTGAAAAGTTCTAACATGCCAGTTGAGGACTGCTGGCATAAGTATTCATGCTCACTCTAAAGATGTTTTCATGAGGAAAAGCACATGAAAGGATAGAATTTTTCTAACTAACTATTCACCTTTTCTAAGAACACTGGCCTTCAGGCAGGTTTTTCTTCAAGAATAATGTCAGTATGTAGGGCATGCTTGTAAAAAAAAATCTACACTCTTTATGTCTTCTTATTAAAGCAGAAAAAGGGCTTGTTTCCTGGCAACACTCCACAGCATCTCAAGACTGGCAAGAATGTACTGCTGCCTTTAGGGGGAGACAATATGCTGTCAGAATCAAACTGTGGCTATGCTAACTGGTAATGTATTTCTTTTTAGGACAACAATTTATTTTTTGAGTCTGTAAGATGGACTGCTGTAACAGTGAGTTGATCATTGACAAAATTAACACTGGTGGCACATAAACCCATTTATAAAATTCATATAAATTGAAGGATGGAGTCCCGATTTCTGGTGACAAAGGTCAATTTGCCTCACAGTTTCTATAATAAGGCAGTGAGCCGGTTTCGTGCGTGAATCTGCAAGTTGTGGGGGAGGGAAGGCCTAATCAGGCCAAGTAAAGTATATTCATCCATCTAAACAGGGTTGGGTAGCTCTACTCCTGCAGCGAGTGAGACTGAGAGAGACAGTGAAAAGAAATGACTGCAATACCTGCTTATTTTGTAAAAAAAAGAGCAAGTTTCCTGGCCAACATTTATCTCTCCAACAACATCATGAAAAGAAATACATTGTCGAACTATGACCTTGTTACTTTCTGTGGGAATTATAACACACATTAGCTTCCACAATGCCTGCATTTTGACAGTCACTACATTCAAAAGAACTCCTTTGGCAGTAAAGAACTTTTAGAATATCTCAAGGTTGTGAAGGGCACTATATAAATGCACATCTCTGTTTCTTGTTTTTTAGTTTGATTTGTTGGAGCAATCTATTCTCCCTCGATCATGTTCATGCAGATGCATTTGAAATTGGGGAAATATCTCATCAAATTCTGACTGTTCAAATCAATTAACTTCAATTAACTTTGTATCAATCTAGGCCAATTAAGTGCATTGTTTTAACTGTACCAAGCCTTTGGACTCAATATTGAAGTTATTTCAAATTTATGCAAATCCTTCTACATGTAGCAACCTTGTTGTTCATTTTCAAACTCTCAATAAAGAGTGTTCCATAGTTTAACATTTGTACCTTAATGTTAGAATAGCAAAAGCTCATAAGGCTCAATTTAGTCTCTGATCAGTTTCTCCTGTTCCCAGGGGAAAGTGAGGACTACAAATGCTGGAGATCAGAGTCAAGATTAGAGTGGTGCTGGAAAAGCACAGCAGGTCAGGCAGCAACCAAGGAGCAGGAAAATCGACGTTTCGGGCAGGAGCCCTTCATCAGGAAATGGTCCTGATGAAGGGCTCCTGCCCGAAATGTCGATTTTCCTGCTCCTCGGATGCTGCCTGACCTGCTGTGCTTTTCCAGCACCACTCTAATCTTTTCCCTGTTCCCATTCTATTACTGCATTTGTATGGTTCCTCTGGATGCTGGTTCTGTCTGTTATCATTCCCAAGTTCTCCTCCTCCTCCTGGAGTAGTGAACTGTTTGGTTAACTTGAGGGTTATAACTATCCCTGATACTGGCCTGGTAGACTTCCAGGGATAAATAATCACACCAGAATCAAAAAGAGAGACCATTGCTTGATGCTACCTATTTCCACGACTGGGACGGTAAATCCAACAGTAAGGCCCCTTCTATAAACTGGTAGAGACAAAGTGACACAGAGCAGGAATCAAATCTAGGACTTTCCTGGTCTTTATGGCTCAGTTTCATACCAGTAGTAGGCAGCAATTTAATTTCAAGTCCACACCCATCATCATATACGGCTATTAATCAGCTAGTACTGACATTGTTGTTTCTTTAAACAGTAATTAGGCTCGCTTTCCTCTTGTCTTGGCTACCGATCATAACTCTGGATCACCCACAGACGAATTGAGCTGTTAAGTTCCAACATTTTAAGAGAGGACTGATATAACTAAGATGACTGCAGATGTAAATCTGGCTTCCCAGAGAGGAACTCTGGAATATTGCATGTACAAAGAAGCTTCAAAGGGAGCAATGCACTACAAAGAGAATGCTAAAGCCCAGCACCTCAGAGTGTGAACATGATGATAAAAGATGGACAGCAGACTGGTCAAGAGCCATATTTGCATTTTCCCTTTCAAGAATGTATGGGGACACAGGTTAAAAGCAAGCTTCAACCCTTTTCTGTGTGTCTTAGTGGCCTGACATCCTCATGTGTGATGAATGTGCTGTGGAGGTTACAGCTTTGGAGCAGACATATTAAGCAACCCCTCAACACAGGAAAAGAAAAGGAAAAATCAACGTGACAAAATTTCAACCAACTTGGAAAGCCAGGAATTTCAAAATCAGCTCCTCAACTACCAAGGTCAATATTACTGGTTAAAAATCACACAACATCAGGTGATAGTCCAACAGGCTTATTTGGAAGCACTAGCTTTCAGAGCACTGCTCCTTCATCAGGTGGTTGTCAAGTGGCAGCGCTCCGAACTCTAGTGCTTCCAAATAAACCTGTTGGACTATAACCTGATGTTTTGTGATTTTTAACTTTGTACACCCCAATCCAATACCAGCACCTCCAAATCAATATTACTGGAAGCATCCTCTGTAACAGCCACACCATTTGACTGTTTACTCTTCATAAATGGCTGACAGACTGAAAAGTATCTTTTAACATGTTCTGGCCACACTTCTCATTTTTAAACTGTGTGAATGTGAGTTACATTGTTATTTCTTCTTGTGTTTAGTAACAAATAAACAGTTTATCCTTCCCTACCCGGGAACTCAGCATTTTGGGGTATCCCACCCGAAAGCATCGTAGCTTAGGCAACGCTGACTGGAGTCTGGACATAAAAACTATCCCTGGTCTAAGTTGCTTTTGAAGATATCAGTGAAAGTCATTCAGGAGGTTGTACAATTCAGCAAATGATATCAGATGATGCTCTATATAGAGCAAGCTGCTGGAAGGAAATCGGGGCACAAAGTGCATTGGAGAAGTGTGGTTTCAAAATGCATGGTGCTCACATTATGGATATAGAAGGAGGATGGTACAGGTAATGTCACAAAAGTTCCACTTTCTCAAAGAGAAAGACAACTGGTCATTGGTTTAAGCCAGACTCACCATGCCTCAGGTGAGGGATGAGGTTGAGTAGGTGGGACATTTATTGTAACCTCAAGCAGGAAGGAGATTGAAACAATGCCGTTCATATCATCCTGCATTGCAAGCTAGCTGTTCAGAGCTTACAAATGTGTTGCTGGAAAAGGGCAGCAGGTCAGGCAGCATCAAAGGAACAGGAGAATCGACTTATGCCCGAAACGTCGATTCTCCTGTTCCTTTGATGCTGCCTGACCTGTTGAGCTTTTCCAGCAACACATTTTTAAGCTCTAATCTCCAGCATCTGCTGTCCTCACTTTCTCCAAGCTAGCTGTTCAGCCAATTGAGCTAACCAGCAGGATGGTACTTGTTCCCCTGGCAATCTCCAAGCCACAGTCATTTGTGATTGGACTTATGAGAAGGTGTACAGATGCAATTGTGTCAGGTTTGGAAAGTCTTGGTGGTTGATGAGTTCACGTTGTGCGTGGCGGTGGGGGGAGGACGGGAGCTTGTCAGTTTCATTGGTGCTGTGTTGGGTAATATCCAGGAATGGGTCATGTCTGAGTTGGGTGTCAGGTCAGATGAGAGGTGGTAGCATTGAGTCCTGGGCATTCAGGTATCAGGGAGTGTACTTGCACAGGCTCAGAGGTGAATCAGGATGTCAATTTAATAGTTTCCGAGAAATTGGATAGATTTTTAGATCTCTAACATTTTAGAACTCAGTGAGTCAGAACCCTCTGAATTCTCTGGCTCTGAGGAGCTTTTTCAGAGGGTATCACATGCCAGAAATTGCCCATAGTAAATTAAAATTTCCTAGGCAATGCCTATGTACATGACATTCTGCATGGTCTTGACACCCAACTCCACTCTATTGTGTTCCAGTGACTATTTGGCTGTTGAAATATCTGGATGCATGTTCTTCTATTTAAAAACAAGTGGATCATACTTTGTCATTCTGTTAATTCAGGCTAAAACTAACATGGAAATTTATTTACAATTGGAATAATTACAAGAAAACAAATGTAAAATGCTTCAGTTACGCATTATAACTGTTTTCCAGAACAAGAAGAATCTGATAGTTATGACTTAGTCTTTGATGCATATGTTGTGTGGGTGATTAGTTTTCCACAGAGCTCATGTAAGCTACCTGACGTTTGAGACTGCATGAATAAAGCAGGGGTGCGATGGTGATCGTACTGGACTATTTAAAGATTAAATATTTCCCTTAACTTTGATATCAAAGTGGCTCATTTGCTGATCAAACAAAGTCTGTTCAGTATTCAGACAGTTAAAATATTCATCATTTCCAACAGTTATGTGGCTAAAGTGTGAGCAGTAGATTCATCTCCATCTGATAGTCTGTTTGATTTTGGCACCTGTCTGCTCTTACAACAAAGCTCTCTTGATGGGTGCAGTCAATTGAAATAATGAATTTCATCTGTCTCTACCAGTCTGATTATCTTGACTTTGAATCTGGCATGACTTAGCATCAAAAATAAAAGAGTTTTCGCCTTTCAAAGGACCGATAGCCTGCTTAGGACTTCGAACCATTCAGCCTCCTGCTAACATACATCAAAATGGGTACCTATATCTTGCAGGTTTGAATTTACATCCTAGCCAAACTATTTCTAAAATGTGTCCTGTATATAGTGACTGTATAAAACTCGACTTGGTAAATCTCCCAAGTTGTCACTGTGGGGTTAGTTCTTTCCCCACAGTGCTAATCCATTGTCCAATAGGAATGATCGCCAATAGTCTGACTAGTGACATTTTCTTTCACATTCCCCAGAGATCTCAGGAGCAATGGAAGTTATGGCTACATCAGTTAATTATATGAATGAATGGCATGACTTATTCGGTTGTGTTTCAATGCGACACAGTGCTCTCATGGCCAGAATACATTTAATTGTAATTATGAAGATTATCGTCATGTTCAATTTTTTGACATGTAACTTCCTTAGAACTCTCAGCTAGTTGTATGGCACAAGTGGATTTCCCATCCACTATAGATTCCATGCAATGCTGGTTTTACAGTGAGTACAGACAAACATTTGTTCCATCAGATAATAAACTAAGTGTCAAGTTGAAAATGACCTGCAATGTGAGAATGCGCTTGCCAAATCTTGTTTCTGATAGAGAAGGGGAGGAACCACAGAGGTGTGAGCCCAAAGTTCATCTTTACCTGGCAGTCTGTTTGATCCTCACACTTTAGTACTTTTATAACAAAGCTTTGTTGATGGTACATCAAATTAAGAGAATGAAATTTATTCATCTCCACCAGTAATATCGTCTTGACTTCAGGCCTGGTGTGCTTTGGAACTGAAAATAAAATAATTATTGATTTTCAAGTGAATCAATGTAATGAGTAGCGCCTGGAACAGTTTCTCCTTCAAGTAAAATACAGATCAAAACCTGCTTCTTATTTCTTTCACAATTAAAACCATTTCTAAAACACACACATCCTGTGTATCCAGTGACTATATAAAACCAGATATGGAACCTCCCAACCCATTTCTATGGGGCTGTTCCAAACTCTGCAATGTTACACTGTGAGATATTTATATCCTGATGGAGTTGCAAATAATGATTGGAACCAACAAGACTTATTGTTTGTAAACGTATTTTTAAAAAAATGTCAAATAGTTCTCTGTAAAAATATTGTTCCTTTAACTAGAGCAAAAGTTCTTGCTTAACTTATGCCAGGTATTGATCAAGATGCTTCATATTGGTCAAGTGCTTCACTAGACAAACATAGGTTATATTCACACATGGCATGACTGTTTATCAGTATCCCTGTTTCTGCTGTCCATTGTCATATTATGGCACTGTAAAGACCACAAGTGAACTCAAGGTGGAATGAAGTGGTTAAGTCCTATTTAATCATATAGTCCTCTCGCTGATAATCAGCCTGTTCTTCTCATTTTGACAGATGTTAAACTTCAATATGACAATGAAAGACTGCCCTTGGGCTCTAGGAGATAACAATTTTCTTGGTGGCAGACACACGGGCCAGACATCTCTGCTGTTTAGTAATTTAGCATCAACCTGAAATACTTGTTGCATTGTTATTCATAAAATTCCCATGATTGCATTCTCAACGGCCATGTTTCAAAAAATAATCAAAGTCGGGCGAACTGTTCTTTTACACCATTCGTGACTAGAATTTGGAGCGGACGCTCTGATAAGTGTGGGGGAAACAGAGTCAACACTAGTTTGAAAAAGGAATTTGTATGGCAGAAAAAAACATTGAAGTGACACAGAGAACAAGGCAGAGTGGTAGTAAATGCTTCTTGCTGTTTAAATGAGCAGTGCAGACTTAATGGGGTGAATGGAATCCCTCTGTGTTGTCTATGTATTGTGATGACTGTGCCTGGATGGCAGGGATGGTAGGTCAGATAGTGGTAAGTATTGATCGTTGGAAACTAATCTGTCTTCAAAATAGAAGGAAAATGAATTATGCCGTGATAAAATGCACCTTCTTACAATAAAATGGATTATCACTGTCCGCTGTGCCACTGGGAGAAGCAGAGAGTTGTAGAATTTTGGAATTTTCCCTGGGACAGCCAAGACGCTGTTTCTAATCAACCTGTTCGGGGTTACCTCTGGAGTCAGTGGGTGAATTTGGGCTTCCTGGCTCAGAGGTCAGGACACTGCCACTACATCACGAGAACTGAGTTGCTTTTATTATAACAATCTTATTAGATGACTATCACAATAGTTCTGTCATTGACTATTTTACTTAAAGGAGAGGGTAAAATATAGTAGAGTTCAGTACCTATTGATCAGTTTTGGTCGAATTGAAAAGGAATTCTCTCCATGTGGCAGAAGCGAATTGAGAAACAATTAGACCCGAGATTTGGCTCCAAGCCTCTAGTTTGTCCACCTCAGAAATATTAGTGTCAGTTAGCACTAAATCAAGACAATTTGACAATGCAATGCAATCTGTTCTCCTAACCAAACTGGGAACACCAAAATCACATGCAAGTTATAAGTCAAAGCACATCCTACAGTACAATAACCACACATCTCTTGCTCAAAATTGAATTTCACATAAATGTCGGTGTTTAATAATATAGATATTGATCTGTGAAATGAATTTTAGGACATACAACCACATCAAGCCAATTCAAAACCCTGATTTGTGATTCTCATGAAACTAAAATTCAGAAAGAAGTAGAAATGGCTGCCGATTTGTCCATACTTGTTGAAATCGAAACCTACCGCTATATGTGGGAGGTCAAGGTGGAAATTACCTGTAAAAGGTTGAAATATGATTCCAAAACAGAGCACATCATACACATGTACATATGCAAGATAATTGGAATTTTCTTGCATTGTGTTTGTAACAGGGTTCTTGTGTTATGGTTCATTGTCTGTCACTGTACACTGACCAGTCTTTGTAACAAATAAATATAATGTAGAGATGCTAGTGTTGGACTGTCGTGAACAAAGTCAGAAGTCACACAGCACCAGGTTATATCCCAATAGTTTCTCCATCAGGTGAAGGGACTTGACGAGGGAGTAATGCTCTGAAACCTTGTGATTGTAAATAAACCTGTTGGTCTATAACCTGGTGTTGTGTGACTTCTGGCAAACAGAGAATCAACCAGTATCGTTTGTGATAACAGCTTCTCTGCAGGGTCAAGGTGATTTTTATTAGACCAACTGCACCTGGATACTTGATTAAAACTTGAACACAATTCTTTTCGAGATATAATGCAACTTGGACACTGACATGTATACCAGAATAAAAGCTTCCAGTAATTTCAACATAATACTGTCCTCCCTTTTGTAAGTGTGCAAAAGGTGCAACCACTTAACTATGTATGGCATGTGTTTTGCCTCTGTTTTCTTGTATTAATACGATACCTGCCAATATGAATTGGAGCCAAAAATTATATAGGAATGTGATCCAAGCACTTCCCACAGTTTCCTACCCAGCCAGCAATCTTTGCCACAGACTCCATTATTGTATGTGTCACATATTTATTAATGTATTCTATTATTTGTTTTATAGGACGGATGGGAGCTCATACTCTGCTTATGTGCTCTGGGCATTAAAAAAATATACTGCTGGTACACACACATATTCTAATCAGGACCCTCTGCCAGAAAAGGTAAGATCATGTTTGCCTCAAGGCACAGTGCCATGCTATACAACCTCAAATTTATAACCATTAAAAAGTATTCCGAAATAGTAGCTGCCATTGTTTTACAGATATATTCTATTTCTCCCAATTCTTGGATTCTGGAGCAGTGAGGCCATACAGATCAACAGAAATCCAACAAATCATTGCAGAGTTCTGGATTGAACAGAACAGAATCTGGGCAGATTTTGTAATTCTGTAAAAATGTAACGAACATGATATGATGAATGTGAAACAGGGATAAACTTAAAGGAGTGCTGAACAAAGTTCTTTGCCAATGCACTTTTCCAGTGGTTTTATCAGATTGTGCAGAAATGCCGTAAGGGTCAAGGGAATTGAAGTGCAACGTTGGAAATTCAATGGAAACAATAAAAATACAGCTCGATGGAAGCTGCAGAGATGCTTAACTGGGTGCTGAGTCGATCAGCCTTTGTTTTTGTTGTGTTCAAAAATGAATTCAGGTGGAGCTTGCTGACTTAGTATGAAGCAGACATAAATTATTACCACGGAAAGTGTCTACCAAGTGAATAATTAGGATTGCAGTCATTTTCTGTGTCCTGAAGCTTGCTTGCTGTGGTATAATTATGTGATCTTGATTGATAAACACCAGAGGTTAAAGATTGGTTAGACAGAGTTCATGCATTAAGTTTTCAAATTCCAACTACTACTACATCACAAAATTCAACACTGGTTACTGGTTCTTCTTATGTACACACACCCTGTTCTCACCCAATTAACCTTTAATTCATAGATAACCATTACCAGTCACGCAGTTTCATCTTAGACATCTCTGCCGCATACGACTAAATGATAATAGATTCATTTTTTCTCTTTTTTTTAACTTAATTAAATATACAACAATAATAATCATAGAATCATAAATTCCTACAGTGCTATTTGGTTCATTGAGTCAGCATCAACCCTCCAAAAAGCATCCCATCCAGAACCAACCCCCCACCCTATTCCTGTAACTGCACATTTACCATGGCTAATTCGCCTAGCCTGCACATCTCTAGACACTACGGGCAATTTAACAGGTCCAGTCCACCTAACCTGTACATCTTTGGAGGGAATGAGACAGCCTGGCAGAAATCCATGCAGACATGGGGAGAATGTGTAAACAAACAAAACAAGAAAACAAAATGCTGTGCAGAGCGACATGATAAAGTTTGTTTTAAATGTACATCAGAGTTCCAAATGTCCATTTTCTAGTATTTCTAATAGTTTGTTAGAGCTTACTCATTTGTTTGTAAAGTGATTAGGTAGTTGGCTGCTGCTATTTGAGATTGCTCTATTCTTCAGCATGCTTTAAAATGCAAAACTGATCCTCAATCTTTTTCATTCACTCATTTTATTGGATGCATATTATTTCATAATAACTTATTTTCAATGTAGCACTCAATGAATATTGCTGCTGAATCCTTTTTTAGAATTTGTTTGGATGTTTTTGCTCAGAAAAATGTCATATTTACCACCTCAGCGTTTGCAGGGTTTCTGCTACCAGGACTCTGATCTTCTTAACTCCCCACGTTAAAGGGCAACATTTATCTCTCACTCCCAAAAGTAAGATTATCAATCAGCCTGTACTTGGGAAATCATCACAAAAGTTTTCCTAGGAAGCGCCACTAAAAACAATTGAGCTCATGTTCCTGGAATGATGGAAATCTCAAAATGCAATGCTCTATTTTTAATTTTTCAATGTTTTGTTCAATCGAACCATATCTTCCACCTAAAGATTTTTCATAATTGTGCTAAATTCTAGGATATCAAATTGGTATCTGGCCTCACTTCTATGTCCTGTCAATTAGTTTTCACAATTCCCTTATTTCATTTTTTTAGGGCACTGCACCTTTTTGAGATACACTACGTTGAATAAATGCAGTGGAAATCACATTTTCCAAAATTAAATTGCTGGTGCAATGTGACACTTCATCCATTGGTTTCCAATCCAATACATTTAAAAGCCCTGGAAACTTGACTTCCCATTTTGAATACTGTTTTCCGTACTTTTATAATTGTTTTTAGGTGGAGTATGGGTGTCACTGAAAAGGCCAGCCTGTCCCAAATTGACCTTGTACTCAGTGAACAAAATTGCTGGAGTAACTCAACAGGTCTGGCAACATTCTCCCCGTGTCTGCGTGGGTTTCCTCCAGATGCTCTGGTTTCCTCCCACAGTCCAAAGACATGCAGGTCAGGTGAATTGACCATACTAAATTGCCCATAGTGTTAGGTGCATTAGTCAGAGGGAAAGGGGTCTGGGTGGGTTATTCTTTGGAGGGTCGGTGTGGACTGGTTGGGCTGAAGGGCCCATTTCCACACTGTAGGGAATCTTAAAAAAAAAATTCTAAAAAACAAAAATCCATGCTGAGAAAACAGAGCTAACATTTCAAGTCTCATAACCCTTCTTGAGAGCTTCAAATGAATGGTTTGCTTGGCTATTTCAGAGGGTAGTTAAGAGAGGGAACCACACTACTGTGGGTCAGACCAGACCAGGTAAGGTAAGGGATGGTTAGCTCATTGCGTTCTTTTAAGGACTTAAGTGAACTGGATGGGTCTTATGACAATTTCATTGTCACCGTTAATAGAAGTAGTTTTATATTCAGGATTCGCAAATTGAATTTAAATTCCACAAGATGGTGTGGTGTGATATGTACGTGTGATCGCAGAACATTCACCCGGGCCACTAAATTGGCTTATTTTTAAGGTGAGAGAAGAAAGTTTTAAAAAGGATACGAGAGGGAACTTTTTTAGAGAATGTGCGGAATGGGCTGCCAGAGGAAGTGTTGGACGCAGAGACAATTTCAACATTTAAAAGTTATTTGGGGAGGTAAATGAATAGGAAAGGTTTGGAGGGATTTGGCCAAATGCAGGCAGTGAGACTACTTCAGTTTGCTGTGGGACCTGGAGAGACCAGCTCTCAGGACAGGATGGCATATTAAAATGGGGAGCAAGAGTGAGCGTCCAAGCAAAGGACAGATATCACCGTCAGATACTGGCTGAACTGCAAAATGGTGACAGTGAGAAGCTATGGCTGGTGACCAGGATTGGAGGCAGACACAGCCATGTTGGTGGGGCAGTGTCCAGAGTGCCAACAAGGACAGAAATTATTGCCAGCAACTTCCTCACATTCATGAGAACGTTCAGGTAAGTCCTGGACTCTGTTACATGTTGACTATGCAAGTCCTTTCATGGGCTTAATGCTTTTAGTCATTGTGGGTGCCCACTCTAAGTGACTGGATGTACATAGAGTTCATTCATCAAACACGGGGACAATGATAGAAAAACTGCACACATCTTTTGCAGCACATAGAGTCCTGGATGTGTCGGTCACAGGTAACAGGCCATCGTTAACCAGCAGGGAGTTTTGAATATTTCCCGAAGTTGAATGGTGTACCATCCATCATCGAATGGTCTGGCAGAAAGCAGTTAAAACTTTTGAAGGCAGATTTAAAGAAACAGCCCACAGCTTCACCAGACTCCAAACTGTCCTGGTTCCTATTTAATTATAGGGCCAACCCTCATGCAACTACAAGAATAGCTCCAGCAGAGAAGACTCTGCGCCAGGTTAAATATCATCTTCCCAAACCTGGGAGGGGAGAATGAAGCAGCATCAGGAACGCCAATGCTGGTCACTAGTCTCCGCTAAGCAAGAGAGGCATTTTACTTCATGGGACCAAGTTTGATGTCAGAACCACAGGACTGGCCCTGCATGGTTAAGAGGCATGGTCATTGCACGTTCAGGTCCAGTGATGTATAATGTTCGGGTAGGTGCGAAGGTCCTGAACAAGCACATGGACCATATGAAAGCTGTGAACTCCCAAACCGTGCAGGAGTAAAATGTGTGCAGCTCCTTTCTGATTGTTGTGGAACCTATGGGTTCTCCCTCTCCATCAAGCTCCAGTGAAGATACCTTGGAATCCGAGATGCATACAGCAAATATCACCGCCTTGATGTCTGCTGCCTGAAGAGTTGTGTGAATTTCTTCTGAGGCACTCTGGGTGCAAGAGGTGAGCCATAGTGTGTGACATGTCAATTGTATCAGAGGCACCTGATGTGGTGCTAAAACTCCCAGAAAAAAGAACCAGCTTATATCTTTGGACTCAATGGGGAATGGATGTAGGACTGTCATGAGGCCAACCAAGTGGACCTTATAGAACATGAATTCCCTGAATGTGGGTGGTAATCTGGTCCATTTAGGGAGCCCTAGCTGACAGATATAAACACGAATGTCAGACAGCCTGTTCAGTCTGAGAGCTGGCTCAGAGGGAGCAGGGTCAGTGTTGAGGACTCTCAACTTTTAAGTAAAGGGTGACTTGGTGATGGGTTATTATTTCAAATGTCATGTCACTAGCTTTGTTTCATCCTAATAAGTGCAGTTGAAGGCACCTTTTCTGTGCATATCCATTGATTTCATTGGGCTGATTGTCCTCTATCTGGGTCAAGATTAGAGTGGTGTTGGAAAAGCACAGCAGGTCAGGCAGCATCCGAGGTGCAGGAAAATTGATGTTTCGGGCAAAAGCCCTTCATCAGGAATTTGATTCCTGATGAAGGGCTTTTGCCCGAAATGTCAATTGTCGTGCTCCCCGGATGCTGCCTGACCTGCTGTGCTTTTCCAGCATCACTCTAATCTTGACTCTTATCTCCAGCATCTGCAGTCCTCACTTTCGCCTGTTCTCTAGCTGGCTCCACTCTGTATCCTGCAAGTTCTCAAACTTTGTAATTCCTGCCGTTTCGTAACTGTTATTAGCTTGCTTTCTAAATTATTTGTAGTCACTAAGTTTTCCCAATCTGCTACTGGCGACGTTCCTGTTCTGTACTATTATGATGACCCAGAGACAGACATCTGAACCAAATCTATTGTTTATTCACAACATAGTAAAATTAAAACATTCAAAGATCCTCAGATTGACTTCAATGGTTCCAACCCAGAGTTTTGGATAACCAGTCCCAGACTCTGTATAATCAATTCCAGACACCAGTTTGTATCTTAAATAAAAGTCTTAGTGACTGGACTTCATTCCAGCAGACACTATTAACAATGCCGTAACTTTGGCAGAGTTTGTTCTCACAGCCACTGCCTGAACCAAACTGTATTTTCTTGTCTTCTGTTTTTGTACCTAATGTTTCCAAACTATAGGCCTAATTGCCTCTTATTCTGTACATTTAACTGGTGCCATTTACTCTCAGGCATCCCTGCCAGACCCGACTCGATGATAACATTAGATGTACTTTAACAATCAGCTTGTTTCCAATGCAATATGCTGCAGCCATAGCTTTTTGTAAATAATGTGCCACTTTTCCTTCCTGCACTTTCACTTGTAGACCACAAAAAATTGTCTGCTCACTCCTGCCTGACTATCAATGCCTATTATATTTTCAGGTGGGCAGCATATTATTCAGGTCAACTGCCTAGGCAACAAGCTTAAATTCAACAGTTATTCATAGACGACAAGTGAGCGTCTGATTTCAGTATTTTATGGGTGAATGGATTAGGTTTAGGGCCTGGAATGTATTGCTGAGAATCTGTTGGAATCGGGTCGAGGCAAAAGGGAATTCAATGGTTGCTTGAAAAGGAACAATGGGCAGGGGAATGGAGAGAAGGCAGGAGAATGAAAACCTGGTGCAGACTGAAAGGGCTACGTGACTTCCTTCTGCCCTGGAACAATTCTGAGATTGTCTAGGAATGTGCCAACAGACCTAATGTACCTGCATCCCACCCCCACTCCAGAATGGTGAGGTCCCATTGTTGTGTACATCCTTTGCTAATAATTGAAAAATTGACAGGAATGGATGCTGGAAATCTGAAAATCAGACAGAAAATACCGAAATGTTTCGCGACACCAATGGAAGAGGAGAGCAACGTTGAAAGGTTTCATACCGATGACTTGGCATTGACCTGAAACATTATGGTATGGATGTTATTAAAGCCATTAAAGTGTCCAGCATTGGCAACACATGGGAAGCAGGTATGATGACTTCTGTCTGTATTTTACGAGCGGCAGCCAATGAAGTGGCTGTTGCTGGGGTTGCTGTCCTTTGCAGGACGGCTGCCTGACCTCGCCACCCCCCACCCCCCCTCCCCCCCAAGTGGGTCAGCAACCTACCAGAAGTGATGGCCACTCCTGAGGGCAGGTACCCCTCCCCACCTAGGAGCTAGGTTAAAAATTAATTGATGAAATGGGATGAGAGAGCTCCCTCATGAAAATCACTGGAGCCACCTATGCTTACCCCAAAAATCTTTCTCCCTCAGTCTGTCAATGGAATGGCATCTTCAGTCCCCTGGGGAACCCCCTCTTGTTGTAGAGGGCGGGGGGGGAGGTGATTATCAATCCACCCTCAGCAAGGTGTGAAAAGCCTGTTAAAATGGGTGCTCATGGCACATTTGCATTTAGAATTGGTTTCCCACCCCCTTGTGGTGGGTCATTTCTCTGATCTCATTTTGTAACTCCCCGATAGTGGTGTACAGTTGGTGACCTCCCCGGTGGTTTAAAGAAGGCAACTCTCCACCACCTTCTCGAGGGCAGCTCGGGACGGGCAGCCAACGCTGGCACAGTTAGTGATGCGCGTGGTCCAGGAAGGTTTTCCTGCCGGTTTGTTCCATCTCCTGCAGGCCAACAACTTCCTGCTTGTTCACTCTGCTTCTCTTCCCACAGCTGCCGCCTGACCGATTTCAGCTTGCCCGCTACTTTCCACGTTTATTTTGAATCTGGTTGAGAGGTTTTCTGCTCTGCCATCTGCTAGATTTCTGCTGGTGCCATCTTCTCCTTTAGCATGAACTTGTGAAATTTCTCATGCAGGTGACAAATTGTCATGTGCGTGCGAATACAACAGTTCATTTATTTTTGGATTGCATCCCAGCTTTTATTGGCATAATTAGTGCAGTGTGCAGATGATGTGACTGCTAGGTAATTTAGCACAAATCAACCCCTTTAAATGTTTCTTAACAAGACCTTAACCAGGGAAAATAAAAAATGAACACCAATGTGTTTTCGCATACACAGCAATCATGCACATGAGGAACTTGTAAGAGTGGTAAAAGCATGATAAAAAAGCAAACAAATTGTCTGCTTTCTCAATACAAAAACATACTTCATTCGTAAAAGAGTTACCTATAAGTGCATACAAAGAGTTCTCAATCCGTTCCGTAAAGTCTTTGCAGAGAGAGAAAAAAAATGAAACAGAAACGACATATTGGAATTTGACATCCCACAGATTAACAGTGCAGTTGCAAAAACCAGGCATTTTTAACTCATCCAGGAAAAATATTGACATAAGTTCTGAGACAACGGGGGTGCCTGAGAACTCAGCAAAAAAAAGCATCAGACAGTGGGCTTTCCCCACTGCACCTTGGCAGCAGCTGCCCCAGCTTCAGTGTGTCCCTCAGAATGTAATCCTGGACTTTGGAATGGGCCAGTCAGCAACATTCAGTCGAGGTCAACTCTTTGCATTGAAAGAACAACATCTCTCACTGAGTTGATTGTCTTGCGAGTGCAGTTGATATTTGTCTCGGTGTTTGCCGGGTAACTAGAGTAAGATCAGGGCCAATCAAAGAAAGGAGTGGAACGTTGTGTGTGGAATCTGAGGACATAGGGGAAGTGCTTAATGACTATTTTTCATCAGTTTTCACATTGGAACGGGCAATGTTAGTGAGAATACGGAGATACAGGCTACAAGATTAGATGGGATTGAGATTGACAAAGAGGAGGTTTCAGCAATTTTGGAAGACCTGAAAATAGATAAGACTCCGGGGTCGGATGGGGTTTATCCTCAGATTTTCGGGGAAGCTAGGGAGGAGATTGCAGAACTTTTGGCTTCGATCTTTATGTCATCATTGTGGACAGGAGTAGGCCAGAAGACTGGAGGATAGCAAATGTTGTTCCTTTGCTTAAGATGGAGAGTCAGAGCAATCCTGCTAATTATAGGTCAGTGAGCCTTACTTTGGTTATGGATAAGATGTTGGAAAAGGTTATAAGAGATAGGATTTATAAAATTATCTGGAAGGAATAATTTGATTTAGTCAACATGGTTTTGTGAAGGTTAGGTTGTGCCTCACTAACCTTATTGAGTTCTTAGAGAAGGTGACAAAACAGGTGTATGAACATAAGGTAGTTAATGTGGCATATATGGACTTCAGTAAGGCATTTGATAAGGTCCTACAGATAGGTTACTGCACAAACTACGGAGTTTTGGTATTGAAGGTGATTTAGCGCTTTGGATCAGAAATTGGCTCGCTGAAAGAAGACAGAGTGTGGTGGTTGATGGGAAATGTTCATCCTGGAGCTCAATTACCAGTGGTGTGCTGCAAGGATCTGTTTTGGGGCCATTGCTGTTTGTCATTTTTATAAATGGTCTGGCGGTGGGTGTAGAAGGATGGGTTAGTAAATTTGCAGATGACACTAAGGTAGGCAGAGTTGTGGGCAGTGCTGAAGGATGTTGTGGTTTACAAAGGGACATAGATAAGATGCATAGCTGGGCTGAGAAGTATCAAATGGAGTTTAGTGTGGAAAAGTGGGAGGTAGTTCATTTTGGAAGAAGTAACAGGAATGCAGAGTACTGGGCTAATGGTAAAATTCTTGGCAGTGGAGATGAACATAGAGATCTCAGTGTCCGGATGCGTTAATTCCTGAAAGTTGCCTCCCAGATTGATAGGATTGTTAAGAAGGCATATGGTGTGTTAGCATTTATTGGTAGGAGAATTGGGTTTCAGAGGCACAAGGTCATGCTTCAGCTGTACAAGACACTGGTAAGGCCACACCTGGAGTATTGCATACAGTTCTGGTCCCCGCATTATAGGAAGGATGTGGAAGCTCTGGAAAGGGTTCAGAGGAGATTTACTAGGATGTTGCCTGGTACAGAAGGAAGGTCCTACGAGGAAAGCTGAGGGAACTGAGGCTGTTTTTGTTTGATAGAAGAAGGTTAAGAGGTGACGTAATTGAGACAGAGTTGATAATCAGAGGGTTAGACAGGGTAGACAGTGAAAGCCTTTTTCCTCAGATGGTGACAACTAACACAGCTTTAAATTGAAGGGTGATAGATTTAGGACAGATATCAGGGGTAGTTTCTTTACTCAGAGAGTAGTAGAGGCATGGAATGGCTGGTCTCCAACAGTAGTAGACTCGCTGCGTTAACGGCATTGGACATACATACGGATAATAATGGAATGCTGTAGGTTAGATGGGCATCAGATTAATTTCACAGGTCGGTGCAGCATCGAGGGCTGAAGGGCCTGTACTGTGCTGTAACATTCTATGTTCTATGTAACAGACACGGTGGGTGGCACGGTGGCACAGGGGTTAGCACTGTTGCCTCACAGCGCCAGAGACCCGGGTTCAATTCCCGCCTCAGGCGACTGACCGTGTGGAGTTTGCATGTTCTCCCCGTGTCTGTGTGGGTTTCCTCCGAGTGCTCTGGTTTCCTCCCACAGTCCAAAGATATGCAGGTCAGGTGAATTGGCCATGCTAAATTGCCCGTAGTGTTAGGTAAGGGGTAAATGTAGGGGTATGGGTGGGTTACGCTTCGGCGGGTCAGTGTGGACTTGTTGGGCCGAAGGGCCTGTTTCCACACTGTAATGTAATGTAATGTAATCTAATCAGACATGGGACACAGAGTCCTGTGTCACAGAGCAGCTTGGGACAAACCTTGACAAGAACCACTGCATCTCTCGCCAGACTTCCTTTACAAAGGCGCATTTCAGCAGGAGATGTGTGACAGTCTCTACCTTCTGCCCACAGCCGCATTGAGGGCAGTGTGTGCAGTGGTGGAGAGAGTCTAGGCATTCATGAAGGATCTCACAGGTAGTGCCTTTCTCACCACCAGCCAAATGATATCTAGGGGCCCGTTGGAAAGTTCTGGCAATGAGCTATCCTGCTAAATGAGTTTGACAGCCTGCTCAGGGATCAACCTGACAGGATCTACCCTCTCCTTTTCTTGCAGAGTCTCAAGAAAGCTGCCTCATTGACTTGTGGCCAAACATGCATTTCTTTACAAGCTTCTCCACACAAAATGACCCATCACTCATGGGTGAGGGGTTGGGTGGTCAGTGAAGCAGCAACAGTGGGCAGCTTTCTGTAGGGGGACAGTAGCATTTCCCAAGGGAAGGGAAATGCAAGTTAAGGAGAAAGACCACCCATCTTAACTGAGGAGGAAAAGGCAGATTGCAAGACAGTCGAGAATTGGGCACTGGTAAATTTTGACCCACATAACTGGTGTCCCCCTCTTCAATCTCCACTTGGACCTGCTTAGGAAAGCGGGGCACGCTTTTCTTGTAATCCCTAGAAAGAAGCCTCTTTCTTCACTGTTACTATCTGAAGGAGAACATGCAATGAGGCAGAGATACACTGTGAAGCCTCCTGGGGATTCCCCCCCCCGTGCACAGTGGTATCAGCCTTCCGCCCTGCTCCTTGGCTCTTCTGTCCTAGTGGAGGATGTGGGCGTCATCATTTTTCAGTCCAGTATTGTAGGGGTTTTCAGTTTAGTGAAGGGGTCTCTTCGACCATGTTGCTGCAGCAATGTTTCACAGCAAGACGACAGTTTCTGCAGAGACAAAAGCAGAAATTGCAGGAGAAACTCAGTGGGTCTAGCAGCATCTATGGAGAGAAAGCTGTGCTGCAACATGCCACAATGTCAAAGCCAGGACATGCCACTCCTTCAGTGAAACCAGTGAGGCTGAGGGTTTCAAACGCAGTGCTCTATGATCGTATGTCTCAGCACCACTTCAGCACTAAACCTGAAAGTTTCTTGGTTTACCACTTTGAACCAAGTTTGAGTTGTAGCAATCAGTAATTAAGGTCAAAATTGGGTGCTAAATTAGGAATTTCAAACAGGACAATTGTGTGTTTAACACCCTCCCTCTCAGACATAACTCCCTGATCTTCAATTCCCCCCTCCCCTCCAGCCAGAATTCCCTGACTCCCAATCACCTTGTTGCCCTGGCCTGTGACTCTGAGCACTCAATGCCCAAAGGGGAGCTCCCAAATTTTAGCTCACTACACTTTTAATTCCAATAAAAACAAGCAAGTGAGAACAACTTCTAAAAAGTCACATCACTGACTCCCTTCATACTCATGTGCCAGTATGACAGTATTTGGTGGGTGCACTGCAGTTCAAAGACGTCAACTGGCAATACTAACAAGCTGCTAAGAATCTTGATCTGGTCGAGAATGATGACAGTCACAAGGTTCAAAACAGCACGTATCCATGGCAAGTCATCAGTTGTGAACTAGAATTTGGTGAAGAAGTAATATTAGCAGCATTTCACACAAAGCTGTAATTGTTCATTCAGGTCCGGACTGTGAGAGAACAGTTGCCTCCAATAGCTGCGCTCCCAGCTTGGATCCTAAATTATCAGCATGTTTTGCTTCCAGCACTTTTCTACTTCCCATTAAATGCTGAACAAAGGCAGAAGAAAGCCCAAAGTTTATTTGCTGTTTAAACCATGGACTTAGCGCAAAGCTCTACATATGGAAAAGCAAATCTTGTCAGCTGTTGTTCTTGTGTCTTCATATCCCTGTAGCTGTTGCTAGGGGAACCTCTTGATACATTCACAGACCAGCTTCTCCACATGGTATTTGTTTATTGTTTTCACAGCTCTTGGAAAACTTTGAATGAAGAGCTTGATTTCGAACAGGGCAATCGCCACAGAATTTTTAAATCCTTTGTAGTCTTTTAACTTTCGTTGCCCCGCTTCTGAAAGAAAATTCAGTATTTGAAAATCACTGAACAAACTGTAAAGTGGATAATTGTATTTTAAGCTGTACATTTTTAGACAATCTGAACATTATCTTTGCCCAGGCTGTAAAGAGTCAGGAATAAGGTCACTGAAACCCATTCCACTGGCCTGAGATTTGCATAAGTCTTCCCACAAAGATTGCAACAAGCCCTTGTTCCTACAGTCCCCGTTGTAAGGCCGAAGATGATCTTTCCTGTCTCTCAGCTCAATTTCCGATGGGCTTGCCTTGTGCAGCTGTTTGATTGGTGTTGTGCCAAGGCCCCTCTCACATCGGAGGACCTGCTGGGAACCAGGCAACAAACAGAAGGCCACACCTTGGATCAGTAGCCTCTGATCACTGGAGGCCTGCGTATGCTTCTTTTGCTCCAATAACAATGTGGCAGCTCAACAGCAGTTGCAAAAACCTGCAGCCACAGTTCTCAGAGTGGATTTTCTCAGCATTTACATTTGGATGTTAGATAGTCATGCCCAATTCACAATGAGTTAACTACTTTGCTGCATGAGGACTTGAAAAAGTTACCCTGAAAAGTGGAAAAGGTCAGAAGGCCAAAACTCAAATAATCTTCCACAGAACAGAATGTTCATTCTGTCGGGTTGTACCTGGTCTGTAAATTTTAAGCCAAGTACTAAGAGAATGTCATTTTTTTCCTATTTCAATTATGTTTCATGTCAACAGTTTACCATGTATTTGTTCGCATATGGCAAAATTAATTGCTCTGTGCAGAGAACATAAGGCTTGTTTTACCATGAAAATACCCAGTTATTCAGTAATTACCATCAAAAGTCAACTCACTGACTTAATCACATATGTCATGGAAGACTAATTAATTGTGAAGGATGTTAAGAGAAACTAAACAGTGCCATTGTCAAAAAAAAAGGTCCATTTTGTATCTCCAGCAAGAGAAAACAATTAAATCCTGATAAGCATCTTTCACTTCGAAATGTTAATATTCTTCTGCACTAGAACTAAGTGTTAAGGGTGTTAGATGGATGTATGTAATAGGATTAATGTACTGAGGACATGCTATGGTTTCAATTATATCTCCAGTGATACCCTCACAGAGAAAATAAGAGAGATTTGCATTCTTTTCCAACATTTCACAAGCTCAGGACATCCCAAAGCACTTCACAGCCAATTCGGCCATTTGGAGGTGTAGTAACCATTGTATGATAGGAATTGTGGCACCAAACTGCTGACAGTATGGTCCCTAAAACTGCAATGAGATAATGACTAGATCATCTGTGTTAATGTTGATGGATAGGCTTTATAGGGAGTCAGAAGGTGAGTTATTTACCACAGATTTCTCAGCTTCGGACATTCTATTGTAACCATTGTACTTATATAGTTATTCCAGTTCAATTTTGTGTTGAATGGTAATACTCAGGGTGTTAATAGTGGGGATTCAGCAAAGATAATGCCAATCAGCATCAAGAAAAGATGGTTAGATTCTCCCTCTCTCGGAGATAGGCATTGCTGGGTATTTTTCTACCACAAATATTAGTTGCCACCCAGCAGCCCAAGCCTGTGTTATCCAGGTCTTGATCCATATGGACATGAACTGTTTCAGTAGCTGAGGAGCTGGGAACCTTGCTGAAATTTGTGTAATCGTCAGAGAATTTCCCGATTTCTGACCTTGTGATAAAGGGAAGGTCATACCAGATGAAGATAGCAGCAGAAGATGATTGGGATAAGACCATACTATGAACAGTACCTTCAGAACCCACTGAGGTGATTGGCTGCTGAAAACCACAATCATCTTCCTTTGTGCAATGACTCCAACCAACTTTCCTCCAGATAGTCATTGGCTCCAATTTTGTCAAAGCTCCTTAATGCCACAAAAGATCTGCCACAGGGAGCGTCACTTTCTCTTCTCTGGGGTTCAGCTCTTTTCCATCCTTTTAAAATGTATTCTTAGGATGTGTTTGTGGTTCACATTAAGTCCAATGCTTATTACTTATCCCAGATTACCCTGAAAAGGTAGCGGTGCACTTGCTTTAAATGCTGCTGGATAGTTTGAATGTCAATGGTTGAGCTGGTTCAGTACCAATGTTCTCTTGACAAGTGTCTCCATCCAACGTTAGCCTTGATTGGCAGGGGGTGTGGGAGACCTCTCCACAGTTAGTCATCTTTAATAAATGAAGCAGCTGGAGATGATAATGACCCTGTGAATCCTGGCAGACATCCATTGTAAATTGTTCCCAGTTTTGCCATATTGTTGCTTCAGCATGCCAGTGTTATGTTTTGTGGGATGTATGGTAACTGTATTTGCCACTTGCATAGGTTTCCAAGCTTTGTTTCTCTCTGCCGTTACTTACAGCTGAAATAGGTATGATTGGATTTTTACAGAATGAAGATAATTTTGACTTTGAATAAGTCTAACAGAGATGAATGTTCCTTTAGGGTTGGAATTGAGTGATTCATCTTCTGACCTTTGTGGTGGATTCCTCTGTGGATGTATGTGCTTGCTCGCATGTGTTAAAGTGGGACAGCACATCAGAGAACCAACCACCAGGGTTGTAATGGTAACTGAAGGTCAATATTCTGTATGTTCAACATTATTTCACTTTTAACATTAATATCATGAACTCACTTCCTGAAATGAGGTGACACGGTGGTGGAACAACACGATTGGATTCGATTCCCTACAGTGTGGAAACCCACCCGGTCCACAGCAACCCTCCGAAGAGTAACCCACCCAGACCCATTTCCCCTCTGACTAATGCACCTAACACTACGGGCAATTTAGCATGGCCAATTCACCTGACCTGCACATCTTTGGACTGTGGGCGGAAACCGGAGCACCCGGAGGAAACCCACACAGACACGGGGAGAATGTGCAAACTCCACACAGTCAGTCACCCAAGGCTGGAATCAAACCTGGGACCCTGGTGTTGTGAGGCAGCAGTGCTAACCACTGAGCCACCGTGCCGCCCACCAGATGATGGTAACAATACAGAAATAAAGACTGGAAGCCCTTTCACTTCTCGAGCTGGTGAATAGCTTTACTTTTTTTAGATTAGATTAGATTACATTGTGGAAACAGGCCCTTCGGCCCAACAAGCCCACACCGACCCGCTGAAGCGCAACCCACCCATACCCCTAACCTAACACTACGGGCAATTTAGCATGGCCAATTCACCTGACCTGCACATCTTTGGACCGTGGGAGGAAACCGGAGCACCCAGAGGAAACCCACGCAGACATGGGGAGAATGTGCAAACTCCACACAGTTAGTCGCCTGAGGCAGGAATTGAACCCGGGTCTCTGGTGCTGTGAGGCAGCAGTGCTAACCACTGTGCCACCGTGCCGTGCACTTTATAATATTAGGCTTTCAGTAACCAGGATATTGTTACATAATATACTATATAATGTCAAAAACATCTACAATTTTGGAACAATTTTCATTTCAGATGAAACCTGCCTTGCTATGCCATCGATAGCAATTACTGTGCAAAGCTCAATGGCGTCATAAGAATGTAAATGCTTTTAAAATGAGACTTGTTACTATGAAATCTTGTAAAATAGCACAGGTTCAATAAAAAACTAAAGGGTAAAGTCCCTACCATCCTACTGTTTACTGATGGCTGTTTAACCTGACGGTCCCCACATGTCAGGCAAGGGGAAAGGTTGAGAAAGGAAGTTTTTCACAGTAATCACAGCTGGTGCAGGAATCAAACCCACACTGTTAGAATCCGTCTACATTGGCAAACCAATCATTCAACCAGTTAAGCTAACCACTCTCCCATAGGCTCATTGTATTACAAGCAAAAAGATTTGAAGAGCAGATTTAGTGTGACAATTTATAGTGGAATCAGACATCTACTAAAAAAAAGTGAAATTTTTACAGTGCTTTTTACCTCATTGCCATAAAGCTATACTTCCAGTGAAACATTTTTGAAGCGTTGTCTGCTACAATGAAGCAAGTGCATTGCACACATCAAAGCCATAAACACCAGCTACTCAAGTTTGGCTGAGTTAGAACATAGAAAAGTACAGCACAGAGCAGGCCATTTGGCCCACGATGTTGTGCCGAGGTTTAATCCTAATGTAAAATATACTAACTTAACCTACGTACCCCTCAACTCACTGCTGTCCATGTGCATGTCCAGCAGTCACTTAAATATCCCCGACAACTCTGCTTCCACCGCCACAGTTGGCAATGCATTCCATGAATTCGGAACTAACAGTTAGCTAGGCATAGACACTGATCGAGATACAGGGAAAACACGTCCGCTTTTTAAAAAAAATTATGCCACTTAACACTCAAATCAAAAGCTAGAGGGTCTTGTTTTACATTAAACCTGAAGGGTATTACCTTCAATAATGCAACATTCCCTCAGGATTCTACTGAAGCATTAACCAAGATACGTACTCAAATGTCCAAGATGGACATGAAACTAGGTGACACCTTCCATAGTCTAAAACCATCCAGAATTGATTTCCAAACTCTTTACATTCGAACAGATAACATTCTCAATCAGATTGGAATGTGCAATCTTATGTCCTCCTTGTTGAACAAGCAATAATGCAGATAAAGAAAAAGTACAAAATTAAGTACTCCAGCAATACAAAAGAAAGTGATCGAGGATTCCATGGACACAGAAATAACAAATCTAAATTCAGAAGAGGGACAGGGCCACTTGGAAGAAAGATATAGTAAGCTCACAGGTGATCCCAATGTAATGTCAGAAATATTCCATCATAGTTGTCAACAAGAATAAGATATGGTACACATGATACCAGAAATTAGATCAGAAGCAATAAAAAATTTAAGATAGAAAGGGAAAGCTATTGACAAATTAAGCAATTTTTAGAGAGAAAACAACCATTGGCCCAAATATATTTCAAAACATATTAAAAGAATTTAGGAACAAGGCAGCATAGGTGCTATTATATGTACATAAACTTCATTAGAAAAAGGAGTAGTGTCAGAGAGTAGCAAATTGCTAAAGTAACCCTGACACTTTAAGAGGGAACTAGAATCGTTAGAAACATCGTTCCCTAATATATTTAGTTTTTCAAATAGGCTTCAGTAATGGAACACATGATCAAGGTCAAAACATATCACTTAAGATTTACGACTAAGGTCACAGCAGATGAAGTCAGGATCAAGTATTAGGACTGATGGCAAGCTAACTAAACAGAGAATAGAGAGCAAGGCTTAATAGGCAGTTAGATGGGCAAGGACGAAAAGCTACAACAAGCAATTAAGATGGCATTTTGGGTTCTAATGCTTGAGAGTTGACATTTAAAAATAAGGGAGTCTTACAACTCTACAGGGTGAAGGTAGAACCATGTCTGAAGTCCTTGTACAGTTTGGTCCTCATTTTTGATTTAAGAGGTTTTGGTGTTAGAGGTGGTTCAAACGTGATACACTGGTCTGATTCATGGGATGATGAGGTTGACTTATCAAGAGTGGCTAAACAGGCGAGACCTTCATTCATTAGAGTTTAGAAAAATGCGAAGCAATCTTATTGAAACATACAAAATTCTGAGGAGGCTTGGAAAGGTCAATGTTGAGACATTTCCACTCTTGGGGGCGTCTCAACCAAGGAAACGTATTTGCAGAATTAATTTTCAAATAAAGCAGAGAGATGAAGGAATTTTCACTTCCAGAGGGTCGTGAACATGTAGAATTCTTTACCCCAAAGAGTTTTGGAGGCTAGATCACCAAATATATTGAAAGAGGGAATAGATATATTATTGAAATATTAGGAATTGAGGGCTGTGAGGTGCTGGCACAAGAGAGTAGTTGAGGCCTGGGGATGATCAGCCATAGTCTTGACTAGTGGGGCAAGGTTGAGAGGCCAACTGGCCTACCCCTTTTCCTATTTCTTATGTTTCACTAGAATCAGTGGTTTTTATTCTTCTACGTAACTTAGGAATCAGAAGTTCATTTTCAAAGTTTGTGGACGATAGTTCGTACAGAGGAGGACTACAGTGTATCACAGGAGAGAGTTCTTGAACTTTGCAGAAGAAAAATGTAATTGGTAAATGACCTTCAATATATATAAGTGATATGAGTATTCCCAATTCCTCCGCCTCCACCAGATCTGCTCCCAGGAGGACCAGTTCCACCACAGAACACACCAGATGGCCTCCTTCTTTAGAGGCCGCAATTTCCCTTCCCACGTGGTTAAAGAGGCCCCCCAACGCATCTCGTCTTCATCCCACACCTCCGCCCTCAGACCCCACCCCTCCAACCGTAACAAGGACAGAACGCCCCTGGTGCTCACCTTCCACTCTACAAACCTTCGCATCAACCAAATCATCCACCGACATTTCCGCCACCTCCAAACAGAGCCCACCACCAGGGATATATTTCCCTCCCCACCCCTTTCCGCCTTCCGCAAAGACCATTCCCTCCGTGACTACCTGGTCAGGTCCACGCCCCCCTACAACCCACCCTCCAATCCTGGCACTTTCCCCTGCCATCGCAGGAACTGTAAAACCTGTGCCCACACCTCCTCCCTCACCTCTATCCAAGGCCCTAGAGGAGCCTTCCACATCCATCAAAGTTTTACTTGCACATCCACTAATATCATTTATTGTATCCGTTGCTCCCGATGCGGTCACCTCTACATTGGGGAGACTGGGCGCCTCCTAGCAGAGCGCTTTAGGGAACATCTCCGAGACACCCGCACCAATCAACCAAACCGCCCCGTGGCCCAACATTTCAACTCCCCCTCCCACTCTGCCGAGGACATGGAGGTCCTGGGCCTCCTTCACCGCCGCTCCCTCACCACCAGACGCCTGGAGGAAGAACGCCTCATCTTCCGCCTCAGAACACTTCAACTCCAGGGCATCAATGTGGACTTCAACAGTTTCCTCATTTCCCCTTCCCCCACCTCACCCTAGTTCCAAACTTCCAGCTCAGCACATGACTTGTCTGGTCCTGTCCTACCTGGAGTTTGCACTTTCTCCCCGTGTCTGCGTGGGTTTCCTCCGGGTGCTCCGGTTTCCTCCCACAGTCCAAAGATGTGCAGGTCAGGTGAATTGGCCATGCTAAATTGCCCGTAGTGTTAGGTAAGGGGTAGATGTAGGGGTATGGGTGGGTTGCGCTTCGGCGGGGCGGTGTGGGCTTGTTGGGCCGAAGAGCCTGTTTCCACACTGTAAGTAATCTAATCTACCTGCCTATCTCCTTTTCCACCTATCCACTCCACCCTCTCCTCACTGACCTATCACCTTCATCCCCTCCCCCACTCACCCATTGTACTCTATGCTACTTTCTCCCCACCCCCACCCTCCTCTAGCTTATCTCTCCACGCTTCAGGCTCACTGCCTTTATTCCTGATGAAGGGCTTTTGCCTGAAACGTCGACTTCAAAGCTACTTGGATGCTGCCTGAACTGCTGTGCTCTTCCAGCACCACTAATCCAGAATCTGGTTTCCAGCATCTGCAGTCATTGCTTTTACCTCCTTGATAGGAAGAATGTACAGGCCACATACTTCTTAGAAAATAAAAGTGCAGGGTGGAGAATGCAAGTATCTGGGAGTTTGCATACCACAAATTATTAGCAGCACAGGTTTATAAAGTCTTTTAAAAAACAAATATCGCTCTTGGGATTATCTGCAATGAGAAATTCAAAGGTAGAGATGTTAAATTTGTGTTGAACCTTAGTTAGATACACTTGGACCATGTATTTGCACAGTTCTGGTCTCCATTTGTATGAAGAACTTTGAGGTATGAAATAACGCGAAAAAAATGATCTACCAGGATGATGCCAGAACTGACAGGTCATAACGAAGGGGAGTTGATTATACAGGGTAGCATTTCTGCCTCCAGAAAAGAGAAGACTGAGTATAACAGAAATGTAATGGGAAGTGTTCCACCAGGGTTCAGGCTACAAATCCAGGATAGTCATGAAATTATCCTAACTGGAAGGTTAGCAGGAGGCCAATGTCTTTAAAGGTTTCATTAAAGGCAGATTTCATTAAAGGATAACTGCCTCTTGGAAGCTTCTGTATGGCATTATGAACAAAGGCTATAGAAGTGTCCTGCTAAGATGCTGCAACAGATTCCATTGACTCCTGGAATGGTTACAGCATTGAAGGCCTTTTAGGTCACTGAATCTGCTGTTACCTCTTTGCCACTATTTTGCTGCTGTTGTTCCAACTTTCGCTGATCATGTACCAGCAAACATGGGGGACTCCTGAGGAATTTATAAGGTGACTTGTCCCAGGAATTCAACCTGCTTGAATTTCCCAAGTTACAGTGCCCCTCATTGCTCAATATTAAAATAAAATAGGCAGGGACAGCTCCAGTTTCCACGTGTTTTAGCAGCTACACAGAGGAAATGCACTATAAGTGATAATACAACTGAATAAAAGTATTTGGTGGAGCAGCAGTGATAAATTCTCAGACATACTTAGTCCATCTGCTGCTTTATGACTGTTCTGTAATAGTATGATTCTCAACCTCTTATACTAATGCTATTTAAGGCCCACTTGAACCAGTGAACAGCTTCGTTTCTTCATATACACTTCTGTGAGCTTTTGTTATACTGCTTTCTCAAATGCCTTTGATCTGAATTTTCTCCGTGGATTTCTTTATCCCCCTTCATATAATTCCTATTCCTTTGTTGAACCCTTCCTTGTAAGTGTGGGAAAGATTCTGGAAAGCGAGCAGGGCTGAAGTTTTGAAAGCTTGTTGACAGCTCCCAAGCAGAGGAGGATGACAGCTGGAAATTGTGTCTGGAAAGCACAGGTCTTAATCATCTCTCAGGCTTGTTTACCTTGCTCCTTTCATTGTGGGCTTACATGGTTCTATTCTCAACCATGAGTCAGAAGGTTGTGGGTTCAAGCCCCATTTGAGGAATCTAGCAAACAGCCTGGCCTGACACTTCCGTATAATATCTGGGGATTGTTAGCTCGAGGACCGTAAAGACCCTCTGTTTCATCTTAAAAGCAGCTGTCGTATTTTTGTTCATTCTTTCTTTGTTTTTTCCTGTTGTGAAATAAAAGTTAACGTGAATAACCGTTTGAAGGCTTTACAACATCGGCTGCTTGCTTTTAAGAATGACAGCATTTTACGTTCTGAGGGGCATTAGGGAAAGTAGGCGCTGCTTCAGACAAGGTTCGAACTCTGTGGCTCGAAGGAAGGTTAGCCCTTGTCACTTGATAATGGGTGAGCAGGACAGCAATGAGATCTTAGCACTGACATATGAATGGTTGTAGTCCTTTCCAGCTAGGGCAAGGATTCTCTCCTCAAAGGGAGTAAGGAGGTGAACGTTAGGGATCCAACCACCCGTCTTGGCTCGTTCAACCCTATTGTGGGCCATTTCCTCCTGAGGGAGTTGAAAGTGACTGGTACGGCTCAAGGTGTTGGTGGGTGTTTTAAGTGTGTATGTTGGCAGTGCAGAGGCTATGCAGGGTTATTTGTTAGGGAGTGTGGGATTTACTCTTTGTCTGCCTGTATCCATTGTCTCCGGCAATACAGGAAGTGTGGAGGGTAGCTCCAAACTGACAGTGCTTGAACTGGTGCACAACATGACACACCAATCCCAGCAGCCCCTGAGAATGAGCAGGATTTCTTCCTCCGGATAGAAACCTGAATGGTGTCTTTAGCTAACGCTCAAGCCAACCTGAAAGTGGGTGTCAATAAAGAGCTGCGTGACACATCGTACCTAGTACTGCACTACTCTATCGTTGTCAAGATGATATTTTCCCTTCTTAATGTCCTCCTCTTTCTCCTCAAGTACCGCTGTCACTTTCCCAGTTCTTAAGGGTTCCTCACATCTTCTCTTTGCCTGCTGCAGTTGTGCAGAACACAGATTATGCAGCATTTTCTGTCCAGAGTGCACTGCAAGGCCCTCATGAGACCAACCTAAGCATCAAAACCATATCTTCAAGAGGCCCATTGTCTGCTCCACAGTGCCCTGGTGAAGAATGAGGGGTGGGGGGGGTGGGGAAGGTGGGGGGGGTGCTTTGAATCTAAATTGGCCTCTTGTTATCAGTCAGAGGGTTGATGAATACAGCCATCAGCCATGATTGGCAAATACAGTCCTTGCCTCCCAGTAACTATCTTCAGAAGGAATCAGGCCTTTAAAATGAAGCAGGACCCTGAGGGTTCTCAAGGAAAAAAGCATCACGGCAGCTCCTAGCATACCTGGTGCAGTCCTCGAAGATGTGGTAATGACGATCCCAGATGAGTTGGATTGACTGAGCGGAATTCTTTCCTGTTAATGAATTCAACTGTGTTATGATATGGCCTTCTCATTGCGTCACATAATATCATTTCTAATGTGACCTGTATTTGGGGCAAGCCAGCTGCTAAACCTACTGCCCGGGCTGCAGCACTGACCTTGTCATGGGTAAATAAGATATTTTAGTGTGCTGTGCAGGACATTGATTAGGCTACTTTTGGAATATTGCTTGCAATTCTGGTCTCCTTCCTATCAGAAGGATGTTGTGAAACTTGAAAGGGTTCAGAAAAGGTTTACAAGGATGTTGCCAGGGTTGGAGGGTTTGAGCTACAGGGAGAGGCTGAACAGGCTGGGGCTGTTTTCCCTGGAGCATCAGAGGCTGTGGGGTGACCTTATAGAGGTTTATAAAATCATGACTGACATGGATAGGATAAATAGACGAGGTCTTTTCCCTGGGATGGGGGAGTCCAGATCTAGAGGGCATAAGTTTAGGGTGAGAGGGGAAAAATATAAAAGAGTCCTAAAGGGCAACTTTTTCACACAGAGGGTGGTGCATGTATGGAATGAGCTGCCAGAGGAAGTGGTGGAGGCTGGTACAATTACAGCATTTAAAAGGCATCTGGATGGATATATGAATAGGAAGGGTTTAGAGGGATATGGGCCATGTGCTAGCATATGGGACTAGATTAGGTTAGGATATCTGGTTGGCATAGACCAAGTATCTGTTTCTGTGCTGTACATCTCTATGACGCTATGATCTGGCACAAATTGTGTCAATATCAGACTTGATACAATTGTAGGTCAAGGACTGAGAGATCCCAGATAGGTCCCCTATGGATCTGTAGAAGCAGCTAGTCATATTATAAATAAGTTGCTGCTGTCACTTTGACAGGCACCAGGCTAGGATGGTTACAAACCCCTTCAGATCAGAGGCACTGGTGAGAAGCAACTGGGGGGGATTCTGGGAGAAGTTGGCACAATCACCATGACAGCAAGTTTCGAATAGCAGCCTTCCCTTGATCAGCAAACAAATAAAGGTTGTTGTGGGAATTTTTAACTTGCCCAAATTGACTGGGACTTGCTGGGGTTGGGGGAGCGGGGTGTGGGGCAAGGATTTGTTAGTTGCATCCAGGAAGGGTTCTTGAAATTATTTGTAAATAGTCCATCTCAGGAAGGAGCCATACTAGACCTGGTATTGGGGAAGGAGCCCAGCCAGGTGGTCGAAGTCTCAGTGGGGAAACATTTCAGGAACAGTGACGATAATTCCCTAAGTTTTACATTAGTTGTGGGAAAATATAAGAGCTGTCCTCAGGTGAATGTACTAAATTCAGGGACGGCCAATTACGACAACAGAAGGCAGGAACTGGGAGGATTTAGTCTCGGGGATGGAGGTAGGGCGGCTGTTTGAGGGTAAATCCACACCTGGCACATGGGAATCTTTTAAAAGCCAGTTGATTAGAGTTTAGGACCAGTATGTTCCTATGAAAATTAAGAATAAGGATGGGAAGATTTGGAAATCTTGGCTGACAAGAGAAATTGTGAGCTCAGTCCAAATGAGAAAGGAAGGATACCTAAGGTTCAGGAAACTGAAGGCTGACCGATCCCTCAAAAAATATAAACCAAGCAGAACTCAAACAAGATGTTAGAAGGGATAAAAAGGGCTGGGAATTGTCAAACAGGATTAAGGATAATCCCAAGGCATTTAATACATATATAAGGACCAAGAGGGTAGCTAGGGAAAGGATAGGTCCACTCAAGGACAAAGGAGGGAATTTATGCATGGAGCTGGAGGAAATGGGTGAGGTCCTTAATGAATACTTTGCAATGGTACTCATGAACGCAAAGGACATGGTAGGTGATGACTCTACAGAGAGGTCTGTTGATATTCTTGAGCATGTCGATATAAAAAAGGAGGTCTTGGGTGTTTGAAAAACATTACTGTGGACAAGTCCCCAGGATGTGATTCAATCTATCCCAAAATAGTAAGGGAGATGAGGGAGGAAATTGCTGGGGCCTTGAAAGAAATCTTTGTACTTTTGTGACTACTCCTTAGTCACAGGACAGTTCCCAGAGATTGGAGAATAGCCAACGTTTTTCCTTTGTGTAAGAAGGACAGCAGGGATAATCCAGGAAATTACATGCCAGTGAGCCTTACATCACAGAGTCATAGAGTCACACTGCATGGAACAGACCCTTTACATGATGAGCCAGTTTCCTAAATGGAACTAGACCCATTTGCCTTTGTTTGGCCCATATCCCCTCCACACCTTCCCTATCCATGTAGCAGTCCACCTGTCTTTGATTGTTGTAATTGTACCTGCCTCTACCGCTTCCTCTGACACCTATTCCCATACACACAACCGTCTGTGTGAAAAGCTTTCCTCACAGGTGCCTTTTAAATCATTCTCCCTCACCTTAAAAACTATGTCCTCTAGTTTTTGGATTCCCTCACTCTGGGGAAAGGTTTTAGCAATTCACCGTATTTATGTTCATCATGAGTTTATAAACTTCTGTAAGGTCACCCTCAGCCTCCTATGCTGTAGGAAAAGAAGTCCTAATCTATCCAGCCTCTTCTTATTACTCAAACCCTCCAGTCTCGGTTTCATCCTTGTAAGTCATTTTTGCACCCTTTCCAGTTTAATAACATTCTTCCTATAGGGGGGGCAAACAGAATTGTACACAGTACTCCAAATATGACCTAATCAATGTCTTGCACAGCGATAACATGAATGTCCTAACTGCTGTATTCAGGGCTTTTTCCCGAAACGTCGATTTCAAAGCTACTTGGATGCTGCCTGAACTGCTGTGCTCTTCCAGCACCACTAATCCAGAATGCTGTATTCAATGCTCTGACCGTTGAAGGCAAGCATGCCGAAAACCTTCTTTACCACTTTCAAAGAACTATGTACATAGAACATAGAACATAGAACAATACAGCACAGAACAGGCCCTTCGGCCCACGTTGTTGTGCCGAACTTCTATCCTAGATTAAGCACCCATTCATGTACCTATCCAAATGCCGCTTAAAGGTCGCCAATGATTCTGACTCTACCACTCCCACGGGCAGCGCATTCCATGCCCCCACCACTCTCTGGGTAAAGAACCCACCCCTGACATCTCCCCTATACCTTCCACCCTTCACCTTAAATTTATGTCCCCTTGTAACACTCTGTTGTACCCGGGGAAAAAGTTTCTGACTGTCTACGCTATCTATTCCTCTGATCATCTTATAAACCTCTATCAAGTCACCCCTCATCCTTCGCCGTTCCAACAAGAAAAGGCCGAGAACTCTCAACCTATCCTCGTACGACCTATTCTCCATTCCAGGCAACATCCTAGTAAATCTTCTCTGCACCCTCTCCAAAGCTTCCACATCTTTCCTAAAGTGAGGCGACCAGAACTGCACACAGTACTCCAAATGTGGCCTAACCAAAGTCCTGTACAGCTGCAACATCACTTCACGACTCTTGAATTCAATCCCTCTGCTAATGAACGATAAGACACCATAGGCCTTCTTACAAACTCTATCCACCTGAGTGGCAACTTTCAAAGATCTATGTACATAGACCCCAAGATCCCTCTGTTCCTCCACCTGACTAAGAACCCTACCATTAACCCTGTATTCCGCATTCTTATTTGTACCTGTGCCCATAGATCTCTCTGTTTGACAACAATCCCCAGGGCCCTACCATTAACAGTGTAAGTGCTGCCCTGGTTTGTCTTAACAAAATTCAACACCTCGCATTTATCTGCATTAAATTCCATCTGCCACTCCTCGGCCCACTGGCCCAGTTGATCAAGGTCCATTAATACCTTTCGATAATCTTCTTCACCGACCACTACACCACCAATTTTGGTGTGATCTGTAAACTTACAAACAATGCCTCCTACATTCTCATCAAATTGTTTATGTAAATGACAAACAACAATGGGCACAGCATGAACCTGTGGAAGGGAAATTATTGGAGAAGATTCTTAGAGATAGAATTTACTCACATTTGGAAAAACGTGGACTTATGTATGATAGATGTTTGTATGGAGGAGGTTGAGTCTCAAAAACCTGATAGAATGTTTTGAGGTGACAAAGATGTTTGAAGAGGGCAGGGCAGTGAATGTTGTCTACATGGACTTTAGCAAAGCCTTTGACAAGGTCCTACATGGAAGTCTGAAACAGAGGGTAGAGTCACATGAGATTTGCAGTGAGCTGATAAAATGGATACACAACTGGCCTGGTCACAGACGAAAGAATCGCAGTGAAAGGGTATATTTCTGACTGGAGATCTGTGAACAATGATGTTCCCCAGGGATCAGTGCTCCAAAGTAGGCTCCACATGAGCATAAGAGAGTGAGGGGCCACCTGACAAAAATTTACAAAATTAGCAGAGACATGGAGAGACATGGATAACTGGAGTCTTTTCCCAGAGTAGAGATGTGTTCTAAATGTGAATTCTGGGGGATATATGTTTAAGGTAAAAGGAGGAATGTTTAAAGGAGTTGTGAGAGGCAAACATTTTACACAGAGGTTGGTAAGTGCCTGGAATGTGCTGTCAGAAAAGGTGATGGATGCAGATATAGTAGTGACGTTCAAGATGGATCTTGACAGATACATGAATGGGCAGGGAATAGAGGGATATGGACAGCATAGAGACAAAAGGTTTTAGTTTAGAAAGGCACCATTTGTTGGCACAGGCTTGTTGGGCTAAAGGACCTGTTCCTGTGCTGTACTGTTCCTTTCTCTCATTGTTCTTTATCACCAGTCTTGCTCCAGGAGAGGACGGCATCCTGGTATGGTATGTCCTGGGACATCCTTACTTGGCAGTGATGCTGGAAGAAATGCCATTGAGGATACTCCACTCGGAGTCTCTTGTACCTCCTGAGGAGAGCTGACAGGAGCTTTCACAAGATCTTGCCCATGTGGGGGCTGTTTACCAGCCACGACAGGTTACTGTTGGTTATGGGCTAACCAACACCTTTGTTCTTCTTTGTGCTGTCTATGACTGTGACAGGAATGAGAGCACTTATTATTGCTGGCTTGATTCGGGACACGTGCAATGAACTGATGTGAGCAATGTCCGAGACCAAACAGCCTCTCAGTGAGATGCTTTGTCAGCATTTGCAGCAAACATCAATGAGACTTGACTGTAGCCCTCAGTACAATGGGAAATGGAGCCCTGCAATAAGGAAGGTCATAGGATGCCTCAATATAGACCTCTGAGATATTAGACTTTACTCTGATGGATGTCACATAAGACATATCACTGAAAAGCACTTGGAGATTATAAGTGCAGCAGGATTGCTACCACTTTGTCCACACCCCTAAATCATCCAAGAAACACAGAATTAAACATAATGCCCTATGTTCTTATACACAAAGTTTACTTTGTGAGGAAAGCAGCCCCACGTCCTTGTGCAGCCCTTTTGGACTGGGGCTGAGACCTGACAATCTCAGGTGACACTGTAAAGATTGCCTGTGATCACTTCCACTTCATAGAGATTTTGAGGGTTTCCTTGTCATGATCAATGGCGTAATCATTATTGCTTGTGGTCTCGGATTTCTAATCGATCTTGTTGGTGAATGCATGAGCTGCACATAGAGAGTGATGTAATGAGTACGAGAGCCATTTTGAATCTATCGTGCCCTAATTAATGCAATTGTCCCTTGAAGGGACTCACGACAGCCACAAGTTGACCCCAACCCCACAGACAAAACAAAACACAGTTATTCTGTCCACTCTTGATGTGCTGACAGCCACTTTTCATTCTACCTTATAATTGTTGTTTGATGGAAGATGGAAGGCTTTTCAGGTCATGCTTAAGAGTGTGCACTGCAGGCTTTACCTGCTATTCCAAATAATCCCTCCCATCTCCACCGCCCACCAAACCTTCATTTTGCATTGCAGTTTCTGTTAACCTATCAGGTTTGGATCTCCTCATTTTGAACCCTTTTCTTTAATATCAATATCCCCAAATTACCTCCCTGAGCTCCTGGCCTTCCACATAGCTATACCACAGTGGTTATATTCCATCTCCCCACTGAAGCCAGGGGTAGTAGTCACTCGGAAAAAAAAGCCCTCCTCCTGCAGTACCCTGTGCCTTCTCATGTTATCAATGAGATACAAAATTGGAAAAGCGGTCTTCATGCTTATCAGAGAGGTGCTTGTGAGGCTGTTGAAAACTTACAGGGAAAATTGAACTATTGACGAATCTAATTTTTCCATATTTTCCCAAATATCCCACCACTGATGATTCTGTTCCCAGGCTGGAAGCCAATAATTCTGGACTGTTCAGGTGAATCTTTCCAAACACTGAGTGACGAGATCTACGATGAGAAATTTAGGAAAATCGGTTGAGATGTTGAGTGAGGGACTTCTTAGTTCCGAACCCGAAAACTCGCATTTTCCAATGGCATCCTGGATGTTGAGACAAGCATCTCTCTAGCGCTTACCATTCATGATGGCCTTCACCACGACTTAATCTCACCTCTTTAATATTCAGGCTCCCTGCCAGGTAAAACCTAGACACTGGGAATTCCCGACATGAAAATCTGAGCGGGGTACCTGGTGACCCCAGCTTGCTGTTTGCTCCTCCAGATCTCCGTCTTGGACACTGGGCACCAACATCTCAGGGCAGTGACCACACGCACCCCATGTTCCCCAACACTGGCATCCAACATGTGCTAGTCTCACTATATCATCAAGCTACACCCCCAATCCAGTTACAATACAACTCTGCATTTCAAATTTGCAGAGTAGCAGTAACTTGCATTGCATCATAGTGTCATACAGCAATCCAACCCATCCTTGGCTGACCCAGGTTGTCTAAACTGAACGAGTCCCGTTTCTTGCATTTGGCCAATATCCCACTAGACTTTTCCAATCCACGTACCTGTCCAAATGTCTTTTAAATGCTGCAATTGCACCCTCCTCCATCACCTCCTCTGGCAGCTCAGTCCATCCATGTTCTGTGTGAAAAGGTTGCCCTTTAAATCTTTCCCCTCTCACCTTGAACCTATGCTGTCTAGTTTTGGACTCCCCCCATCCTTCGAAAAAGACCTTAGTTGTTCACTGTTTCGATGCCCCTCATGATTTTATGAAAAGTGGAAGTGCTGGCACATCTTGCACATGGAGAAAAGATGGTGAGCTGTGCACCTGTGAGAATGATAGAGAATTCTGGGAGGTGGGACCAGTAGCACACAGAGAGAGAGAGAGAGAGAGAGAGAGGCCGCAGAGAAAGACTCACCATGGTGGAATGGAGATCACTGACCTTTCTGTGACATTGGTGTGCGTTCCTCCATGTGTCTGAGACTGCATTCACCCTGGGGGCAACTTCAGGCCTGGCTGCCAAGGTCTACTGCAGCGGCCTCCTCTGCCAGTGCTGATGGAAGAGGTCAACCCTTCTGGGTCTACACCACCCACTCACCCACCCATCAAGAACTTCGGGTCCCTTGTCCACAAAGTAGAACACCAATTTCTTCTCATCAGCCTTGCCCGGGGCAAATGCCAGGAGTGACTGCTAAGCTGCAGATGGCCAACATTTGATTAAGTGCACAATTGACTTTTAAAGATGGCATCAGCACTGGGTTCCTGAAATGTTTTGACAGTGGTGAGTATTTCGGCTTACAGTGAGGGGGAGAATCCAGCTTGCCTCAGTAGAGAGGAGTGCGAATGGGTGTGATATACAGTTCAAGGTGTGAATTTTGAGCGATCACGCATGACGAGTTACAATGCCTCAATGAATGTATTCCTCCATGAAACTCAACTAAACTGACACTTAGCCAATTTCTTGTCAGATTCAGGCCTTTGCTTTCTTCTCCCTCAGTTTCTCTCTATCTCTTTTATTTAGAGAGTCTCATGTTTTCTCCGCGTATGGATGACATTCCGTAAGGACGTTTTCTTGTTTGTCTTTTCAAACAAACGTACTGTGTCGTTAAAGATTGAGGGAGTAGGGGAGCAATGGTCATTCTCCATAACTCTTCGCTGACAACAGCTCCCTGTGATTCTTGGAACTACTTGTCCTTGAGTTAGGCTTTCTGCCAAGTCAGTCCGACTGCTCCAATAGGACATTAGATTTGCATTTGTTCCCAGCCATCCGCAGTTTAAAATTGCAGCTCTTGACTGCTCAAGGATTGCTGCAACTGGTATTGGATATTGTGACAGTATCCAGAAAATATGCAAAACCACTGGAACTGGTTTAGTTCAAAACAGACTATTCTATTTACTCTTGAATACTTACTGATTAACTGAAGGCAGAGGCTGTTTAATTCCTCGAGCCTGTTCCATCAGTTATTGAAATTCAGGCTTCGCTGTGACCAAACTCTGTCTTCGCCTTCAGCTAAATCCCTTGGTACCTTTGGTTTACATAAACAATCAATCACAGAAATAAAATGAACAATTGACTTAGCATAAGTTGCTAATTGTGGAACATCACTGTTCCTCTTTAACTGCAGAAATGTTTTCCAACCTCGCTCCTGAAATTTCTTGCTCCAATTTTCAGTCTACCTCTCCTTGTCTGACACTCCCAAAGAGTAAAAATCGGTTTTGTCTATCTGCGTTAGCCCTTCCCCCATACTGCCATGGAAACTTTGATCAAATAGTCCCTTAATACTTTTAATTCCAAGGAATGCAACTGTAGTATGTCAGCTCTTGCAGTTGAACCCTGAAAGTCCAGGTATAGTTCTGGTAAACCTATGCAGTGGTCCTCCCAAGGCTAAGGTATAGAACCTGGAACAATTCACTGGACTGCAAGTGTGGTCTAAGCTGGGCTTTGCATAACTGTAGCATAACTTCTACCCCCTAGTATTTAATTTCACCAGCATTCCATGAACCTGTTTAATTATTTTCCATAGCGGTTAATTACATTTTAATTATTCCTATCTATAGACTGACATTTTTCTTTGGACCTCCATTTTAGTTTTAAACTTTACACGACATGTGACCTTATTGAGTTTTGTAAAATAATGAGGGCCGTGGATAAGACGAGTGACAAGGGACTTTTCCCTAGGATGGGGGATTCAAAACCACGGAATTATTTTGAAGGTGAGAGGAGAGTGATTTAAAAAGCACACGAAGGGCAACCTCTTCACAAGAGAGTGATTCGTGTGTGGATTGAACTGACAGAGAAGGTGATGGATGCAGGTACAGTTACAATGTTTAAAAAACATTTGGAAAAGTTTATGGTTAGGAAAAGTATGCAGGGATATGGGCCAAGCACAGGCAGGTGGGACTAGTTTAGTTTAGGTACATGGTTGGCATGGACTGGTTGGACCGAAGGGTTGGTTATCATGCCGAGTAGCTCTATGATTTGTTGACATTGAATCCCAGTTGCTAAAGTTTTACCTATTCACTTAATTTACCAAAATCTCATTGTAAAATATGCTGCTATCAATATTTCCTTTAGTGCTACAATTGACAAACTTGGATATGTAGCTCTGCATCTCAATTTGAAGGAATGATCGTTGCAACACTGTCATTCTAAGGTATCATTGCCTACAGAGTACTCATGAAATAGATCATAGAAAAGAACAGATGTTTTCTATCTCTTTACTGCCCAACACTGAAATATGAAACATGGAATTCGAATGTTTATTTATTTAGCATTTTTTACCATAGAACATGGAACATCACTGCTATAATGTGTACTATCAACTCAAAAGGTTTCGCTACTCCCATTATTCAGTAATTGTACCTTGAATGAGATAATAATACAGCTCTCCTCAGGCCACCTCAATCATTTCTCCTAAAATGATCTTAAGAGTTCCGTTTATCAGAGACATTATTGTATTGCTGTTTTCTGAGTCCCAAATGCTGTTAAAGTGAAGCATGCGTTTCACTCTGCAGCTGTTGGAAGAGTTCAGTCTTATTGTGTGGATCACACTAAAGGCTCAAGAAAGATGCAGTGGCTATTTGTACCTCCAGACATTCACACACTGCGAAGGCCTATTGAGCAGAAGACGGATATCATTAAGTACATTGTGCAATACAGCGGACTAACAAGCGAAGAAACTATGGGAAAGGTCGAAAGGACATTTCACTTGAGTGGTGACTACCTCTCAGACCTGTTTCAAATAGAATCCCAGAGCAATTACTTGGGCCATCCCCACACATTATTGTTTAGATTTGCAGTTTGGAAGATAAGGTGCAGACTACAGATCTGAAAGACCATGGTACCCCTTGAGTGTTCCAGGCTAGGAGGTTTTTGAAGTATCTGAAGAATAGCGAATAAAGATAAATTACCTACGCTTGTAAGGTACGCCTCACTTTTTGAATGATATTTTCTTCTGCATGTCAAGTACCCACACTTCGAACTGTGACTGTTGTACCTAATATATGCTTCTGCTGGACAATGTTTCCATTGTTTGCCAGTTTAGACCATTTACATTGTATATAAGTAACAGGAGAATGATGCCAAATACATTCAATGAGCCAATGTCCAACATTTATTCTTTGTCTTACCTCCTCTGAAAGACTGTTGGAGGATTATTTGGAATGAAGCAGAGAGGAACTGCCTGCTACGCATTATTACTGTAGAGAAACAATTATGTCTAGCTCCGATTGAAAGATGGAAGGACGTAGCTCAAAGGTGGAGATATGTATGATATAGACAGAAAAAGGATTAAAGAGTTTTAAGATTCACGGTCCTTCAAAGCTACAGTTCATGGTTGTGTGAGTGTCAACCTGAGTTGGTGATAGTAATTGAGACAAGCTGATGGGGAGAGTCTGGGGAAGTTTGGACTTAAGATAGAAAGTGTGATTAAAACTTAATTGAAAGAACACAGAAGGTAGAAGACATTTAGGGGAGGGTACCTGAGGGATCTCTTTAGAAAAACTGGGAAGTTGCAAAAGGTTGTATTTACTAAGTGTGTCTTGTGAATAAATTATCAGAGGTTTGTGATGTATATTCAGAGTAATAATGGGTTCATTATATTGGAATCTAAGTTCAGTCTATTTTGCAAAGACAATGAGGAGAAATGCAATAGGAAAGAAAATAAGTTTAGATTGTTCAAAGTCAAAGGACAGATGCAAAAAGCAAAAAATATAAGTTTTCTATTTTGCTGCACAACAGTGTTTTGCAAGGGAACAGCAGGCAAAGGTTGCAGTAGCAGACTGAGACCGTTACATACAGGTAAGAAAGTGTTTGACCACAGTGTGATTATTGCAAAACATCTCTACGTAATGTTTTTGTCATTTTGTGATATTTTTAAAACATTTCAAGTGGAGATAGAGATATGAAAGAAATAGAGCAGGACACTGGACATATTTAGAAATGAGATCATGAAATCATCTTCAGAATGGTCCGTCACCGATAGGGATCCTTAAATGGGAATGTTACAATGCACACCCCCATCTCTGCTCAAAATGATAAACTTGAAGACTTTTTAATCACCCTCATGCTAACAAATCGATTATATCAGTCACCTGATGACAATTGGGAGATAGTATTTGACCTTCAGTCATTTCATACAACTTTACTACAGCAGAAACCTATATGCAAAGTCTGTAGAGGACAGGAGACTGGAAGGGACAGTCCAGATAACAGAGTGCCTTGGCCTACAGGGAGTAGGCATTGGAGCTACCCGACGGGCATTCTGTCCTTGCTGTGAAAGATGGTGAGGTAAGTAGGACAGTGTAGGTGCCAGGTGAACACCTACACAATTGTAATGACATCCTTTTTCTGCCAACTTGCAGCTATGGCTTCCTTCCCTGCAGATCCACCAAAATAACAATGGAAGAAGATAATGCTGATGAAGGGGAAGAGAAAGAATTGATCAGAACAGCAAATCATAAGCCATTCAAGGAGGATACAGCCATTCAAGTCAATTCTACCATTCAATAAGCTGAACTCTTATCCTGGCTGCACCTTCCCACATCTTACCTGTATCCTGTGATTCTCTGATTTTCCAAAAACCCATTAATGTCTGACTTGAATAATATTCAGCAACAGAATATCAATAGCTCTTTGGAGTAGAGAATGTGAGTAGTCCATAGCTCTTCAAAAAAAAAACACATCCCCAGAATTCTGAATAGTTATCTCCTTATTCTGAATTTCTGATTCCTTGTTGTAGACTCTCCAATTTGGGGAAATATCGTCCCAGTATACACTCTGTCAACACTGTAAAGAATTTGACATGTTTTAATAAAATCATCCATCAGTCTACTCAATATAAGCCTTGCCTACTCAATTTCCTCAGGATAATCCGCTCATCCCAGGAGTCAGTCTTGATGAATATTCAGTCCATTCCCTTGAAGACAATTCTTCCTGAGGAAACTAACCCAGGTCTATACACAGTCTTCATTGCTGACTAGTACAATTATAATAATACTTCTTAACGGCTAAAATTCGATCCCTATCTAATGCAGGCTAATGCTATTTTTGGTTTCTTAATTGTCTGCCATATCCACATAGCTAGTGGGAGGGTATCTGTAAGGAGGATGCACAGCAACTTCAGTGCGTTTTTCACAAGTCAAGTAAGTGGGCAAATATGAGGCAGATGGTGTAAAATGTGGATAACTGTGAGGTTATCTATATTGGGAGCAAAAATCAGGAAGGCAGACTATTATCTGAATGGCAATAGATTGGGAAAGGAGGAGATGCAATGAGACTGGGTGTCCTTGAAAGTAAGTATGCAGGTATAGCAGATGGTGAGGAAGGCAATTGGTACGTTGGCGAGAGGGTTTGAATGAAAGGACAAGGATGTCTTGCTGCAACTGTACAATACTGCTTAGCAAGGTTAGATTTCATGGAATACAGGGAGAACTAGCCATTTGGATACAGAACTGGCTCAAAGGTAGAAGACAGAGGGTGGTGGTGGAGGGTTGTTTTTCAGACTGGAGGCCTGTGACTAGTGGAGTGTCACAAGGATCGGTGCTGGGTCCACTACTTTTTGTCATTTACATAAATGATTTGGATGCGAGCATAAGAGGTACAGTTTGCATTTTGGGAAAGCAAATCTTAGCAGGACTTAAAGGTAAAGGTCCTAGGGAGTGTTGCTGAACAAAGAGACCTTGGAGTGCAGGTTCATAGTTCCTTGAAAGTAGAGTTGCAGGTAGATAGGATAATGAAGAAGGCATTTGGTATGCTTTCCTTTATTGGTCAGAGTATTGAGTACAGGCGTTGGAAGGTCATGTTGCAGCTGTACAGGACATTGGTTAGGCCACTGTTGGAATATTGCATGCAATTCTGGTCTCCTTCCTATCGGAAGGATGTTGTGAAACTTGAAAGGGTTCAGAAAAGATTTGCAAGGATGTTGCCAGGGTTGGAGGATTTGAGCTAAAGGGAGAGGCTGAACAGGCTGGAGCTGTTTTCCCTGGAGCGTCGGAGGCTGAGGGGTGACCTTATAGAGGTTTATAAAATCATGAGGGGCATGGATAGGATAAATTGACAAGGTCTTTTCTCTGGAGTGGGGGAGTCCTGAACTAGAATGCCTGGGTTTAGGGTGAGAAGGAAAAGATATAAAAGAGACCTTTTTCACACAGAGGGTGGTACGTGTAGGGAATGAGCTGCCAGAGGAAGAGGTGGAGGCTGGTACGATTGCAACATTTAAAAGGCATTTAGATGGGTATATGAATAGGAAGGATTTGGAGGGATATGGGCCAAGTGCTGGCAAATCGGAGTAGATTAGGTGAGGATATCTGGTCAGCATGGATGAATTGGACTGAAGGGTCTCTTTCCATGCTGTACATCTCTATGGTGTGATTCGTAGGCCAAACTTGGAGTATTGTGTGCAGTTTTGGTCTCATTATCTAAAGAAGGGTATTTTTGCTATTGAACAAGTGCAAAGAACAATAGAATCCCTACAGTGCGAAAGCGGGCCATTCGCCCCATTGAGTCTGCACTGACCCTTTGAAGACCATCACCCCAACCTTAATCCCTGTAATCGTGCATTTCCCATGACTAGTCTACACATCTCTGGGCATTATGGGCAATTTAGCATGGCCAATCCACGTAACCTGCACATCTTTGGATTGTGGGAGGAAACCCGAACACCTGGAGGAAACCCCCACAGACATGGGGAGAACGTGCAACCACCAGACAGACAGTTGCCTGAGGTTGGAATTGAACTTGAGTCCCTGTCACTGTGAGGCATCAGTGCTAATCATTGAGCCACCATGCCTCCCACAATGGTTTACCGGACTGATTCCTTGGGTCACGGAACTGACATGCAGGGAGAAACTAGAGCAATTAGCATGATACTGGATTAGTGGTGCTGGAAGAGCACAGCAGTTCAGGCAGCATCCAAGTAGCTTCGAAATCGACGTTTCGGGCAAAAGCCCTTCATCAGGAATAAAGGCAGTGAGCCTGAAGCGTGGAGAGATAAGCTAGAGGAGGGTGGGGGTGGGGAGAAAGTAGCATAGACTACAATGGGTGAGTGGGAGAGGGAATGAAGGTGATAGGTCAGGGAGGAGAAGGTGGAGTGGATAGGTGGAAAAAGAGATAGGCAGGTGGGACAAGTCATGGGGACAGTTACTGAGCTGGAAGTTTAGAATTAGGGTGAGGTGGGGGAAGGGGAAATGAGGAAACTGTTGAAGTCCACATTGATGCCTTGGGGTTGAAGTGTTCCGAGGCGGTGGTGAGGGAGCGGCGGTGAAGGAGGCCCAGGACCTCCATGTCCTCGGCAGAGTGGGAGGGGGAGTTGAAATGTTGGGCCACGGGGCGGTGTGGCTGATTGGTGCGGGTGTCCCGGAGATGTTCCCTAAAGCGATCTGCTAGGAGGCGCCCAGTCTCCCCAGTGTAGAGGAGACCGCATCGGGAGCAACGGATACAATAAATGATATTAGTGGATGTGCAAGTAAAACTTTGATGGATGTGGAAGGTTCCTTTAGGGCCTTGGATAGAGGTGAGGGAGGAGGTGTGGGTGCAGGTTTTACAGTTCCTGCGGTGGCAGAGGAAAGTGCCAGGATTGGAGGGTGGGTTGTTTGGGGGCGTGGACCTGACCAGGTAGTCGCAGAGGGAACAGTCTTTGCGGAAGGCGGAAAGGGGTGGGGAGGGAAATATATTTTGGTAATGCGGTCTGTTTGGAGGTGGCGGAAATGTCTGCGGATGGTTTGGTTTATGCGAAGGTTGGTAGGGTGGAAGGTGAGCACCAGGGGCATTCTGTCCTTGTTACGGTTAGAGGGGTGGGGTCTGAGGGCGGAGGTGCGGGATGTGGACGAGATGGGTTGGAGGGCATCTTTAACAACGTAGGAAGGGAAATTGCGGTCTCTAAAGAAGGAGGCCATCTGGTGTGTTCTGTAGTGGAACTGGTCCTCCTGGGAGCAGATCCGGCGGAGGCCGAGGAATTGGGAATACAGGATGGTATTTTTGCTGGAGGTAGGGTGAGAAGAGGTGTAATCCAGGTAGTTGTGGGAGTCGGTGGGTTTGTAAAAAATGTCAGTGTCAAGTCGGTCGTCATTAATGGAGATGGAGAGGTCCAGGAAGGGGAGGGAGGTGTCAGAGATGATCCAGGTAAATTTAAGGTCAGGGTGGAATGTGTTGGTGAAGTTGATGAATTGCTCAACCTCCTCGTGGGAGCACGAGGTGGCGCCAATGCAGTCATCAATGTAGCGGAGGAAGAGGTGGGGAGTGGTGCCGGTGTAATTACGGAAGATCAACTGCTCTACGTAGTCAACAAAGAGACAGGCATAGCTGGGGCCCATACGTGTGCCCATGGCTACCCCTTTGGTCTGGAGGAAGTGGGAGGATTCAAAGGAGAAATTGTTAAGGGTGAGGACCAGTTCGGCCAAACGAATGAGAGTGTCGGTTGAAGGGTACTGTTGCGGACGTCTGGAGAGGAAGAAACGGAGGGGTTCGAGGCCCTGGTCATGGCGAATGGAGGTGTAGAGGGATTGGATATCCATCGTGAAGATGAGGCATTGGGGGCCAGGGAAACGGAAGTCTTGGAGGAGGTGGAGGGCGTGGGTGGTGTCTCGAACGTATGTGGGGAGTTTCTGGACTAGGGGGGATAGGACAGTGTCGAGGTAGGTTGAGATGAGTTCAGTGGGGCAGGAGCATGCTGAGACAATGGGTTGGCCAGGGTGGTCAGGCTTGTGGATCTTGGGAAGGAGGTAGAACCGGGCAGTGCGGGGTTCCCGGACTATGAGGTTGGAAGCTGTGGGTGGGAGATCTCCTGAGGTGATGAGGTTCTGTATGGTCTGGGAGATGATGGTTTGGTGATGGGGGGTGGGGTCATGGTCGAGGGGGCAGTAGGAAGAGGTGTCCTTGAGTTGACGTTTGGCTTCAGCGATGTAGAGGTCAGTGCGCCAGACTACCACTGCGCCCCCTTTATCCGCTGGCTTGATGGTGAGGTTGGGATTGGAGCAGAGGGATTGGAGGGCTGCGCGTTGTGAGGGTGAGAGGTTGGAGTGGGGGAGGGGGGACGACAGGTTGAGGCGGTTAGTGTCCCGGCGGCAGTTGGAAATGAAGAGGTCGAGGGCAGGTAATAGGCCAGCGCGGGGTGTCCAGGTGGATGCAGTGTGTTGGAGGTGGGCGAAGGGGTCCTCGGAAGGTGGGCGGGAATCCTGATTGTGAAAGTAAGCTCGGAGGCGGAGGCGACGGAAGAATTGTTCGACGTCACGGCGTGTATTAAATTCATTGATGCATGGACAGAGGGGGATGAAGGTGAGTCCTTTGCTGAGGACTGATCGTTCGTCCTCAGTGAGGGGGACATCTGGGGGGATGGTGAAAACTCGGCAGGGCTGGGAGCTGGGATCTGGTGTAGGTGTAGAGCTGGGAGTGGGGGTGGAACCTGTAACTGGAGTGGGTGTGATGGTGGGGGGGAATGGGGGTGGAGTCATGAGCAGGGGTAGTGTTCCCTTTGGGGTTCTGGGGGTGGGGATAGTGACAGTGGGGTCTGTGGGGGGCATGTCAGCAGAATGCAGGTGAGTGGCGCTGGTGGGGGCGGAAGTGGTGGCGATCATGGCAGTAGGGGTGACGGAAGTCACTGAGCGTGTGACATCAGCGATGATGTGAAGGGCGGAAGTGATGTCAGGTATGATGCATGAGGAATTGTGAGGGGTGGAAGTGGTTGTGGGAGTGGCCATGATGGGGGCGGAAGTGACATCATCATTCAGCATGGGGGTGGTAGCTGCATCAGCCGCATGGCTAATGGTGGAATAGGTTCCGAGGCCAGGGGAATCTTCTGGAATGTTTGAGGAGCACTGGTTATGGAGGTGGGTGGATAAAAGTTTGTTGTACATACAGTTTTTGATGTTTGAGATGGAATTGAAATACTGTTTGTTGAGAGTATGAATTCTCCTGAGGATGTAGTACAGAGTGGGTCCTTTGCAATTCTGAGAGAGTGTGGCCCTCAGCTGAGGCAGGGATGACTGGAGAGAGGTTAGGTGCCGGCGCATTGCTGCAAGTGTGGAGCGGAGGATCTTGAAGGAGAACTGTTGCTGGTGTTTTTGAATCTGTAGTCTGTACTGTTTGTCCTGTTCGGGTCCGAACTCTGCTGGTTTAAAGGTGGTCCGGAGTCCGTGTGGGATGAGTTGGTTACGGAGGCAGGCACTGAGGAAGCGAATGGGGCTGAGGTACCGAGTTTGTTTCACGACATGGTTGAAGAGCTTCAGGGCAGAGGAAATGACCTGGGAGTTACAGTGGGAGAGGGACTCCCTGAGATTCTTGTAGAGAGAGGAGGAAAACTTCTTCAAGGCAGGCATCCTTGCAAGAGGATACACAGTAGGGTTAAAATCAACGAGGTAAATACAATGACTGCAGATGCTGGAAACCAGATTCTGGATTAGTGGTGCTGGAAGAACACAGCAGTTCAGGCAGCATCCAAGGAGCTTCGAAATTGACGTTTCGGGCAAAAGCCCTTCATCAGGAATAAAGGCAGTGAGCCTGAAGCGTGGAGAGATAAGCTAGAGGAGGGTGGGGGTGGGGAGAAAGTAGCATAGAGTACAATGGGTGAGTGGGGGAGGGGATGAAGGTGATAGGTGGAAAAGGAGATAGGCAGGTAGGACAAGTCCGGACAAGTCATGGGGACAGTTACTGAGCTGGAAGTTTAGAACTAGGGTGAGGTGGGGGAAATCTTCTGTAATTACACTGGCACCACTCCCCACCTCTTCCTCCGCTACATTGATGACTGCATTGGCACCACCTCGTGCTCCCGTGAGGAGGTTGAGCAATTCATCAACTTCACCAACACATTCCACCCTGACCTTAAATTTACCTGAACCATCTCTGACACCTCCCTCCCTTCCTGGACCTCTCCATCTCCATTAATGACGATCGACTTGATACTGACATTTTTTACAAACCCACCGACTCCCACAGCTACCTGGATTACACCTCTTCCCACCCTACCTCTTGCAAAAATGCCATCCTGTATTCCCAATTCCTCCGCCTCCGTCGTATCTGCTCCCAGGAGGACCAGTTCCACCACAGAACACACCAGATGGCCTCCTTCTTTAGAGACCGCAATTTCCCTTCCCACGTGGTTGGTTAAAGATGCCCTCCAATGCATCTCGTCTACATCCCGCACCTCTGCCCTCAGATCCCACCCCTCCAACCGTAACAAGGACAGAACGCCCCTGGTGCTCACCTTCCACCCTACCAACCTTCGCATAAACCAAATCATCCGCCGACATTTCCGCCACCTCCAAACAGACCCCACTACCAGGGATATATTTCCCTCCCCACCCCTTTCCGCCTTCCGCAAAGACCGTTCCCTCTGCGACTACCTGGTCAGGTCCACACCCCCAAACAACCCACCGTCCAATCCTGGCACTTTCCGCTGCCACCACAGGAACTGTAAAACCTGTGCCCACACCTCCGCCCTCACCTCTATCCAAGGCCCTAAAGGATCCTTCCACATCCATCAAAGTTTCACCTGCACATCCACCAATATAATTTATTGTATCCGTTGCTCCCGATGTGGTCTCCTCTACATTGGGGAGACTGGACGCCTCCTAGCAGAGCGCTTTAGGGAACATCTCCGAGACACCTGCACCAATCAACCAAACCGCCCCGAGGCCCAACATTTCAACTCCCCCTCCCAATCTGCCGAGGACATGGAGGTCCTGGGCCTCCTTCACCGCCGCTCCCTCACCACCAGACGCCTGGAGGAAGAACGCCTCATCTTCTGCCTCGGAACACTTCAACCCCAGGGCATCAATGTGGACTTCAACAGCTTCCTCATTTCCCCTTCCCCCACCTCACCCTAATTCTAAACGTCCAGCTCAGTAACTGTCCCCATGACTTGTCCGGACTTGTCCTACCTGCCTATCTCCTTTTCCACCTATCCACTCCACCTTCTCCTCCCTGACCTATCACCTTCATCCCCTCCCCCACTCACCCATTGTACTCTATGCTACTCTCTCCCCACCCCCACCCTCCTCTAGCTTATCTCTCCACCCTTCAGGCTCTCTGCCTTTATTCCTGATGAAGGGCTTTTGCCCGAAACGTCGATTTCGAAGCTACTTGGATGCTGCCTGAACTGCTGTGCTCTTCCAGCACCACTAATCCAGAATCTGGTTTCCAGCATCTGCAGTCATTGTTTTTACCGAATTAGCATGATAGTCAATAGAACTTAGAAGAATGAGGGGATGTCATAGAAGCATATAAAATTCTAACAGGAGCAGACAGGTTGGATGCCGGAAGGATGATCTCAATGACCAGGTAGTCAAGATGAGGTCACAGTCTAAGGATAAGGTGGTGGGAATTTTTTGGGACCGATCTAAAGAGAATGTTCTTCACCCAGAGAGTGGTGAGGCTGGGGAATTCTCCAACACTGGAAACTGTTGAGGCTAAAACATCGACTACTTTCAAGAAAGGTATGACTATAGTTCTCAGGATTAAAGAGGTCAAGAGGTGTGGAGAGCAGATCAGCAAGGAAGCCTGCTCGGCCTCGTAACAAAAAGAGTCGAAAAACCTTCATATGATTCAGACTTAGCCCAACATCAGCCTCTGCACTTTAGTATCAGTATCTCCATGTCATGAGCAAATAACTGGGAGAGGAAAAGAATCCTGTCTGAAACAATCAAAAAACTCTTCCAATGTTAGTCTCTCTGTTTGTACCTCGGAGAAAAGTGAGAATAGAAGGAAGGCCATCCTTAGAGACACAGGAATTGATTGTTAGGATAGCTAAATGTAAACATGACATGCTCCCTTATTAATGGAGATTGAACCATCCAACTCATACCTTGCACATCAGCTAAGGGTGAGCAGATTCCCAAGTCAGACAAGTGAGCTGGGCCATAAGTAGATGTGATGGTTGACTTCAGACCCCTTGCGATTATCCTCCAGTCTGAGCTCCCATGTAGCACACTGTGCTCTGAATGCTTTCGTTGTACTTCACTTCTTCTGTCACTTAGCTTAAGAATTATGCAAGGCTGATTTGAAACTTGCATCTCCAATAGGAACGCAACATGGCTGTAATTTCTATTTGAAACATTAGCTGACAATCAACAGCAACTTAGATTTATGTAGCACCTTTAACGTAATGAAAAATCTAAAGGTGCTTTCAGAAACATTGCAAAAAGGTATGACATTGAGCCACATCTTGGGTCAGATGACTAAAAATTTGGTTAAAGAGATAGTCTTAAAGACGTATGTCATTGACCAGAGGGAAAATTGGATTGCATTATTTTCATTGTGCTTCTCTTCTGTACAGACATTTTTTGGAAAAATTGCTTTCTTTATTTTCTTTTCCCTTTCAAACAGATGCTGGTGTTTTTTCTTCCAAAGCCTGTTTGTAAAGTCAAATTTAAAATGACCCTCAGCAAACTTTTTCAGCAAAAGTCAATTCAGATTTATTACTGCATTCACAACCTCGGGGAATGGTTTACGATCCACATTCGTACATGCACTCGAGAAACAAAGAAAAGAGAAAGAAAAGGTGGAAGTTACCAGTTACAAATTGCCGACAAAGACACCAGAAATTGTTAATGTGAAGGACAGAGTCCAGTAAGTTAGTGTTGTGTTGAAGTCCTTTAAGTGGAGATGCAAAACCTACCGGTCACAGGAGCTCAGCACATTCAAATTGCTAGTGACATTGTAAATTTTGTAGAGGGGGGAATTGGTTTACTTCACAGACAAAATAAAATTTTCTTTCCAGTGATAAAATGTTTGAGAGATATTCGGATCAGAGACAGATATTTAACAAATCTAAGGGCTGCTTACTCATCTTGAAATACAAGCAGACTGGAGAACAGAAGTCAAGTTATCTAATTCCAGGTGGGTCAAACAAACTGCAGTTTGAGTTACTTAACTGGCAGCTCAGATGGAGACACTGAGTCAGTGAGGTGGATTTAATGCTACCCCCCAGCAAAACCATTGTATTCAAGCAGTAAACTGTGGAGTGGTGCACACTAAGTGAAGCAAAAACGGGTTTTCATGGTCTCTTCTATTTCGATCTGGCTAACGTAGATATCTTGCCTACAAGTCTTTTGTATTGGCTTTGTTCATACAATGTCATTAGTATGACATTCCTGGAGTTGATGAGTTCACTTTTAAGTCCTGGGAATTTCTGGAAGAGGTCAACTTATTCATCCTGTGTGTGATAGCAATCATTTTAAAACTTAGAAAGAGTCCATTTAACAAGACAAAAGAATTTAAGCAAAATTTAAAAAGCAACATACGATATCTCTTTCTGCACTGTGAGCATAGCAATTGTCTAAAGGGGAATAAGTGTGGGAGGTTAACTGAGATGTGTAGGGATGGAACTCCTGAGCTCGGGACCTGGACAACTAAAGACACCGCCACCAATTAAGGAGCTATCAGGTCTGTGAATGCACAAGTGGCAAAAATGACTGGAGTGCAGATATCTCTTTGTGCTGTGGGGATTCAGGGAATTACAGGGAAGGTTTAAACTAAGGAGGGTTTGAAAACAAGGATGAGAATTCTAAGATCAAGGCATAGCTTGGCTGGGAGCCAATGTTGAACAGTGAGCACAGCGTTGCCATGAGTTAAGACATTGGGAGTGGAATGTTGAATGATGCTACGTTTACAAACAGGTGACATGTGAACTCAAATCTATAACGGGGAATAATGTGTCTGGATCAGTTATGCCTTTGTTGCCTTGAGCTGTATCTCTGTTAATGACATTATTTTCATATGCAAAGCTCCTGATTGGACTGGAGGCAAAATTGGCACCTAATTAAGATGGCTTGGAAACTGATTCTGACAGGGGACTACAATGCTCAAAGGCAATTGGCAGCTATAGTTGGACTTGCTTGGAGATCAGAACAGAGAACAGAATAGAGGGCCAGTGTATACACGTTGCCAAAGGGTTAATCATAATATTTTTGACTTCTCTCCTCTAACATCTCAGTTTCCAACATTTTAAATTAGCAGCACATCACATTTTGGTTCTTCACAGAGCTTTCACCCGGCCTGTGTTAACATACCCAAGACATATTCAGCTTTTGTTTCACCACTTTGACAATCTCCTTTGGGCTCTCTCCATACTGTTCACAAGCTTTTCAACAAGTTTAGCAGCCCATCGGGAGGAGCTGAATGTGTTGCTGCTCTATCCACAGTTGCTGCTCACTTTGAATATTTTAACATATTACCTTTTTGAGACAAAAATGGGAAAAATCAACTGATCCTTTTTAATTAGCCAAAGCACAGGCAAGTTAATAACCACAACCTTATGGAACTTAGCTTAATAATGGTAACACATTTTGGGATATTCTTAAGAAGAAAACTCATACCTGGATAACATGAATGTCAAGCTCATTTATACAAGGGATTTTAAAACCTCAAGTGGTCTGAACATTTGTTAGAAAATCAATATGCCATCTGGGTTGCTATCTTGAGTTTGCATCTGATCTTGTATCCATGCAATTTGCAAATCTGGCCTAGCATTGATCAGGTTCCCAATGGCCTGGATGTTGTGCGAATATATCCACACTAGACTTAACTTCGAATGGTTCTGTTTAACTCAGTAGTTATTAGCACTGGAACACATCACGCAGGATTTTTTTGGATGATGGGTTTTTCCATCTGGCTTGTGGAATAATCAATTGAGAAAGCAATGTATTGCCAATTATCACATCAATCCCCGGCTATTTAACTCTCCAATAATTAGCCATCTAACAGACTCAAGTAGCGTGAGGGTGGGTGGGCTACCCTCGAACTGCAAAATCTGCAGAGATTTGTCATGGGTGCGGCTCAGCAGAGAGTGTTGTGGGAGTCTCATCCCTGCAAACCCATCAACAGGGGAAGTTAAACTAAAATAATTTGGGTGTTCAGTCCATTTAATGTTTTAAAATCACTTCCATAAAGGAGCTTGAGATTTGTGCATGTGTCTTATTGTTAAGCATATATGAAAACGTGTTACTGATATTAAGATAGGTACTGTAAAGTTGTGCTCATTAACTTGCCAGTGCTTTGGCTAATCAGTTAAAGTTTCTCATTTTTGTCTCAAAAATAGAACACATATTTTTGATTATCTGATTAGTGTGCCAATGACAAAATTCTTTGGAAATAAAAAAAAGTCCCAATTTTTATTAAATAAACATTTGAGCTGCATGTTTTAAACATGAGAAACATGTTTTAAAAATGAGAAAGAGAACATACGTTCTTCAGAGTCTCATTTTAATGTTTAAAATTGCTAGTGTTTAATTTAATTTTTGTACAATTATCCCAGGATTCCCAATCCTGTTGTGATTTACAATGTGTTTACACTATATTGTTCTCAGTTTCCCCCCAATGGATTCGAGCAGGAAAGCTAAGAGTAATGTGTTGTTGCTAAACAACATCTCTGAGCATCAGATTTCTATTCTATTGGGAGAGGTCTGGAGAATGAGACCTGTAAACACATATTGTAAAACAAACACATTTCTTATTACCTGCCTTTTTCCAGATTTAACTTTTCATAACTGTTTCCCTGACCATCTTCAGAGGATTGCAATGGGCAAGGAATTCTTACAGGCAGACAGAAGTCATGGGTTCAGGCATTTATTTTCATCCCAGAGTCTTGGAACTCGAATTGCAGCTAGGTAAAACATTGTGTAATGTCAATAAAAAGAGCATCACCACACTTCTTCACCTCACCAGGATTGTTGGTGCTCAGCCTATGTGCCAGCGCCCTTGATAGATGCCTCGTTGTAAGTGGAAACATCACAGGCCCTGAATGATGTGGGCAATGGCAAGAAATTCAGGGAAGTCTGATGTCATGTCAACAGTAGTTCATCTCAATGGTGAGAACAAAAGGCGCATTTTCCTATCAAGTCCTGGATGTTGAGACAAGATTCTCCCGACTGAACAGCGAAAGGCCATTCAATGGGAAGTTTCATTGATTCTCACCCTCATTGCTGGCTAATCTTGCCTCACTCATCTGCAGGCTCCTATTCTCCTACCTCCTGGATAGAAGCCAAATGCAAAGGATTTGCTCTCTGTTTCTCCTCCAGACCTTGAAGTTGGGCATCAAACACCAACATTTTAAGGCGCACGCCTTACATTTACCCCACAAGGATGTGAGTATAAGAGGAATGGTTATTAGGTTTGCAGAGTTGGTGATGTAGTGCGCAATGAAGAAGGTTACCTCAGAATACATCAGGACCGGGGCGTGGCAGACGGTGTTTAATTTAGACAGATGCGAGGGGTTGGATTTTGGTTAGGCAAATCAGAGCAGGACTCATACACTTAGTGGTAGGGTCTGGGGGGAGTGTTGCTGAAAGAGACCTTAGAGTGCAGGTTCATAGTTTGTTGAAAGTGGAGTCGCAGATAGGATAGTGCAGAAAGGGTTTGGTGTACTTGCCTTTATTGACCAGAGAAAGAGAAAGTGAGGACTGCATATGCTGGAGATCAGAGTCGAGAGTGTGGTGCTGGAAAAGCACAGCAGGTCAGGCAGCATCTGAGGAGCGAGAGAATTGACGTTTCGGGTATAAGCCCCTCATCAGGAAAGTGCATTGAGTATAGGAGTTGGGATGTCATGTTGCAGATGTACAAGACATTAATTAGGCTGCTTTTGGAATACTGTATTCATTTTTGGTCTCCCTGCTATAGGAAAGATGCTGTGAAATGTGAAAGGGAACAGAAAAGATTTAGATGAATCTTGCCAGGGTTGGTGAATTTGAGCTGAATAGGCTGGGGCTGTTTTCCCTGGAGCGTCGGAGGCTAACCTTATCGAGGTTTATAAAATTACGAGGGACATGGATAGGGTAAATAGCTTTTTTCCTAGGTTTGGGAAGTCCAAAACTAGAGGGAATAGGTTCAAGGTGAGAGGGGAAGAGACCGAAGGGGCAACGTTTTCACACAGAGGGTGGTGCACGTATAGTATGAGTAAACAGAGGAAATGGTGGGGGCTGGTATGATTGCAACATTTAAAAGGAGGGAACATGAATAGGAAGGGTTTAGAGGGATATGGGCTGAATGCTGGCAAATGGGACTAGATTAATTTGGGATATCTGGTTGCCATAGATGAGTTGGACTGGAATGTTAGTTTCCGAGTTGTACAACTCGATGACTCTACGACTAAAACACAGACATTGATATCTGGCATAAACAAAGCCTCACTGTACCATCATAGCACATCTCCAATTCACTTATAGCATGCTGCTACACTTCAATGCAGAACTTTAGAGCACACTGGCAACTTTCAGTGCAAGCCTGGTGCAACGACACTTTGTAGCTGAGACAGGTACCCACCTCATGGATTGGACCAGGCTGCATCTCAGGCTATTGACCGACTCTGTTAAGGCACACTCACTTCACAACTACCTGGATGCTCACTGCAGCCCTAACTTGCCTTGTTTACCCCTTTTGCACTGCACTCTCTCAGCCAGACCTAAAAGGGTTACAGTACTTCTGTCTGCTGTTCAGTGCAGACACAAAGCCAGGTGGCTTATAATGGCATTCCTCAGTCAACGGAGTTGACCATGTTGCTGCATGGCACATGTGCAAGCAGCTGACACAGCAAAAATATTATATACGCACCAACCAAATGGTAAAAGGTAAATAGGCCTCTGTCAAGTCAAGGGGGCGGGGGCTACTGTCTGTCAGTCAGAGGCTTCTGGCACAGTCAGTCAAGGACAGTGTTCCATGGACTTGGGCATGGTCAGTCCTCGACTCAGAGTAATCAGGGGTAAGGATTCTGTCTCACTATAGTCCAGGGAGTGACTCACAGGGCTGGTGACCAGGCCAAGGTGGCATGTTGCCTTTCATCGGCTATGCCTGTCTCTTTGTTGGCTATGTAGAACAGTTGATCTTCCGTAATTATACCGGCTCCACTCCCCACCTCTTCCTCCGCTACATTGATGACTGCATTGGCGCCACCTCGTGCTCCCGCGAGGAGGTTGAGCAATTCATCAACTTCACCAACACATTCCACCCTGACCTTAAATTTACCTGGACCATCTCTAACACCTCCCTCCCCTTCCTGGACCTCTCCATCTCCATTAATGACGACCGATTTGACACTGACATTTTTTACAAATCCACCGACTCCCACAGCTACCTGGATTACACCTCTTCCCACCCTATCTCTTGCAAAAATGCCATCCTGTATTCCCAATTCCTCCGCCTCCGCCGTATCTGCTCCCAGGCGGACCAGTTCCACCACAGAACACACCAGATGGCCTCCTTCTTTAGAGACCGCAATTTCCCTTCCCACGTGGTTAAAGATGCCCTCCAACGCATCTTGTCCACATCCCGCACCTCCGCCCTCAGACCCCACCCCTCCAACCGTAACAAGGACAGAACGCCCCTGGTGCTCACCTTCCACCCTACAAACCTTCGCATCAACCAAATCATCCACCGACATTTCCGCCACCTCCAAAAAGACCCCACCACCAGGGATATATTTCCCTCCCCACCCCTTTCCGCCTTCCGCAAAGACCGTTCCCTCCGTGACTACCTGGTCAGGTCCACGCCCCCCTACAACCCACCCTCCCATCCTGGCACCTTCCCCTGCCATCGCAGGAATTGCAAAATCTGCGCCCACACCTCCTCCCTCACCTCCATTCAAGGCCCTAAAGGAGCCTTCCACATCCATCAAAGTTTTACTTGCACATCCACTAATATCATTTATTGTATCTGTTGCTCCCGATGCAGTCTCCTCTACATTGGGGAGACTGGACGCCTCCTAGCAGAGCGCTTTAGGGAACATCTCCGAGACACCCGCACCAATCAACCACACTGCCCCGTGGCACAACATTTCAACTCCCCCTCCCACTCTGCCGAGGACATGGAGGTCCTGGGCCTCCTTCACCGCCGCTCCCTCACCACCAGATGCCTGGAGGAAGAGCGCCTCATCTTCCGCCTCGGAACACTTCAACCCCAGGGCATCAATGTGGACTTCAACAGTTTCCTCATTTCCCCTTCCCCCACCTCATCCTAGTTTCATACTTCCAGCTCAGCACTGTCCCCATGACCTATCCTACCTGTCTATCTTCTTTTCCACCTATCCACTCCACCCTCCTCTCTGACCTAGCACTTTCATCCCCACCCCCTCCACCTATTTTACTCTTTGCTACCCTCCCCCACTCTCCTCTCTGACCTATCACCTTCATCCCACCCCTATTCACCCATTGTACTCTTTGCTACCTTCCCCCACCCTCCTCCCTGACCTATCACCTTCATCCCCACCCCCACTCACCTATTGTACTCTATGCTACTTTCTCCCCACCCCCACCCTCCTCTCACTTATCTCTTCACCCTTCAGGCTCTCTGCCTGTATTCCTGTTGAAGGACTTTTGCCCGAAACGTCGATTTTCCTGCTCCTCGGATGCTGCCTGAACTGCTGTGCTTTTCCAGCACCACTCTAAACCAGAATCTGGTTTCCAGCATCTGCAGTCATTGTTTTTACCTAGCCTTTCATCAGCTCCCAATTCCAAAATACACCCAGTGACAGAAAAATGACTGAGACTCTGCTCAGAGCGGGTGGAGTCAGGGTCTGTTTCTGGGCCAAAGTTTGGGCTCCACTTGTGGATGTTAGGAGGCTTTTCAAGAGGCGGTTGCATCAATTGTGCAGTCCAAGTTGAAGTCATTTGTAATCATAGCATTGTATATGTGAAATGCATGAAATGTCCAACTGTGTGCAGTGTTAAAGCTGCTCACATGTAATCTGACCATTGGTCATTGCAGATTAAAGAATGTCTGTGAGGCAGATCAAATCCAAAGCACCTTAAAAGAGGCATCAGTGAGTCACAAAACTAATGCAAGGAATTATTGAATGCACAGGGACACAGAACTGATACTGTCTGAACTTGAGGTTAATGCTGCAGCTCGGGCTGTAGGATTCAGCAACACAGCTGGCTTCCCCTAGGTAAAGGAATAAATACACTGCACACACATTGCATTGGGAGGTCCCAGATCATAATGCAGCTGAGTTCATCAAGCTAAAAATGTTCCAATTCATTAACATGCAAGTCACCTGTCATCAGGTGGTTATATCTGGTACTGTGAGAACTGTGATAATGCATATACCCTTTAGAATTCTCTTAGTCTAGCTGCATTTGAGGTGCCAGGTGCTTGCCAAAGACATTTACTAGAAGACAAGGTCTACCTCCTGTGTCCATGATGCAATCTTCTGATTGAAGAATGGCAGAGATATAATGTTGCCCAATTTTTGACCAGGTTTCTTGAAGGTGAAATTGCACTGCCTGTGCAGGGGAGGGGGGAGGCGGGGGGAGGGGGGGGGGGGGGTCTATACGCTCCAGACAGAACATGCTGCCTAATCCCAGAATGCTATGCCATGCTCAACGGGAGCAAGCAACAAGGAGATGTGATGATGCTGTTGAGTTGGGAGCAGTTTTCTGAGGAAGATGAGGGCATTGAACAGGAGGAACACCACCTTCTGCATGATACAACCCAAGACAGCCAAGACTGAATTGACAGTAGAGCTGGCTGCAGTGATCATATGCTGACTGAAAAATTGTCACTGCTTAACCTGTAAGCAGTTTATTTCTGTTCCAAGAAACAAATGCAGCTTCTGACTGGTTGATTTATATTTACCTTTGGTGTTGATGAATAAAGGTGACTAGTTTGAACTATTTGAAAGCTGCCCTGGATATAATGGTATCACATTGAATAGTGATAAGGTGGTGTGCAATGGGGGAAGGGTGGCAGTGTCTTAGAGAGTAGTAAGAGGGAAGATGATTAAGGACAGGTCAGCCGCGTGGCCTGGTGCTTATATCATGATTGGAGTAGGGATGTATAATGTACATGTAAGGAAGTGGTAATCATGCTGTGAGAGGCAATGGTTTGGGGGAGCTGCCCTCCTACATAGATGGTGAAAGGCTAATGTAGTCTGACAATCCTTAACTGAATGTATACCTGGACTTCAAAGATAGAGACGGCATTAGAAATCCTGGGATATCCCGGAAGTAGTGAGTATTACTGCTGATGCTGATTTGGGGGCAAATCCAGCTCGCAGCATAAGAGATCAACATCATAAACGTGTGCACATAGTCAACAAAGTGAGCTTGGGATGATTGCGTGAGAAAGCCCATTCCACCTCGCCGAGCTGCTTTCTGGTAAGATTCAGTCCTTAGGCACCATGCACCAGGTCGTTGGCTTCATTAAGATTCCATATGTTCAGATACTTGAGTTTGTTCAAAGTATTTTCATTTTTGTTTAAATTCCAAGTTAGCTGAGGCCAGAAAATAAAACGAAAAAGGACAACAAGGTTTTGGACACTTCAAGAGTTCTACCATTCCTTGTATCTTCCCTGTCACTTTTTTTTTGCATGAAGGAAACACGACACCCAAACACATCCAGTTTGATAGGAAGTTAGTTGAGGTTTGGTTTTAATAATATTTAAATGAAGTGATGGAAAACTGCACTGAACAGTAAAGTGGAAATGATCGAGCTTAATGAACCTAAACCGGGGCAATGTATAAATAGATGGCTTTTCACGGAACTGAACTGCCGCAGATGCTTTCAAAAGTAACAGGAGGGATGTGAATGCGGCTGTCCCATCCTTGCTTACATTTTTAATGGTGGAGAAGAAGCCAGGGCTGAATCACACATGCAATTCAACAGAGTGAGTGCACAATGCAAGTAAATACCATGTTGGCTGTTCCATTGTTGTTCATCTGCAGTGTGGAAATAAATACTTCATGGAGGAAGAAGAAATGCTCCTGAAAGATGTGTAAAGTCTGTTTAAGTCTCGTGATCTGAGGGAATTTAAATCACCAGCACTTTAAACATGAAAGAAAAACAAACTGCAGAGGAAGCAGAGACACACTGCTGGGATATGGCAACAGGTCAACTGAGATAGCTCAGAAATAAAACAAGGAGCCATTGCTTCTTGCACTTCCAATAGGCTTTGCTGTCGATACTTCCCAAAGGTTTAATCACGTATCTCATCAGAAGACAGTTCACAGCTTCACCGACACATCTTAAGAGGCTATTGAAGGATTAGTTGTCTTTGATATGGCTAAAGAATAGTAGTTAGTTTGTAATGACAAAAGATTGTCCACTTAAGGGAGTTAAAATGGTGGGCACTGAACTGTGGTCTGCCTCTAAGGTGATGTTTGAGATATCAGCATGCACAACTGGAACTGTTTACACTACAGTGGAGGCAAATTGGGTGATGGCATTAGTGCAAGGAGTGTTAAGGTCACAGTTTTGCAGAGTAGTCAGATCACAGCATCAGTCAGCATGTAACACTGATTAGATGCCAATGCTGCTATTTCGGAATTCATTCTTACAGTTAGCACTATCTTTTAAATGTGCCCATGTTCAGGAGAAAGAAGGAAGCTCATCAGCACAATTTAAAAGGGAGCAACTACTACTTCCCGATGAGTAGTTGATTTGTTGATTTCTCTGGGTTACTGTCATGTCTTTGGGTGGTTTCCAGAGTTCTTCAAAATTACATAAATCGACAGGGAATGGTTCAGGGATTCTTCACAAACCATTTGTTCTCAGATATAGCTGCAAGGACATGCATTTACCCTGGGTTACAACATGGGGGCGAATGAGTAGAGATGAAACAGAGCAGGGCAAACTGCTGGAAGGAGAAGGGGGGAATGGTACGTCAGCAAACCCCCAATGAAACTTGATATCTTTTGCAGTCCGGGCCATATCCCTCTAAACCCTTCCTATTCATATACCTTTAAATGCTGTAATTGTACCACTTCCTCTGAGAGCTCAGTTTATACATGTACCACTCTGAGTGAAAAGGTTGCCCCTTAGGTCCCTTTTATACCTTCCCCCTTTTGCCCTAAACCTATGCCCTCTAATTCTGGACTCCCCCATTCCAGGGAAAATACTTTGTCTATTTACCCTATCCATGCCCCTCATAATTTTATATACCTCTATAAGGTCACCCCTCAGCCTCCGATGCTCCAGGGAAAACAGCCCCAGCCTGTTCAGCCTCTCCCTCTAGCTCAAATCCTCCAACTCTGGCAACATCCTTGTAAATCTTCTCTGAACCCTTTCAGGTTTCACAACATCCTTCCAATAGGAAGGAGACCAGAATTGCAGGCAATATTCCAAAAGTGGCCTAACCAATGTCCTGTACAGCTGCAACATGACCTCCCAATTCCTGTACTCAATACTCTGACCAATGAAGGAAAGCATAACATACACCACCTTCACTATCGTCTCTACCTGTGACTCTACTTTCAAGGAGCTATGAGCCTGCACCCCAAGGTCTCTTTGTTCAGCAACACTCCCTAGGACCTTACCATTAAGTGTATAAGTCCTGCTAAGATTTGCTTTCCCAAAATGCAGCACCTCGCATTTATCTGAATTAAACTCCATCTGCCACTCCTTAGCCCATTGGCCCATCTGATAAAGATCCTGTTATAATCAGAAGTAACCTTCTTCACTGTCCACTACACCTCCAATTTTGATGTCATCTGCAAACTTACTAACTATACTCCTTATGCTCATATCCAAATATTTTGTATAAATGATAAAAAGTAGAGGACCCAGCACCGATCCTTGTGGCACTCCACTGGTCACAGGTCTCCAGTCTGAAAAACAACCCTCCACCACCATCCTCTGTCTTTTAACTTCGAACCAGTTTTGTATCCAAATGGCTGTCCTTGCTTTTTCTAGTAGTTGTAGCCTATAATATTTTCTCCTTCCCTGAAACTGAACGCTGTCTGTTTCTGGTAGATTTCAGTAAACTTGTTTCTTTACATTATTATTTTAAGTCAATCTCTCACTGAAGCAAACTTCCATCCTTACTTTCCTATTTTTTTCACATGATCACTGATGTCACTGTTGCATTATGTTATCATTACTATGTCTACTCTCATTTTATTACATCTCTCCCCATGTTAGTGGCAACTTTTATATCAACATTATCTATTTCTTTAAACTATTTACATGTTCATCTTCCCCTTCCCCTGTTTGAGTCTGTGGTACACTTACAGTTCATCTGATCTTTTCCTTGATCAAGGGTGGAAGGTTAAAGCCATTTATTAACATGATAATCACTTTGCAAGTTAGTCAGTATATTATTTTGTCAGTACCCCAAAGTTTGTGATAGTCTTGCTTGTTCATTCTTGCAGCCTCAAGTGGTATGAATGTTTTTCTGTTTCTTCTCAATATCCATGCCAGAGTTTGAATAATGTAAGAGTTTGAGGATTGTGCCTTCTGACTTCCTATCTCTGATCTATGCCTTGTGGTGTGACACCAAAGCTGGAAGTATTCACATTGGATATGGAATTATATCAATTCATCTGTTTTGTTTATATTAATTCTCAATTGCTTATAATGTCTTCTGTTCTTGTGATGCAACATTTGGTCTGAGGTTTTGCAGCTGAGAAATGCTTTGTATTTTTACTCTTGTCTCCCTGAGGAAGTCTGCCCAGGAATATCCATTGTATCCGGGTGCTGCTTTGTAATACAGTAAATCCGAATTTCCTATCAATATTTTTTGGCGTCAGGAACTTCACTGCTCTCTTGGTTTTGCTATTGGCTTGCGAATGAAAAGGGGAACTAGAGACATGATGAAGTCCAAATACTGTTATGACTCTCTGAAAATAGGTGTCTTAAAGCTTTCTCCAAAGCCTTGTAAAATTTCCTCATGGAATTCATAAAGAGGGTACAAACACAAGCATAAGGGCACTTTACCTGAATACTTGTAACAAGTCAGAGGAGTTAATGGCACAAATCATGACAAATGAATATGATTTAGTAGCCATTACAGAGATGTGGTTACAGAATGGTCATGACTGGGAGTTAAATATCCAGGGATATCAGACTATTCGGAAAGTAAGGGAGGTGGTATAGCTGTGATAGTTAAGGACATCATCAGGCCGGTGGTGAGAGATGATACAGGTTATATGGAGAATAAGGTTGAATCCATTTTGGTGGAAATTAGCAATTCTAAGAAGTAAAAGTCACTGATAGGCGTAGTCTATAGGCCACTAAATAATAATATCATATTGGGGCGGGCAATATACAAAGAAATAACTAATGCCTGTAAAAATGGTACAGCAATTGTCATGGGGGATTTTAATCTGCATGTCAATTGGTTGAACCAGCTCAGTCAGGGTAGTCTTGAGGAGAAGTTCATTGAGTATATTCATGGAACAGTATATAATGGAACTGACGAGGGAGCAAACTATTCCAGATCTGGTCCTCTGAGACAGGAATAATTAATGACCTCATAGTTAGGGATCCTCTTGGAAGGAGCAATCACAGTCTGGTTGAATTTAGAATACAGATGGAGAGTGCAAAGATAAAATCCAATACAAGGGTCCTGTGCTTAAACAAAGGGGACTACAGCAGGATGAGGGAGGAATTCACTAAAGTAGACTGGAAGCAAAAACTTTATGTTGGGACAGTTGACAAACAGTGGAGGACTTTCAAAGCAATTTTTCAAAATGTTCAGCGAAAGTATATTCCAGTGAAAAGGAATAATCTGTTGTAGGTGTCTAAGGAAATAAGGGAGGCTATCAAATTGAAAGAGAAGGCATACAAAGTGGCCAAGATCAGCAGGAAACTAGAAGGTTCAGAAAACTCTAAAAGTCCTCAGAAAGCCACGATAAGAGCTATAAAGAAAAGTAAAATGCAAAATGAAAACAAAAGCTAGTTCAGAATATAAAGACAGATAGTAAAAGTTTGTATAAATATATAAAATGAAAAAGAGTGGCTAAAGTAAACATTGGTCCTTTAGAGGATGAGAAGGGGATTTGGTTATGGGATATGAGGAAATGACTGACGCATTGAACAGGTATGTTGTGTTGGCCTTCACAGTGGAGGAGACTAATAACATGCCAGTAGTTGACAAAGAGACAAAGGTAGGTGAGGGCTTGGAAACAATCATTATTACGGAAGAGGTAGTGTTGGGCAAGCTAATGGAGCTAAGGGTAGACACGTCTCCTGGTTCTGATGGAATGTATCCCGGGAAAAATAGAAAATGCACTTGGTGGTAATTTTCCAAAATTCACTGGACTCTGCAGCAGTTCCAGCAGACTGGAAAACAGCAAATGTGACACTACTGCTTAAAAAGGGAGGTTGACAAAAGTTTGGGTCAGCTTAACTTCTGTGTTGGGGAAAATGCTTGAGCCAATTATCAAGGAAGAAATAGCAAGCCATCTCGATAGAAATTGTCCAGTTGGGCAGACACAGCATGGGTTCATGCAAGGGCAGGTCATGTTTAACTAATCGTTTGGAATTCTATGATGACATTACAAGCATGGTGGACAATGGGGACCCAGTAGATGTGATATATCTAGATTTCCAAAAGGTATTCGACAAGGTGTCGCACAAAAGGCTGCTGTACATGATAAAGATGCAAGGCGTTACAGGCAATGTATTAGAATGGACAGAGGATTAGTTATCCAACAGCTAAGGTAGATGATTTTTTGAACGGTAAAGGAATTAAGGGCGATGGTGAGCGGGTGGGGAGGTGGAGCTGAGGCCACGAAAAGATCTTATTGAATGGCAGAGCAGGCTCGAAGGGCCAGATGACCTACTCCTGCTCCTGGTTTTTATGTTCTTATGCTCTTATGTATAGTTCTAATCTAAACTTCATTACTAAAATTGGATTAGCACTACCATACCAACAAAAGATAAAAAGTGCTGTGTGCTGGGGTAACATTCTCTCCTTGAGACGTTCTCTCTGGAGAACCCACTCTTTTGCTTGCATTTACTCTTCTTGATTTACATAAATGAGCTTCCCAACAAGTCACAAACAGGATGACTACACCTTCTCCCACCACTACCTCCTGTAATTGGATACCTCGCTCCCCTTCCTGGACCTCAGCGTCTCCATCTCCGACAACTGACTCAACACGGACATCTATTTCAAACCCACCGACCCCCACAACTGCCTGGACTATACCTCATCTCAACCACCCTCCCGTAAAAATGTGACCCTTTACTTCCAATTCTTCCATCTCCGTTGTATCTGCTTCCAGGAGTAGTAATTCCACATCCCAGATGGCCTCCTACTTCAAGGACCACAATTTCCCCTCCCATGTGATCAACAATGCCCTCCAGCACATCTCCTTCACTTCCTGCACCTCCGCCCTTGAACCCCATCCCTCCAACCACATCAAGGATAGAACCATCGTGGTCCTCACCTTTCACAACTCCAATCTCTAGATATAGCGCCATTTCCACCACCTAAGATCAAACCCCACCACCAGAGATATATTTCCCTCCCTACTCCTATTGGCATTCCACAGAGACCATTCCCCCCACAACTCCCTCATTAGGACCACACCATCCACCAACCCATCCTCCACTCCTGGCATCTTTCCTTGCTACCATAAGAAGTGTAAAACCTGCGTCCACACCTCCCCCTCACCTCATCCAAGGGCCCAAAGGATCCTTCCACATCTGGCAGAGATTTTCCTGCACATCCAAACGCCTCACCTACTGTATCCGTCACTCTCGATGTGGTCGCCTCTACATCGGAGAGATAGGACGCCGCCTTGTGGAATGTTTCAGGGAACACACGCACCAACAACCCCACCGCCCTGTGGCCAACCATGTCAACACCGCCTCCCACTCCACCATGGACATGCAAGTCCTGGGCCTCCTCCACTGACAAATCCAAGCCATCCAACGCCTGGAGGAAGAATGCCTTATCATCTGCCTTGGGACCCTTCAACCACACGGCATCAATATCGACTTCACCAGTCTCCTCATCACCACCCCCCCCAATGCCCCCATTTCATCCCACTTCCAAACCTCCAACTCGGCACCATCCTCTTGATCTGTCCCACCTGTCCATCTTCCTCCCCACCTATCAGATCCACTCTCTGCTCTGACCTATCACCATCAACCTCCACTGGAATCTACCTATCACCTTCCCAGCTACCTTCCCAACACCCCCACCCCAAACCAACACCCACCCTGACCCTCCTATTTATCTCTCAGCCCCCTTCCCCCCCCCCCCCCCCCCACCACCACCACCATCACCCCTCCCACCCCCTCACCACATTCCTGATGAAGAGCTTATTCCCGAAACATCAATTCTCCTGCTCCTCGGATGCTGCCTGACGTGCTGTGCTTTCCCAAAGACCACTAATGGGTGAGTAAGTGGCTTAAGTATCAGGAAAGAATTAACATCATGTCAATTAACTGTGAGATGATTGTTTGGAAGTGTAAAAACAGCAGGGATGATGGGAGTGGGCATTCAAAGCTGAAAAAGGCTTTGCCAAGTGCACCAACAACAAAAAAGCTTGACTAACAGATAGGTTTAAGTTGTATAATCCAAATCTCTGACAGGTAGACAAGCAACTATGTCTGGAGTTCCAGCTTAATAGCAATCATCAGTTGGATTTCCACATTTAGCAGATTACATCTAAAGCAAACAGAGTTCTTGGATTTCTGAGGACAAATCTTTGGCATTGCCACAAATATGTCAAACTCAACAAACGTCCGTTCATTCAGTCCTGATGTGTGCAAGTTATTTAAGGGATCTTTGTATGATGAAAAAGATAAATAAGATTGAAGAAATCCAAAAACATTGAAGACATCCAACTCTGCATGGATTGGTATTAGACATATCCCAGGGTCACGTAGATTGATCAATGATTTGGGATTGGAATCATTACAGCAAAGGAGGGAGCAAAGCCAACTGACCATGACCTAGACAATGCATTGATGGGAACTGCTTTCTGGCAATGAAGAACCATTATATCTGTGCAAACTACAAAGACCAGTTGTTTCTAAGAAATGGACGGAATCTTCCCATTTGTAGGCAAAGTGTTTTGTCGAGTTAGTCTCATTGCGTCAGCCCTGGTTTGAAGCATCATTTTAAACATGCTTCCTCACATAATCTTCCACTCATCACCTCGCCAATTTGCAAACGGGTTCTTTCTCGGGGGATTGCGTGGCTGATGAGGCAGAACTGCTGAGACCTTTTGGGTTTCACCCCTCTGATGTCACATTCAAAGCTCAGCTGCACATAATTCAGATGTAACAAACACGAGACTGGACGTCCCACTCAGCCAATATCACTGAGGACATGGCTCAGAGGAAAGAAAGGCTCAATCCCCTTCCCATTGTGTGGTGTTGGATGAGGTGTTGGAGTGAAGAGGGCAGTTTTTTTTCTAAGTTGGTGGCCACTGAAGGACATAGCCAATTGGATACAGATTGCAGCCTGGATCAGTGCCGTGTCCTGGGTGAACTGGGGTGCCCAGCAGTGCAGGAAAGGTTTCAATAATGCTCTGCATTTCACCAGGATAGGTGCCACCACTTCTCCCTGTGACCTCTCATACTCACAGGACAAACACTCACCTTGGCTCACAGACTACAATGTCACTATTGTATGCCATGATGTGGAAGTGCCGGTGTTGGACTGGGGTGGACATAGTTAAAAATCACACAACACCAGGTTATAGTCCACCAAATTTAGATTAGATTAGATTACATTACAGTGTGGAAACAGGCCCTTCGGCCCAACAAGTCCACACCGACCCGCCGAAGCGCAACCCACCCATATCCCTACATTTACCCCTTACCTAACTCTATGGGCAATTTAGCATGGCCAATTCACCTGACCTGCACATCTTTGGACTGTGGGAGGAAACTGGAGCACCCAGAGGAAACCCACGCAGACACGGGGAGAACGTGCAAGCTCCACACAGTCAGTCGCCTGAGGCGGGAATTGAACCCGGGTCTCTGGCGCTGTGAGGCAGCAGTGCTAACCACTGTGCCACCGTGCCGCCCATTTATTTGGAAGTACTAGCTTTTGGAGCACTGCTCTTTCATCAGGTAACTAGTGGGGCAAGATTACAAGCACACATACACACACTCTTTCATGCTCATACACTTAAGCAGACCCTCTCTCATACACACGATATCTCTCAGACACACACACATACAATCTGCACACTCTCATCCACGCACACACCATGTCACAGGCTTTTACGCCACCACGCTCACAAACGCAATCTACCAAGCACACACACATACACTTGCATGCATGCACACACACACTCACATGCACACTCACACGCACACACTCACGCTCTCACCCCCACACACTCTCTCTCTCTCCTTCACACACACACACACACACACACACACACACACACACACACACACACACACACACACACACACACGTCTATCGGTGCAGATTTGTATTTGCAGATACATTCTATTTTGTTCAAAAAGCGCACAACCTGTAGGCAGTCAGTCCGCATAACATTTTATAAATTCTTACTTTGGAAATAGATTCAAGATTGGGATACAGACAGACTCTCACTCACACTTTTGATGCATTGTTTATAAAACTTTAAGTTATCTCAGGAATGTGACTTGAAAGAAATTTTGGGATTTTTATATTAACGGCAACCCATTCTAAAAGATGGAAGACTTAACAGTAATCTAGGTTTGTTCAAAATATATCATATCAGTTGCATGACTCTATGATCTTTTGCTATAGATTCTGTATCTTATGATCCTGCCCCACTAATTACCTGATGAAGGAGCAGCACTCTGAAAGCTAGTACTTCCAAATAAACCTGTTGGACTATAACCTGATGTTTTGTGAATTTTAATTATTGCATGCAACATTTCCACACAATAGCTTTCACGAATAAGGTTGGGGTAAAGGCTAGGGTTTTTAAGTTCTGTAATCCAATTCTCTGACAGGTAGATAAACAACTAACAAGTTCCCAAATTGTCTATCCTTCCAGCCCTCTGTGCTTCCAACTCACTCCATAGGCACCTCACCATATCTCCATTCACAGCTCTTCCATTGACTTCAATCATACACAATCCCATCCCTTGTCTCATTGTGAGGAAAAACGTCCAGGAACAGAGTTGAAGGATGCTGGATTGGTGATCGGGAGGGTGGCGGATACCACGGTCATCGCTTTCACGAGGGAGGACATTCTTTACTGAACTGAAGAAGGGCACGGCCGCTCGAGTGGAAATGGAGTTACCTCAATGAGAAACCAACTTAGCAAGCCTCATTGCGTTGTGCTGCTTTCTTGTTGCTACTAGTGCGAACTCACTTTTGATCGAGCCAGGCTGTTATGCGTCTTTAACAGTTAATTCTGTCTCTTTTCTCTTGCAAGCACTGACAGTGACCAGAGAACCTACACCAGGAAAAGACCAGCATTGCAGACCCTCAGCCCTACCGCCATTTCTGATGAGGAAGCCACTCAAAGGTCTGTACTCTTGAGCTGAGTGACTTACACTTTGATAAGCTCTCGTTCTAAGTGAGCACATCACTGACTCATGGGTGGTTGAGGAAGAAAGACCTCAGATTGCTGACACAGACAGGACTGACAGAAACCAAGCAAATGCTCAGAACCCAGGTAAAAGATGGATCTCTGTCCATCGCCATTAATTAATTTATCCAACTTCAAAGGCAGGTGCAGGAATTGTAAGAGGTAGCCGGATAGAAGGATGAAGGAGTCCACCAATGTTTACTGCACTGTGCTGGTGCTGAAATTCCTGGGTCTGGGTGTTTCCATGTACAGGCTAGTGGCTGCAGCGGTGAGCCAGATCTAGCACATACAGTATCTATAGAAAGTGCACACAACTTACATTTCATCACTTAGCCAAAGGTGCTTAGCACTAATGGCAAGGAATGAGGGGAACAAGGGACATCAGCCTCTCTCTAGCTGCCCCCTTCCTTTCACAGGGTCAGTAGTTCAGCAGGGTCCCATAACGAGCAGCAGTGACAGACTCACCACCCTCCTCCATCTCCCCCATGACCAAGATCCTGAATCCTGCAACAGTTCAAGCCAAGGAGGGTGAGGCTATACCTGGGCAGAATGCTCACAGTAGGCTTGGGCCCTCTAGGCTTGAAGACATCCAGGACATCTGAGCAAGTCTTTAAAGACATTAAAGGGTGTTTATAATACAATTTTTACGTGTGTATAGATCAATCTCATGTATAAGTCGACTCCTTATTTTGGCCAAGAAATCTGGCATTTTTCATATAACTCATGTATAAGTTGACCCTAGCTTTTCAGGGGTCTCTTCCTGACCATATTTGCAGCCTTAAAGGGCATGATTTGCACACTTTTGATTTAAATGCAATAGCTGCATCATCACGTTACACGTACCAATATATATTTGTGCAACACAATTTTCAAATTGTTAAATTGAATGTTGAAAACTACATATATACTGTATGTGTATGCATACATATATACTGTATATATTTATTTATGTAATATTTACATACATATATTTGAGCCATGCATGCAAATAGTTACAATATGTTATGGCAGCCCTTGACCTTGTCTTTCCGCTGTTGCCTCAGTTTCTTAGAAATAGGTGGTGCATACTTTTGTGCTCTGAACATATTGTAAAGCTCCCCCAAATCTTTCTGACAAAATAGCATCATGAAGAAGCAAGTATACAGCATAGTTTAAATTAAACGTTATTGAAATTGCCAAGAAGAACAACAATCGCGTAGCTGCAAGGGAGTTCTGTCTTTCTGAAAAATAATTGTTTGAGATTGGAGGGAAAAGCCACACCGTTAAAGGCTATGCCAAAACAGAATTATGCAAACTGAGAAAAACCGAACAAGTGGCCACAACCAGAAGAAAAGATTGCTGACTGGGCTAATCAGTGTCAGCAGAACGAAAGCATATACTCGACAATATATAAGAATATGCGGCAAAAATGAAGCAAAACTAGATGGATTCAGTGATTTCAACGACAGTGCTGGATGGGGCAGTAGGTTCATAAAGACATATGATTTCGTGCTTCGACAGAAAACCAAGATTGCCCAACGCCTACCAGCAGAACTTGATGACAAGTTAATCGAGTTCCATCACTTTGTAGTCAGAAGTCGGAAGAAAAACAGGTGCAGGCTCTCGCGCATCGGCAATATGGACAAAGCCCCAATGAATTTTGATATGCCGGGAACAGAACTGTGGTTAGGATTGGAGCAAAACCAGTTTGGTTAAGACTACTGGCCGTGAAAGGAGTCGATTCACTGTGGTATGTGGTTGTATGGTAGATGGAACAAAGTTAAAGCCTGCGGTGATTTTTAAGCAGAAAACTCTGCCCAGACAGAAATTTCTGAAAGGTATTGTTGTCTTTGTCCATGAGAAAGGGTGGATGGATGAAGGTGGCTGCAAGACTTGCGTTAGAGAGGTCTTGAATACGTGACTTAGAAAGGAAAACAGAAACTTACTGGTTTGGGATAGGTTCAGATCACACAGGGTGAAAAGTGTTATCGGTGAACTTCGAGCCAAAAATACTGACATTGCAATGTTTCCTGGAGGCCTTATGAGCATGGTGCAGTCCCTGGATGTTAGCATCAATAAACCTTTTCAGGATTTAGTATGGAAGAAATGGGATGATTGGATGCAAGAAGGGGAGAAAAGCTTCACAAAGGGTGTCAACATACGTGCTCCATTAGTTGCAACTGTCTGTGAGTGGATTGCTGAGTCCTGGAAGGAGATGAAAACTGAAATAATTGTTAAAGCCTTTAAAAATGTGGACTTTCTAAAGCCTTAGATGGTACAGATGATGTCTATTTATGGTCAGGTGGAAGTGATGACAAATCAATTGATGATCCTCTTGAGAGTGCAGATGAAAATGATCCATATGATGATTTGCTTGACCCAGACAACTGGAATGAATTATTCAGTGGTGCAACTGATGAGGACAGGGAATTTGAAGGATTCTCATAGAATTTTACATGTACTGGTAACTTTTGTTTTAAACAGCTATCCCATAATATTTGTGATATACGGTGAGAAGAGGTTTTTGCAGTGAATATTAGTTTTTTGACGTTAATGTTTATTGTATAGTATTAACAATTTCATGTGGTCTTTCTGTAATAAAATATTATCAGTCTTTTTATTTTGTTTTTACTGCTCCTCTGTTTTTATTTCATGAATTGTGTGTTGTATAAATACCCCTGGTAAATGGCCTGACCACCTGCTGGTATGCCTATTAACATTTATACATATGTGTAGACCTACATGCACTTTACTGGTAACTGGAATACGGTATGACAGTACTGTTCTACCATAGCAGGCAGAATGGAGACAGTTATTTTCCAGATAAATATTCAATAATGGCCATAATTCTTTTTCCTTTTGTTGTTTATTATTTTATATTGAGATCTGGCTCTTGTTTGTCCATTTTTTTGACTCATGCCGAGCATGAATTTCATCCCCTCAAAAACAATACCTCGTGTGTTAGACATCCCTCTAATTTCAGCATGAGAAACAGTCTTCAAAACTCGAACTATACATGAGTATACACGGTAATTTAAACACGCTTTCAAATTTGCAAATACATGTTCATTTGCATTATTAAAATATCTACTAATTTTCCCTGTCAGACCTAGTTATCACAGCCGAAGATGAGCAGCCTTGTTCAATATCCCAAAGATGAGAGACTCTGTAATTGCTAAGAATTGTTCATCTCTCACAAACAGCCAACTCATTGGTTACAGATAACTTTGAGAGTCAGGGATCTTTGAACCATGGTGACTGAGGCCAGGGCTGGGTGCTTGAATGTAGACAACTATGAGGCTAAATGCAACGTGAAGGGGAATGAACAGGGAACAAGGAAAAGATGCAGCACATGAAACCTTTTTAGCATTAGGTGTGCTAAAAATTTAACATGACTCCTTTTTAATCAAATGTTTCCATGTTATTTTAAGAACAGGTACAAAATTGTTAGTAGCCCCATAGCCTTAGCTGAGGTTCTACTGTTTGTTCATTTTAGTAGAAAGATAGACAACATAAGAACATAAAAACCAGGATCAGGAGTAGGTCCTCTGGCCCCTCGAGCCTGTTCCACCATTCAATACGATCATGACTGATCTCTTTGTGGACTCAGCTACCTGCCCTCTTACCGTATCCCTTAATTCCTTCACTGTTCAAAAAAAATCTACCTTCGCTTTAAAAATATTTACTGAAGTAGTGTCAAATCCTTCACTGGGCAAGGAGTTCCATAGATTTACAATCCTCCTCAATTCAGTCCTAAATCTGCTCCCCCTAATTTTGAGGCTATGCCCCCTTGTCCAATTTTCACCCACCAGTGGAAACATCCTCTCTACTTCTATCTTATCTCTTCCCTTCATAATTGTATATATTTCTATAAGATCCCCCCTGCCAACTCAATTCTTCTAAATTCCAATGAATATAAACCCAGTCTACTCAGTCTATCCTCATAAACCAACCCCATCAACTCCGAAATCAACCTAGTGAATCTCCCCTGCACCACTTCCAGTGCGAGACCAAAGCTGCACGCAGTACTCCAGGTGTGGCCTCACCTTTGCCCTGTACAGCTGCAACATAATCTCCCTGCTTTTAAACTCAATCCCTTTAGCAATGAAGGACAAAATTCCATTTGCCTTCCTAACTACTTGTTGTACCTGCAGACCAACCCTCAGTGATTCACGCACAAGGACACCCAGGTCCCTCTGCACAGCAGCACGCTGCAACTTTTTACTGTTCAAGTAATAATCCTTTTTACTGTTACTCCTATCAAAATGGATGACTTCACATTTATTAACATTGCATTCCATCTGCCAGACCTTTGCCCACTCACTTAAAGTATCTATGTTCCTCTGCAATGTTTCATAGCCCTCTGCACACTTTGCTCTGTCACTCATGTGGTCCCCAACTCCAAATCATTTTGGTAAATTGTGAATAATTGCGGTCCCAACACTGATCCCTGAGGCGTACGACTAGTTGCTGATTGCCAATCAGAATAGCACTCATTTATCCCCACTCTTTGCTTTCTACTAGTCAACCAATCCTCTATCTATGCTAATACTTTACCCATAATGCCATGCATCTTTATCTTATGTAGCATCCTCTTGTGCAGCACCTTGCCGAAGGCCTTTTGGAAATCTAGGTATACCACATCCACTGGGGTCCCCATTGTCCACCTTGCTTGTACTGTCTTCATAGAGTTCCAAAAGAGTAGTTGAGCATGACCTGCCCATCATGAACCCAATACTGTGTCTGCCCAATGGGACAATTTCTATCATGATGCCTTGCTATTTCTTCATTGGTAACAGACTCAAACATCTACCCCACTACAGAGATTAAGCTAACTGATAATTCCCCATCTTTTGTCTACCTCCCTTTTTAAACAGTGGTGTCATATTTGCTGTTTTCCAATCTGCTAGAATTGCTCCAGAGTCTAGTGAATTTTGTAAAATTACCACAAGTGCACTTGCTAGTTCTCCTACCATCTCTTTTAGTACCCTGGGATGCATTCCATCAGGGCCAGGAGACGTGTCTACCCTTAGTTTGCCCAACACTACCTCTTCTGTAATAATGATTGTTTCCAGGCCCTCACCTACCTTTGTCTCTTTGTCAATTACTGGCATGTTATTAGTGTCCTCCCCTGTGAAGGCCAACACAACATACCTGTTCAATGCCTTAGCCATTTCCTCATATCCCATAACTAAATCCCCTTCTCATACTCTAAACGATCATTGTTTACTTTAGCCAATCTTTTTTGTTTTATATATTTGTAGAAACTTTTGCTATCTCTCTTTATGTTCTGTGCTAGTTTTTTTTTCTCATGTTCTATCTTACTTTTCTTTATAGCTCTTTTTTTGGCTTCCTGTTGACCTTTAAAGTTTTCCCAATCTTCTAGTTTCCCGCTGATCTTATCCATTTTGTATGCCTTCTCTTTCAATTTGATAGCTTCTCTTATTTCCTTAGACACCCATGGCAGATTACCCCTTTTCCTACAGTCCTCCCTTTTCACTGGAATATACTTTTGCTGAGGAATTTGAAAAAAATTGCTTTGAAAGTCCTCCACTGCTGATCAACTGTCCCACCATAAAGATTTTGTTTCCGGTCTACTTTCACCAAGTCCTCCCTCATCTTATTGTAGTCTCCCCAGTTGAAGCACAGGGCCCTGGTATTGTTTTTGTACCTTCACACTCTCCATCTGTATTCTAAATTCAACCATACTCTGATTGCTCCTTCCAAGAGGATCCCTGAGTATGAGGTCATTAATTATTCCTGATGAAGGGCTTATGCCCGAAACGTCGATTTGCCTGCTCCTCGGATGCTGCCTGACCTGCTGTGCTTTTCCAGCGCCACACTCTCAACTCTGATCTCCAGCATCTGCAGACCTCACTTTCTCCTCATTAATTATTCCTATCTCATTACACAGGACCAGATCTAGGATAGATTGCGTCCTCCTCGGTTCCATTACATACTGTTCAAGAAAACTATCGCAGATACACTCAATGAACCCCTCCTCAAGGCTACCCTGACCTACCTGCTTCGACCAGTTGACATGTAGATTAAAATCCCCCAAGATAATTGCAGCATCATTTTTACAGACCTTAGTTATTTCTTTGTTTATTGCCCGCTCCAATGTGATGTTATTATTTGGTGGCCTACAGACTACACCTATCAGTGATTGAAGTTTTGCTACTTGCTTTATACACCTGATGAAAGGAGAATGTTCATTTATAAAAATAGAAGGTAAGTAGAAAACAGTGGATCCGTATTTCATGCAGTTAACAGGATTGATTGCTGCTTGATTAGCGCCAATCACCAGCTTCAAGATTCACAATCTCCACCACTCACAAATCATACCATCTATAATATACACTGCAGTAACTTGCCAAGGCTCTTTCGATAACACCTTCCAAACTTACAACCCTGACGGCCTGAAAGGATGAGGGCAGAAGGTGCATGGGAACACCACCACTTGTGAGCTTCCTTCCAAGCAACAGAACACCCTGGTCTGAAACGATATGGTTCTTCCTTCATGTTGTGTGATCGAGAACCTGGAGCTCTCTCCCTAACAGCACCATGGAGTACCTTCATGAAGGCAGCTAAACATCACATTTTCAACTGTGATTAGGTGTAGGCAATAAATTCTGTACTAATCAACAGCACCCACAACAAAGAAAGAATATTAAAAAATAGGAGTTTTCACGTTGACCAGAGTCTGAATGCAATTACTATCCTTCCCAGTTTACTCCGAGTGTCTCCACTGTTTAATATTCCCAAATTCCTTCATCATTTTTTGCCTTCAATTTAATAGAAATTTAAATCAATGAGGTTTTAGGCATAAAATCTCACAAAATATCTGCTAACAGAAAAAGAAAAACGTCAGGGACATCTAATTTGAAATCAGTAACATCATTTCCAACCTCACAGAATGCAGCGATTAATGTAGGATATGCCAGGCTCACTTCCCATGAGATCCCACAGTTGATTCACAGCATTTGTAACTGCCAGCGACCCCATAGAATTTTTGTGCAAAATCTTATATCCTGTATCTTATCCCTGTGAGACTCAGTTACTACACAGTCATTATTTATCCTCATCTACCGGAACATCTGCTCCTTGTCTAACATTTAATTTCCACACCATTACAGTCAAACAATGCTTTTACATCAGTAGGTAATGGAGTGCATTCTCTGAGAAAACAGAGAGAGCAATTTATTATCCTCATTTAAGATGGCCTACAGCAGGAACTGTAGATCTTAATTCTAAAATAGGCTTTGAATATTGAACTTCTTATGCAGAGACTGATTAGCAAGGTTAGATCTCATGGAGTCCAGGGAGAACTAGCCATTTGGATACAGAACTGGCTCAAAGGTAGAAGACAGAATGTGGTGGTAGATGGTTGTTTTTCAGACTGGAGGCCTGTGACCAGTGGAGTGCCACAAGGATCGGTGCTGGGCCCTCTACTTTTTGTCATTTACGTAAATGATTTGGATGAGAGCATAAGAGATACAGTTAGTAAGTTTGCAGATGACACCAAAATTGGAGGTGTAGTGGACAGCGTAGAGGGTTACCTCAGATTACAACAGGATCTTGACCAGATGGGCCAATGGGCTGAGAAGTGGCAGCTGGAGTTTAATTCAGATATTTTTGGATTTTGGGAAAGCAAATCTTAGCAGGACTTATACACTTATTGGTAAGGTCCTAGGGAGTGTTGCAAAGAGACCTTGGAGTGCTGGTTCATAGCTCCTTGAAAGTAGAGTCACAGGTAGATAGAATAGTGAAGAAGGCGTTTAGTATGCTTTCTTTTATTGGTCAGAGTATTGAGTACAGGAATTGGGAAGTCATGTTGCGGCTGTACAGGACATTGGTTTGGTAACTGTTGGAATATTGTGTGCAATTCTGGTCTCCTTCCTATTGGAAAGATGTTGTAAAACTTGAAAGGGTTCAGAAAACATTTACAAGCCTATTGCCAGGGTTGGAGGATTTGAGCTATAGGGAGAGGCAGAACAGGCTGGGGCTGTTTTCCCTGGAGCGTCGAAGGCTGAGGGGTGACCTTATAGAGGTTTACAAAATTATGAAGGCCATGGATAGGATAAATAGACAAAGTCTTTTCCCTGGGGTAGGGGAGTCCAGAACTAAAGGACATCGGTTTAGGGTGAGAGGGAAATGATACAAAAGAGACCTAAGGGGCAACTTTTTCATGCAGAGGGTGGTACAGGTATGGAATGAGATGCCAGAGGAAGCGGTGGAGGCTGGTACAATTGCAACATTTAAGAGGCATTTGGATGGGTATATGAATAGGAAGAGTTTGGAGGGATATGGGCCAGTTGTTGGCAGGTGGGATTAGATTGGGTTGGGATATCTGGTTGGCATGGACGGGTTGGACTGAAGGATCTGTTTCCATGTTGTACACTCTATGACTCTGTGACTCTATGGACTGTGGATACTCAAAATAATAAAAAAATAGAAGTTGCTTGAAAATCTCAACAGGACTGGCAAAATCTGTGAAGAGAAATCAGAGTTAACATTTTGGATCTGTTGACCCTTAATCCGAACTGATGGTAGCTAGGAAAATGTTTTTTTTATGCAGGAGGTAGGGTGGAAGGAGGAGTAAGGAGTAGGTGGAGATAGAGCAAAAAGAGAGAAAAGAACAGTTGGACAGACAAGGGAGTGGATAACAACCAACCCAGGAGAATGAATAACTGTTAATGAGGACGATGAGTGGTTAACAACGGTTTGTGTGTAATAGCAGACCATGTACTAACAAGGCCTGGTGTGTTGGGATTAGGGTAAGGACAAGGGAGAAGGTGCTGCAAGCCCTGAAATTATTGAATTTGATATTGAGTCCAGAAGACTGGAGAGTTCCCAAGTGGAAAATGAGGTATTGTTCTTCCAGCTTGCACTGAGCTTCACTGGCGTACTTCAGTAAGCCTGAGACAGAGATGTTGGTCATGAAACAACCTGGTTTATTGAAGTGGCAGGCAACTGGAAGCTAAGGGCCTTTTTTGCAGACAGAACGTAGGTGTTCTGCAAAGCGGTCACCCAGTCTCTCCTTGTTTCCCCAGTGTAGAGGAGACTGGATTGAGAATGGTCAGCACCTCTATCTCCAATAATTGTTTACTCCTTGTCCCCTGTCCCCACCCTATCTTCTGCACAAAAAACAGCCTTTTCCTAGCTACTATCGGTTCTGAAGAAGGGTTGTTGGACCCGAAACATTAACTCTGATTTCTCTCCATCGATGCTACCAGCCCTACTGAGATTTTTCAGCACCATCTGTTTATGTTTCCTGTATCACCTTGTGCTCTGAGTTTTAACGCTGGAGTTGGAATGTGAGATGTTATCCAGACAGATTAAAGGTGCTGGAAAGTCCTTCAGCTGAAACACTGGGACAGATTTTTCCTAAGTTGGGTCAACATGGAAGCCCTTCAAAAATGGTGGGCAAGCCCTTAGTCTGGCATTCCCAACCCTACTCCAGACTTTTCCATTTCGAAGAATGACTTTTAAAAGTACGAGTTGTTTCACTCCAGAACTCCTGACCTGTCCGACTCAACTTCTGAGAAAGGTATTGATCTACACCTCCACAGTGTTCATCGAGTCCGGCCAAATTTTGCAAGATTGTGGTTTACAGAGATGTTGTGAACCATAGTCCCAGTGAAGGAAATTTGATGTTAAATTCAAAATATCCCTGTCATGATCCCATTCCAGGCTCTGTCACTTCCATACTCCTTCACTTACTATATTATATAGAAGCAAGGTCTCTTATAGTCAACGTTTTATCACAGGATCCCTACAGTGTGGAAGTAGGCCATTTGGCCCATCAAGTCCACACCGACCCTGTGAAGAGCATCCCACACAGACCTGACCCCTTACCCTAACAAGCCACCTTTACCATGGTTAACCCATCCCTGAACACCATGGACAGCTTCGCCTGGACAATCCAACTGCCCTGCAGTTCTTTGGACTGTGGGAGGAAACTGGAATGCCTGGAGGAAACCCACAGACAAAATGTGCAAACTCCACACAGATAGTTGCCCAACGCTAGAATCAAATCCCGGGTCCCTGATGCTGTGAGCAGTGGTAGTCACTGAGCCACTGTGCCAACCTTATGTATAAAAATCTTTCAATAAAGGGATTAATTCAATATTGTGCATTATTTTAAAAATTCCATTCACTGCAGGCCAATATTATTGTCAATCATCCAGACCCTTGGAGATGTTGACAGTTGTAACCTCAAGGCACTTGCAAGCAGTTAAGTCTGTGTAAATAAACATTATGAAATAGACAGCAGAGATCAGGATTGTGAGGAGTCAAGTGCTTCAAGACAGTAATGGTGGGCAGGGCTCTTAATCAAGCCTCCCTTTTGCATTTTTATAGGCAAAGAGCACAGAAGTGTCATGTATTTGCACAAGAGGTCTTGGGCTGGTGTGGAGGGTGTTTGAAGTTGCATGGATGTAGAATAGGGGCTGTGTTGGGAGGGCGAGGGAATTTCAGGATGAGGGAATTTCAGGGTGAGGGTAGAAGGGTCTTTCTATTTGTTTTAACATCTGGGCGTGCACAGATCCTTATGAACAACCTGCGGCCACATTTAGTGACATGCGCCTGAAGTTTTTCCAGAAGTAAGATCCTACCTTTGGAGTCAGGATTTCCTCAGGAGCATATGCAAAAGCAGGAATTTTTCCATCTCCTGTCATCTGCCTTAAGGATAGAAATATGGCCAATTAACTCGGATTTGATGTCAATATATACTGCCTGATCTGCTGAGTATTTTCAACATTTCTTGTTTTTTTTTGTAATTCCTTATTTATTTGTTCTTCCTTCTCTTCCGACAGGCTGTATTCTGCAAATACTATATGATACTAGATATGATCGAGTGATTTCCAAAGACCTCGCTCATGTTATTATTCTTAATTTTTAGTGCAGAAGTGTGAAGTGATACATTTTCATTGGTAAAATAAGTGGTTGTAACCTCAACCAGAAGGTACACTTCTAAAGGAACACAAAAAGCTGGAGACATGATTCAAAAGATCGAAGATGGCACGGCAGGTTAAGTAACATGGATAAACGTTATCTGGGATCCGAAACTTTATGAACAGAGACATGCAGTAAGATTTTCGTGTGGAATTGAAAAAATGTAAAGCAGACCCTTTTGCAGCTTCTGAAATGTCAGCTGGACTCCATTTTTGCCTTTGGAAGGGCAGGGAGGCAGCAGATTTTGAAAGCTACTAAGCCACATGGGAGGTGTGTGGCGACAGAGGTGGTTTGATTGGAAGGTCCACATCAGTGTTTGCAAACAGCAGCGCAGCTCTTCTTAATGTTCTTCACCCCTTCCTCCTTGATCCACTGCCCATTGCCAAGCCTTCTCCAAACCTTCTAAACTTTTCCGCCATCTCATATGTGCCATGCTCACCCCGTGCCTCTCAATGCCCCTTCCACACCACAATATATCAGCCATTGCCACTTACCCAGTATTCAGACTAGGGTGTTCTTAAGTTGCCTTTGAAATGGATATTTTTTAAAAAGGTCTGGAAATCTAATAAAAGTGTCATTCCAACACATTTCATACTGAAAACAAAATGTTAGTCATTAAAACAAACATGTATTCACTTAATAACCTCTTAAAACTTAGAAACAAAATGTGAAAGGAGCCCTTCCACAGATAAAGTGTTCATAAGCTTAGAAGCTCAACAAAGCAGTCATAATGGGCTCAGCTATTGAATAAAACTTACAATATCTGTACCATGTGGGCTATTGAATCTGATATAAGATCGGGTTGGATATTATGCAGCTCACCAGGTGTGTTTTTGATGAGGGTGGCACATAAAAATAGGGCACGTACCCACCCATCACCTTCTCACCACCTATGAGCTCAATCCCAGAATACAGAGGATGGTATACATAAATAAATAAAGGCTCAATGGAACTTATTAAAAACTCAGTTGACCCTAATATTACATTGCTTATGCCATAATGCAGTGGCCTGGCAGATGGTCAGGAATGGATATTCCATTTTTACATCTTTGTAATACTGCGACATGGCAGGCAGTCACTATGTTCTGGGAGGATGGCCTCTGTGTATCCTCCCCAGAATTTAGCACCCTTAACCCTTCCTTCGTCCCACAAGGACTTTAAAGCCTAACTGCTCACCCATCTTGCCCCAGTCCATAAAGCCAGGAAGCAAGAGGCAATTAGATTTTAAGGCTCCCAATCTCATTCTCACCTCCACAGGGAGGCAAACATCTAAATCAAGGGGAACTGCAGTAAGACTGTGGGGGTGAACACTGTTTCAGCTTCAATTAGAATCCTGTGTCCCATTCTGGGCATCACACTTTCGAAAGTGGAGGCTTCAGTGAGGGTGGAGAAAGTGTTTCCAATAAAGGTTTCAGAGATGAAAGATTTCAGTTATGATGCTACATTGATCCTCTGGGAAATATTATTGAAGATTGAGAAGACATTTTATCGAAGATTTCCAGTGTGGAGTGTCTGCAGGTCCATGACTTAGGAAAGGACTGCAATGTTTAACTTTTAACTGTATTTCTTTATTTTTTAGGGAAGAACTGTAGTGTTGAACTTGTTAACTTATCTCTTAATTTTTCAATTTTGTACCCAGGTACCTTTGTATCGAAGGTGGCGCTGGGAATGGTGACATTGTACACTGTTCAACACTGTACTCCTGTATCCTTGTACTTCAGTACTGGTGACAATAAAACCAAAATCTAAACCTAATATCATGAGGGTTAGTAGTAAATAGAGAAAAGATAACTATTGTTTTCCACTGGTGGATGGGTTGCGCTTCAGAGAACACTGTTTTGAAGTGATTACCAAGCAAAACAAAGGCATACAAGGAAAATCTTATTTTGATGCAAGTGGTGAGGATCCAGAAGGTTCTACCTGAGAAATTGGTGGAAGCTTTCACGTGGGAATTGGATACGCATGTGGAGGGAGAGGTTTGCAGGGATACGGGAAAAGGGCAAGAGAACTGGCTCATGGGTAGGAAACAGTGATTGGGGATGTGGGGATCTTTTTTCGGTTGGTCACACATGACCATTGGGATTAGAGCTGGAGTCACAACTGTTCCAAATATACATTAATGACCTGGAAGAAGGAAGTGAACACACTGTAACCAAATTTGTAGATGACACCAACATAGGTGGAAATGCAGAGGGATACGTGGAGTTCATAGAGAGAAATTGAAAGCTTATGTAAGTGGGCAAAATGTTGTCAAATGGCGTATAATGTAGGCAAAGTTGTTCAGTCTGGAAGGAACAATAAAATGACAGAATGTTATTTTTCCACATGGAAAAGCAGAATTTTAAAGATTACAGAATAACAGAATATTGGAATAAAATAACTGTCGAAATCTGCAACACAAAGGGACTTGGGGTACTTGTGTACAAACTAGAGGTGTAGCAGGTAATCAGGACGGGGTTGGAGCATCAGGAGTAGGGACGTCTCACTGCAACAGTACAAGGCGCTGGAGAGACCACATCTGCATTTCTGTGACCTGTTTTGGACCCCTTAAGAAAAGATATCATTTCACTGGAGGCAGTTCAGAGAAGGTTGGTCCTGTTATGGGGGGATTGTTGTATGAGCAAAGAGAGACAGGTTGTGACTCGACTCTCTGGAGTTCAGAAGATGTGAAGTGATGTTATTGAAACATATAGGATTTCTAAGGGGCTTGACAGGGTAAATGCTGAGAGAATGCTTCCCCTCATGGGAGAGTCTAGGGGCAGATGGCCTGGTCTCAGAGTAAAGGGGTGCCATTATAAGACTGAGATGAGGGGGAATGCCTTCTCTTAGAATGTGGTGAGTCCTTGGAGCCCCCTTGCCTCAAAGAGCTGGGGAGCAGAGTCCTTGTGTGTACTTAAGGCTGCAATTAACAGATTTTTGAATAATGGGAGAATCAAGGAATAAAAAACACAAGTAGTGTGGATGCTGAAAATCAGAAACAAAAACAGACATTGCTGGAAAAGCTCAACAGGTCTGGCAGCATCTGTGGAAAGAAATCAGAATTAAAGTTTCGGGTCCAGTGACCTTCCTCAGAACCCATCCTTCATAAGGAATAATGGATCAGCCATGATCCCATTGAATGGCAGACAGACTCGATGGACCAAATGGCCTACTCCCGGTCTTATCGTTAATGGTCTTATGGCAGAAGAGTGGGATTAACTGATTTGCTCATGCTGAGAGTTGCTGAAATGGCAAGTGACTATTACTGTTCTATACTTCTTTGTAGAAGTGGCAGCTGATGTAAATATTTGAAGCTGTTACCAATTGGACAATTTGAAAGAAGTACTCAGCTGGCTTTGTTGTTCCCCCCCCCCCCTCCCTCAGCTCCCACCCCACCCTGACCCTCTTATTGTTTTGGAAATACAGACTGTGTCAAGACATAGAGAGATGGAGCCACAGATAGCTCATATAAAAACAAAAAGATGCAACATCCCCATTAAACCACATCAAGGTCTGGGGAGGAACAAAGAAGTAGGCTAGGAGGAAGCTGCATATCTGAACACTGGTTAAAACAATAGGAATGTCTTGTAAACGAGCAATTATTTGTTGTTCGGCCAACAAAAACACACATAAAACATTACATTAGTAGCAGTGGGATACTGCATATCTACATTTTGAGACAAGTTGAAACATCACTTTGTTAAAGTGCTTATCATCCTGATCTCTCAGGTCAAGTCAATGATGCAAGGCAAAAGCAAACTCTTAACGACTGTGACTTTTTAAAGAATAATCTTTTCATCCAAATGGCAACAGGCAACATTACTTGCTTAAGTGGGCATTGTCTCTTACAATTTCACATCAGCATCATTATCTTTTTAAGAAGCAGAATCACTGCGGATGCCAACATTGTCCTGCTCCTCTCACCAACGAGATTTCGGTTCCTATCTCTTTTCTTCTTCACCAACATTAACTTCATTGTCACGGCTGGTGTTTGACCAGGTATTTGCTAAAACCCATTTCCACAGCCACTTCACCTTCCTCAGTGACTCCCTCCAGCTCAGACTCACCCCACGTCGATTCCAACTCAACTTTCATCCCTTGTACCTGTGATCCACCAAGATCACAGGTATCTCTATGATGTTCAATGTTGCACAGACAGTTGCACTCGCTGTACGCTGAGATCCACACTCAGTGCCATATGATATCACATGCACTCTCTCCACCTCTCTCTCTAACAGCACTGCTTCACGTTGGCTTAAGGTTGCACCAGTCCCCAGTTCCACTTCACCTTCCAGCTCATTCGCCACGATAACAAGAAACCTTTTCTTTTCCTTTCAGGCATCAAGGCCCACAAGATGCAACAGCTCAGAGGTACCCATGGCCCTCCGGCACTTTCCTCCCCTCCCTTTCCCTCTGACTCCATCCTCTCCCCCAACCTCACTTCCTGTCCGATATTCACCATCCCTCCTGACCTTCCCCTCTCCATCGCTGCATGTTCTGTACTCAGCAAAGGTCTCAGCTTTATCCCTCTGCCTTCCCACCTTAAGGAATTTCGGGCACAACATGGTATCAAACTCTTGTTCCATTGTCTTCACCTCTGTGCCCATTTCTTTGGACAAGAGTCCTCTCCCCTTCCCACAGACCCCCTTCACCCAGCTCCAACACTCTCTCTCCACCTGGATCCCTCCTTCTGGCCTTTTACCTGAATTCGATTTGTTCGGCGAGAGCTGGCAATGTGACATTGCTCGCTTCAATTTCTCTGCCTCCCTCACCCACTGCAAGCTATCTCCCTTCAAACTGACTGCACTCCCTGTGCTTAGATCCAACCCTGACTTTGTTATTAAGCCTGTGGATAAGGGTGATGCTGTTGTTGTCGGACACACTGAGCTTTATAATGCAGAGGCTGAGCACCAGCTCTCAGATACCTCCTCCTGTCACCCCCTGGACCATGTCCCCTACCATGGTACATCAGGCCATTGTATCAACTACAGTCACTGACCTCATTTCATCTGGTGATCTCTCCCCCTCTCCCCCACTGCCTCCAAGCTGATACCCCCCAGCCCCATACAGCTCGCTTCTACCTCCTCCCGAAAATCCACAAACAGGACTGCCCGGGCCCACCCAATGTTTCAGCCTGCTCCTGCCAACCGAGCTCATCTCTCCCGGTCCAGTCCTTGCCCACGCACATCTGGGATTCCTCTGACACTTTACACCAGTTTCGGAATTTCCCGTTTGCAGGCTCCAGCCGCCTCCTCTTTCCCAACGACGTTCAATCACTTTACACATCCCTCCCCCACCAGGACAATCTCAGGGCCCTCTGCTTCTTCCTGGAGCAAAGGCCTGATCCATTCACAACGACTGACCACCCTCCCCTGCCCAGCCGAGCTCATCCTCGCTGGGCAGACAGTTGGACAGACAAAAAGGTCGATAATGCTCTCGCAGGGAGAGGGGGTGGCTGCTAGTGGAGCCTGTTAGTGGCTAACAATAAGGTAGTGTGTAATGGCTGACTATGTGACAACAAAGCCTGGCGTGTGGGACTGGGAGCTAGGCTTTGGGAGAATTCACACCCTAACATTATTGAACTTGATATTGAGTCTAGAGGGCTGCAAGGTTCCCAAGTAGAAAATGAGGTGCTGTTGTTCCAGCTCGTGCTGAGCTTCACTGGGTCACTGCAGCAAGCCTGAGACAGAGAGGTTGGCCAGGGAACAGGGTGGGGTCTTAAAGTGGCAGGCAGCTAGAAACTCAGGGTCTTTTCTGCAGGCAGAACGTTGGTGTTTGGCAAAGCAGTCCCCCAGTCTACCCTTCATTTCCCGAGTGTAGGAGAGACCACATTGTGAGCAGCGAATGCAGTAGACTAGATTGTGGGAAGTGCAGGGAAAGTGCTGATTTACCTGGAAGGTGTGTTTGAGCCCTCGGATACTGGGGAGAGAGGAGGGTAAAAGAGCAGGTGTTACACCTTCGGCGGTTGCAGGGGAAGGAGCGGTGGTGGGGGGGGGGGAATGTTGAGAGTGAAGGAAGAGTGGACCAGGATGTCCCAGAGGGAACGGTCCCTGCTAAAGGGATCTTGTCCATGTCATCAGTCTGTCGATTGATACTGAACCAGATTTATGAAGACCAAATAATCAATTCAATGTACTTGTATTTTACCGATGTGCCAAAGCAAAGATGCACAGGCTTATGCTAAAAGAAGTAAGGCCAGATTTTGTAGATAATGGAGTGTAATTTTCCCAGGCCTGAGCGACATGGGCTATAGCAAGAAATTTGGGGAAATCGGGAAAATGTCGAGCTAGGATTTTTTTCTACATTGAAGACTGAAAAGTTGTATTTTCCACCTCAGTCCTGGATGTCAGAACAAGATTTTCATTAATGAGGATGCAAGAAGCCTTTTAACAGGGATCATATCGCTCTTGTTATTACTTAATCTTGCCTCAATAATATGCACGTTTCCATTCTGCCAATCGCTGGATAGAAACTAAACAGCAAGAATTCCCAACATGAAAATCAGAGCGGGTACCTGGTGACTCTTGCTCACTGCGTGATCCTCCAGACCTCCATCTTGTGCACCAGGTACCAACATCACAGGACATGCTGCTTGAGCACTGACTGCTGGTGGTACCATGGCTACAGACAATGGTATCTGACACACAATAGCCTCACCACGTCTTCGTGGCACCTTTCTGACCCACTAATGGTCTGCACTTTAATGCTGCACTTTGGATTGTCACAGCATCTTTCATTGGACTGCTCCTGTGTGGATACTACGTGGGCAGAGACTGGCACTACCTCATAACGGGACTGGGCTGCATCTCAGAGCTGTCCCCTCAGCCAGACTTTAAATGCAATCAGTATTTCTGTTGTGCCTTGCTGTTTACTATAGGCAGAAAGGCAGACAGCTGGTCAGCACTCATCAGTCAGGTGTGTTAACATGTGGTTGTTTGACGTTGTCAGTGATACACTCTACAATCCTCCTCTAAATTATATTTTGGCGACATAGTTCTCCGAGGGGCAAGGGTGGGATCTTTCTGTGGCTGGGTGGCCATGCAGCTGAGAGGCAACGTTGGTAACACCTGCACTATATCCCAGTTATGTGCATGCTCAACACTCTGTGTGTACTGCAACCAAACAACCATATTCCGAAGTCTAAAAGGGAGTGCTCCTCAGTCAAGGCCAGAGAGAGCCACCCTTGAGGAAAGGGGTTGTGGCTCAGTAAGTTAAGGTCAGTGTCTGATATCAATCCAGGAGCTTAGACACAGTCACTTAGCAGTTCAGAGTGGTCAGGGTTAGGGGTTGTGCTGAAAAATGTGTTGCTGGAAAAACGCAGCAGGTCAGGCAACATCCAAGGAGCAGGAGAATTGACGTTTCGGGCATAAGCCCTTCTTCAGGAATGGGGAAGGTGTGCCAAGCAGGCTAGGATAAAAGGTAGGGAGGGACGTTGGGAATGCGATAGGTATGACCTGGGGGTGCAGTGAGAGAGGAACTCACTGAGATCCTGGTAGAGGGAGGAGGAGAGCTTCTTCAAGGAAGGCATCCTTGCAAGAGGATTTGCAGTAGGTTAAAATCAACTAGGAGAAAGTGAGGACTGCAGATGCTGGAGGATTAGGGGCTGCGTCTACTTACAGTGGGGGGAATGGATCACAGTTAGCTCTGTGGGTCCAGTGCAGTCAGTCTGCGGAGTGATGGGGAGTCAGTGAAGGAGCTGTACAGATATCAGTCCGGGAGTTGGTCACTCATCGTTCGGCATTGTCTGACTAATCACTGCTGGGGTGCCATTCACTAAAGTCAATGGGGGTGGTTATCAGGGGTCAGCACTGTGAGAGGAAGGCTTCGGAATTTAACTGTTGGGTTTAGAGTCAGAATGCTAGGATACAGAGGGGGATTACAATAGTGATGGGAACAACTCAATGCAGAGAGAAACACGGGGGAGGGTCATCGACTGTAAGCAGTACCCTGGCTTCGATTGGAGAACAGTGCAATATTGGATCTGACATGTTTATTCAGGATGCCCATGGCTGGAAAGGGGGATGAAGGCTTAGATAGACAGATTGGTTGAGGACATGGGCAAGATCAGAGCTTGTGGGCTTGATGGGAAAGGTGACCATAAAGGGAATGGAGGATGGAAAAGCTGAACCTGAAACTCACTGTGTGGGGGGGTGACTGCTGTTTCCTTCCATCGTGCTGTCAGTAACCCATGCACAGTGGAGCTGAAAATGGCTGCAATTGCTCCCGCAGTTTGCGGGGTAAATGTTTCATTCTGTGAGGGAGGGGTCTTCAAAGTCGAGCAATATGAGGCCCTTCAAAGTGGAACAGCCTTACACAAATCCCCATACAGCATAGCTGAAGGACACATGTGAGCATACATGTTGTAAGGAACTTAAATATTAACTTCCCATGTGCATTCCAAATCCTTGCTCAAGCATTCCTGACCATGTCATATGAGATACTGGATTAGTGGTGCTGGAAGAGCACAGCAGTTCAGGCAGCATCCAATGAGCAGCGAAATCGACGTTTCAGGCAAAAGCCCTTCATCAGGAATAAGATACAGAATGAATCCCACAAATTTCTGTGCTTTATTAGCAATGTCTGTTCACCTGTACTAATTGAACCTTGTTGCTAAAATATCAATTACCCACAATTTATTCATTGCTTGCACATTGTACAGGAACAGTTCACTTCAAACCTTGCTCCATCATACATCATGTGGACTCCAATACCTTCAGTGTTAGAGTTGCAGCGGGACTCATTCATTCACACAACTGATGAAGAAAAGCAGAGCCCCAGTAGCCGAAACACCAGGGTGTGGGTCTGTGCACACATCCAGCAGACCCTAAGCCTGTAAGACCAGACCCTCCACATGGCAGCTGCCAACCTGCAGGTTCATGGAGACAGCTAAATGATCGCACTGAGGGCAGCAGGGTGCCCACTTCATTGCTGCAGTCCTGCAATGTTTGTGGCAGGTTGCCCAGTACTCTGACAAGTCCTGCATACTGCTCCTGCCCCGTCTGAGCTTTGTGTGAAGTTCATAGAATCCCCACAGTGTGGAAGTAGGCCTTCCAGCCATCAAGACCACACTGACCCTCCGAAGAGCATCCCATCCAGATTCACCCCCTTACCTTATTCCTGTAACCCTGCATTTGCAATGGTTAACAAACCGAGCCTGAACATCCCTGAACACTATGGGCAATTTAGCACGGCCAGTCCAACTACCTGCACATCTTTGGACTGTAGGAGGAAATCGGAGAACATAGAGGAAACCAACGCAGACACAGGGAGAATGAGCAAACTCCACACAGACAATCACCAGAGGGTGGAATTGAACTTGGGTCCCTGGCACTAACGACTGGGCCACTGTGCTAAACTGCGAAGCATCACAGGGTCCTGTCCTGCCTGGGGCTGAGCTGCTTGGTGTCCAGCACTCTTCTGAGTGTCAGTGACCTGGGAAGGTTTCTTCCTTGGCTGGGTGCGGAGATGTGGCAGTGAAGAGCTCCCCAATTGATGTTACTGAATCTCATGTAGAAACCGTACTGAGGTGTCAGTATCTGGGCACAGGTGGTGGCAGGAATGGTCTTCCTGAGCTACATTGTTGACCACGGAGATGATGGGAATGCTACTGGTGCCTGCAAGAGGCAAAGAGACATTCCACGTGACTATGAGCTGAAGCTGTAGCATGGGCAATTTACATGAGGGTAACGAGAGAGTCATACCAGGATGGACAATGCTTCCGACTTGGCTGTCAGGACATGGACGTTTCTCCAAAGCAGCAGTCCTGATTTCCACCTTTCAGAACCCAGTTCTTCTCTTCATAGAGGGTGAGGAGGTGAATATCAGGCACCCCAGCACCCACACTGGCTCCATCAGCCTTGATATTATCATGTAATGAGACAAAGGGACAGATTGAGTTAGATGAAAGTGAGTGGCACAGTTGTTAGAGCTGGTGCAGGTGGAGGAAAGGTAGTGAGGTGTCTGAGTGAGTGAGCGAGCAGGCAGAGGGTATGCAAGGTTAGTGGGGAAGGGTGTTTGTGGAGGTGTGAGAGTGACTGACCGAAGATGTGACATGTAATAGTGAGAATGGTGGAACATAAGCATTGATAAGACATGGGTGCAGTTACAGAGATAACCATGTGAGATAGTAGAGAGAAAATGGTGGCATCTACCCTACTGCAGAGGAGAAGGTTACTGACTTTGTTGAAGCACTGCTGCGTATTTCTCTGGACCATGGGGACAACACTGGCCTGGGGAGCAATCTTGGGCTATGCTGGCAGCATGTGATGTCATGGCTTCCTCTGGGGATAAAAGGGTGTCCCTCCTCTGTATCAGGGCATCCACTTTTCCATTGCAGAAAATATCATAAAAAATTAAAGAGTGTAGAAATGTGTGTTGGTAAACCTTTCTCATTCTGTTTGTTAATGGAATTTGAATGTATAGATATCTATCTGTGAGAAAATCCCTTGCTTTGAAAGGTTTATTCCCCTATTTCAACTCTAAGCATTTACTTTGTGCTGATATGTTTAAAGCTCAGGATAATACCAATACTTGGCTAAGTTCCAAAATGCACACTTCATTGGCCAGCAAATTTGTTTGGAAATGGAAAGCACACCATCAGTTCTATCATTCTCAGGCTCTTGGAGTTGGATTAACATTTTGACAGCTTTAATCATTATGAATGCTCAGCTGAGTTCCAAAAGGTGTTACAGTTATGGATTTCATTGACTTAACTGTTCAGGTGAATGACTGACAATTTTATGAAGTTGTGAAAATATCCCTGCCTTTGATGTGGTTTCCAAGAACAAGTTTACATTTGGATCATTTACTAGCCACTTAAAGGTTCAACTCTTTTTCCACAGGAGATTGGTTATTTTTAACAATATCAATGACAGCAATGACAGACCTTCATTTGAGTTTTATTACATTGTCACAGCTTTAAGTTATTTTGCAGCTGCGTTTGTTTATACTTCCAATTGCTATTCCATAATTCTTGAGGATTAATCATGCTGGATACTCTTTGAATGACTAAAGAGGAGGGTACAAAACAGGGATCTGAGTAGCCATGGGTGACTTGGAGAATGGATGGGGATGAGAAATGAGATTTATGGTACCTTTGAATAATGTTGAGAGTAGGGTGTTTGTCGTTGAGAACCGAGCTGGACATACTAACCTGCCTGCCTCTGCACCCACAATCCTGCTGCACTGCACTGCTAACTCAAGTCCTGTGAGAAAGAAGTAAAAAGCCAGACAAAGGTACAAGTGGGTTGGGTGTACAGTTTGGAAGTTGCAAAAGTGTGTGACTTGTATATTTTACCAAATATTCACAAAATCTGGGCCATTAACTTTGCTTCACTTTCCACATAGCACTAGATCTGATAATGTTCTGCAATAAATTTTCCGATTTTACTTTAAACTTTTAGATTAGATTAGATTCCCTACAGTGTGGAAACAGGCCCTTCGGCCCAACCAGTCCACACCGACCCTCTGAAGTGTAATCCAACCAGACCCATTTCCCTCTGACTAATGCACCTAACACTATGAGGCAACTTAGCATTGTCAATTCACTTGACCTGCACATCTTTGGACTGTGGGAAGAAACCCACGCAGACACAGGGAGAATGTGCAAGCTCCACATAGCCAGTCAACTGAGGCTGGAATTGAACCTGGGACCCTGAGGTAGCAGTGCTAACCACTGAGCCACCATGCCACCCTATTTCTTTGATTCTACAAAGTTATTTCATTCACATACTCTCAGTCATCATCCATGAGAATGGAAAGAAAATAATGTTTCCATTTCTTACATATTGCATTTGCATCAAAGAGTGGAAATGATAGCTCCCCTTTCTGTTTGTGATGGTGCACAAGCAAAATGGTGAAATAATAATCAATCAGTCACTGCAGGCTTAAAATATTAGGTTCGAAAGTGGTTTCATAATTGTAACATAAAACACAAGCCAGCAGCCAATAATAACACAACCAGTTGCGCGTTAGATGACGACCATAATCCTGCTCACATCAAAGATTAATTTAAAATGATTTGTTTTAAATTTCCATAATTGTGCAATATGTACTGAAATATTCTATCATGTAATGCTGTCACTAGTAATTTGTGTGTTGGCAGAGTATTGTTTAAACAAAAATAAATAATGTAAAACACTTGTTTCTTTCTTAAACAGAAAAAAAAATACTATTTCCCAGCGATTCGACATTATGTTCCTTTTAAGAACATACGGAATGATTTTGATGAAAATCCAAAGTGATGTTTTGCAAATGATTAGGTTTGAACTGCTGAAATAAAGCAGGAGATAATGTTTGAAACCAAAGGTTACCATGAGCTCTGCAATGTCTCTGTCCACATAGCTTACATAACCTGCACAGAGACTGTGTCCCCAGCAGATGATGCTAACTCCTGACAAAGTCTGCAGCGTGGTGATCATTACGCTGGGCTGGTAATGCAGAAGGCCATGGTTAACAAACCACAAACTTTATGTCCAAAAGTGTGGCAGTTTGAGAACGAGGATTCCCTTGAAAAATAAACCTGATTGTAAAACCTGCGTATTGTAGTGATTTTAACAAGGTCAGTCAGTTGCACCTCATAGAATATGGGTTCCCTGATTGGGGCTATTAACCTGATCCAGTCAGGGAGCTCAAACTGACAGAGGAGAGTGTCAGATATTCTGGATGCTAACTCTGATGAGGGTGTGTCTGAGTCAAGGATTTTCCTGGTGTAAATAAAGGGTGACTTGATGAAGAGATACCGGCCTCTGTGGAATAATCTCAGGTATCAGTCTAAAATGGTCTAGCAGTTGTCAACTCTGTGTAAAATCTCAACTGACAAACTACTACCCTTTCGGGAAAGAAACCTGCTGATACACGTGACTCCAGATCCATACCAAAAACACTCAACTCTGATGGTCATCAGGCTGTCCAGTTGTTCAGGAGATCCATTAGCAACTTGTCAATGCAACCATACCTGGGGAATAAATTCCGACCTTGCCAGCAACAGCTACATTTGCTGAGAATTTTTTTAAAAGAGTTGTCCTTTAGTTACAGAAAACAAATCCCTCAAACACGAATCTGCGGAGTGATACTCGACCCCCTGCATTATCTTCCTGCCTTCATTTTGACAAAATGATCTTTCGGGCAGGATGTTTTTTGTATGTTTTTCCCCTGTTAGCTCTCATAACACAAGATTTGGAGAGAAAAATCCCAGGGTCCCTTATTGATCATAAATGATACGATTATGAGGCCTTCTTCAAGCTACTGCCTCACACTTATTCTCATAGTTCATACAACTTTCTTAGCTTCCAACTGGGTTCAGTGAGGCCTGGTTTTTGAGCATATTGCAGCTGGCATTTAAGTAACAGCTCTAACCTAATAAGTCCTCCAAAGGCGATTCGCAGGAGCGTTATCAGGCATGGTTTGTCACAAATACAGATCAGAACCCCAAAGTGTCATGGACATTAGTAACTTTTAGCTCCAAAATATGTTTTTTTTAACTAAATTGGCGACCGCCAAAATATGATTGCTGTTATAATGTCAGCCACTGTCTGGCCGCATCCTGTGTGGGACATATGGAATCTCACAGCTCTGGAATGTTGGGAAAACTTTGAACAGAAGGGAAAAGGAGATATTGAGGGGGCTGACTATCCTTCCCCCTCTCCGCAGAAAGCCAGTTGTCGGAGCATTGGTATGTTTTGTCCTTCGAGGAATATACAGAATAAAAAGAGATTGAAAACTGGCTGCAACGTCAGTGTGTGTTTGTTGATACCCTAACATCCCAGCAGGTGCACCAGTGGGCGTGAGCATCTGAACATCATGATTTTAAACATCTCTGGCCTGCAAGGAAAGAAAGGAAAACAATTCTGTCTTACCCTGAGTGCTGCCAGTCAGCCCCCACTGAGGGGAATCAAGACAAAAGAGTTTCAATCAACTTGCAAAGCCAAGAATCTCAAAATCGATTGCTCAACTCCCAACAGCAATGTGACTATTAAAGAGTCAAACAGGGCGGGAACAGACTCTGCGGTCCAACCAATCCATGTGGACCATAATCCCAAACAGAACTAGTCCCACCTGCCTACGCGTGGCCCATGTCCCTCCAAATATTTCTCCTTCCTGTACTTATCTTTTAAATGTTGTCATCCCAACAATCTCAGCAATGCTCCCTTTGTTTATAGGCCGGAAAGATCTAGCACTAAGTTACCTTCTAGTAAGATTTGATACTAAATGTAAGCATATAATTTTCTAGCATCATGATCACATTTGTATCTTTGAATTTGGAAGTGAAAACTTCTCTAATACACCAGTATGTTGCCAGCTTCCCTCCTATTGCCTGTTATGTTGTTGAATACAGAAGAGAATTGACACAACTGCCAACACTGTACTTTATGAAAGGTTTCTGGATGGTACATTTTTAAATCATTCCTTCCTAGCACCTAAATCTAGTTGTGTGTTTGTTGCCATTGTTCATCCTTACTTCTACGCACTAATAAATAATAGATGTTTACCTTCATCTTATTTGAGTCATGGATTTTAAAACAATGTCATTGTTTAGGGTGTTCTGGCATTTTTGAAGAAAGGCAATTTCAAGAATTAAAAGAATAATTTTAAATGGTCTTGTGTCTTAAAATCACAGTATCCCTGGAAGTAATAATGAATAGGGATGAATAAAAAAGGACATTTAAATTATTGAGTTCATTTGAACCCTGTTTCTTGATTATTAGCAATTCATATCAAATCTCAATATTTGGAATACCTTGCCTGGAGGTGTGGTGGAAGCAATTTAATTGTGATATTTAAGTGGACATTGAACAATCATCCAAATGGAAACAACATGTGGGGTTACATGGAAAAGGCGGGAGGTTTGCACTAAGGTAAAGCGCTCTGACGGCCAGTGCAGACTCGATGGGCTGAATGGCTTTTTTCTGCGCCATAACAATGCTGTAATTCTATGGGATAATAATAATAGTGGTATCATTTTAAACCATGCATGTGTTCAGTCATCAATTAAATCCTTATCTGATCTGAGGAAGCCAGGAGTTGAACATTTCTGGTCTTAAGCTGATCTACTGACTAGGCAGCAGCGACACTTGCCTGAAGTCAGCTGAGTTGCAGATGCATTTTGATACCATCTGCACTTGAGTGCAATTGTAACTTGAATGAAAAGATCAGGGCATAGAAAATCAAACAAGATACGTTTTCTTACTTTCTCAGTGAGGCCAAAGAGGAGATGAAGTTGCTGTCCATCTCGTGGGTATTTCTCCATATTGTATCACTTGCACCACTCTTTATTCATCACACTGCATCAGAAAGGGATACTCCTGAATTTCTAGATCTGTATTATTTCACGATATCTTATATTCCTAAACTCTGATAACCTCTGAGTGAGATCAGACCTCACTTTGAAGGGTTACCTTCATTTTGTACAGTGACATGAGGCTCACTAGCTATTCGGAGGAAGATTACTCACTTTAGAGTTATCATGCTCGGTGAAATGGTAATGAGGCAGGATTGGCACTGAGAAACGAAGGAAGCTCAATGAATATTGAGAAAACATGTTTGGCAATATTTTCAAACACTTTTGTCGGAAACAATCACCTTTTCGATTTTAATCTATTCATTTTAACTTTTGAGGTTATGAACTGATAAATGCTGACAGCCTGTAAAAGAGACTACGTCTTTTCATTATTGGACTAAGGACTGCAAATACAAAAAAAATAGGACTACTTTAAAAAGAGAGTAATACACAGGTTGTTTTGCAACTTTGGAAAAGCTAACTGATGGGAATACATCTGGGGATACTGTGACCAGACAAAGTAGCATCACCTGAGTGTGTTCAGAGCAACTCTGTCCAGGGATAATCTTTTGATTGGCTTTTCAATTGGCATCTGTTTTGGTTGATGCATAGCAAAAGGCTCTTGACTGGCTAGGTTACAGTTTAACACACTCCTTGAGGGAGTGGGACAGAGCGAAGCAGAGAAATGTCAAGAAGCTCGTTGCGTCAATCTTTCTCTCCTCATTTCACCTTAATATTGCTCTGACTTTTGAATGACCACAAGAATAACCATTCAGAAAAGCTAAAAGAAACCATTCTAAAACCCAAAAGTAACCGGAAAGATCCCAGGTTGTCTGAACAAGCAACCAGTGAACTAAAAACTGATCATCACTGAAAAAAATAACATCGAGGCATAGCAAAGAGTGGAAATGGACTGTGGATTGAACACATCTAAGATTATGATTTTTGATTTGTTGATACTGAACAGTGCTCCTCAGATTATATTGTTTTCCCTCCACTCATAATTATTGTGTTTTGAATTTTCATCTTCAGACAAGTGTGGGGAAGTTTTAAAATGGCTAAAATTTAAGTTACATAAATTAGAAAACATGTTCTTATACTTTTCTTGTTAAAGTTAAGGGTGTTAGAATAAATAGAGCTTTTTCAATGTGACTGGGTACCAGTGAATCAGAAGTAAATTGGGATTTATGATAGTTTCATTCAATCCTCACATTTGTTGCAAAGGTGGGAAGAGTGGGGCTGAATTTCCAGGGCACAATTCCAGAGGATCAAGAGACCAGATAGACATTCCATGTGAGGATATTAGCATCCAAAAGAGAAAATGCTGGAAAATCTCAGCAGGTCTGGCAGCATCTGTAAGGAGAGAAAAGAGCTGACGTTTCAAGTTTAACTGACCCTGTGTCAAAGCTGCTTTGACAAAGAGTCAGTCAGACTTGAAACGTCAGCTCTTTTCTCTCCTTACAGATGCTGTCAGACCTGCTGAGATTTTCCAGCATTTTCTCTTTTGGTTTCAGATTCCAGCATCCGCAGTAATTTGCTTTTATGAGGATATTAGCATGTTTGGGGAGCCAAAGATTAAAATTTCAAACTTAGTTTCTGAAGTGTTAACTGTTCAAAACTGCTTTGACTGGACTTTATGTCAAATGTGTCCAGTTTTCAGCTCACCTGAAGTGAATGGAAATTATTCGCGACTACTCCATTGGTTAATGGAATTCCGAATGTGCAGTCAGAGTCCCATATGTTTGCTGAAGTGTACCAGGGTAAGGGGGTCATTTTTGGAGATGCTACTTTTGTTCACCAGCTACTTCGAATGTTGGAGACCTTGGCAAAGCAGGATCGTCTCTTGAAGTTGCAATCCACTGAAAACTCAAGGTTAGGTGATAAATGGGTGATTAACAGGCAAGCCTACTGTCCCTATTTTAAACAATATTGAGGTTCATGAGCACAACAGTGGTGCTCCAACGATTCTATTTCTTGGTGAGCAAGTGACCGACCCTCTGATCATTGGTGTTAGGATAAAATTCCAAGGTGGAACCATTCCTCATCCTCAAAGCAAGGAGCAAAAATAAATTTTAAATACTCTTCAGGCCACATTTAGGCATGTTCCGACGGATTAAAGAAATCTAGGTCAGACATGCAGTGCAAATACAAATTCATGTGCTGTACATACCATTTCTAACACAAAATGGCTATGGAGGCTCTAAATGCCATATGGAGTGCCAATGTACACAGTAAAAATGGCCTTCTGCCTGAATCGGGTGAATGATCCATCCATTTACTTCAGAACCTCATTCAAGCTGCTAACAACAACTATAACCAATGGAAGGTAGCCCAGTATCATCTTCAGACCATGATTATCTCAGATATGCTTAACAGATGCATTTAAAATTAGTACCCATGGGAGGATTTTAATCACAAGATAAGTAACGATAATGTTGGATATACATACATTTTATATATATATATATATATATATATATATTACACTACATGAATTAACCGACAATGTGTGTGTTATAAGGTGGTCAGTTTGTTGAATTTTATCTTCAATGGTTAGTCAGAGGTTAATTCAGAAAAATGTCTTGTTCAAGTTTCATGTTACAGAAATGGCCAGATTGAGTCTATTGTCTGGAATTGAAAGGGAGTCAGCTACCTTGTCCTAATTTGTGAAGGTAACACATTTTCCCTCACAGTGTGAAGGAAAGCGATCTTGTAACAAATAACACGTTTCTGTTTGGAGCATTATTTCTGAGATATTGTTTGGACTGAAGTCAGACAGATTGTAACTGCTGCCCCAGTTTTTGAAAATGAGAGCTGTTATGGGCAGAAGTCAAAGGCTGCATTTTCCCATATTTTGACTAAGTTTCAATTTCAGGGGCGGTTCGTGGAGAAATTTCCTCTGTGAAGTCTTGGTGGCTTTTCTCACGCAATTCTCAGCTGCTCACCTGATTACGCATATACTCATGACATCCCGTGGCTCCACTCTCATGCAAACTTGCACTCAGCAGAGGTGGAAGTGCTGGTTGGTCCTGGGGATACACCAGCCTGTGCATCCTGGGTGATATATCTAAACCTCCACTGCACACCATTTCAAATGCTGCACTCCAGAAGTGGCCATCCATACTGTGTTGTGTACAATTCCAGAGGAGATGTCTGATAGAGGGATGGTCTACTTTGTCTGTAGAGACTTATAGGTGTCAGCGATGGGGGGATAGAAATATAAGACCATCCTCTTTTCTCAGAACTGCTAGAGGAGACCATGGCACCAGAACCTGCCAGTCGGTCTGAAGTTGTCAACCATGTAGTTCCCATTGTCTGGAGGATGGAGCAACAATGCCACAAGAAGTTTGATGACACTCAGATCTATTGAAGTTGTGGATGCTACATGATAGGAAAGACGTGAATGCATCAGAGAAAGGGTAGAAGCTGTTTACAAGAATGGTGCCAGAACTGGGAAAATTCATTGTGGGGACAGATTGAAGAAGTCGGGACTGTTATCTTAAATAAACCTCACCTTGGATTTGAGTGCACTACCGTCCAGGAGTGAATGCGCCAACTCCCCTGATTAGCTTTGGAGACCTGCTCCAAGATGGACCAGACCCCCAACCGATCTCTGTGCAGCTCTCCAACTGACTTACAGCCAGTCCCCAGTCAAATTCGACAGAACCTGCAGGACTGACCATAGTTCAATCCCTGCGTAGAAGGACACAGATCCCTGGACGCTGATCACACTGAGCGGCTGACTGCCCAGGGTTAATGCCCTGGACCAAGATCAGACAATACTCTTGACTGACTATGGTTGCACCCCCTTGAGCAAGTGTTTCTTGCCTTCGACTTTCAGACTTGGCCATTTGCATGAAGCACATGCAGTGTATTTGCTGAATAAACTGCTGGTAAATGCTGTAGCTGTGATGTTAACACGGTATGGTGCTGCACAGCAATATGCACCACCCTCTCCACTCTTTACTGTTGGCAAGTATGACAGGAAGTGGGGACTGCAGATGCTGGAGAGCAGAGTTGAAAAGTGTGGCGCTGGAAAAGCACAGAAGGTCAGGCCACCTAGTTTTCTTTCAGCAATAAGAGGCAAGGTATGACAGAAATACTGTGAGCTTTATAAGTTTTGAATGAAGCAGAAACACACTTAAAGTTAAGGCAAGGCAGAAATACTGTGAGCATTCAATTAAGGTCAAAGTGAGTGAGTGCAAGGAAAGCAAGCTAAGAGCCCCGAGATCCTAGTCTAATGTACGATTTAGAATCCCTAAAGTGTGGAAGCAGGCCATTCGGCACATCCAAACCCAACCTTCCGAAGATCATCCCACCCAGACCCACCCTATCCCTGCAACCCTGTATTATCCATGGCAAACCTACCTAACCCTAGACACTATGGGCAATTTTGCATGGCCAATCCATCTAACCTGCATATCTTTGGATTGTGGGAGGAAACCAGAGTACCCAGAGGAAACCAACACAGACACGAGGCGACTGTTCAAACTCTGCAGAGACAGGCACCTGACAGTGGAATCAAAGCCGTGTTCGTGGTGCTATAAGGCATCAGTGCTAACCACTGAGACCCCATGCCACAGATGGATGTCTGCCCATGTGCAAAGTGACCTGACACCAGCATTGTAATGTAAGGTGTCAATGAGTTCCAAAGTGCAGTGCTGAACTCCTGAACAGTACCGTAAGTGTGTTTGAGATGCACCACTCAATTTGCAGATTCCAACTTCTGTGGACAGTGGATACAGGTGTGTGCTGCCCATAGAACGTGCCTTGAGATGCTAGGAAATGGCTGACCCACAGAGCGGCCTGAGAGAAAGGTCCTCTCTGGTTGGAGTCATACCTGGCCCATAGGAGGATGGTTGTGTTGCTGGCGATAAGTTGTCTCAGTTCCAGGATGTCTCTGCAGGATTTCCACAGGGTAGTGTTCAAGTCTAAACATCTTCAGCTGCTTCATCGATGACCTTCTCTCCATCATAAGGTCAGAAATGGTGATGTTCATTGATAATTGCTCAATGTTTAGCACCATTCATGACTCCTCAGATACTGAAGCAGTCCACAACCACATACAGTAAGATCTGGACAATATTCCAGTTTTGGACTGAAAGTGACAAGTAACATTAATGCAACAGAAATGCTCAATAATGACCATTTCCAATAAGAGAGAATCTAAATATGGCTTCTGGCAGTTAAATGGCATTGCCATTACTGATTTTCCAATTGTCAGTATCCTGGGGGTTACCATTGACTGAAAACTCGACTGACCTGCAGGAGAGGTGGCTACAAGAGCAGGTCAGAGACTTGGAATCCTCCTAATTGGGAGACCTGACTTCTCAGAGCCTTTCCACAAGTCAGGATTATGATGTAAAACATCCTATATGCCTCGGGGAGTGCTGTTCCAGCAACACTCAAGAAACGTGACCTAATTCAGGACAAAGCAGCCTGCTTGATTGGCACCACATCCACAAGCATCCACTTTAGTCTGTACCATCTACAAGATGCACTGGTGAAATTCACTAGTGGTCCTTCGACAGCACCTTTCAAACCCATGGCCACTTCCATCTAGAAGGACATCGTCGGCAGATACATGGGAGCACCACCACTTGCCCGTTTGCCTCCAAGCCATTGTGATGTGGAAATATATCATTGTTCTTTAACTGTTCCTGGGGTCAAGATCCTAGAACTCCCCCACCCACCCCCACTCAATGGCATTGTGGGTCTACCTACAGCACATGGACTGCAGCAGTTGAAGAAAGCAGCTCACCACCACCTTCTCAAGGGCAATGTCCTCATCCCATGAGTGAATGACAACAAAGGGGATGCCATTGATGAGTAACTGCTGGGAAGCTGTTCTGACTTTCAAGTTAGGAATTGGCACCATCCCATATCTATCCTGAGAAAATAGCAACTTGCAAATGAAGAAGGTGAGGTTAGGTAATAATGAGAAGCTAATTGTTACAATTGACCTCTCGACACTCAATAATGAGATTAACATCTAGCTGTTAAAACTTCAGTGGGGAAAACAGGACCCTTTATTCCTCGCCATTGAGCGTCTCATTTATTCTCGTCTTATTTTCCTGACTTTCTTGTCATTACTCGTCCATTTGGGTATTTGAAGATACAGGGTCGAGAGTGCATTGCTGGAAAAGCACAGCAGGTCAGGCAGCATACAAGGAGCAGGAAAGTTGACGTTTCGGGCCGGAGCACTTTGAACGTCAATTTTCCTGCTCTTTGGCTGCTGCCTGACCTGCTGTGCTTTTCCAGCAATACACTCTCAACTCTGATCGCCAGTATCTACAGTCCTCACTGCCTCCTTTGGGAGGATTCAGCCCCGTATATCTGGTGCCCATTTCCCTTCAAGAAGACCCCCCCCCCAGTGCCGGGTGGTAGATTTTAATCAAAGTAGTAGGTTTTACACCAATGAAGTTGTTTACTGTTGTAGTCTCCCGAGTTTAATATGAAAACTAGGATGATCAGGAGCTGATCTTTTTAATGGTTTCAGAGGTCTGAGTGGATTTCAGATATACATATAAGAACTGCTTCCTGTGCATTGCATCAAAGAAAGGAATTTCAATACAACATGGGAATGATATCCTGTGTCTGACTTGTATATCTACACAACGGAACTAGAGTATGACAAGAAATGGAGCATTTCAATGATGACAGTGTTTTTTGCTTTCTTGGAAGTAGAACCCTGTGACACAAAAGGATTCACACAGCAATTGCAGAGACTCTGATGCTGAGAGTAACTGGTGATAATTCAACAGTCTAAACTCCATTTCTGTGTTAACTTAAAAATAATGGGCTAGGCTTTAAGGGAACAGGGCATTTCATAGCACACCTCATTTTTTAGACTTGTTCAAAGCTGTTCAAATTTTTTTGTAAAATTTGTCCATTTAAATTGAAATAGCTGCAGTGTTAGTTAGTGACAGCGCAATGATAATCAGTCTCAGTTAGCCAAAAAGAAAATAGCAAGTACAAAATTTCAATCTTTCAGTTTAGGCATTACTTAAGGAGATTTTAAGTGTTGTATTTTCAAAGGATTGCTTCTTTATTTTCCTACTTGCTGTCTCTCTTTTAATCAAGTCGTTCTCCCTCTCTTTATTTGTCGTTCTGCCTCTAATTTGGCAATGAGTTCGCCAAGTCTAGCTTATCCTCCTTCAGGATTCATCCTCCAGTTATTTCCCAATCTCAATTCACCCAAGACACCAGATGTCCTGTTGGCCTCATTGTCTGTCATTAACTCGGTCTGGTATTCTCTGCATGCGATGAAGTGTTCAACTGATGCTAGTAAATATGAATGGTGATTGATAGAGACCCTTCTGCGACTCTTAATTAGCCAACTGTTAAACAGAATTCAAGTGGAGGCAGTAAAAAGATGGGTGGTAGGCCTCTTGTACTACAGTGGTAATGTCTCTACCTTTGGGTCAAGTGTCCTGTGTTCAAGTCCTCCTGCACCATGCCTGAGCAGGTTGATTAGAAAATATCTGAAAGGTGGAAAGTGAAGTCAAGGTGAATTTAGAGAGGGCGCAAAAGGAGATAGAAAAGAAATTAGAGAAATTCAGGCACATGTTATTGTTTGGGAATCCCTTGGGAGTTTTGACTTGGGCAAAGTGAAAGGGTAGAATGAGTAGATGGTAGTAGTGTTAATAATGAAGAGGTCCATTTGCTCCTCACATTTGTTGGAAGTGAGATTAGAGAGGAGGGAAGAAGAATTTAAGGAAATTATTGGTACGCAATAAAGAAGTTGTGTTACCTTGCTCTTGAGGGGAATGAGCAAGGTGGAATAGAATAGCTGCACAGTGGCACAGTGGTTAGCACTGCTGCCTCACAGCACCAGAGACCCGGGTTCAATTCCTGCCTCAGGTGACTGACTGTGTGGAGTTTGCACATTCTCCCCGTGTCTGCGTGGGTTTCCTCCGGGTGCTCTGGTTTCCTCCCACCCTCCAAAAATATGCAGGTTAGGTGAATTGGCCATGCTAAATTGCCTATAGTGAAAGGGGAATGGGTCTGGATGGGTTGTGCTTTGGCGGGTTGGTGTGGACTTGTTGGGCTGAAGGGCCTGTTTCCACACTCTAGGTAATCTAATCTTTACTGGGGGAAAATGTTCAAATGTGGAGCAGAATAAAATGGTTGAGCAGAATGACAGCTTGGCAGTGATGGAAATATTATGGCACATTCAGGGCCAAACACAGTGTCATTGGCTACTTCACAGAAATAAGAGCAGGGTTAGCAATGCAAGGAAGTGGTCAGCAATGGTTTTGTCTGTGATTGAGATGGTGACAACCATGCAAGATGGGAGCCTATCTTATTGAGGAATTGAAGGTAGAAATCAAGTCCTTGTAATAGAAGACAGGTGCCTTAAAGGAACGTTAAAAATCACACAACACCAGGTTGTAGTCTAACAGGTTTAATTGGAAACACACTAGCTTTTGGAGCGACGGTCCTTCATCAGGTGATTGTGGAGGGCTCGATCGAGCCCTCCACCTGATGAAAGAGCGTCACTCCGAAAGCTCTCAGGCTTTCAGCACTCTCACTGTGGACATTTCCAAGAGAGATACAAAGGATAGCTTTGGGCATATGGAAGGATTCAACTGTAGAGACACAGCAGGAAAATGGAAAGCAGAGGAGTTTTGATTGGCTGGAGAAAATGGGACCATTTCTTCACTCTCCGGTGGGTAGAAGAAATGAGGACATTTCTTGGCTTGACACAAATACCCGAGAACAATGTGTTCCAAACCTCACAATTTTCACCCCAAAGGTGGGGGTGGTGGATGCACGATGAAGTCCGATTCCCCAAATGGAGATGAGAGATATCCAAAGGGACTGCCTTGTGCTATGATAGTCTTCTAATGGCACAAGTTCTCCTCAATTGGATTGTTTAATATTCGGTCATCTAACCTCTCACTTCCGCCCAATTCTTAAGTCACAACATACCAACTCATCCCATCTCAGAGTCCCAATGCATCCCCATGGCCCCTATAGACACCATGCCAATTTATTTCTAACTTATGCTCTACTTATTTCCAGGGCCCTTCAAAGTCCCTGGGCCAACTTAGTATCAACATACAACGATTGATGTTTCCTACTCAGCACTTTTTCCCTTCATACCCTCCTTAACAATTCATCATAGGAAGACTTCAGAAGCTGCTCAGCTGAAAAGAAATAAATTTCTAAATAATGATTATGGATTTCACCATATTAATACAAAAGTCCAACTCACGTAAACAATACATTTAAGTGTCGTCAACTAGGGTCATAGGGATGTACAGCACGAAAACAGACCCTTCGGTCCAACCTGTCCATGCCAACTAGATATCCCAACCCAATCTAGTCCCACCTGCCAGCACCCGGCCCATATCCCTCCAAACCCTTCCTATTCATAGACCCATCCAAATGCCTCTTAAATGTCTCAATTGTACCAGCCTCCACCACATCCTCTGGAGCTCATTCCATACATGTACCACCCTCTGCGTGAAAAAGTTGCCCCTTAGGTCTCTTTTATATCTTTCCCCTCTCACCCTAAACCTATGCCCTCTAGTTCTGGACTCCCCGATCCCAGGGAAAACACTTTGTCTATTTACCCTATCCATGCCCCTCATAATTTTGTAAATCTCTATAAGGTCACCCCTCAGCCTCCGGTACTCCAGAGAAAACAGCCCCAGCCTGTTCAGCCTCTCCCTATAACTCAAATCCTCCAACCCTAGCAACATCCTTGTAAATATTTTCTGAACCCTTTCAAGTTTCACAACATCTTTCCGATAGGAAGGAGACCAGAATTGCAAGCAATATTCCAACAGTGGCCTAAACAATGTCCTGTACAGCCGCAACTGGGATCTCAATACATGGGGGATAAATACAACCTTGAGCAGATCCAAATGAAGGAGTCTGTGTCACCAAGCAACTCGCATTTGAAAAGAACAGAGTGTTATGCCTTCAGGACAAACAATCAAATGCCTCCAGCCAACCCTCCAGCTCTGACTTCATATGCAATATTTGCAATCCATAACTTAGTTTAATGTCATTTTGATGATTCGGTGTTCAGGAAAACAAAGTCATTTTATAGTCTATCATGAATAAAAATGCTTATTTTTATAAAGGATGAGATGCGGCAGATGGAGTTTAATTCAGATAAATGTGAGGTGTTGCATTTTGGGAAAGCAAATCTTAGCAGGACTTATACACTTAATGGTAAGGTCCTAGGGAGTGTTGCTGAACAAAGAGACCTCCTGTACTCAATATGCTGACCAATAAAGGAAAGCATACCAAACACATTCTTGACTATCCTATCTACCTGTGACTCCACTATCAAGGAGCTATGAACCTGCACTCCAAGGTCTCTTTGTTCAACAACACTCCCTAGGACCTTACCATTAAGTGTATAAGTCCTGCTAAGATTTGCTTTCCCAAAATGCAACACCTCACATTTATCTGAATTAAACTCCATCCGCCACGTCTCATCCTTTGTAAAAATAAGCATTTTTATTCATGATAGACTATAAACTGACTTTGTTTTCCTGAACACCGAATCATCAAAATGACATTAAACTAAGTTATGGATTGCAAATATTGCATATGAAGTCAGAGCTGGAGGGTTGGCTGGAGGCATTTGATTGTTTGTCCTGAAGGCATAACACTCTGTTCTTTTCAAATGTGAGTTGCTTGGTGACACAGACTCCTTCATTTGGATCTGCTCAAGGTTGTATTTATCCCCCATGTATTGGGATCCCAGTTGCAATTTCTGAAGTTGGCTTTCAAATTGTCATTGTATCTGAATGTAGAGTGTCATGTGGTGCAGGTTCTCATGCTCAGCTGTTTGAAGAGTACTGCCTTTGGTATGTGGAATTCATCCATGTGACCAACAGCAGAAGAAGTATTCATGTATATCCAAGAGAACCATTGAGTTATATTGGATTTGAAATATTAGCTCTGTCTTACTTTCCACAGATGTCACCAGACCTGCTGAGTATCTCCAGCATTCTCTGTGTTTGTTTCAGATTTCCATCATTTGCAGTATCTTGATTTTATATGAGTAACATGATTAAGAAAGCAAATCTGATCTCTGGTGAGCATGCTCTTGATGCTAGCTATGTTGCAACAACCTGAATGTTGTGGATTTTGTCTTGCTGTTTGATGTTGCAAATAAATCTCGGATAACAGAGGAGGAATGTTTCTAGCTATTCCACAATTCTGTGAGCTGGTCCAACACTCTCAGTAGTAAAGAAGTCATGTAAGAGCCACAGTTCAACTGAGTCAAACACTATGTATTTTTCAAAGTCTGTGGGTCAGTCTGCTAAACGCTGTAATGTGTTTTGCCAGATAAAGGTTGATTTCATCGTTAGTGACTTAAAAGACAGATAAACATTTAATAATCTGTTTGAGTTGTCAATCAAACAAGGAATTTTTACTTTGGATTATATTAACAACACATATTAAAACTTCTAAAACAGATCTTTTTCAACTCCCACAGGCAGACCATTTTGAATTTCAGTTTTTAAAGGGCTGGTCACTTGAATAATTTGACAGTCTGAAAGTCCTAAACACCTTATCCACCCTGCGAGAACATCCATGATTCCTCGAAAGATATGTTATTCCCACTCGGCAGGATAAAGCCCTTGCTCCCATGAAAATGAAGTCTGTTTGAACTCAACGTTAAGTTTAAGTGGACCTGTTGAGTTCTGATTTAAAACATGTGGGAGTTCTGTCCTATCCACATTCCACTCACCTCTGCCCTCTAATCCCCAAACTCCATGTCTAAACATGTTCTGGAAATGGTGAGAGGACTTCTGAATTTTTGTCCTGGACACCCATTTTTAAAAGTTCCCCGACTTTCCATGACTCCACAAAATTCCGGACCATGGTATCTGTGATCCTTTTACGATGTGAGGCTATAATGTGCCATAAGTATAAATGTAGTCCTTGCTTCTGTAATTTCACTTCCCTAAGAGACTAATTCTATTGTTAATTTTCTAAATTTCTGATGATATTGTCACTGTCTTTGTTGTCCTTGTTTCTATTATAATTATAATTCTAGTTAATCTGTTTTCAATTAAACTTATGTATTAGTTTAATATAATGATGGTGTTTATTAATTTTACAATTTATTCAGATTGGCAAAGTTAAAGTAACTAAACTTTGAACCGTCCAGAACACAGCATGTCAACACCCTTCACTTGTCTTATTTATCTTCTCTCCTGTTTGGGTTTTGTACAAAAGCTTGTCATTTGTTATCTTCCATGGCCTTCAGATCCAGCCTCCATCACTGGCAGTGGTAATGGTTTATGACAGGGGTATGACATACAGAACACAATGAAAGAAAGCATTTTGCAATCGCAAAATCATTTTTATTGCTTTCATTATACCTGTCATGTAGATTCATGGAAAAGGCCTAGACCTACATTCATGTCGCATTCCTAATGTCAGCAGGCAGGCAAAGACGTCAGGGGATTCATGTCTGTGATACTTCACTAAAAATTATGGCTCTCAACTCATTAACCATTGAAGGCTGCGGTAACGTATACGTAGACGTAAATATTACTTTGTCCAGGAGAGCTTTTAAATTACTCATTCTTCTCATTTGGATGCTGTGGTGAAGTAGCAAGGTGAAATTTAGTTTAAGCCAGTCCTTCATATTTTAAAATAGACTGCATTCATTTACTGCAGTTCAGAGAAAAGGTCAGCGGATCCGAAACTGATTTCTCTTCGTAGATGCTGCCAGACCTGCTGAACTTTTCCAGCAATTTCTGTGTTTGTTTCTGCATTTATTTATATTGTGTTGCAAAAGGGTGGAAGGATCTGAAAGAGTTGAAACTCAGTAGTGCATTCAGTAATGTCCTCTATGATGAGGTCATGTGAACCAATTGGGGAACATCTTTGAATCCGGAAGGAGTAAGACAGAACATTGCAGTCTCTGTTATGGTCTCAGTAACAATATCGATCATACTAGTGTAATTTGTACCTAGTTGCTAACATGCAATAAGTTACATCCTGTTAAATGCAAGACCCCCTCTTGTTAGAATGCCAGATGGTTTTCCTTTACCATGTTAAACCAAGCATGCCTTATAGGTCCCTCCCAGGCAAGAGGAAGGTGGCTGTGAATCTATCACAATCCTCTACATCTTATGTCATGATGATCTGTGATGAGGATTCATTTCACAATATAGCATTTACTGTTGTAGCACATTCTCTTAAAAATGTCTAAAAACAAGGCACATGGTATCAATTACTTTAAAGTATAACAGCAGATATTATATAGACAAAACTTGCAGCAGTATTACACAATGAAATGAATGAACAGTTAGTTTATTTTAGTTTGCCGTGGTGGATAGAGGGCACCTCCCTTTTCTTTATTAAATCAGGCTATGGGATTGCGAACATACACCTGACTAGAACAAACCCATCGTTTAATAGGCAGCACCTCCAATATTCCTTTAGGACTTGATTGAAACGTCAGCCTAGATTTTAGAATTGTGAACTAGGGCTTGATTTCACAGTTTCTGACCTGGAACTAGAACACAGCTATCGAGTCATAGAGATGTACAGCACGGAAACAGACCCTTCAGCCAGACCAGATATCCCGACCCAATCTAGTCCCATTTGCCAGCACCTGGCCCATATCCCTCTAAACCCTTCCTATTCATATACCCATCCAGATGCCTTTTTAAATGTACCAGCTTCCACCACGTCCTCTCGCAATCCATTCCATACTTTTTGCATGAAAAAGTTATCCCTTAGGTCCTTTTTAAGATTTTCCCCTCTCACCCTAACGTTGTAGTGGTTTGAAATTGCTACTTAAAAGCAGATGTTTTGGTTGAACTCGTCCTGATATGACATAATCAGAATCTGTCTTAATTACGTTTCGAACCAGGACATGATTAGGAGCTTGTTGCTCTTCCATTTTCCTCGAGACAAATAAAGCTGTACATCGAAGCTGTCTACCCCTCCCCCCATAACTTTACACAAACCTTCTTCATCAGTCCCTTGGGATTGAGGACACTTTTCCAGTGTCAGGATCCTGAGGTGACTGATCCAGAACATTCTGTTATACTTAGAGGAGATGGTGGTGCATTGGTATTGTGACTAGACGCGTAATCCAGAGCCCCAAGCTAGTGATGTGGGAAAATGGGTTCAAATCCCACCACGGCATTTGGGAAAATTTGAATTCAACTTCTTTTGTGGGCGGCACAGTGGTTAGCACTACTGCCTCACAGTGCTAGAGACCCGGGTTCAATTCCTACCTCAGGCAACTGTCTGTGTGGAGTTTGCACGTTCTCCCCGTTGTCTACGTGGGTTTCCTCCGGGCGCTCCGGTTTCCTCCCACAGCCCGAAAATGTGCAGGTCAGGCGAATTGGCCATGCTAAATTGCCTGTAGTGCTAGGTGAAAGGGTAAATGTAGGGGAATGGGTCTGGGTGGGTTGCTCTTCAGTGGGTCGGTGTGGACTTGTTGGGCTGAAGGGCCTGTTTCCACACTGTAAGTAATCTAATCTAATCTAAATTTAAGGAACGTTAGTTCTTCCTTTTTGGTCTGTCTATTTATTTAAATCACACACTTAGCGGCAGGTGTTAAGTTGAATCCAGATGTTCTGGCCCAGAGATACAGACAGTATAGTTGTGCCACAAGAATTTCTCTTCCACTTTTAAGTGAATTTTGGTGACCCTTCTTAGAAACAATCAGTTGGTTGCTGGATTGTTGCTGTGTGTGGCAATGATCCTCCCTAATTTATTTGAGGCTTCACATATGTACTTTTTCAATTAGGATTGCTGGGCATTGGCAGTGCCTCTACTACCTATCAGGCAAGGTCAACCAGTACAACATAGGTGGCTAACTTAACCAAACATTTTCTAGATTCCCTGCAATCTGATGACATAAAACTTTAAGATAAGTTATAACTGATATATGATCTTCGGGCAAATACATAGACTACATCATATGAAGGTCAGACAGCATCCAAGGAGCAGGAGAATCAATGTTTCGGGCATAAACCCTTCACCACCTCCCTCCCCCACCCCCCCCCCCCCCCCCCCAACCTCCTATTTATCTCTCAGCCCCCTTCCTCTCACCCCACATTGCTGATGAAGGGCTTATGCCCGAAACGTCGATTCTCCTGCTCCTCAGACGCTGCCTGACCTGCTGTACTTCTGTACTTTTCCAGCACCACACCTTTTGACTCTGATTTCCAACATTTGCAGTCCTCACTTTCTCCCGAATTATATGAAATCCAAATAACAGAAATAATTGCGATTTTGTTGGTCCTTTTATGCCTATTATACATTAAAGTGAGCACAAGTGAGTGTAGGAATTCAACACTAATGTCAGATCCAAGCTTCATCTCACAGCCTTTAACAATTAATCAATGGCAACAAGAGAACAGAATGTCAAATCAAAAAATGGGTCTGGTGAGTGATGAGTAGTTTAGTGTCAACATCTTTCTATAAGTGTGGTCTCCTCATAGCATCACTCGTATAAGACTCAAAGCTAAGTAAGTAAGTAGAATAAATTTCTCCCAGCCTTAGAAAAGGGAGGCAAGCTTTACTGCAGGAAATAAAAACAGGAATTTCCAGAGAGACTCAGTAGTTGTGGCTGAAACTGTGAAGAGAAAATGGTCTCAGGACTCAAAATGGTAACACTGTTTGTTTTTCACAGATGCTACCAGACCTGCTGAGTTTCTCCACCAATTTCAGTTTCTGTTTCTGTTCATTTCAGATCTCCAGCAAACACAGTTTCATCTTTCAGTGGTTGATTAGATAATTGGGTAGACTGCTTTAGTTGAATTCATGTGTTGTAGCTACAAATAGATTGCGATGAAGAACTTAATGGTACAGTATCAGTGTCCCTACCTCAGTGCTTGGAGGGCTGGTTTTAAGTCCTCCCAGCTCTGAATAAGTCCACAAGACCATAGGATATCATAGCAGAATTAGGCTATTCAGTCCATTGTGATGAAAGTGAGGACTGCAGATGCTGAAGATTAGAGTCAAGAGTGTGGTGCTGGAAAAGCACAGCCGGTCAGGCAACAACTGAGGAGCAGAAGAGTCAATGTTTCACGAAAAAGGAAGCTGTGAGCTGAGAGGATGGTGAGAAAAAATTGATCTCCCCCTCGGCTCATTCCTGATGAAGGGCTTATGCCCGAAACGACGACTCTCCTGCTCCTCGGATGCTGCCTGACCGGCTGTGTTTTTCCAGCGCCACATTATGTCCATTGTGCCTGATCCACCATTTGATTATGACTGATATGTTTCTTAATCCTTTTTTTCAGCCTTCTTCCCATGACCCTCAATCCCCTTACTAATCAAGAACTTATCTTAAATACTCTCAATGATTTGGCCTTCACAGCCCTCTGCAGCAATGAGTTCCACAGATTAACCACCCTCTGGCTGAAGAAATTCCTCCTCATCTCAGTTCTAGAGGGTTGTTCCTTCACGCTGAGGCTGTGACCTCGAGTCCTAGTCTCTCCAACTAGTGGAAACAACTTCTTCACATCTACTCTTACCAGGCCTCTCTGTAATCCCTATTCATCTTTCTAAACTCCATTGATTACAGACCAAGAGTCTTCAATCACTCCTCTTATGACAGCTCTTCATCCCCAGGATCATTGTCTGGATCACCTCCAAGGCCAACAAATCTTTGCTTACCTATGGGGACCAAAAGTGCTCACAATCTTCCAAATGTGGTCTGACCAGAGCCTTATATAGCCTCAGCAGTACTTTTCTGCTTTTATATTTGAGCCCTTGTGAAATGAATTGTCTTCCAATTGAACCAGCAATGTTAACCTTAAGAGAATCCTGAATTAGGACTCCCAAGTCCGTTTGTGCTTGAGATGTTTGAAGACATTTAGTAAATAATCTACACCTCTGTTCTTCCTACCAATCCCCATTACATCACATTTTCCCACATTGTATTCTATCTGGCTCTTTTTTGCCCACTGTCCAAGCTCTATCTAAGTCCTTCTGCAGCCTCCCACTTCCTCAACATTACCTGTCCCTCTACTAATCTGTGTGTTATCTGAAAACTTAGCAGCAATGCTCTCAGTTCCCTCATCCAGATAGGTAGTATATAGAACATAGAACATAGAACAATACAGCGCAGAACAGGCCCTTCGGCCCTCGATGTTGCACCAACCTGTGAACTATTCTCAGCTCGTCCCCCTACACTATCCCATCGTCAATCATGTGCTTATCCAAGGATTGTTTAAATCTCCCTGATGTGGCTGAGTTGACTACATTAGCAGGTAGGGTATTCCACGCCCTTACCACTCTCTGAGTAAAGAACCTGCCTCTGACATCTGTCTTAAACCTATCACCCCTCAATTTGTAGTTATGCCCCCTTGTACACGCTGACGTCATCATCCTAGGAAAAAGACTTTCACTGTCTACCCTACCTAATCCTCTGATCATCTTGTATGTCTCCATCAAATCCCCTCTTAGCCTTCTTCTTGCCAATGAGAACAGGTTTGAGTCTCTCAGCCTTTCCTCATGAGACCTTCCCTCCAGACTAGGCAACATCCTGGTGAGTAGTTGTGGTGCCAACACTGACCCAGCGGAACTTCACTAGTCAAAGCTGCTCTATCCTGAAAAAGACCCCCTTTTCCCCTTTCTTCCTTCTGCCAGTCAGGCCAACCCTCTAGCCATGCCAATATCTTTCTCCTTACACCAGGGCTTCTTGTTTTATTCAGCAGCAGCCTTGTCAAAAGCCTTCTGGAAATCCAAATAGATCATGTCCACTAGCTCTCCTTTGTCTAACCTCCTTGTTACCTCTTCAAAGAATTCGAACAGATTTGTCAGCCATGACCGCCCTTTGATGATGTCATGCTGACTCACCACACATACCAAATGCTCCATAATCTCATCCCTTAATAATAGAGTTTAAAATCTTACCAATGATTGAGGTCAGGTTAACCAGTCTATAGTTTTTTTTTGCCAGATCCCTGCTTAAACAGGAGTGTCACATTAACTATTTTCCATTCCTCTAGGATTCTCCCTGACTCCAGTTATTCCGGAACGATCACCACCAATGTCTCCACAATCTCCTCAGCTCTCTCCTTCAGAGCTCTGGGCAGCAGTCCATCTGGTCTTGGTGATTTATCCAACTTCAGACCTTTCAGCTTCTCCAGCACCTTCTCCTTAGTGATGGACACTACACTCCCCTTTGCCCTGACTCTGCTGAAGTTCTGGTCTGCTACTGATAACTTCTACTGTGAAAACTAATGCAGCCTACCTATTTAGATTGTGTGCCATTTCTTTGTTCCTGAGTACTACTTCCCCAGCCTTAATTTCCAGTGGTCCAAAGTCTACTGTTGCCTCTTTCATTACCTTTTAGGTGTTTAAAAAACTTTTTGCCATGTTCTTTTACATTACTAGCTAGTTTACTCTCATATTTCATCTTCTCCCCTTTTTATTGCTTTTTTAGTTATTCTGTGCTGGTTTTTAAAGGCTTCTTAATCCTCTAGCTTCCCACCAATCTTCACCACATTGTATGCTTTTTTTTTGATTTTATGCAGTCCCTTATCAATCGTGTTTGCCTCCTCCTCCTTTTAGCATGTTTCTTTTTCCTTGGGATGAGTTTCTGCTATGCCTCCTGAATTACCCCCCAGAAACTCCTGCCATTACTGCTCCATCATAGAACAAAGAACAAAAGAAAATTTACAGCCTAAGAACAGGCCCTTCGGCCCTCCAAGCCTGAGCCGATCCAAATCCACTGTCTTCCCTGTTCAGTTCCCTTTCTCATCAACTCTGGCCAGCTTCATATTCATGTCATTGTAGTGACCTTCATTCAGTTGCAGTACTGTTACACCTGACTCCAGCTTCGTCCTCTCAAACTACAGGGTGAATTCTATCACATTATGATCACTGCCCCTTCGTGGTCCCTTCACCTTAAGCTCCCTAACCAAGTCTGCCTCATTACACATCACCAAGCCCAGAATTTCCTGTTCCCTCATGGGCTCTGAGCTGCTCTAAAAAAGCCCACCTCATAGACCTTCCACAAATTCCTTTATTTGAAATCTGATACCAACCCTGATTTTCCCAATCCAACTGAATGTTGAAGTCCCCCATGATGATTGTGATATTGCCTTTCTTACTTGCCTTTTCTAACTCCTCATTTATGTTCTTCCTCACATCCTGACTACTACTAGGAGGGCCATTTTCCCTTTGCAGTTCCTCAACTCTCCCTCATGGATTCTATGCCTTCCAACTCTATTTCACTTCTTGCTATCAATTTAATTTTATGTCTCGGAAACAAGGCAACCCTGCCCTCTCTGTCCGTTTTCCTGACCTTTTGATAGAATGTGTATCCTTGGATATTTATTGCCCAGCCCTGATCCCCTTGCTGCCATGTCTCTGTGATACCCACACTGTCATACCTATCCGTTTTAATCCATGCTACAAGCTCAGTTGCCTTGTTTGTAATCTGCATACATTTAAGTATAATCAAGTTCTGTGTTGACTGTTGTCTTCTTATCATTGTCCCTTATCTGCTGTGCCTGAAGTTAGATTCTTGATCCTTTTCAGACTCTCTGTCTTATAACTTGCTCTGTAAACTTTAATAACCTCTGTTGAGCCCTTTCCCCCCCACCCCACCCCCCAACCCCTTTAACTGTTTCCATAGCTTTCCATGCAACAGAACGGTACCCACCACTCATCCATCCCACGATGTAGTTGGAAATCCTACGCACAGCCTTGGTTATGCGATTTGCCAGGACTCAGCATGATTCAGGTGGAGCCCGACCCATCGGAACAGCTACCTCCTTCCCCAGTACTGGAGCCAATGACCCATGAGTTTGAACTGGTTTCTCCCACACCAATCTTTGAGCCCCCCCCCCCCCCTAATTTACATCTTTAATCTTGTTGACTCTGTGCCAATTTGCTTGTGGACCAGGTAGTAATCCAGGTATTATCACCTTGTTGACTCTGCTCTTTAATGTAGCTCCTTGCTGCTCATATACCCTTAGCAGAATCCCTTTCCTGTTTCTACCTATCTTGCTGGTACCTAAATGGACCAAGAATGGATCTTTCCCCTCCCACTCCAAATTCCTCTGCAGCCCAGATAAGATATCCTGAACCCATGCACCAGGCAGGCAACACAGCCTTTGGGACTCTAGATCCTGGCAAAGAGAACAGTGTCTATTCCCTGACTATACTATACCCAATTACATTTACATTTCTCCTATTTCCTCCACTCTTGAATGGCTCTCTATATCACAGTGCTATGGTCAATTTGTTCAGCAGGAAATGCTGTGTTCTGAAGAAGGGTCACTGGACCTGAAATGCTAACTCTGCTTTCTCTCCCAAGCTGCTACCAGCCCTACTGAGCTTTCCCGGCAATTTCTGGTTTGTTTGGGCAGGAAGTGTCACTGTCAGCTGGAGTCACTGCTGTGTCTCTGGGAAGTAGAGAGCAACATGAATGCCACAGTTAGGGAGATAATCACACAGTAGCTCTGGGCTGCCAAGGAAGATAGGAATGAGTGACTGCCAGATAGTTCTCAAGAACCGTGCAGGTAGTTAAAGAGACTCCTGAGAGGATTTCACTCCCAAATCAGTGTTCACCTTTGGCTATTGGTGAAGACATTGGTTCCTCAGAGGAGTGCAGGCAGCTCAGCTGTACAGGGGGGAGGATACAGAGTGAAAGAGCAGAACTGACAAGAGATCCTTTATTCAGGGAACAGACACGCATTTCTGCAACAGTAAACATGACTCCAGGATGATACATTGCTTCTCTGTTGCCAGGACCAAGGTTGTCACAGAATGGTTGTAGGACATTCTTCTGGAGGAGCACAAACAGCCAGAGGTCATGGTCCATATCTGACCCAATGCTTCAGATGGAAGAGGAATGATGTCCTGTCAGCAAATTTAACTAAGCTGAGAAGGAGCATGTGGCCAAAAGATTGTTGTAGGAGGGAAAACATCAGAGGCATTGGGACCAGTTATAGGATAGGTCCGACCTGCACAAAATGGATAGGTTGTATCTTGGCAGGACTGGGTCATCCTCACAGGGAGATTTCACTATCATTGTTGGCAAGGGTTTAAACTAGAATGGCAGGGAATTGGCAATAAGCCAATCAAGGTGTGGAGTCAGTTTGGGTGGTGACAAGAAACAGCAAGGTGAAACATGCATTTTTGGAAGCTGTTTTTAGACCACAAAACTATTGTAGTAATATTGGGCACAGTATAAATCAGGAAATTAGAGATACATGGGCAATATAGTAATAGCGAGTGACTTTGATTGCCTTACTAATTAAGCACCACTATTGTGGTGAATGAAATTCCCAGAGAATGCAGGTGATGCACTGGTGGAACAATATGATGAAAACCTATCTCGGGATTGGGCTGTTTTGGATTTTGTTGGAAAGGTAAACAGTATGTTGGCAGTGGATTTGAATACTGAAGTAAAATGTCCTGCGTCATTGTATAGAGTCCACATATAACTGTGTCTGGTGTGTTATGTAGTTATGGTCTCCTTTGCATAGAGGCAGTTTAATAGCCGTTCACCAGATTCATCTTATGAGGAGATTGAATTAACTATGCGCGTATTTTCTATAAACTTACAAAATACTTACGGGGCATGACAGAGAGGATAATGTTAGTATATTTTCTCCGTTGGTGACTCCAGAAGCAGACGACATAACTTTCGGGTAAGGGGCATGCCATTTAAGACTGAGACAAGGAAGCATTTGTTCACTTGGAAGATAGTCAATTGTTGGAATTCTCTACCCCAGAGGATTGTGTGGTAGCTCAAACATTGAGAATGTTCAAGGCATGAAGTTGATAGATTTCTGGAAACTGCTGACATTAAGGGATATGGGGATAGTGCAAGATGATTGAGGAGATCATCAACCATGGTCTAGAATGGTAGAGCAGCTTTGATGGACGGAATGGCCTATTCCTGTTCTTATCATTTGCCTGTCATGGTATTTCACTGGCAACATTAATTCCAATTTACTGCTCCCTAGATGCTCGACAAACAGGTATGAGGAGGTCACAAGCCCAGTGGGAGCTCTGGGGCCTTAAGGAGAGGATTTCTGGTGATGAAGGCCAGCCTTGAAGCAGGCTGCTTGAGAGGATCCTTCTCCAAATGCAGGGCTTGCCTGGGTGGCCTTGACAGGGAAGTGGCATGTCTTTCTCTTCGATGAGTGCCCCTCACGACGGAGGTCACCTCATGTTATCCTTGCTGTCTCAGCAGGAGCCAACTCTCTCAGTGGTGCATCGGAGGCTTCCGAGTTGTTAGCTGTTTGATTTTGCCAACAGCATGGAAAGTCCACCCACCTCCTTTGTTTGAACATCAGCCAGTTACCGCTGCAGTCCACCTGTGTAGGCTTGGGACTCTTGTATGGCCTTGACATCAAAGTCTTACCCACAAATCCTAGTCATTACCTTTCATCATCACCCACCTAGCCTGGAATGATATTAGGGCTCAAAGGGTTACATTATTTGGATGAGCCTGTTATTCTCTTATCCATGGAGGATTGACAGATAATTGAATTAATATGTTGAAGGTGATTAACAGATCTGATTATACAACAAATCCATAAGGGTCTCTTGCTGTGCAGTGTTACTATCCTTACCCCTGGACCAGGTGGCCTGGATTCAAGTCCCACCTGCTCCAAGGTATCGTAAGAACATCTCTGAACAGGTTGGTTAGAAAAATAGGCTTAAATTAAAAAGGAAATTATTTCACCTGGTGGGGTGCCAGTCCAAAAGGGCATAAATTCAAAGTTTTGAATTCGGCTTGAGAGGAGAAATGTCAAGAAATATTTCTCCATCTCAGAGTTGTGAAAGTCAAAAGCTTTCTTAGCCAAAAGTCTATTAAGGCTGTGCCATTTGAGAATGTCAAAACTGAGATTGACAATTTTTTTGTTAGTCAAGGCATTACAGATCTGACATGTAAAATGAACAAGCTACAAATCACTCTTGATCTGATTGAGGGATAGAACAGACTCAAGGAGTTAAACATCCAGCCCTTACCCTATATTCTTTGAATTTGTGTGGATAAATATTTAATGGCTACCATGAGGGACATGGCATACATTGAGAATTATGCTATCATTGTTGTGCAAAGAACGTGAATGATTAAAAGCTGGTGGGTCTTTGACTATGATTAGTATATACCAAAATACTGGCAAGGCACCTCTAATGGCAAAGGTCTCCTCAAACCTCTGTTTCTTCTGCAGAGACGTCATGAAACCAATATGGGAGAGGGAATGATTCCCTCTGAGCTCCATGTGTACCACCAGTGCAAACGAAGATTTTCTTTGCCTATTTATTCATAGGATGAATATACTGGCCCTCAGTGGACAGCAATCTGAGCTGGCCAGTGCACAGCTGTTGACTCCTGTTCCTGCCTGATAAAAACGTCAAATAAAGTGACTAGTTGCTAGTTAATGGTCAGCAGCCGACCACTGTGATAAGGAGAGCAGGGGCCATGGGAGGCCAGGGCAGAGGGGCAGGCCATAAGTCAGCGGTAACCACCCATTTAAAGGCACTGTGGCCTGCTGGGAGCTGCATCATGATTAGTAATTTTCAAAAAGAAACACGAACCCAAAAAAGTGTGGAATCTTTTGAACTATTGAAGCAGCAGCAGGTAAGAGCCTGTTTAGAAATCGCACTGATGATTATCCCAGCTGTATCTCATTCAGGACTCTTGCCAGGGTGGTAAAAACATTTCAGCACACCTCTCCGTCCCTCCTTAAGAATAATAAAAGACACAAATTCTCCCTTTTCGCTCCCCTTGTCTCCCAACAGAGGCTGTAAGGTCGTCATGGGGTGAAGAAAGCAGAGGGAGCCACTGTTAAGGAGCCCAGACCAAGTGTGGCCCCCATAGTTGAGTGGTAACTGCCCGTGAATCATCCAGCAGACTGAGTGATTGGCAAGAGGTCTACATGCTTACAGATGGGAGGGGTCAGGAGACAAGAAAGAAAACAATTTCAGATCTCATCAGCTACACAAAGCAGTGAGCTGATTCCCCCTCACCTTGAACTGTAGGTATTTGCCAATAAACTATAATATGGAATGATGCTTTCCTTGGATGATATGGTGTAGCTGGGCAAGGTATCAGTAATCTTACAGCAGTTACAATCCTCTCTATAGTTGCACAGTGTGGCTTCTTCTACATTCATTTGATTAAGGTCCCTGTGTTAATGATCCATGTCAAGCATTCCATGGCTCTCCTTATTAGAATCCTCCATGTTCCACTGAATGGAGGACTAGACTAACCTATCATTTGTGAGTGATGTGAATGCTAACTGCTTATATCACTATGTCCTGCCCTGTTTCTGACATCCCTCACACAGGTTCATTGGGAACATGACCAATGGATGCAGCCTTAGCCTCTGTTGCTGCACGACAATGGAGGGGCAGAGAAAGGAAGAATGGACGGATACTTCACCAAACCCAGGGTCAGCAGCAACCTCTAGTAGCTGCTGACCAGCTTCCATGAGAATATGTTTCAGCAGAAGGTCCCCTTAGGGTATGCAGGAGGGTCAGGATGCCTAGAGCCAACTGTCTTTCAGAATTGCAAGGCACAGTGTCACCATAGACTGAGGATGTCACAGGAAACCATGGCAGAACTATGGCAAATACTGGAATGTGACCTGCAACATGAAGGGGTGAGAGGTCATCCGATCTCGGTGACTGTCAAAGTGTCAGTCACTCTAAACGGTAGAGTGCTGTAGATTGTACATACATTGCATTGAGAGTGTCAAGATGGAAAGCAGAATAAAATGTAGGAAAATGAGAAGTTCTTCAGTTTGGAAGGAATGACAAAGGAACAGAATAGTATTTATTTGGAGAAAAACTGCAGAAAGCTGCAACATAACTTGTGCATGAAACAGAGAAAGGCAGCACACTGGGCACAGCAGGTCATCAGAAAGGTTAATGGGATGTTAGCCCTTATTTCATGTCAATGTCCATCCCCCACCACGATGGTCTCAGGGCCCTCTGCTTCTTCCTGGAGCAAAGGCCTGAGCTGTCCCCACCCACCGTCAACGCATCAATGAATTTAATACACTCCGTGACGTTGAACACTTCTTCCGTCGTCTCCGCCTCCGAGCTTACTTTCACAATCAGGACTCCCGCCCACCTTCCGAGGACCCCTTCACCCACCTCCAACACACTGCATCCACCTGGACACCCCGTGCTGGCCTATTACCCGCCCTCGACCACTTCATTTCCAACTGCCGCCGGGACATTAACCGCCTCAACCTGTCGTCCCCCCTCCCCCACTCCAACCTCTCACCCTCACAACGCGCAGCCCTCCAATCCCTCTGCTCCAATCCCAACCTCACCATCAAGCCAGCGGATAAAGGGGGCGCAGTGGTAGTCTGGCGCACTGACCTCTACACCGCTGAAGCCAAACGCCAACTCGAGGACACCTCTTCCTACTGCCTCCTCGACCATGACCCCACCCCCCATCACCAAACCATCATCTCCCAGACCATACAGAACCTCATCACCTCAGGAGATCTCCCACCCACAGCTTCCAACCTCATAGTCCGGGAACCCCGCACTGCCCGGTTCTACCTCCTTCCCAAGGTCCACAAGCCTGACCACCCTGGCTGACCCATTGTCTCAGCATGCTCCTACCCCACTGAACTCATTTCTACCTACCTCGACACTGTCCTATCCCCCCTAGTCTAGGAACTCCCCACATACGTTTGAGACACCACCCACGCCCTCCACCTCCTCCAAGACTTCCGTTTCCCTGGCCCCCAACGCCTTATCTTCACCATGGATATCCAATCCCTCTACACCTCCATCCGCCATGACCAGGGCCTCCAAGCCCTCCGTTTCTTCCTCTCCCGACGTTCCCAACAGTACCCTTCCACCGACACTCTCATTCGTTTGGCCGAACTGGTCCTCACCGTTAACAATTTCTCCTTTGAATCCTCCCACTTCCTCCAGACCAAAGGGGTCGCCATGGGCACACGTATGGGCCCCAGCTATGCCTGTCTCTTTGTTGGCTACGTAGAGCAGTTGATCCTCCGTAATTACACCGGCACCACTCCCCACCTCTTCCTCCTCTACATTGATGACTGCATTGGCGCCACCTCGTGCTCCCGCGAGGAGGTTGAGCAATTCATCAACTTCACCAACACATTCCACCCTGACCTTAAATTTACCTGGACTATCTCTGACACCTCGCTCCCCTTCCTGGACCTCTCCATCTCCATTAATGACGACCGACTTGACACTGACATTTTTTACAAACCACCGACTCCCACAGCTACCTGGATTACACCTCTTCCCACCCTGCCTCCAGCGAAAATGCCATCCCGTATTCCTACCTTCCTCCGGCTCTGCCGTATCTGCTCTCAGGAGGACCAGTTCCACCACAGAACATACCAGATGGCCTCCTTCTTTAGAGACCGCAATTTCCCTTCCCACGTGGTTAAAGATGCCCTCCAATGCATCTCATCCACATCCTGCACCTCTGCCCTCAGACCCCACCCCTCCAACCGTAACAAGGACAGAATCGCCCTGGTGCTCCCCTTCCACCCTACCAACCTTCGCATCAACCAAATTATCCACCGACATTTCTGCCACCTCCAAAAAGACCCCACCACCAGGGATATATTTCCCTCCCCACCCCTTTCCACCTTCCACAAAGACCATTCCCTCCGTGACTACCGAGTCAGGTCCACGCCTCCCCACAACCCACCCTCCCATCCTGGCACCTTCCCCTGCCACCACAGGAATTGCAAAACCTGCGCCCACACCTCCTCCCTCACCTCCATCCAAGGCCCTAAAGGAACCTTCCACATCAATCAAAGTTTTTCCTGCACATCCACCAATATCATTTATTGTAATCGTTGCTCCCGATGTGGTCTCCTCTACATTGGGGAGACTGGACGCCTCCTAGCAGAGCGCTTTAGGGAACATCTCCGGGACACCCGCACCAATCAACCACACCGCCCTGTGGCCCAACATTTCAACTCCCCCTCCCACTCTGCCGAGGACATGGAGGTCCTGGGCCTCATTCACTGCCACTCCCTCACCACCAGACACCTGGAGGAAGAACGCCTCATCTTCCGCCTCAGAACACTTCAACCCCAAGGCATCAATGTGGACTTCAACAGTTTCCTCACTTCCCCTTCCCCCACCTCACCCTAGTTCTAAACTTCCAGCTCAGTAACTGTCCCCATGACTTGTCCGGACTTGTCCTACCTGCCTACCTTCTTTTCCACCTATCCACTCCACCCTCCTCCCTGACCTATCACCTTCAACCCCTCCCCCACTCACCCATTGTACTCTATGCTACTTTCTCCCCACCCCTACCCTCCTCTAGCTTATCTCTCCACCCTTCAGGCTCAATGCCTTTATTCCTGATGAAGGGCTTTTGCCCGAAACGTCGATTTTACTGCTTCTCGGATGCTGCCTGAGCTGCTGTGCTCTTCCAACACCACTAATCCAGAATCTGGTTTCCAGCATCTGCAGTCATTGTTTTTACCCACCCACCACCACCCTCCCCCGCCTGGCCAAACTCATCATCACCCTCAACAACTTCTCTTTTCACTGCTCTCATTTTCTTCAGAGTAGGTGGCGGCCATGGGCACACGCACATGCACGAGTTGTGCCTGTTTCTTAGATGGGTACATGGAAGATTCCTTGTTCCAGTCCTTTTCCAGCTCCCACCCACAACTCTTTCTACGATATATCAATGATATCATCGGTGCACTTCCCTCTCTCATATGGAATTGGAAAAGTTAATCAATTTTGCTTCCAATTTCCACCCTGGCCTCACTTTCACCTGGTCCATTTCTGACTCCTCCTTTCCCTTCCTTGACATCTCTGTTTCCATTCCTGGAGATAAACTGGTCACTAATATCCACTATCAACCCACTGACTCCCACTGCTACCTGGACTAAACATCCTCACTCCCTGCCTCCTGGGAAGACTCTATTCTATTCTCCCAGTTCCTCTGTCTCCATCACATATGTTCCGATGAGGCCAACTTCCAAGGAAGTCTCCTCCGAAATACCCACCTTCTTCCTCAACCAAGGAGATCCTAGCACCCTTGTCAACAGGGCTCTCAACTGGGTCTGACCCATCTCTCACACTTCTGCCCTCATGCCCTTTCTTCTCTCCTGCAGCAGCGATGGGGTTCTCCTTGTCCTTACCTACCATCCCACTAGCATCCACATCCAGAAGACCATTACCTGCCATTTCTGCCATCTCCAGCAAGGTGCCACATACTCCCCTCCTCTCCCTGTCCACCTTCCGCAGGGACCGTTCCCTCCGGGAAACACTGGGCCACTCTTCCTTCACTCCCAACACCAACCCCTGGCCCCACGGTCCCATGGCACCTTCCTCTGCAACCTTCCCTTGTAACACCATCCCATTTACCCCTCTCCTTCCTCAGTATCCAAGGGCCCAAACATACCTTTCAGGAGAAGCAGCACTTTCCCTGCATTTCCCACAATCTAGTCTACTGCATTCACTGCTCACAATGTGGTCTCCTCTACACTGGGGAAATGAAACGTAGATTGGGTGACCGCTTTGCAGAACACCTACCTTCTGCCCACAAAAAAGACCCTGAGCTTCCAGTTGCCTGCCACTTTAAGACTCCACCCTGTTCCCTGGCCAACCTCTCTGTCTCAGGCTTGCAGCAGTGACCCAGTGAAGCTCAGTGCAAGCTGGAAGAACAACATCTCACTTTCCGCTTGGGGACCCTGCAGCTGTCCGGACTCAATATCGAGTTCAATAATTTTAGGGCCTGAACTCCCCTATGTCCTAGCCCCTAGCCTTGCTATGACATAGTCTGCCATTACAGATCGTTTGCCACTAACAGTTTCCATGAGCAGCTATTCACCCTCCTGTCCAGATTGTTATAGAGCATAGAACAGTACAACATAATACAGGCTCTTCGGTCCATTATTTCCACATCTTTGACCAACTGTTCTTCTCTCTCTCTCTCTGGGCTCTCTCCCCACCTATCATTTACTCCTTACCCCCTCCCCCATCCTATCTTCTGCACATAAACCGAAATTTTCCGAGCTACCATCTCTTCTTTCAAAGGGTCACCAGACCTGAAATGTGAACTCTTATTTCTCTTCACAGATGCTACCAGACCTGCTGAGCTTTCCCAGAAACATCTGCTTTTGTTTCTTATTTCATGTGGGTTGGAGTATAAGAGTTAGGAAGTCTTACTGCAAGTTGCTAGCGAGACCACATTTGAAGTAATGCGAGCAGTTTTAATCTTATTATTTCACTGGCACAAGTTCAGAGAAGGTTCGCTTGGGTGATCCCTGGTAAAGAGGAATTGTCTTATGAGCAAAGATTAACCTGTTTGAGTCTCTACTCACTGGAGTTCGTAAGAATGAGAGATGTTCTCAATTAAAACATATCGGATCCCTGAGTGGTTTGACGGAGTAAATGCTGCGAGGATGTTTCCCATCATTGGAGAGTCTCGGATCAGAGGATGTAGTCTCAGAGTAAAGGGGTGCCATCTTAAGGAACTGCTTCTCTCAGAAGGCTGTAAATCTTTGGAACTCCTTGCACAGAGAGCAGAATCCTTGACTATCATTCAAGCTGAGATGGATGCATTTTTGATCAGTAGGGCAATCAAAGGTTAGGGAGAAAACGCAGGAAAGTGGATATGAGAAATGTCAGATCAGCTGTAATCCGATTGGATGGTGGAGCTGGCTCGAGCAGTTAAAAGGCCTGCTCCTGTTCTTATGGTGTTATCATAAAACAGCTGGTTTCATGAACAGAATGGGATTTCATTCCATCCAACCATAAATGATCTGTGATCATTGGTACCACATCTTAGAATTCTGTGCTAGGAACCTGGGAGCCTCCATGATGCCTCTATCCTTGAGAATTCTTACGTTCATGCTTCGCTTGAAGGGCCAGATGTCTGTCAAGGCCTGGTTAGTGACAGACCAGGACTACCTGATATCCTAATGGCTGATTATCCGTTATATGGCCCTTGAATGAGGCTGACTGTAGAGACAATACAGCCCGTTCTTTGACCAGGACCCTCATGGAAAAGATGACAGGCCTCCTGAAGATGAGACTCTGATGCCTGTCTTGGGGTACGCTCCAGACCAGCTGTGTCACATCATCCTAACTGTGCCCACGTTCCTGAAGAGGGCAAGTCAGGACGTGATGGCAACGAAAAGCTGGGAAAGTGGGAAAGCATTAGCCATATTAGTTCAGGGCTCCAAAGAGTGGACTCAGCCTTAAAATCTCCAGAGGCCAAGGGAGGAAAAGGTTTTGAAGCATTTGTTGGCATTTATCACTGACATGGCTTTAGCTCCTGTTATTGCACTTTACTCATTTACATTTTTGTGAGCTCTAAGAAACCCATAAAACCCCTGGACCCAAAGTTAGCCTGATTCTAATAGTGCTGTAATAGTAAAATTAAAATGTTAAAATTACAGCTTCCCTCCCCTGACAGGGGCTGTGTGCGTGCAGGCCCAGTACGTTGTGGTTAAATGTGGAAGTTAGCGAGCTTGAGTCAGCTTTCTGTTACATTCATATTTTACTTCCGACCAACATCACACCACAACACTCACCCATGCTAAAGTCCTCCTGTGATCCTATTAATACCAGATTATTCTTCAAAAATCAACATTCACAACACAAAACTCTGCATATTAGACTTTTATCTTCGGAAGGTGTATTATTGGTGGAAATAGAGTCTATTAGTACAGTTCCAATAAAACAAGCCCTCTGGTCATTTTATGTTTGATAATTAAGATGCTGGAACATTGAATTTTGGCAATATATTATTGGATTGATTGCTGTTCTAAATTCGTTCATGGGTTGGGGGCATCATTGGAAAGGGCAGCATTTTGTACCCTTCTATAATTTCCCTGGCACCCTTATTGTTCAAAAGTAATATTCTTGTCAAGATTGTAGCAGTGGTTCAGGGAGGGTGGTCACACTAACCGCCACAGAGTCTGGATTGGCAATCAAGTTGACGATTGGACAGATAATCTCAGGCATTTAGGTGCCATACAGTACAGGGGATTTAACAGGGATTCTCAAAGAGGAGTGAGACAGCACAATAGACAATTGGACAGCCTGAGGATTAGCCTGTTTCAGAAACCTGATCATCTGCTCTCCAAAGGTCTGGTAATAACTGTCCTTGCTATTTATGGTCTTGTCAATTAGTTGTTAAAATATCGATTGTGTTGGTTGTTGTGTTTGTCTTATGAAAATTGTATTACTATAATCAAGGAACCACATTGGTTGTGTGGGATCACTGTGGGTTCAAATTACATAAAGAATCCAAAACGTCTTTTAATTTTCTGCTTTGATCCTAAAGTATAGTGTTCATTTCTCCTCCTGTTCAGAAATAGTTCATGCTGGCATGGTCACATCCCTCTCTATTTCCAGAATATCCTCCAGCCTGATAGCTCTCCGAGATGTATGTCTTGTTCCAACACTGGTTTCTGAAACCTTGCTGATTTTACTCACTCAGCATTGGTGGCCATTTTTGTTGTTGCACTGGCCTTCAGCTATGGAGCTCAATTAACTCTTGAAACTCTTAGCCCTTTGTAAGATGTTCCTTAAGACCAACCTCTTACCTTGCCTCATATTTCATAACATGGCTAAGTGTCAAATTTTGCTTGATATCTTGTGAAATGACTTGGTGCGATTTATTACAGTAAAGGCGTTAAGTTAATTTGAAACTGGCAAAACTAGAACACGGGACAATGGGGAAGCTGAACTGAGTGTGCAGAGAGAAGGCACCGACAGAAATAAAAACAGAATGTGTAGGAAACGGAATTGGTGAGACAACATCTTGTAGATTTAATCTGTCGCAAAGGAAAAGTTAGCTACAGGGTGGACGCAAAAGGAAAATTGATGACTTCAGCCTTAATGATGAAGGAATTCAGGAGGTCCTCAAACTCATAACTCAAGATGAGGTCAAAAGATATGGGGAAACAGTTCAAACATTTTATTGACGGTGTTATAGTGGATGGAGTAGCAATGCAGGGGAGACACTGGCCAATGACACTCCATCAACTCCAGTCTGATGCAGTGATGGGTGATTAAATATCCCAGCATGCTCCTCTGATTGAGATCTCCATTGTCATTAATGTAATTCCATTCATTATGTTCACTGGCTGTGACAGACCTTCATGGAGTAACAGAGGAAAATCTATTAAACTATTAACATCAAATACGTAAACATAAAATTGTCAGATTATTCACTGAGGCAATCAATTTACCTTCTGATTTTTAGCCTGTCCTCAGTATTGCATGGTTGAAATTTACCCATTCATACAATACAGATATTTCGAGTGGAACCGAGGTGTTGGAGGTCTTCCCTGTTGGCTACAGACTCAGTGAGAGACCCTCACTGCCTCTTTACTGGAAGTTCAGCAAAACTACAAGCCAATCAGGCAGTGGTGAGGACGTCTCCAAAGGTGCATAGCCGACTGCACAGATTTAACTATGATGCTTGCTGCATGGTGACAGGCTCACCTGTAGCCAGGTTAAGAGCAGCACTGGAAGGATGAGATCCTTCAGTAGTCATTCATTGGTCACCGAACAGCCTCAGTTAGTGATGGGTAGGGAAGGCTGACAGTGAAATGTTCCACCCAGAACCTGGCAGAAAAATGGCAAAGTCAGGTCTGACTCACCCTCACCTCCCTGCTCTCAGGATTTGCCACCAGCCAGAGGAGAGGATTCTGCGCATAAATCGTGGAATGATGAAATTGACCAGCAGTTGTGTTTGCCGGTCATAAATCGTCCAATTTGACGTTTGTGAAGGCGCTTGTGCGGAATACTTGGAACGCTTTGTTAATTTCTTTCCATAGACCTGCCAACTCATCTCATTTTCGAAGGTTACACCTTCATACCTGAACAGTCACCCGCCCTTTTTAATATAGACTGTGCTTATCTGATTACTTGGTTTGTTGGCCATATTTTGAATCCATCAAAACAAGTGAAAACCTCTGAGAGCCTGAAGCAACCTCTCAATTGGTTACACATCATTCCTTCAGTTCTTGGCTGACTCTTCACTCTTGTACAATGTTCCGTATAGTGTAGAAAACTCACAAATATTATGACTATATACTGAGCTTACAAGCCGCCTGCAATATGATCTGCAATATGATATAAGCTACTAAATTGATTTATCTGAGCAGGGTAGTGTCAAATTTTACATTCCTAACACACAAAACCTGCAAAGACCCACTATGCAATTCATTCTCACTGTTCAGAAAGTGAACTAACTTTTTTCCATGAGTTGGTGAAACTGTAATTTGTTGCTCAACATGTTGACCATGTATATACATTCAGTATGGAGCAAGAAATATTCCTGCTCATATTTGCATTAGTGAAAAGGTGAGAGCAGTTTAACAGTTAAACAGACGGTGAGGTTTAGAAGTGAGATAGTAAGTGAGGTTTATAAATACGAAGGTCTGAGGTTTATAAATAAGGTGAGGGAGGATTGTAAATGAGGGAGAAAGTGAGGACTGCAGATGCTGGAGATCAGAGTCAAAACGTGTGGCGCTGGAAAAGCACAGCAGGTCAGGCAGTATCTGAGGAGCAGGAGAGTCATGTTTTGAGCATAAGCTCCTCATTAGGAATGTGGGGGTGGGGGGGAGGTGGCAAGGGAGCTGAGGGTTAAATGGGGGGGCGGGGGGGGCTGGTGGGTAGGGCTAGGGGGAAGGTACCTGAGAATGTGATAGGTAGATGAAGGTGGGGGGTGATGGTGATGGGTCAGAGAGGAGGTGGAGCGGAGAGATGGTAAAGAAGATTGATGTGGAAGTCAGTTCAAGAGGGCAGTGCCATGTTGGAGGGTTGGAACTGGGATAAGGTCGGGGGAGGGAAAGTGAGGAAACTGGTGAAATCGACATTGATCCCATGTGCTTGGAGGCGGGAGATGAGGCACTCTTCCTCCAGGGGTCAGGTGGCTAGGGGTTGGCGGTGGAGGAGACCCAGGACTTGCATGTCCTTGGCGGAGTGGGACTGGGTGTTGAAGTATTTGGCCACAGGGCGATGGGGGTTGTTTAGTGCGTGTGTCCCAGAGATATTTATAAATGAGATTATAAGTGTGAAGATGAATGAGTTTGCTATGCCAGGTAACAATAAATCTGCGTAATTCAAGTCTCACGCTCCTTTACCTGAATCAATGAAAAGCTAAAGCACCAGCTGTAGGGATTCTGATTTGCAGACAGTAATTTGCTGATTTTTCAGTGGTTCAAATCACCATCAGGGCCCTTTATTTTGGAAATGTTAAATGAAGAAAGCGGTAAACAGGTGTTTAGGGCAAAAGAATCCCTGTATTTATTAAATGCAAAAAGGTAATATTCAAGAAATAAAGACAAAGGTAATAAACAGTGAAATTAACACAATTAACTATACAGAGGGCAGTAATCAGATACATTATTACATTGAGCACACGTTAAACACTATTAGAAGCTAAACAGCAGCTTCCATGACAGAGAATTTCTTCAGGCTTCCTCCCCCTGAGGTACCCTGCACTGTCACCACACCCCTTCCTACCCACCCCTGGCTTGGAAACTTTACGGTCTCAGAAATTAAACTACCACTGGGCATAACTTGCGATCTTGACTACAGCTGACTGTTCCCACTTACTGAAAACTTTGAACACTGTAGGCCTTCAGTCTGGGTTGAATCTACTGAGGCAGTAAGACCTGTATTGGATATATCGGGTGAGTCCTTGGCTCTTCTTGCTTCCTAGTGGGTTTTTACAAGCCAGTTTTCGCCTCAGGATGTGCCTGAGGCCTTGTGGTGTTGGTTGGGTCAGTAGTTTTCAGAGGTTGTCAATTCTCAGGTCTGCTGGTTGTAGATGGTTGTCATTGGTTCTCCTGGTAAGGAATGGGCCTGTGTTGGTAACTCCTGGAATTTTCAGGATGCCTCTTCTGGAAATGGCTATAGGGATTGCTCTCGGGGCAGCAGCTATCTGGGATCCTTCTCCTGGCTGTGGGTACGGGGATAGCTCTCGGGGCGGTAGCTCTTTAGGATCCCTCTCCTGGTGGTAGCGGCAGGGAAAAGCTCCCTCAGATGAGATCTGGGTCTGCAATTATACTAATTACAGGTCTGTTCTCTTGGCGCCAAATCTGCGCTTGCCATTGTGTTGCTGGTGTTCTCTTTTGAGGTCAGTTAGTTCCTGATAAGAGTAGATGTGAATGTATTTTGATTAAATGGGATGTCCGCTATCACTGTGCATGAACATTGATTGAAGTTGAATGTCTGGTATCTGCTGACACCCCTCTCAGCCCGGGTTGGAGTAGCATCAGGCCTGATTAATTGTTCTTTGAGAGTCGAGGTGTGAACAACAGTTCTAGGCCGTAAACTCTGTGCCTGTGTATTTTTCCCAGAGCACAGCCAAGCTGCCCTTTTTACTTTTCTTGTAAAAGTTACTTGAAAAGTCTCGGATTTTGGTCCAGTATTTTAGAGGATGGGGCTTCTCGTTTAATCCTACAAAGCAGAGTATTGTAGAAAAATACGGTCACGTTCTAACAAGTGTCTCAACAAGATCATTGCTCTGTGCTCTGATCAGCCCCTCAATTCACATCAACTAATCCGTATTTGATCTAGACAAGGTGAATAAAGTAAAGTTGTAAGGTCTTGCCAGTGCGTAACAAATTAAAGAGATAAGTGATCAGTCCTGCAAAGATTAACCCCTTTGAAGATAGTGAAGACAGGAATGGAGCCAATGGGGAAGGAGAGAACTGTTGGAGTGAGATAGCTGATTGTGAGAAAGAAACATGCAATCTCCTGGAGAATGGAATTGTGTCATCCCTATAGGCAGACCTTGTCACCCTTTTACTTTGGGGTTTTTTGTATCTCCACTGGATGGTGTGGAGTGGACCTGTGTGACATATTTCAGCTCAATTATTTCAAGATTCAATCGATAAAGAGGATCTAGACTGGATTAGAAAAAGTACTGTATTCCATCAAAGGGCAAATGCGGTATTCAGATTTAATGAGGCAGCCCTGTATGTATTATTGGGTGCAATATACTCCAGGGAGGAATCCTGTTTTCAGTCGTAGTTAAAGGATACTTGCAGCCACAATAGAGAAGCAAGCAGCTGGAACGTCATAATGTAGATTTGGATCCAGTGCAGGAATCATTTTAATAATCCAGTCAGATCAGGAAAGTTACTCAAAATTTCTACTTAACCTTTACCCTGTAGTGCAGCCCCTCATTCTGTCCTGTCAATCCTCATCTATTCCCTTTAATTGTCACATCTACTTAAATTTCAGTAACTCACATTCTTCATTCATAATGCCCATTCTCACTGTCTCCTTTCTCAACCAGCTTTCAAAACTTATCATGACCTTATTTCTCTCCATCTCTTCAATCTCCTTCAAGTCCAACTGCTTGAGATCTTTCCGCTCCTCAAACATGGACTCTTGAGAGTTGCCAACCGATCCACTGTTCTTGGTCAGGCCTTCATTTGCTTCGGACTTCAACTCTGGATAATTCCTCCAACACCTAGCTGCCTCTTGACCTTGCTTTCTTCCTTTAAGATAGTTTTCAAAACATGACCAAATTTTTGGTCATCTCTCCTAATATCCATTTACACGGCACTGTATCAAACATTGTTTTGCAGTGTTGTGTCTTGGAGCATTTTATTTTGTTGAAGGTTGTACGTGAGTGCAAGTCTGGAATGCATCACCTGAGATTGTGATAGATCACTCAGGGATTTCAAAAGAGAAATTCATACCCACCCGAATACAAGAGAATTGCAGGGTCATGGAGAAAGGGTTGGGTGCAGGAGGTGAGATACTTTTGAAGAAACTTGGCATCACCACATTAGGCCAAATGGGCTTCTTCAGTTCTGTAATCATCCTGCGAGTCTACAATTCCATGTTTTTGCTGTTCTTGCCATTCACTATAAACCTCGTGTAATCTAGAAGGAAAAACGAGAAAAGCTTGGAAATTATGATGCTGGTCTTCACTTTGGAAAGTACTTTCAGTTCTAAGTGTAACTGGTTTTCCCCTCTGCCACTTTATTCAGTTCCCCAAAGTCTCCTCCAAGCTGTTGTCCCACAGAGAGGCAAGAGTGATTTGCCACTGTCTAAGGAGAGGGAGGATGTCGATAAATGAAATGGAAGAAAAAAAATATTCCTGTCAAAGCCTGTCTCGCCCATTGCCTCCTCCCTCTTAGCAAGTACTGCCTCCTCTCCCACTGGCCACTCTGCCCCCTATTGACACAGTAATCATTGCTAGGACTGTCAACTTTGCTGTAGCTACTACTGCTACAGTGAGACATCTGAAGAAAGACAGTGAAGAAACTCAGCAGGTCAGGCAAAAGAAACAAAGCAAATGTTTCAAGTCTGATATGACTTTACTTCAGAACTAGTAAAGATTCTTTGAGTAGGGCCTCTATTTGCTACCCACTCAGGGGGAGGTGTCCACAGGAATCTCCTATGTGGTTGTCTCTAACACCACAGCTTCAGCCAACATCCTTCTCTATGTGACCCCATCTTCACAAGCCATTCCATCCAACCCACAGGCAGATCTCCCTTCTCGCAACTGCCAGTGGTAGGTCAATGTCCTTATGTAGCTATTATTTAAACATTGGTGCACAGCTACTGCAAATGCTTAGGAATTCAAATGGAATAATGCTGTTTACAGGCAGAGGAATAGGATATAAAAACTGGGAAGCATTACTCCAGTTGCACAGGACATTGGTGACATAACATCTGGTCTACCATGAACAGTTTGAGCTTCCTTTTTAACAAAGGGTATAATTGTATTCAAATCAGTGGAGAAAAGATTCACTCGACTGATTCCTGGGTTAAAGGGTTGTCTCATGAGCAATGGTTGGACAAATTGGTTGAGATTTATCAGAATTTTGGAGAATGAAGTTTGATCTTAATGGAACAAACAAGATCCTGAGGAGACTTGACAGGCTAGATGCTAGGAAGATGTTTTCGCTTGAGAGTGAGGCTAGAACCAGGCTAAATAGTTTAACAATAAGGAGTCTCCTGTTTAAGATAGTGATAAAGAGCATTTTTTATTCTCTTGGGGACCACTATTCTCTTTGCCAGAGGATCGTTGAATATTTTTAAGTGTGTGGTTGTTGGATTCTTGATTGCCAATGGACATTGGTAACGTCTGGAAGGTAGAATTGCAATTACTATCAGATCAGCCAGGTTCTGATGATCAGGGATGGATCTCTCAGGACAGTAGTCCAGTATTGGCCAGATTTAGATGGGCCTACCACCACAAGTTGAGAACATTCCTGATGAAGGGCTTATGCCTGAAGCGTCGACTCTCCTGCTCCTCGGTTGCTGCCTGGCCTGCTGTGCTTTTCCAGCACCACCCTTTTTGACACTGCTCCTTCTTGTTCCAACTGTGAAGCAAGTGGCCACATTTTTCCTCAAGTGGTTAAGTGCGCTCTAGCTTCTTCAGATCCTTAATTACACTTGAAGTTTTTTCTGGCGTTTCGGTTGCACATGCCAATGAAAAGCTAATCAAGAAGCTCAAAGAAATCTTTACATTATTAGACACTTTCTCCTGAGAAAATAATATATTTTCAGAGAAGATTAATTATTTTCTAGTATTTAAGCAGGCCAGGTATAAATTGAGACTTCCAGGTGGCCTGATCCAACTAAACTTAGGAAACTGTTCTATTTCTGAGATTAAAGTGGAACCAGCCTAGGAAACATCTCCAGCTTCAAAGACCTCTTATCAGATTAACAATGTGCAATGCTCAGCAGGATTTTGAACATCTGTAGGAGCCATTACAATCTTCAAATAAAGCTTTAACACTTGGTGAAGCTGGCACAACACTAGGCCGAGAAAATATATGTGTCGTGGGGTTAAACCCTTTACATTTGCCATTGATGCCCTATCAAGCTGGCTAATTGTCGGGATGTCCAAAGGAGTCTGGAGTTGGCATTCACCTCAGGAATTCTGCAACGGATCCTGACATGAAAAAGCAAAGGCATCCAAATGTTTCCCTCTTATGTACAAATAGCAGAACTTTGTGCCACTGTCCTACTGGTAACACTTAATGTGAAGAGAGAACAAGATTACGTAGCTATCTTCCTCATAAATTCAAATGTTACTTGTCAAGGCCAAAAAATGTACAAAATGTACCAGTCCTGTCATACTGCTGGCCGTGAGTAATGCTGATATTTTAATACTTTTGGTCCACTTTGTGTCACTAAGTGGAACAGAAGAAAATCAAGAAAAGCAAAGGCTATTCGAGTTTAAAGCCAATATATCCAAAATCTACGTGATTATCTCATTTTTGGTTTGTGCTCTTGTATCACCACCAATTGCTGATTACTCACTCTAAGCAGCACCGACCTCCGCATCGTCTGATAAATAATCAGTCAGTTTCTCCAGTGAAAAACTAACAAACTACTCAGTGTTTCACTAACATTCCTTTTAAAATAACCTTTACAGGAACAGTGCTTAGTACAATTGCCTGAAGGGCTGACTTCAAGATTTGTGGGCGAAATATATTGTAAACTGCTCGAGACTGCCCAAATCATTTCAACATTGTGAGGGATCTGGACAGAGTAGACAAGGACAAATTATTTCCATTTGCGAATGCAAGGGTACATATTGAATCTAATTGGGAAATGAGGCAAAAGCAATACAAGAGAAAACTTTTTCATGTAGGAATGGTTAAGGTCTGCAATAAATTGCCCGAATGTGTGATGGATGCAGGTCAAATTGAAGCCTTCTGAAAGAATTAGACTATTATTTGAAAGTGAGCAGCATGAACAGTTTTGGGGGAAGGCAGAAGGATGGCACTCGGTGAGATGCTCATTCAGAGAACTGGTACAGGGATGATGGGCTGAATGGTCTCCACTGCACCGTGACAATTCTGTGATATGGAGTTCAAATGTTGAGCAAAAGGTGAATACAGGCTTTTAAGTGGTTTTGATAATGATACGAGTTCAAAGAAGGAACACTTAGTGAGTCATAAACAGATCATGACCCCCTTTTATTTGTCCAGGCTTCTTTGATAAAACAAAGATGGGGTAGGTGGTTTGTAAAAGTGGAGTTAACCTTTCTGAGGGTTTAACACACTCATATGTTGGGAATGGCAATCTCAAACTGTGATCCCTTCAGGCTTATTAATCATTCCGAAACTCTTTTCTGTGTTACTATAAAAGTAGATATTTGTTAGTCTTTCCATATTAATCTGAAGAGCTATTTTTTTATCTATATTTCATCCAGGAAGGAGATTTAGCTAACAGGCATAAGATTAAAACTGGGTAAAACTTGGTTCTGTCCCCTTCACATTTCGGCCCCTTCAGGTTCCAAAATGAAGTTTGTACTGCACATACATTTTGACACAAAATGTGCTTCACTTCTCCCCTTCAATAGTTTATCAAATGTCAGAGCTCCTATTGCACCAGGGCACAGATGATTTTGGCATCTTTTGCATTTCTTTCAAGCTTCAAATCAGTGCAGTGCCTGGATGACAGATGCTACTGTAGTTTTGTTTTTGTTGACTTCCTGGTTTCAGGATGAACTGTTCCTCCAGACGTGAGTGCATTAATCAACATCCTTCTTGGAATTTTGCACCACTGGGTGGATGAGCAAGGACTGGGCAGAGCATGAGAAACTTCTAGAAGAGCCAGCAGCAGCAGGGCAAGAGAGCTCTCAACAGGAGACCACATCTAACCAGTGTATTTCAGGAGAACTTTGTTCATTGATTTACATGATGTGGGTATTACTGTCAAGACCAGTATTGTTTGCCCTGGAGAAAGTGGTGGTCATCTGCCTTCTCGAATCATTGCAGCCTGGGGTTAGGTACAGCATGATGCCATAGACAGGGGAATTCCAGGATTTTGATCCAGTGACAGTGAAGGAACAGCAATATAAATCCATCTCAGGATGCTGGATGGCTTGGAGGTGACTTTGCATTACCTGCTGTCATTGTCCTTCTTGATGGTAGGAGTCACAGGTTTGGAAAGTGCTGTTGAAGCAGCCTTCGAATCTTCTAATATCCAGCTGCCACTATACATTGGTGGTGGAGTGACTGAACGTTTAATATGGTGGATGGAATGGGAATCAAGCAATTTCTTTATTCTACCTGGTATTGAGGTTCTTCATTGTTGTCAGAAATGCACTCACGCAGGTAAATAAAGAGTATTCCATCACACTATCGTCTTACGCTTTGTTAAGGTTGGGCAGGCTTTAGGGAGTTGGGGGTGAGTTTCTGACTGCAGAATTCCCAGCATCTCACTGTCCTGTTTAGTGACAGTATTTATATGGACCATCCACTCAATTCTCATCGATGGAAGCCCCATGTCATTGATAGTGGGATCCAGTGATGATGGTGCCATTGAATGTCAAAGCGTGTTGCCAGATCCTTGGATTATTGCAGATGTTCATTGACTGACAGATATGTTCCAATAAATGCGATTATATTTCCCTTTTATCAGCTCAGGTCTGGGTGAGTTGTACAGGCTGTGGACGGACATGGCCTGTGTCAGGGTCCAAGGAATCCAATTGGTGCTGAACATTTTGCAACAACTCAACATCTTGTATTATGATAGAGAGAATATCATTAATGAAGCAGATAAAAGTGGTTGGACCTAGGATACTAATGAGGATGTCTTGGGACTGGAACACCGAACAATCACGACCAAACCCCTTTGTGTCAGATATGACTTCAACCAAAGGAGAGTTTTTCCCCTGATTCCCACTTGCTTCAGTTTTGCTGCGGCTCCTGGATGCCATACTCTATGAAATATGGCTTTGTTGCCAAGATCAGTTTCTCTCACCTCACCTCTGGAGTTCAGTTCTTTAAGGAGAAAGTGAGGACTGCTGATGCTGGAGTACCAGAGTTGAAAAATGTGATGCTGGAAAAACACAGCAGGCCAGGCAGCATCCGAGGAGCAGGAGAATCGACGTTTTGGGCATAAGCCCTTCTTCAGGAATCAGGCTTATGCCCGAAACATCGATTCTCCTGCTCCTCGGATGCTGCCTGGCCTGCTGTGTTTTTCCAGCACCACATTTTTCAACTCTGGTCTCCAGCATCTGCAGTCCTCACTTTCTCCTAGTTGATCTTAACCTACTGCGAATCCTCTTGCAAGGATGCCTACCTTGAAGAAGCTCTTCTCCTCCCTCATTCCTGAAGAAGGGCTTTTGTCCGAAACGTTGATTCTCCTGCTCCTCAGATGCTGCCAGGCCTGCTGTGTTTTTCCAGCGCCACATTTTTCAAGTTCAGTTCTTTTGCCAAGGTTTTGTCCAAGATTGTACTGAAGTTAGGAGTTGAGTGGCCCTCTTAGAACCCAAACTGAGCATCATCGGGTGGGCTATTATTGAGGAAATGCCATTTGAAAGCACTGTTGAAGACCCCTTCACCATTTTAGTGATGGCTGAGAGTAGTTTGACGATGCAGCATTTAGCAAGTTGAATCTTTCCTTCTTTTTGTGGACAAGATATGGGGGGGGGGGGGGAAACATTTTCACATTTTTGGTTGGACACCACTATTATGACAGTGTTGGGACAGTTTGGCTAAAGGCAGGGTATGATCTGGAATCTTCAAGTTTTCAGTGTTGCTGGAATGTGGTCAAGGCCCACAGTCTTTGCCATACTCAAAGCCTTTAGTTGTTTCTTGACATCACTTGGCATGAGTCAAAATGGATGAAAACTGGTAATACTGGGGACCTGAGGAGGAAGGAGAGAGGGATCAATCAATCACCTAATACTTTAGATCCGAAGAGCCTTCCAACTGCTTCAGTTCTGTCCTTTGCACTGATGTGTTAAGCTTCCTCATTATTGAGGATGGGGAATATTCATCCTGTGAGCTGTTTAATTGTCCATCCCCTTTCATGATTGGACCGCAGTGGTTAGATCTGACGCGTTGTTTTTGAGATTGCATAACTCTGCCTATCACATACTGCATCGTCTAGTCCTTTACCAGATTTCACAAGATTGATATCTCCCTTTTAGGTGTGCCCTCCTGTCTATTTAATTGAACCACAGTTGATGTCCACCTTGGTGCTAATGATAGAATGGGGAATTTGGAGGTCCAGGAGGTTACAGCGTATGGTTGAACATAATTCTACTACTGCCCGCAGTGCCTCGTGGATGCCCAATTTTGAATTGCAACTCTTTCCAGAAACTATCACATTTGGCACAGTGGCAGTGCTGCACAAAATGATACCGGACGTGGTTAATATAGAGACAGGAATTCATCTCCACAAGGACTATATGGTGATCACTCCTATCAAATTGCCCTGGACAGATGCCCCAGTGACAGTGAGATTGGTAACAATCAGGTCCAATAGGTTTCTTTCTGCTTGTTAGTTTTTCCACCACCCCCTCGAGCAGTTATGTCCTTTAGGATTCACCCAGTACTGATGCTACATGGAGAAAGTGAGGACTGCAGATGCTGGAGATCAGAGCTGAAAATGTGTTGCTGGAAAAGTGCAGCAGGTCAGGCAGCATCCAAGGAACAGGAGAATCGACGTTTCGGGCATGAGCCCTTCTTCAGGAATGAGGAAAGTGTGTCCAGCAGGCTAAGATAAAAGGTAGGGAGGAGGGACTTGGGGAGGGGCGTTGGAAATGCGATAAGTGGAAGGAGGTTAAGGTGAGGGTGATAGGCCGGAGTGGGGGTGGGGTTGGAGAGGTCAGGAAGAAGATTGCAGGTTAGGAAGGTGGTGCTGAGTTCAAGGGTTGGGAGTGAGACAAGGTGGGGGGGGAGGGGAAACGAGGAAACTGGAGAAATCTGAGTTCATCCCTTGTGGTTGGAGGGTTCCTAGGCGGAAGGTGAGGCGCTCTTCCTCTAGCCGTCATGTTGCTATGGTCTGGCGATGGAGGAGTCCAAGGACCTGCATGTCCTTAGTGGAGTGGGAGGGGGAGTTGAAGTGTTGAAGCAGTGCATGGCTGCAAGCGTGGAGCGGAGGATCCGGAGGGAGGTCTGTTACTGGAGGCTTTGGATTTGTTGTAAGCAGCACATGGCTGCAAGCGCATGACTGATGCTACTAAGCCAATCTTGGTAATAGATGCTGAAGTTTAAATTCCCCATGTCTTTGCCATCTTCAGTGCTTCTTCCAGACAATTTTCAACATGGAGTAATACTGACCTTGTAATCATCAGTTGAGATGGGGATGTAAGTCGTAGTCAGCAAATGCTTTCCTTGGCCATTTTCACATTTTACGATAAGACCTCACGGGCTCCCTCGTCGAGGTTAAAGACTCCGAGGAGAACTTCCACCAAACTCTATGCCATAGTGTTCCTCTAGTGGGTCTCTCTTGCTGGAGGGACAGGAGACACCGAGCATTGGTGATGGCGGTTTCTGGGACATTGGCTGTTATGTTTGATTTCAGGAACATAACTACATCAGGCTGTTGTGTAACTAGTCTACCAGGCAGCTCTCCCAAGTTTGCTTCCAGTTTTTAGCAGGGAGGATTTTGCCAGGTTGATATGGGTGGGTGTGCCATTATTGTTTCTGGTATTTGATACCTAACAATGATTATTTATTTTAGCAAAGATCAAGAATTTTGATCTTCTCCCCCCAGTTGCTCTCTGGAATCACTGTTAGATATTATCTGGATGGGAAACTTCAACCTCAGTCAACTCCATGCCGAAACTAAACTGAACACTTTGGATTTACTCTACAGTAGATTATATAATCTACTGTAGATTAAGTCTTTAGTATTCTGTAGATTACATAATCTAGTGTTTGCAGGTGACTGTAATGTTGTTGCTCACTGTACAGCAGATTTGCAAACTGCTCATGCTCTCTTCAATTCTGCGTTCAAAAAGCTCAGCCTGTTCTTGAACGTTGCCAAAACAAAATTCGTCTATTAACCTAAAGCGGATGAATCAGCTATTCCTCCAGCCGTATCTGTCTAAGGAGGGATTCTGGGATGTCACTTCCCATGCACTGGCAGCCACCTCTGTGTAAGGCCCACGGTTGGTGAGGAGTTCTACCACCAGACCAGTTACAACAGCTCCGCCTTCTGTAGGCTGTGCAAGTGAGTGTTTGATATCTTCTATACACTGTGCAAGTGAGTGTTTGATATCTTCTATACACTGTGCAAGTGAGTGTTTGATATCAAAGAATTCTGCAATTCAACAAATGTCTCCTGCACTGTGACATGACCCTTTAGAGAGCTGAAGAAATTCCATCAGCAATGTCTTCACTGAATCCTTTGGATTCAACAGGAGGACATCAAACAAACACTTATTGCCCTTGGACTGAATCCTTGGACAGGATAAAAGAATTGCATATACTCTAAGAATATGTATTGCACATGTGCATTCGGTACAATGTCCACGTGCCATCAGATCACATGGAACTGGAGCCTGAATCAAGAGGGTTCACTTTATATCTTTATGTTTAAATAAAGCAAATTAATTTTCCCTATCAGAGTAAAGACCTCATCTTACTGTACAGTACTATCTATGACCAGACTCATGAAACTGGAGACAAATTGTCAGGTGTGTTTGAAGTGAAGTCCCAAAGACAGCACCGGGCCTTCTGTGAAATACTGGGACAGTGAGCCATCCTATCACAGAAAGCAGGGAGATACCTGAACAGAAGCTCAGTGGTGACAGGAGACAGTCAGGTCCAACTGGGTACAAACTGCAAAGAGCGAAAGACCAGGAAGAAGCTGAAAAGCAGTGTGAGAAAATCTACAACCGAGTGTGCAGCAAGCAACAGGTTTTAAAAAAAAATGAGTCAGCCAGAGTGATTAGAATCGTTCTTTCGGTCTGCAACTCACAGGTTGGGCAAGGAACGAGCAGTCAGAAAATCCACCAGCAGGTAAGCGCACAAAGAAACAGAGCACAGTCAACATCATTGAGGACCCGACTGGCAGAAATGGTGTCTTATAGAACGTTGGAGCACGGAAACAGACCATGTTAAAGCTGCAGCAGCAGCACAGAAAATTAAATTAAGATCCAGCAGCAAGGGGACAGGGAGAGGCAGTGTGATTTATTTCTGGAGGATGAGGCAAGACCGCAACATGATTGGATTCTTTTGATTACACAGAACTGGAAGACAAATTCCGGTATGCAGTTAACATGGTTAATGACAAAAGAAAACCCTTATTTTAAATTGGATAAAAGGCAAAATGTATCAATTCTGTTGGATGTTGCAATACAGATTCATAGTTATTAAGCCATTAATCATTTAACAAAATAAAAACCACAAGAACTACAGATGCTGTAAATGAGAAACAAAAACAGAAATTGCTGGAAAAGCTCAGCAGGTCTGTCCACGTCTGTAGAGAGAAATCAGAGTGAATATTTTGGGTCAAGTGATCCTTCCTCAGAATCTTTAGTCCAAAGCTTGACTTTCTCTTACTGGGATTGCTATGTCCTGGCTGAAGTAGGCTGTTAAATGCATTTTAAGTATTCCGTACACATTATATGTTTTATGCCAAACTGTGCTGTGATAACAAGGTAATAGTAAAACAGTGGAGAGTTTGGTTGGAAGCAGGTTATAATGATAAGATGGAGCAAGTCCGTGAAGCATTTAAGCGCAATAATGAGAGTTCTAAATTAAAAAAGCTGAAGAACAAGTGCCTTAGGAAATTCTGAAACAGTAAATATATTGTAGATTTGGAGCCCACTTCTAGAATACAATCTGCAAATGCTGAATGGTCTCTGATCACAACAATGTTGATGATGGCCATAAGATTATTTTGATGTAGTGTGTGTCATAAAATACTAAAGATAGAAACTACACTGGACAATTTGATTGAATCAACACTGCCAATATAATAATTGAAATGAAAAAGGTGATCAGGGAAGCAAAATGTGGTCACAAAAAATATTACTACGCAAAATTAAGGAAACCCAAAGCTATTTTATCAATACATATAAACGAGGAGGGTAATTAAGGGAAAAGTAGTGTTGTGTCTATGCCTAAATTTGAGTGTGATAGCTACTGAAGGTCATCATAGCTCTGTCCCTATGATGAGAGGCAGAGGTGGGTACTGCAGATGCTGGAGATCAGTGTCAAAATTAGAGTGGTGCTGGAATTGCACAGCAGGTCAGGCAGCATCCGAAGAGCAGGAAAATCAATGTTTTGGCAAAAGTCGGAGGCCGATGAAGGACTTTTGGCCGAAATGTCGATTTTCCCGCTCCTCGGATGCTGCCTGACCTGCTGTGCAATTCCAGCACAACACTCTAATCTTGTCCCTGTGATGAGAGCCCAGCTTTATTCGTCAAAGTGGTTTACACATGAAAAACACCATTTTTCTTTGATGCACTGCATGAGAATGTGAATGGCGATAACGTTAATTAAGGCAGGATCAAAATATTTCGAAGGCAGCAATGAAATTCAGCAAAATATCATCAGAAGATTAGACAGAAGTGGCAACAGGTTTACTGAGACTGTCGGAGGCTATCTCAGCCATCACTGACCATGCAGTACCGCAGTCTCTCAGACTTGGTTTTCCTTGTGACTAAGTCGTGTAGTTATAAATGCATTGAAACTCCACTGACTTCTTTCATAAAATTGTTTCAAAAACTAAATATGTGTGTCACTATAGTAGTGTTATGGATAAACAGCCAATGAAACAAAGCAAGAAAACACGTATTAGCTCAAGTCTTCTATTGGTATGAGAGTGTGATCCTGAGGCAGGAGGGCTGGAGATTGCGATCTCACTTGTACAACATCCCTGTGTTAGTAAGGCCACTGTATGAAGCATTCTAGAATTAGCTAATAACACCATCTGGGAAGTTCAAGCAATCAAATTTCCATCTGCAGTGCCTCAGGGATGTGGTTTGCTAACACAATTGGCATGCTGTAGTTTACAAAGCTGCGCTACCTGTTGAGTTCTGAATTCTTGTTTAATGGTTGAGGTTGCAAATACGTCCATGAGAGCTTTTCTGGATAAGCATGTTGAAACAAATCCATCAGTATCATCAAATTAAATAAGAAGGAGCACTTTGCTAATTAAAGCCTTATTGTAAAATTCTGCGAAGGGGTCATTTTGCAGAAGCTATTGTGCTGCAAAAGAAACTTTAAAGAAAGAAAAGCATGCTTTTTTATATGGCTTCTTTCACCATCTCAGCATATACTCAACTGACCTGGGATCAATAAAGTACCGACAAAGTTTAGTTACTGTTGTCATGTAGAAAAGTCAGCAATCAGTCTGGACACAGCACGATGACAGAAACGGCAACGCAATAGCAGCTTCTTAATTTACTCTAGAAATCTTTGTTTCCCATATAAATATTGGCCAGGACACCAGGGAGAAGTTATTATTCCATTGGAGGCAGTTCAGAGAAGGTTCACTTGGATGATCTCTGGTGTGGAGGGATTGTCTTATGAGTAAAGGTTGGGATTCTACTCACTGAAGTTTCAAAGAATGAGAGATGGTCTCATTGAAACATAAGTGGCTTGTCAGGGTGAATGCTGAAAAAAATGCACGGGGAGAGTCTAAGACAGAGAGCATAGTCTCAGAGTAAAGGGGTGCCATTTTAAGACCGAAGAAGAGGAATTTCTTCTCTGGGAGAGTTGAGAATCTTTAAAATACCTTGCCAGAGAGAGCTGTGGGAGCAGAGTGCTTGTGTATATTTAAGACTGAGATTGATAGCTTCTTGATTAGTGTGAACAGGGAAAGGCAGGAAGATGGATATCAGAAGCATCAGATTAGCCATGATCAGATTAAATGGCAAAGAAAGCTTGTAGGGCTGAATGGCCTCATCTGCTCCCATTTCTTCTGGTATTGTGGGGAACTTGCTTGTTCCTCTTGAGTCAGATTGTGGGAGTTTTCGATCCCCTAGAGAGAGCAGATGGGCTGTAGTTTAACCATTCAAGTGCAAAATTCAGATCCAACCTACCTGTTTTTGGAACTTCCTTCGAGTGAAGTGTGCCACCTTCTGCACCCACAAATTCCACCTCAGAGCAGGGTGAGGAGCACAGTGATCATCTGGAGACTGCAGCTATGATCTTTTATGATCTTAGCGTCTTTACGGGCTGGTTTTGGAGTGAGTTGCAACATCTTGCAGTTTGCCATTCACCGCTGCACTAGGATAGCCACTAGTGTTGTTCTTTCAAGGAAAGCTGATTACATTTCATCTTCTCTAGCCAGAGAGCAGCAAAGAGATTGGAACTTTATGAGGATTTCAAGCTTCTCCCTGGGAGAAAGAGATCCAGCACTGTCTCCAGCGTGCTAGTGAGGAAAAGAGTGCTCCAGAACAATAACATCAGATCCAACATGAAGATCATGGTTTAAAGAGCTGTCGGGCTTCCTGCCCTCCCAGACACCTCTGACATTTGGGCTGTCTTCTGTCCTGCTCCTTTCAGTGTTTTCACTGCTTTTTCCTGACGGCAAGTGCTTGAAGCCTTCCTGGGTAGTGGGAGAGAAAGTGAGGAAACTGGTGAAACCCACATTAATCCTGCATGGTTGGAGGGTCCCAAGGAAGATGAGGTGCTCCTCCTCCATTTTGGATGGCTTTGGGCCAGTGATTCCCAGGTGTCTGTGGGAGTACTGCACTTCACCCTTGAGGCTATCCCTGAAGCACTTCCCCTGTCCACCTGGGGTTTGCTTACTAATTCAAAGGTGTGACTACAGCACCTGCTTGGGCATGCTCACGTCAGCCATGCAGACAACGTGCCTAGCCCATGGATATCAAATCAAGGGTGGTCAGTGCCTCAATGCAGAGGGTGTTGGCCTGGTTGAGGATGCTGATGTTGGTGCATCTGTCTTCCCAGTGGATCTGCAGGGATCAGGGGCGGGCAAGGTGGGTGGTACTGCTCCAGCGCCCTTGCACAAAACAGTGAGAGCGCCATGCTGCTGCACCAATGCCCCAACCACCCCTTTCCCGCAACCACCATCTGCTCCGAGTGCAACAGAACCTGTAGAAGCTGCATCGGTCACCTCCAGATCCACCCTGAGATTGGCAGAGAGTCTTCCTTGTTTGTGAGGAACCACCATTGATGATATGGCACAGGACACTGCTGGATGTACACACAACCTCTTGTGGGTGCTGCAAGCCTACTCTGAGATATGCCGCCCCGCAAGAGAACATCACTCCTTCAGGATGCAGTAAATCTGTGGATTAATGCCTGGCCTCCTGGCAGCAGTTATGATGTCTTTATTCTGCCGCAGTTCTCTAACCAATCTGCAATTGAGCTTCCAGAACAAACCAAAATTACACAAAAAGCACTAACCCTAATGAAACAACTACACTTTACAGCATTTCCAATCTTTACAACAAAAGCCGCGATGTCACACAAAATGAATTGGAACAGACTATTGAGGCTTTAAAATCATGCATTCTCTGTTGGAGCCATCTGTGGACCCCTGCAGTATTCAGTAGACAAGGCATCATTGTGACCTACTGCATGCTGTCCAGTCTCACTGTTCGAGGACACAGCCCTGCCACCAGGTATATGGTATGCACATGTGTGTACTCCATCAGCCTTTTACAGCTAACAATCCCACTGAAGTGCTCATCTGAGTCCTCAGCAACTCATGTGCAACTCTCCCTCCAGGACAACACTCACTCCTCCAAGTGACATAAGTACAATGTCTCCCCTTTACCGTATGGAGTCCACCTCTCAATTACATGCAATGTCAGCACCTGACTGTTGGCTGAGAGTGTTAAATTCCAGTGATAGCACTTCTTCAATTGTCAGTGCTTGCTGCTCTCCCACTGGCCAGTCGATATGTTGGACCTCTGAAAGAAGGATCCCCGAGTAGAATTGTAATGAGGGGACAGGCGGGAAGTAAGAGGTACATGCTCAGACCATCTGCAGTTTGTAAAACAGAAGACAGGTCTCACAAGGGAAAGGTTTTATATGAGGTAGACGACTAGCTAGAAGAACAATAATTTCTGCAGCTGCAGCCCTATCTTCAACTCTGGTGTTGGTCATGGCCACTCCAATGATGACCAGCACCAACTCCTCCATGAAGATATCGACAGGCAATGTGATGAACTCCTGTTGTTCCCAGTGTTGTCTGAATTGTATTGTGGTCTAGTGCTTTTGGTTGTTGTGACAATCATGGTGGAATGGTTGGCGTTAGGTACCCCTGTGAGGTGAGGGGGTGAAGCTTGCCTCAGTGTGTGATGGCGAGGACTAGTGATGTAACTCCGTCTTCCGGGCTTAACTCACATCCTCTTTAATAAGGACAGGTTGGTTTTAGCCTGTCCCATCCTTGCGTGATTTTGGCCACTCAGTTAGTACTGGATGCACACTACAATTGAAGGTGTGAGTAGGCAACGTGAAGTTGGCATGTTTCCTGTAGCATATAGAAAAGATTTGGGGCAATTGCGCATTGCAAGCTCAGCTCCTGTTTCCAGGAGCAATTCCATTTAGCCACCTCCAGCAGTACCTCTGACAATACAACTCTCCCTCAGCATTGCATTGAAGTGGCAGCCTAGAAGTCTGTGTTCAAAATTGAATGGAACTGCCAACTGTGAGTGACAGTTCTCAAACTCACTCTGTCATATTTGGATTTGCTCTTTTATTTCATGTGTCACATGCCTAGTTAGGATGATGTCACATTCAATGTCTTGGCTTTTTCTGTGCCCACAGCATTGATGCCAGATGAATGTAGTAATGCCATGCGAGATGGAATACATATTTTCTTTGATAAGCATTTTCTATACTTCATGCTCAGAAGATTAATCCAACTGATGGATTAATCTATATGTTATCCTCTAAGTTATTCATGACTTAACCATTCTTCAGTTTGTACTTTATCACTTGAGTCCTTCACTAATTGAGGAAGTTAATTAAATAATAGAATTATAAAATGCAGAAGAAGCCCCTTGGCCTATCATAGCAATGCTGGCTTTTTGAAAAAGCTACTTGCAGAACATTTCAGAGTACATCTCTGGGACACATGCACCAACCAATTCCACCACCCCATGGCCAAACACTTCAAAGCCCCCTCCCACTTCGCCAAGGGCCTGCAGGTGCAGGTCCTGGGCCTCCTCCATCGCCAAACCCAAACCACCAGATGCCTGGAGAAAAAGCACTTTGTCTTCCTTGGGACCCTCTAACCACGCAGGATTAACGTGGGTTTCACCAGTTTCCTCATTTCCTCTCCCTCTACCTTATCCCAGATCCAATCTTCCAACTTCACCGTCCTACCGGTCCAACTTCCTTCCCACCTATCCACTCCAGCTTCCTCTCCAACCCATCACTATTACCACCTACATCCACCTATCGTGTTCTCAGTGACCTTCCCCCCAGCTCCATCCCCCTCCCATTTATCTCTCAGCCCCCGGCCCACAAGCCTCATTCCTGATGAAGGGCTTTTGCCCAAAATGTTGTTTCTCTTGCTCCTTGGATGCTGCCTGACCTGCTGTGCTTTTCCAGCAACACCCTCTCGACTCTGATGCAGTCTTCATTTTCTCTTTTTCTGATTTCCCCATATTCCGAACTTGTCCCATCAAGCATGAGTGTAAATCTCTTCTTTCAAGTTCTGAATAAACCTACTTTCATTATTGTTTTTGTAATGTATTATGATTCATGTTAATGCTCACTTCCTATCTGTTTTTTCTTGGCCAATAATGCTGAATCAGTGTCCTCTGATTACTCCTGTGTTGCTAGTGAAAATTGTTTCTATGTTATTTTGGGTGAAAGCAGATGGTGATTGGGTACTATGCTAATAAGATGCAATGAGATTCACCAGGTTCGAATGGGCTACAGCAATGACCAAATTCACATATGAGTTCTGCTGTAAAGGTGTTAGATGAGGATCTCACAAGACTAGGTTTAAGATCCCGCTAAGAAGACACTGATCTTCCAGTTGCCTGCCACTTCAACACACCACCCTGTTCCCTGGCGAACATCTCTGTCTCAGTGTTCCAGTGAAACTCAATGCGGGAACAACACCTCATTTTCTGCTCGGGAACTCTGCAACCTTCTGGACTCAATATTGAGCTCAAGAATTTTCAGGTTTGAGTTCCCCCATGTCCTTACCCCAATGCCCACACACCAGGCCTTGTTATCACATTGCCTGCTGTTGCATACAACCCATCGTTAGCGACTTAAAGTCCTCATGAAAAGCTATTCCCCCCTCCTAGCTTGACAATTATCTACTTCTTTGCCTGTCCAACTGTTCTCTGTTTTTGGGCTCTATCTCCAACTATTATTCAATCCCTAGCCCCGTGCCCCCACCCAATCTTCTGACTAAAACCCAATATTTTCCTAGCTGCCATCAGCTCTGAGGAAGGGTCACTGGACCTGAACCATTAACTCCCCAGATGCTGCCAGACCCAGTGGACCCTTGCAGCAATGTTTGATTTTGTTTCTGATTAGCAGCATCCACGATTCTGCCAAATTATAAGAGGTTTCATAGGATAGTGCCTAGGTCTGACAAACCAGATGACTGGTGCATGAGACAGCCTGCCTCATCATGACAGGACGTCCCACTACAGTATGGTTGGTGGCTTGATGCAGAGCCTGAAATCCAGAATCTCCAGTGTGGGAAGAATGGTCAAGTCCGACAGTGACCGGAGATAATGGGTGGAAACCAATGTAGAGATTAACAGCCAATGATTGACATTCGAGTCTCCTCTGCAGATATTGCAACTTTCATGAAACAATGAATTCTTGCACTGGAAGCCCAAACAGCATCCATTGCACATCTTACATTTTCCGTGCAACAGCAAAGGGTGAGAATGAATGTTCAGGAGGGTACACTGCCAACCATGGGTCATCGATTGAAAGGGGCTTGTTGAATGTTTCAGATGCCCAGTGACCTGTCCTCCAGCAATCAGAGGTTGGCCTGAACAAATGGCCCAAACTCGGGGTTCGGGAGTCAAGGAGCAGAACAGTAGAAAGCCTCATTTCAAATCACACCGTTCCTACTGCTCCCTAAGTCACACCGTTCCCACTTCTCCCCGTGCGACACCATTCCTACCTCTCCCCATGCCACACAGTTCCGACTATTCCTCCTGCCACATTGTTCCTATTTCTCCCCATGCCACACCATTCCTCCCTCTCCCCATGCCACACCGTTCTTACTTCTCCCTGGGTCACGACATTCCGACTTCTCCCCATGTCTCACCATTCCAACACCTCCCCAAGTCTCACCGTTCCTACACCTCCCCGTGCCACACCGTTCCTACTTCTCCCCATGAAACACTGTTACTAATTCTTCCCCTGCCACACCATTCCTATTTCTCCCCATGCCACACCGTTCCTATTTCTCCCCATGCCACACCATTCCTATTCTCCCCGTGCCACACCATTCCTATTTCTCCCCATGCCACACCATTCCTATTTCTCCCCATGCCACACCGTTCCTACCCCTCCCTGTGCCACACCATTCCTACCCCTCCCTGTGCCACACCATTCCTATTTCTCCTCATGCCACACCGTTCCTACCCCTCCCTGTGCCACACCATTCCTACCCCTCCCTGTGCCACACCGTTCCTACCCCTCCCTGTGCCACACCATTCCTACCCCTCCCTGTGCCACACCATTCCTATTTCTCCCCATGCCACACCATTCCTACCCCTCCCTGTGCCACACCGTTCTTACCCCTCCCTGTGCCACACCGTTCCTATTTCTCCCCGTGCCACACCATTCCTACTTGCCCCCATGCCACACCGTACCTACACCACCCTGTGCCACACCGATCCTAACTCTCCCTATGCCACACCGTTCCTACACCTCCCCAAGTCTCACCATTCCTACACCTCCCCAAGTCTCACCGTTCCTACACCTCCCCGTGCCACACCGTTCCTACTTCTCCCCATGAAACACTGTTACTAATTCTTCCCCTGCCACACCATTCCTATTTCTCCCCGTGCCACACCATTCCTACTTGCCCCCATGCCACACCGTACCTACACCACCCTGTGCCACCCCGATCCTAACTCTCCCTATGCCACACAGTTCCTGTTTCTCCCTATGCCACACCGTTCCTATCCCTCCCCATGCCACACCATTCCTATTTCTTCTTATGCCACACTATTCCTATTTCTCCCTGTGCCACACCATTCCTACTTCTCCCCCTGCCACACCGTTCCTAATTCTTCCCGTGCCAGGCCCTCCATATTATTGCCCGTGCCACACCATTCCTACCTCTCCCCGTGCCACACTGTTCTTACTTCTCCCTGGGTCACGTCATTCCGACTTCTCCCCATGTCTCACCATTCCTATTTCTCCCCATGCCACACCGTTCCTACCTCTCCCCATGCCACTCCATTCCTATTTTTCCCCATGCCACACGGTTCCTCCTTCTCCCCGTCCCACACCGTTCCTACTTCTCCCCGTCCCACACCGTTCCTACCTCTCCCCATGCCACACCGTTCCTACCTCTCCCCATGCCACTCCATTCCTATTTTTCCCCATGCCACACGGTTCCTCCTTCTCCCCGTCCCACACCATTCCTACCTCTCCCCATGCCACACCGTTCCTACCTCTCCCCATGCCACTCCATTCCTATTTTTCCCCATGCCACACGGTTCCTCCTTCTCCCCGTCCCACACCGTTCCTCCTTCTCCCCGTCCCACACCATTCCTACCTCTCCCCATGCCACACCATTCCTACCCCTCCCCATGCCACACCGTTCCTACTCCTCCCCATGCCACACCATTCCTAATTCTTCCCCTGCCAGTTCCTCCATATTATTGCCCGTGCCACACCATTCCTATTTCTCCCCGTGCCACACAGTTCCTATTTCTCCCCATGCCACACCGTTCCTATCTCTCCCCATCCCACACCGTTCCTATCTCTCCCCGTGCCAATACCCAACCAGTGACACTTGAACTACCGTTTAGCAATTGATTAGTTGTGGAACTGATGATTCTTTTTGTCATTGTCTTGAGTGGAGGATTAAAAAGAATTTAGTGGAGATACTGAATTTCCTGATGGACCCTTCGTTGTTCGAATACATGACAACAGTGCTCTGAAATCAGATAACAGCAGATATGTTTGAAAAGTGTCCTTTAATTAAGTGGCAATTCATGTCACTCTCAGGTGTGCTTTGTCCACTTCAGCTCTTGAGTGCTCTGCTTGCTCACCATCCTCTTCTTCCTCCTCAACCACGTCCTCTTCATCAACCTCTTCTTAGTCATAGTCATAGAGCTGTACAGCACGGAAGCAGAACCTTTGGTCCAACTAGTCCATGCTGGCCAGATTTCCGAGATATATCTAGTCCCATTTGCCCGCACTTGGCCCATATCCCGCTAAACCCTTCCTATTCATATGTCCTTCCAGATGCCATTTCAATGTAATTGTACCAACCTCCATCACTTCCTCTCGTAGGCCATTCCATACACTCTGTGTCAAAACGTTGCCCTTTAAACTCCCCTCTCACCTTAAACCTATGGCCTCTCGTTTTGGACTCCCCCACCCCAGGGAAATGATCTTGTCTATTTATCCTATCCATGCCCCTCATGATTTTATACACCTCTATAAGGTCACCCCTCAGCCTTTGACGCTTCAGGGAAAACAGCCCCAGCCTGTTCAGCCTCTCCCTGTAGCTCAAACACTCCAATCCTGGCAACATTCTTGTAATTTTTTTCTGAACCCTTTCAAATTTCACACCATCCTTCTGATAGGAAGGAGACCAGAATTGCATACAACGTCCAAAAGTGGCCTCACCAACATCGTGGATAGCCACAACATGGTCTCCCAACTCCTGGGCGGTATGGTGTCTCAGTAGTTAGCTCTGCTGCCTCACAGCACCAGGCACCCGGGTTCAATTCCAGCCTTGGGTGACTGTCTGTGTGGAGTTTGCACATTCTCCCCGTGTCTGAGTGGGTTTCCTCCGGGTGCTCTAGTTTCCTCCCATAGTCCAAAAATGTGCAGCTTAGGTTTCTTCGTCATGATAAACTGCCTGAAGAGTTATGTGCATTCGTTAGGGGGAATGGGTCTGGGATCCTCTTTGCAGGGTCAGTGTGGACTAGTTCGGCTGAAGGGCTAGTTTCCACACTGTCGGGAATCTAATCAATGCTCTGACCAATAAAGGAAAGCATGTCAAACACCTTCTTCACTATCCTATCTACCTGCGACTCCACTTTCAAGGAGCTATGAACCTGCACTCCGAGGTCTCTTTGTTCAGCAACACTTGTTCTGGTGGATCCTAATTTTACCCGCTGCCATAATTGCTGCCAGCATTGGTTGATCTTCCACGACCAGCAGATTGTAAAGAATGAAGCCAGTCAAAATGAATCTGGAGCTACTTCACCCTCCAAATATCCTGGCTCTCTATATGCTGTAACAGCTCTGTTTAATCCAAACTCCACCCAGTACTCCCCCTCCTCCAGATCAAAATCTTCAGATGCTTCATCAACGACCTCCCTTACTTTGTAAGGTAAGAGGCAGGGATGGCTGCTTATGATTGCACAGGATTCTGTTCCATTCACAATTCCTCAGAAACTGGAGCAGTTTCTGCCAAATACAGCAAAGACCTGGACAAAATCAGGCTTTGGGTTGTGAAATGGCAAGTAACCTTTTTTTTTAATCAATTCATGGGATGAGGCCATCACTGCACCATCATTTGCACCACACAAGTACCAGACAATGGCCAACGCCAGTAAAAGACTCTATTTACTTCCCATTGATATTCAATGACATTACCATCCCTAAATTCCCCACCTTCAACATTCTGCATGTTAACATTGACCAGGAGCTTAATTGGATTAGCTGTATAAATTTTGTTTCTACAACATCAGTGCCATGGGATCCCTACAGTGTGGAAGCCAGTCATTTAGCCCATTCTAACTCTCCAACCCCTTCATTCCTGTTATCCAGCATTTCCCATCATGCCTGCAAATCCTTGGACAATACAGGCAATCCATCTAACCTGTCCATCTTTGGACTGTTGGAGGAAACCAGAGCACCCACGTAGACACTGGGAGAATGTGCAAACTTCACACAGTTGCCCCAGGGTGGAATTGAACTCGGGTCCCTGGCGCTGTGAGGCAGTGTTGCTAACCACTGGGTCATCCTGAGGCTACAAAGGGTCGGAATTCTGTCTGGAATAACTCAAACTCCTCAGGGCCTTTGCATCATCTGTGAGGCAAGAGTGTGAAAGGATAGTCTCTACATGCCCGAGGAATGAAGCTCCAATAACATTCAAGAAACTCGGTGCGAAGCAATACACCAAGTCATTGGATTGGGTCTTCATACATGATCTGAAATATTCACTTCCAAAATATGACCTCGAGAAGGCCGGGAGGCACATGAAGACACCATCACTTGCAAATTCTTCCTCCAAGTTACACACAGTCATAATATGGAAAGATTTCACTGCTCTTTCATTGTTGGGTCGAAATCCTGGAAATTACGATCTAACAGTCCGGGATATTTTGCTGCAATTATACAAGATGTTGGGAGGCCCCACTTAGAATAATGTGTACACTTTGGCTCTCCTTACCTGAGGAAGGATATTCTTGCTGCAGAAGGTTTAGCAATTTGTTTCCTGGGTTGGCAGGACTGACATTGAACGAGAGATTGAGTCGGTTAGGGTCAGATTTACTGGAATTTCGAAGGACAAGGGGCGATGTCATGGAAACCTTTAGGATTCGAATAGGACTGGACAGGTTAGCGACAGGAAAGATGTTCCCAATGGTGGGGAGTCCAGAACCAGACGTCATAGTGTAAGGATACGGGGCAAACCTTTTAGGACTGAGATGAGGAGAAATTTCTTCACCCAGAGAGTGGTGAGCCTGTGGAATTCTCTGCCACAGAAAGGAGTTGAGGCCAAAAATTTGTATAATTTCATGAAGGAGTTGGAGATACCGCTTGTGGATCAAGATGTGGGGAGGGGAGGGGATTAGCTTGACAATCAGCCATGATCATATTGAGTGGTGGAATGGGCTTGAGGGGCTGAATGGCCTACTCCTGCTCCTGTCTAATTATTACACCACACAGACTGCAGCAATTTATGTCACTATCATCCTCTCAAGGACAATTAGAGATAGGCAAGTCATGCTGCCCTTGTGAACAACAATCAAACAACATGACATTTCCTTCAAAACAAGAGTATTTAGATTTCGAATGATATTGGAGGAGCCAGAAATTTGTTGGATTTGAAATGAAATTGGTGTTGAATCCATGCAATCAGAGGAAAAAAAAACAGCTTTTTTCAATTTGGAGGGCTCGCTGTTGGTCTCCATGTACACCCTGAGGAGTTCACATGCAGTTTAAATTATTGGTTACAAATCTCGATTTTTAAAAAAATTCTCACAAAATAGTTATAAAGTGCTTAAGCTTTTCCCTGGAGCCTCGCTACCAGATGTATTTCTGACAAAATAGAGCTTTCTTCCAGGTTGTTCCATCTGTAGTGAGTTGCGCTTTCTCTTTATTGCAATCCAAAAGAATGAATTTCACTGATTAAGTACCAATTGCATTCATCAAATACAGACCAAATATGGTCTGAAACCATTCCAAATATGAAGCATTCCCTTCCCCAAAATTCTAAGATAGCACCATCAAAAATGACACATTTATAAATGTATGCTTCTTCAAAAGAACTTCAAATCCACGGATTTTGAGAATGAAGCAATCTCCATTTCCTGCCAAGACAGTCAGTTGTCCCATAGACAGGATAATGAAGATCAGGGCAGAAACATCTTTCTCATTTTTTTTTGGACAAGGTTCAAAATGTAATCTTATAAATCTTTGCAGTAAAAGATTTGAAATTGACTTATCCTTATTCCATGCCGTGGATTATAAATTACAGGCTAGTTTTGGAAGAGTAGTGATTTTGTCTGTGAATGTTAGAATGGGATCTTTATTTGCTCCAGCCAAAAATCTTAGAAATGTGAGAAGCTTTGTTAAGTTGATCATGTCTGTCAGCTTAAGTGATCGCGACTGTGTGAACCATCAAATTTACTGGAAGCTATTTTGATGACATTTTGTTTCACTCAAATAGGCATAAAGGACCTTGTCCTTTGCGAATTAAGTAACTATTTTGAATGTGTAATTGAGGTCTTAAGACAGTAAAACTAACATATGGTGTTGGTGGAAAGAAACTGGACTTCACGAAGTTCAGTTGTAATAAGTAAGTGATAGCTCCCATGGTTTGCTGAAGGTTTTACTACGTCTAAGTTTCTCAGACTGTTCAAAATGTTAGACTGGGTCCTGGGAACTTAAACTGTTGCGTACAAGAATGTGACTGCGGCAGTAAATGACCAATCAGTTCACTGTCCAGAATGCAAAGTCTATGTGTTTGCTCAGGCAGTTAGCAATAATATGACATGAATGTTTTGTTTTAAGAAACGGAAGCCAGATGGCATACATATTTTGTTTAAATCAGTACTCTGTAGCTGTTTTAGCACCTCATTCTTTTCATTGGCCCTGATTATAACAGACAACAGTACCAATTGGTGCTCTGATAGTAAGTAGTAAGCTACTGAGGAAGAAATAGTAAAGCTGGGGACTAACATCGTTTAAATGGGAGAGCAAGTTGAAAAGCGAAAGTTTGATTCAAGGTAATAAGGTGATTAAATCAGCATCAGGGCAGAATTCTAACAAAGTATCAGGATACCGAGGATAAAAAAATCTAAAGCAGAAAGAATGGACAATCCTCAAAAAGAGACAGAAATAGCTAGAAACGATCAGACAGAGTTTGAAAAAGAATGCTAGAACTAACATTTTACCGGGAGGATGCCAACATCTCTATGAAATGCTAAGGGGTAAATTCAACAATTTGTTCCCCTCAGTAGAGAACTAGGCTTTAAAAAGGGTGAAGGGTCACATCAACAAAAGTGTCAATTTTCTCCCAAGTATAATCCGTGGAATTGGGAGTTGTCCTTTAACTGTCTTTCTCTTTCAAATATGGAAGATGTTGTTGCGCATTTCCGCAATTATTATTTCACAATGATTCTGGTTTCCGAATGGGATTATGTCATTACTGACAAGGCCATTTGTTATCCATTTTTAAAATTGTGATGAGCCCCTTCTTGAGCTTCTGCAACATATGGGGTAGGTACATCCCCAATACTGTTAGGGAGGGGGCTCCAGGCTTTGACACAATGATGATAAAGAACATTTATAAATTTCCAAGCCAATGTGGTGCATGACTTGGAGGAGAAGTTTTAGGTTGCATTATTCCCATGTAACCTCTGTGCTGTCTTTCTAGGTGGTAGAGGTTACACACTTGGAAGGTTCTGTCAAGTAAGTCTTGACTAGTTGCCACCATCTATCCTATAATTGATGCACACTACTGCCAAGGTGAAGGAAGTACATGTTTCAGGTTTCTAAGCAATTCAAATTATCTGCTTTGAAAAGTAACATAAAGGATAAATAAGGATAATGCTGTTGATGTGGTGTACATGGATTCCCCGAAGTCATTTAATACAGTCAGAAAACATTACAGATCATAGAATAAAGGGACAGTAGCAAAGGGGATATAAAATTAGCTGAGGGATAGGAAACAGAGAGTGATGGTCATTGGATAGTTTCTGGACTGGAGGAAGATCTAGAGTGGAGGTTCTGTAGGGTTGGTATTGGTTTCTTTGAATATTAATGATCTAAATTGTGGTGTGCAGGGGACAATTTCAAAGATTGCGGTGATATGAGGCATCATTAACTGCGATGAGGGTAGCTTAGAACTCCCAAAAAGAACAGACAAAATAGTGGAGTGGGTGGATAAGTGCCACACGAAGTTCAATGTAGCAAAGTATCAGGTGATGCATTTTGGTAGGAAGAACATGGACAGGCAAACTAAATTAAACAGTACAATTCTAAAGGATCTGGGTGTGTATGTGCACAGATCACTGAAGGTAACAGGAGAGACGGAGAAGGCACTTAATACAGTTTCCAATACTCTGGGCTTTATTAATAGGGGCGTAGAATATGGCAGCATGGAGGTTATGTTAAACTTGTACAATACGTCTGTTAGGCATCAACTGGAGTGTTGTGTCCAGTTTTGTGGGTCATTCTAAAGGAAATTGTGCATACACTGGAGAGAATGCAGAAGAGATTTACAACAAATAGTTTCAGAGATGGGGTAAGTCATTGGAGAGATTGGGATGGTCCTCCTTGGAGAGAAGGAAGCTAAGAAGAGATCTATTGGAAGTTTTCAAATCATGAGAGTACTGGATTGAGTAGAAGGGGAGAAACTGTTTCTGCTTGTAAAAGGTTCTGTGATTCTGTAATGCTGTTGGAGGAAGCTGGACATTGGCTGAAAAGAATTATTCAGTCGGAATAACTAAGTCAGGCTGTTCCTTAATTGGTCTGTGGGATATCACTCCTAAGTTTGGCGTATTTTAGGCTTGGTGTGCCTTTGCCGTTTCTGGTGCCTAGATGAATGCTCGGTGATTTGTTCAGTTTTTGGTTAAGCCCGCAATGTCGACTCTCTTGCTCCTCAGATACAGCTTGACCTGATGTGCTTTTTTTTCCAGCAGCACAGTTTATCGACTCAGTTTTATTCTCGTTCCACTTTACTGTCAAGGTTTGATAGAGCTAAGTCGCTTTAGAGAGTCATTCACACTACATTGGATCAAATGTCATAGTGAGTAAGATTTCCCTCCTTTAGTGAATCAGATGCATTTTTATAATCAGCTGATGAGTTACATGGTCAATGTAATTTAGAATAATTTTTTTTTTATCCCAGGTTTATTTAACTAACTGAATTTAAATTTCTTCGGCTCTTTAGTGTGATTTGGATTCATATCTCTCAAAGTTATCCAGGCCTTTGGACTGTTAGTCCAGCAACATATCCCACACTGTTACTGTTAGGCTGATGCTATTCCATATTGAACTTATAAAATAATCATTTTGTGTTGGAATCTCTTCTCAATGAGTCCAATTATGTGAGGACAATTGTTTTTTGATACTGCACATTTAAATACGAACAATTAATTTGATGGTTCAGGACGCAAGTACAACAAGGCAAAGGAATCAAAATATATTGTGTCCTTCCAACTTATCAATTAATAGGTATAACACTTTAGTTTTTATTAAAAATAGCATTTCCTCTGTTACTTGCAGTTCGCATCAGTGATAGCAGTTGAAATGTAACATTGTATACATTAAATCTTACGTCTGTGCAACTTTTGATTGCTCTTTCATGTTAAGTGCTAACACATTAACCTGCTGCATTGGAGGAGGTGTGGGACCCCTGCAGTGTGACCATCTCCAGCTCAGAGGTGACAGGCGTGGGAGGTGCAGTGATGCTAGCGGCAAAGAAGGAGTTCATTACCAGGTCTGCGGGGACAATGTGGGATGGTGGCACCTGGAGGAACTGAGAAGGTGAACTCTCTGGAGAGGAAAAGATGAACTGTTGAGGCTATTTCAGTAATATCACTTTAATACCAATTTGTTCAGTATTTACAACTTATAGAATTTATTCAGCAATTTATTCTGTTCTCCAAAATGGCACTGGAATGTTGCACCATTATATGCTTTTCACTGACAATATTAAATCAATCTAAATCTAAATCTCTATGTAAACAGTTACCTGTAACACCATAAGTGCAGACACCAAAATGAAGGCTGCAAGCAATGTTCTGAGGTATCTTGGTCATCTTTTTATATAACAATTGTTATATTCATCAACTGACTGAGCACTGTTATGGGAAATGTATTACTGTTTAAGAAACTAATCATCACTATTTTACACTTCCAAATGGTACACTTCGTAAACCCCATTGAACTTTCTTTCATAGTTCTTCCACTCAGAGGTTGCCAGCTCTTTGTTTGGCATTACTCATTGATAACGTCCATCCCCTATTTATTTTCCAATCTGACCAAACTAACAGATGCGCTTGATAAACTAACCTATTACCCTCCAATTAATGTTCTAAATTCTGACGTGCCAAGTACTACAAATGTTTCATTTATTGAATTTATTTTGTAGATGATTACAGACTAATTGTCTTGTGTGAAATATTGTGATCCTGTTGTACAAATGAATGTGACACTAATATTTAAACATCTTGGCTTTCAAATTCTAATTTGTGAATGTTACCTCAAAACAAATGTACAAAATGTATGTTTGCAATATTGTAACATTAATGTTCTGCATTGAAAATCAAAACCAGAATTTCATGAGTTTATCAAGCACACATACACAGCTATTCGCACAGCGTAGCTTCAAGTCCACTGTGAATTTAAAGACAGCTCATTGTAATGCTGAGTTAACAGGGTTGTGCTTATCAGCTTTACTGAGCATATTGGATTTGAACACAAGACAATAAGGCAAAGAACTTGGCTGAGTTAGCCATGCTGACTGTGAGAGTTAAGGCAAAAATATGTATTAATTTCTATCTGAATCCACTATTTCATGATGTTTCAGTCTTTGCCTCAGTTTGTATGTTTGCACTGAAGAATTAGCAAGTGGAATCTCAAGAAAAATGAATCTGGAAGACAGTTATACAACCACAGAGCCCCTACGGTGCAGATAGAGGCCATTCATTCTATCGAGTCTGCAGAAACCCCCTCCCCAGAGCATCTCACCCATACCCATTAGATTTAGTTCAGTTTTGGAGCTGATAGAATGGATTGCATTGCATTCAGCTGAAAACAAAACAAAAAACAAGGGTACAAAAGGATAGATATATGAAAGATACTCAAGTGCATCAAATGTGCTCAGTACAGATGTGGAGCAGTTGACTTTAGCATCAATCCTCAATTTAATCACCCAATTTCTTGGAATTTGAAATAAACAACACAGAGAATAAAATCTCAGGCCAATTAAAGCATGTAACTCGGAAATTCCTCCCTGACCTTCTAAGTAAATTCCAAAGGCCATGTAAATTAAGTCTTGAATTCCAGTAATCCCAACTTTAGATAACTTAGTTGCTGCATCTGGAAATACCTTTCTCCCCTCAAGAACTTGTCTTGTTTCTTTGTGAAGACGTTTGGAGGACAATTATATCCACAGGAGATGACAACAGTGACCGTCGTAATTTTCTGGCTGTGCACAAGATGTTGAGCAGAAATAATCTGTCCTGTCCACCTGTTTGAAAAACTACAGGAGACCTGGAATACCTTCTGTCCAGGAGTCGCATGTTAATTACCAGGGAATCAAGCACTTAACTGGAGACTCTCAGGCTTCCCATTCAACCAGGCACTGAGGAGGGTGGAACTTCCATCCCTCAGGGCTGCTGGCTAATCAGAGGCACTTAAATACATATCCTTACAATGATCTAGTGATCTTCATGGCAGGAATTTGACCTCTCTTCACAGTACTTTAATGCTTGGTGTCAGTTACAGCTCCTGCTGTGGACTTCAACTGCATGGACCATTCCATTTACACCCATCTTTATCTTACCATTTCCCTGATTTGTGACATGATGTGATATGCCGTGTTGTACTAAGAGACTTCAGTTTCTTGCCAGAGTTGTAAAAGAGTCTAAATTGGGGAGCATACAGGAACATTATCCAAAAGCTGGCTGTCTGAAATCAGAATTGCCTGAAAACCAGACATTTTTGCTTTCGTTTAAAGTGCTGATGATCTGCCTGTTTTGCAGATATATTCTGGGCCAGACATCCTCAGGAAATCACCAAATCCCCTATAGCATAGAAGCAGGCCATTCAGCCCGCTGGATATACCCCACCCCTCCAAAGTGCATCCCACCCAGACCCACACCTGTAACCCTGCATTTCCCATGGCTAATCCACCCAGCTTGCACATTCCTGGACACTAGTGGCAATTTACCACAGCCAATTCACCTAAAATGCATATCTTTAGATTGTGGGAGGAAACCCACACAGACACAGGAAGAATGTGCAAACTCCACATAGATAGTTGCCCGAGGCTGGAATCGAACCTGGGTCCCTGGTGCTGTGAGGCAGTAGTGCTAACCATTGAGCCACCGTGCCAGCTGTCAATTGATTTACATGGAAATATGCCCCGAGACATTGGTGTCTGGTGTCCAACATCGAAGAGGCACAAAGTAAGTGGTGACCTGAATCCACCAGATACTTGCTTTGGTTTCCTTGCCATCAAGTTTGCTTGGTCCAAGTGAGTCAGATGAGCAGCCGAATATTAATGAGGTGACTTGGGTTTTAACTAACTGTTTAACAACAAATAATCCCCAGTAAGTGGCAACTCACAGTTGTCCAGCAAGATTTAGGGGTGGCATGGTGGCTCAGTGGTTAGCATTGCTGCCTCACAGTGCCAGGGACCCAGGTTCAATTCTAGCCTTGGGTGACTGTCTGGGTGGAGTTTGCCCATTCTCCCTGTGTCTGAGCGGGTTTCCTCGCACGGTCCAAAGATGTGCAGGTCAGGTGAATTGGCCAGGCTAAATTGATGGTAGTGTTAGGTGCATTAGTCAGAGGGAAATGGGTCTGGGTGGGTTACTCTTCAGAGGGTCGGTGTGGACTGGTTGGGCTAACGAGCCTGTTTCCACACTGTTGGGAATTGAATCGCCATGCCATTTGTGAAAAGCATAAACCATGGCACAAGTTTTTATCTGACATTGAGCTGGGCCTTGCCAGACTTTTGCCACACAACATGCCACAGCACACATTGCTCAGAGTGCTATCAGATTTCACCTTTTCATTCATTATACTCTGATTCTCCCCAGTGTCTCTATGCTTTTGAATAATATTCTGACCAGAACTGTACATGGTACTCTTTGTAGTTTAACCAATTTTCATTACCGGTTTCACCATAATCTCCCTACGTCATAATGTTAATCCTCTAAATTAAAGCTTGGCTTACATTTTTATGATCTGACTAACCTGTGACTTTTAATGATTGGGGTATTTGCAATGTAAGATCCTTTTCTTCTGATCTTTAGCCTGGATGTTTATCTTCTCAGCAATAAGTCAACCTCCTTATTCTTTGTACCCAAATGCAATGCCTCATATACTCAACCACATTTGCCAATTAATGGGCCGATTTAACTTTCTATTTATTTTCTCATTTCCAATTGCTAAGTCTCATATGCCATAGAAATATGAATAAAAAATAAAAATTTTGCAGATGATGGAAATCTGAATTTAAAAAAAACAATCAAATACTTAGGTGGTCAAGCTATAACAATGCCGAGAGACAAGTATTTCAGGATGATAAACTCTAATTAACAAATTTTTATGCTCAATGCAACCATCCTTCCCTGCTTCCCAGTTTCTTGTAACATTATTTAACTGAAAATAATATCTAATAATGCATAAATGCAATAATAAATTAAAATAGACTCTGAATTCCCTTGATACATTATTGTCCAATTATTCTAGTCCTCTAACCTTGCCTTCTCTGTCTACGACAGAGAGTACAATATTACTAAAGGACAAATGTGGTATATCATTATATCCTCATGGTGTAGCATTCTCTCAGTGCTATATTGTCAGCAGTAAATTACATTCTAATATCTCTGAAGTAGACCTTGATCATGTGGCCTTCTGCTAGCAAGATTGACATTAGAAGTAAAATATTTGCATTTATTAAGTGTTTCACCAACCCAGAATGCTCCAATGTTAGAACATAGAACATAGAACATAGAACAATACAGCACAGAACAGGCCCTTCGGCCCACGATGTTGTGCCGAACTTCTAACCTAGATTAAGCACCCATCCATGTACCTATCCAAATGCCGCTTAAAGGTTGCCAATGATTCTGACTCTACCACTCCCACAGGCAGCGCATTCCATGCCCCCACCACTCTCTGGGGAAAGAACCCACCCCTGACATCTCCCCTATACCTTCCACCCTTCACCTTAAATTTATGTCCCCTTGTAACACTCTGTTGTACCCGGGGAAAAAGTTTCTGACTGTCTACTGTCTACTCTATCTGTTCGACATGACCAGCTGATTACTCGTTGAAGTTATTCATTCTGTGTACGCAGATTCAACAGTCAGTGTGTGTGGCAAGGTGCCACAATCAGCAAATGAGATGTGTGACACAATAGGTTTTTTTTTGTTGATGTTGTCTGAAAGAAGGATAATGGCTAGAACACTGGGAGACTCCCTAGTGCCACTGGATCTATTGCATTCAACTGATCTGAACAACGAGGACATTATTCAATCGTTCTTCCAAAAGATGCCATGTTCAGCACACAGCTCTCCCTCAGCACTGCAATGTCCTACTTTGAACAGGTCAAACATAATTTTGTCATTTCTCCTTGAAATGCAGCTTGTATTGTCTGCTTATTATACCTTCACAATACTGAAAAGCTACAACGCACCCTTCAAAGGCAACAAAATACTCCTGATACTAGCTTTCAGAACATTCACCTCCCACTATTAATGCATTATAATGATATCAGTTTGCCATCTATTGCACTCTACAAAAAACCATTTATTCCCAACCAAAACAAATGAAACAATGAATAGAACATTTAAATTGATTGGAAATTACAAAGTTTTGGGTCATTTATTAAATTGCACAAACAGCATTGGGAGTGCTAACCTTGGTAATTACACTTTCCAAGATCGAAACATTAATGAGGATTCACTTAACTTTGATTCAGTGGCTCATGACATGTCTTTTGGAGACATCTTGCAGCGTTGTGTTTTACTGCATTTGTATGTTTGCCAAGTATAGGATTCATAATAAAGATCTCGGCCCATACACCATCCAAATATCGCGTATCTACATCGTCTTCAACACACATGCAATTCCACATCCCTGTTTGTGGAGCATTAACAAACAACAAAAAAAGCTACACCCTCAACAAAGTAACAATTCCTGAAGAAGGGCTTATGCCCGAAACGTCGATTCTCCTGCTTCTTGGATGCTGCCTGACCTGCTGCGCTTTTCTAGCAACACATTTTTCTCTCTGTTTTTGTAAAATGCATAAACATAGACAGGAGCAGCCTTGGCTGTGATGCATGCTCAGAATTGACTAGAGCTGCCCAAATATATCTCTCACAGGTTACAATGATGCCCAACTCCTGGATAAGGAGATTTTCTCGTAATCATTTTTAATCACCATTGTTACTTTCTGGAGAACAATTTTTGGAAATCAGCAGACTCGCAACACTATTTCCTTCTCAAGGTTATTTAAATTGTGATTATTTTTAAGACTATCCCAGTTCTTGTTCATCTTTGTGGGTCACTTATGTGTGTCACAGATCTTCAACGAGGACTTACAAAGTTCAAATTGAAATTCCCGGTGATCTGTGTATATTTCAAACTCCTGATACAAACAAATCTAATGTAAGTTAATAGATCATAAATAGTTTTTCGGTTTCTGTTTCTACATAAGCTGCAAGCCCTGATAAATATCTCCACGTTTTTCTGTTTTATTTCAAATGTTTAATGTCTGCAGTATTTTGCATTTGGAGAAACAAATCCTAGTCATCTAACTTAGAATTTACTTAGTTCCGGAAGTTGCATGGCTTGGGTTGGTGGATAGCTGTGTTGTAATACAGAGCACAGGTTCAATTCCTGCACTAGCTGAGGTTACCTCAACCTCTCCCCTTGTGTAAGATGTAGTGCCCTTCAAGTTCAATCACTGAGAGAGCAGATGTGTTGTCCAGTAGGATAATAGTGACTTTTCAGTCCTCAATAAATTTGAAGTAATCGAGCACTCTATCATTCATACCCTAAGTTGCTTTAAATCCCATTCATCTGCTGCCTGATTAACATTTCTATTTCTATTTTCAAAACCCTCCAGGAGACCTTGCCATTCACTATCTCTGCAACTCCTTCCATCTTGACAATCCTCTGGCTATCTGTGCACTCCAACTCTGGCCTCTTGAGGATCATCACTATGACATAAGTAATACATTCGTTCATGTATGGTTTCAGAAAGAATCCAATTATTTGGAAAAGATAGGGAATTGCACAAAGTTACCGAACTGTACAATGTACCGTGCTGTGTTGCTAAGGTATCGTGTAAGTAATGCTGTTGGCTGATCTTAACGATGTCATTTAATATTCTGTATAAGGTTCCCTCTCATTGTTGCTTTTCAAATCTAGACAAATCCAGTTCATCCAGTAAAATCAGACCATGGATATAGTTTTCAGATGGTTTAGATTAATCTTTTATGTTGGGGTAGGAGTCAGCATCCATTTCTGACATGATATGACACAATGGCTCAATGGTCACACTGCTCCCTCACAGTGCCAGGTACTCGGGTTTGATTCCAACCTCAGGTATCTGTCTGTGTGGAGGTTGCACGTTCCTCCTGTGTCTGCGTAGGTTTCCCCCTGGTGCTCTGGTTTTCTCCCACAATCCAAAGAATTGTCATTGGCGAAAAGGAGGAGGAGAGGGGACGTTATTGAGGAATACAAGATAATGAGAGGCATAGATTGCATCGATAGCCAGAGACTATTTCCCAGGGCAGAAATGGCTAACACGAGGGGTCATAGTTGGAGGAAAGTATAGAGGGGATGTCAGAGGCAGGTTCTTTACACAGAGGGTTGTGAGAGCATGGAATGCGTTACCAGCAGCAGTTGTGGAAGCGAGGTCATTGGGGACATTTAAGAGACTGCTGGACATGCACATGGTCACAGAAATTTGAGGGTGCATACATGAGGATCAATGGTCAGCACAACATTGTGGGCTGAAGGGCCTGCTGTACTGTTCTATGTTCTGTTTCTATGTTCTATGTGCAGATTAGGTGAATTGACCATGCTAAGTTGCCCATGGTGTTTGAGGATGCGTAGGTTAGGTGCTTTGTCAAGGGTAAATATAGGGTAGGGGATGGGTTACTGTTTGGAGGATCAGGGTGGACTTGTTGGGCCGAATGGCCTATTTCCACACTATAGGGATCCTATGAAAAGTGCATCAATTGCTTCAGTTCAGCTACAGAATTTGCTATTAATTTTCTCCTGAATATATTTTTAGATCAAGCAGTTACATCTTGTTTTGCGGAAAACATTGATAGAAATTAATGTTTTGGAAATTAACTAATTTAAGTCTATAGAGCCCTCATACATCATTCTAAAATGCATTCAGTACAAAATATCATTTAGTTTAGTCTGGGGAAATCATCCAGTTTTGTAAACCACACTGGCAGAAAATAGGTTCTATACCAAACCAGCATTGTCACATTTATCCTCCTCCATTTGTTGACAAGTACTAAGCAAATTTTACAAACCGTTACACATGATTATCAGAACAAATGAAATATATGTGCCCCCAGTGGAAAGTAATGCAGAATAGAAGCAAAATATCTATATCATTCAAATAGCTCCTCATGCAAGGAATGCCTCGCAACTTATTACACAAAGCCATTTAAAGTAATCTTTATGTGCACAGGGATAAGGAGGAAGTTGGATCTAGCACCTCTTTATAATTTGTGATAAACCTAATGAGAGAAAATAAAACAATAGAGATGTTAATATAGAATTCATACATCTAGTGAAAACAAACATTAGACCCCACTTCTAACTTTACATCATGGCTTCTTTGTATCAGCACAAAGTGAAACTACATTGCACTGAATGTATAGCTTAGAGCAAGTGCTGTCTGAATGAACATCTGCAAAACGCATGTACAGTCCACTCGATGTTTGTTGAGAGATGTCTTCAAGCCAGTGACTGTTACAGGAGATTGTATAGATAGGGTGGGAGCTCGAAGCACAGGCTTGAGCAAGATGATATAATTAGTAGCAGATGAGGTCGGGTAAAAAGAAACACATGCCTCCCGCACTGGTATTTCTGTCGCTGTGTATTACTAAATAACTTTATTTTGAAAATTGCAGAAAAAAGTAAACTTATCAACATCTGGAATGACGTATTTTAATATACCAAATTTTTTAGGATACAGCGGAAATTGTCCCAGCTGCCATAATCGATGGTAACATTCCTGATGGCAGTGGAGAAAATAGTAACAAGTAACTAGACCTACATCATCAGGCCATAGTGGAAGGTGTCACATCCAAATCGAAGGCAGCTCCTCTGCTCTGATTGACTTTATTGACCAACCTGTTAGAAATGGGAGCCATAAAGAAGGGCTATCTTCTTCTTTTTCTCTAAATTGTTGTACAAGGATTTGAAGAATTCAACATGTTTCTGTAGTTTGAATAAAATGCAATTCCAGGTTTGCTTTCCTCTTTAAGAAAAATATAGAGCGAGAGAAGCAAGGAAATATAGCAAAATGTGACTGCAAATATTCTTCATCCATTCCCCATTGATTTATAATGTACCCTATATTAAACCTTTTAAACAGTACCTTACATATTCCATGTGACACCATGTAATTTATCATACTCAATCATTTCCTCAGAATAGGGGGACATTGGCCAAGCACAGGCAGGTGGGACTACTTTAATTTGGGATTATGGTCGGCATGGATTGGTTGGACCAAAGGAGAAAGTGAGGATTGTAGATGCTGGAGATCAGAGTCAAAAGCTTCCAAATGGACAAAGCCATTCAACAGCTCCATGTCTTATCATGGGCATTGTATTCAGTTCAGGTCCTCACCCTTTAGAAAAGAGGTAATGGTTCTCCAAAGGGCAGTTTCCCACAATGTTTCCATGGTGAGAGATTGCAATTGGAGAAGCTGAATTTACTCTCCATAGAGCAAAGAGGTTAAAGGATGATGTGGTTAAGGTGGACAAGATTATGACAGATAGACAAAATAAAACCTGTTCTCATTGGCAGATTGGACACGTTCTAGGGACATGGTTTTAACATTTTGGGCACAAGGAGGCTGTGAGGTCAACCTCCTTTCCATAGTAAGTGATAATAACTTAGAATCTGCTGCCTCGCAGGGCTCTGGAAGCCAAGATCATCGATAATTTTAATAGAAAGCAGCGCAGCCACTTGAGGGAACTAGAATCGTAAGAGTACAGGGATTGAGTCAGAGAATGGGACTGACTGATTTGTTCGACAGGGAACTAGTACAGATTCGATGGAATAAATTGGCTTATTCTGTGGCATAGCAGTTCTCTGACTTCATAACAATTCAGTTCCTCCTTTTACTCAAACGAGAGAGAAAAATTGTAAATGCTGAAATTTCATGGGTCCAGAGACACTGTAAATTATTGCAGCAGATTCCTTACCAGGATCTGCTACCCAAAAGGATTTGAGCAGTGGCTAGCATCTAACTTCTGTTAACGTCAGTGTTGGCTGGCTATTAAAACGATGAGGTGTAGTTCCTTACCTCCTATGGATCTTTTGATTTTTGTGACTAATTTGTTATTACCCCTTTTCGCTTTGTGCCATCATTACTTTGGTTATGGAATCACTCTGGTTCATCGTCCTAAAGCAGATCTTCCCTTTGACCTTTTCTAGGCTTCTTTTGCTAGATCTGTACTTTGTTAAAATCTAGACCTTGCAACTGTACATATGTCCAATCCGGAAACACACACAAGTCAAGAGACCCTATATTATCATGCAAGATTATGGAAAGTAAAAACTATTAAATCTATAAGTTCTTCCTGTTCTGAGATAAGGTCATCAACTGGAAACATTAACTCTGTTTCTCTCTTTTCAGATGCTGCCTGACCTGTTTCTTCATTTCAACATTTGCTGCTTTTATACTCTCATCTAATCGGCCTACCTAGATTTGCTTGTGTGTTGTAGCAATTTGATATAAACAAGAGCTCTGCATTACTCAAAGTAGACCGAGTACATTTGTCTAGGCACAGAAAGAATTGCCAGACCAATGAGGCTGGAACTCACTGAACAAAGACGTTTTGTGATTAAATATTTCACATCCGCCATGAATAGCACTGCATGGAACTTCAGTCTTCATGGAAATACAGCTGGTGGATCTCTATAGTTTCTTCGTGAACACAATGCCATGAGGCAAATCACATCACAGTGCCTCAAGTGCACGGAGTTGTCATGACAATAATGACGTGGAGCAATCCAGCCCATTGTGCTCCCTGTTGAAAATATTTTCCCATTGCTTTTTCAGGGAAAAGGATTCCACTTTAACTGTTATGTTTACCTGGTACATAAAGGGTAAAGACATTCGAAAGAGCAACTTCATCTAAATACAAGAGACATGAAAATATATGCAAACATCTTAGTTGTAAAGGAGAGCTTGTTTCCTGCGAAACAGTAATTGAATGTGCCAGCTATTTGCTGTAGTTAGACGTGGGAATCAGTTTGAGGACTATGTAACCAGAATGGAATTAAGCAGCAGTGGTGAGAATAGGCATATATGGGTTTTGTTAGGTTCTGCCTGAACTTCTGGCATTTGGATAAAGTTTTGCCATTCTCCCAAGGACTCATGCTTGAAATATTTCAAAAAGATGAAACAGATGGGGCAGCACCACCTAAATAAACAATAGCCTAGGCAGAGGTTGATGTAAGACAAGGATCTAGCCCAACCCATAGAGCCAGTAAGTCTAGACTCCAGATGTGTATGCATAGCCTCACTGAGTTCAGAACTCGGCTTGGTAAATATCGCAACCAGATGTCATTGATTCAGCTACAAATCCTGGATGTGGTGACAGAAAGGCTGCTGTTAATAATTTTCAGCTTTATGGAGGAAGGTTTAAGGAGCTTTGTAAAAACAACACATCATAGAAAAGATTCTTATCATTATTTCCCAAATAAATACAATGTAGTCTGCCACTGGGCTGAGAGACATGAGGGAAAAGGACATTTGTCACATTAGAATGCAGATAAATAACATAAATCACAATGTTGGAACCCATATGTGCTATTATTAAATACAGTGGAATAGATTACAATTAGGTGGTTCTTAAAGATAGCAATGTTTCCCCCAATAATAAGCTAATAAAGGCCAAGTAGTATCTCCAATTATTCAGGACACAGAAGATTGTCAAAGTTAAAATTACATAGAACTTTGAAAAGTGAAATAAATTTATGCAATTAATGCAATTTATGGGCCCAGAAAAGTACTGAACAATAAAAGCTGCATTTCACCGGAGCATGAATGGGCAAAATTTGATACTAAACCATTGCTACCCTGATTTCTAGGAAATGTATGCTTACAGGTGAGTGTATCAGATGGTGAAACCTAGTGGCATTCTAAAGATCAGGGTTCATCCTTGAAGGGTGATCATTAGCTCAAGATACTGATATGTCACTGCTCCCACATATTCACAGCCTAGAATGAATCATGGGAGCCAATTCCCTTATTGTGCTCTTCCTAAGGACCAGCACCTGCAGAAAGCTGGTGTCAGAAAATCAGTTTTCCGACAGGAAAAAGGAATCGTTCCAATCCCCACAAGGATGTGGGCAGGATTAGAGGGTTTGAGTTAGAAGGAGAGGTTAGATAGACAGGGAAATTTTTCCGTAGAGGATCAGAGGCTAAGGAGTGATCTTATAGAGGTTTATAAAATCATGAGGGGCACAGATAGGTTGAATAAGCAAGGTCTTTTTTTCCAAGGGTAGGGAATTCCAAAACTAGAGGGTTTAAGGTCAGAGGGGAAAGATTTAAAAGGAGCCTGAGGGGACAACCTATTCACACAGAGGGTGATGCCAATATGTAATGAGCTATCAGAGGAAGTGGTAGAGGTGGATACAATTGCAACAGTTAAAATACATTTGGACTGGTACAGTGGTTAGCACTGCTACCTCACAGCGCCAGAGACCCGGGTTCAATTCCCACCTCAGGTGACTGACTGTGTGGAGTTTACACGTTCTCCCTGTGGCTGCATGGGTTTCCTCTCACAGTCCAAAAACGTGCAGGTTAGGTGAATTGGCCATGCTAAATTGCCTGTAGTTTTAGGTCAAGGGGTAAATATAGGGGCGGGTAGCGGGTCAGTGTGGACTTGTTGGGCCGAAGGGCCTGTTTCCATACTGTAAGTAATCTAAACCAGACAAAGAGACATTAAAATAGGTGCCCATCGGAGGCAGTGCTTGTTCCTTGGCACACAGATGATGTCTACTCAGGGTCACAGGTTTCAGCCTGGCCTGTCATGTGACGGGATAAGTTAATCCTCAGCCTGTGGATCTTTGGGCAGATGGGTAGGAAGTCACAGGAGGTTGTGGAATGCAAAGTTCAGGACGTACTTCCCCTTCTCAGCTGATCTGCTAGAGGTGTTGGGACTCAAAATGTGGTATGGCTTGACCAACAAATGATTGCCATTCTGAAGGATTGGTATAAAGTTCCTCCGAGTCGTTCAGGTCAATTCTGCTGGCTTCAAGGAGAGAGCTTCAATATGCTCTTGAAGTCTGCCTGTTTGTTTTGTTCTCCCTTGGTATGTTGGCCATTTGAGAGCTGAAAGGACAGGGCCTGGTAGAGGAGCTGGTTTTGGTTATCTCAGTTCAACAGTGAGTCCAACAAAATTTGAATGTCATCCTGTTAAATTTAGAGGATAAAACAGATACAATGCAGATTAATTTTTTTTGGTGCTGTTATGTATTGCATGAGTCTCTGATATATTGAGAGATGACCAAAAGCTTGACATACACGTTCAATGTTATAGGAGTGTCTTAAAGGAGCTTGGGGAGTTGAAGGCCTTGGTCTGGAGTTCCAGAATTTCAAACTCAAGCTGCTAAAGGAAAATACCAATGGTGGGATGGTGGACGCTGGAAGCACAAGAGTCCAGTATTGGAGGAATGCCGACATTCTAGAGGCTTGTACTCTGCAGGAGTTTAGAGAAAGGGAAGGGTGAGGAAATGTAGCAATGTGCAAGTAATCACACCACAAAGTAAAGGGGTTGGAAAAGAAAGTTATCTGTTTCATCATTATTTTCCAGGGGTTTTCACATTCTTACTGAGTACTCGGGAAAGTGTGACCCTTATCCTTAAAATAATGGATGGGCTAGTAATAGAGAAGCTGTACTTGAAAGATCTCATTACTGAAAACTGATCATTCTGATGGAATGCATCCTCGTGTAACATGAGATTGGAACACAGAGATAACCCAAAAGCTGGGCCAGCACGGTGGCACTGTGGTTAGGACTGCTGCCTCACAGCGCCAGATACCTGGGTTTGATTCCCACCTCAGGCAACTGTCTGTGTGGAGTTTGCATGTTCTGCCCAGGAAATGAAGCAGAATGATCAACCATGATTTTCGTGAACACCAGAGAGATCTCAAAAGCTAAATAGCCTACTCCTGCTCCTATTTCGTATGTTCTTACAGTCTCATGCTCGTGAACCACTGTAGTCCATGTGGTCACATTCACATGTTGTTTTTAAGAGAGATCACAGATTTTGATCCTGTAGCACTGAAGGAGTGATGAAACACGTCAATTCAGTATAGTGTTGCAAGGAGGTGGTGGTATTGCCCTACATCTGTTGCCCTCCCAGGTGTTTAAAGTCATGTGCTATTGTGAATTGCTGCAGTACATCTTCTAATTGGTACACACTGTGATGAGAGAATGAATATGGAGGATAGTGGATACAGTTCCATTCAAGTGGAATGTGTTTCTTGGATGGTGTTGAACTTCTTGAGTGTTCTTGGAGCTTGAAGAGTTGAGCTTGCAAAGTTTGAAGAGCCAGGAGATAAGTTATCAACTCCTACCCTCTGACCAGTTCTTGTCGCCTCAGAATTTATAAAGCTAGTCCAGTTCAGTTCATTTTCTTATCAATGGTAAAGCCCAGGGCAGTTAGCATTGGTAATGCAATAGAAGGTCAAGGAAAGATGGTTAGATTCTCTCTAACTGGAGATTGTCGTTGTCTGGCACTTGTGCGGAAGTAATGTTAGTGACCGCATATTTGACCAAAACCGGATACTGTCCAGGTAGGTCATACTGCATAAGAACATAGATACCTTCACAATCTGGGGAGTTCTGAATGGTGATGAATATTGTGTAATCTTCAATAATCAAAATTTCTGATCTTATGGAACAGGGAAGGTTGTTGATGAAACAGTTGAAGATTATTGGGTATTGAGGAAGACCTTGAGGATCTTGTGCAATGATAGTCTGAAATCTCTGACCTTCAACAACCACAACCATTTTCATTTGCGTTCAGTATGACTCCAACCATCTTAGAGATTTCCCCTGATTCGTATTGACTCCACGTTTACTAGGGCTTTTTGATGGCACACTTGGTCAAATGGTGCCTTCATGTCAAAAGCAGTCATTGTCACCCCACCTCTGGAATGCAGCTCTTTTACCTTATTTCGATCAAAGCTGTAATGAGGTCAGAAGCTGAGTGTCTCTAGTAGAACCCAAGCTGAGTGCCAGTGAACAGGTTACAACTGAGCAAGTGCCACTTAATAGCTTTCAATGATTCCATCTTTTGCTGTTGACAAAGAGTAAATAGTTGGACCAGTGATTGACTGGGTTGGATATTTTCAATTCCGAGTTAAGTACTTTTTTGGCAGACAAGTGAGTCAAGGGTCATCGGCTGCCAAACAGAAAGGTAGAATTGAGACCACAACTAAACAATCAAAGGTCTGAAATTTGCATTGAATAATGTCATAGACTGAAAAGCGTACTCCTATATCTCAGTCCAATGTTGCTATGACTGTTCTGTAGTTTTCTGGTTTGTATCATTCCCTTTGCTGAATAATGTCACAACATGATTAATCCTCCTGTCCTGTTATATTCATCCTGTTCCCAATGAAGATTGGAAGATTGTTATTCATGGCTCTGCAATTTCTCCATTTCTTTCTGTTAATGGCCTAGCGTAATGAACCTGCAGCAACCAGTGGTGATAATGAGGGAGGGCAGCTGGACCATGAGAATGGACCTTTATTGAAAATAGACTGTCTTGGTGGGAGAGACAGCTGGTGAGAAGGAAGAGGAGTCAATGAAACTCCTCGGCCTAATTTAACTCACACAACCATTGCATGCACATTGTTTATCCTTAATTTCCTTTCCTGTCTGTAATGACCTTACACCAGAGCAATAATTTATCCCTGCTTCATGATTAGATTAGATTACTTACCGTGTAGAAACAGGCCCTTCGGCCCAACAATTCTACGCTGACCCTCTGAAGAGCAACCTACCCAGACCCATTCCCCTACATTTACCCCGTCACCTAACACTATGGGCAATTTAGCATGGCCAATTCACCTAACCTGCACATTTTTGGACTGTGGGAGGAAACCAGACTACCTAGAGGAAACCCACGCGGACACGCAGGAATTAGACTGGTGAACATGTCATTGTACTCCCTCTATAACAAGTGCATCTTTCCTTAGGGAAGGGGACAAAAACTTCACACAATACTCCAGGACTTTTTCTAATTCCAGTAAGACATCTTTATGCCAACACTAAAGCCATTTTGGAATTAAGGTCAACATATCATTAGTCTTTTGAATTGCTTCCTGTATATGCATATGAAGTTTCAGGGACTCATGAATAAGAACACTCAAGCACCAGCTCCTAGCTTCTCAGCTGATAGAAAATGGCTTACGTCCTGCCAATGGACTCAAACAGGAAGTTGGTGCTGGTGATGTCATCATCGTGTGCCTGCACCACCCTGGAGCCAGAAGTTGGAATTGGAAATAGGGCTCTCGTCATCACAACATAGTCCAAACTTCCCTTCACCTTTTTTAAATTTATTCATGGGATATAGGTGTCACTTGCTGGGCCATCATTTTTTGCTCACCTGTAGTTGTCCTAATTGGTGGTGGTGAACTGCCTTCTTAAGCAGCTGCCCTTCAATTGGTGTAAGTACATCCACTATACATCAGGGAGGGAGGTCCAGGATTTTGACCTCCTAACATTGAAGGATCGGTGATATATTTCCAAACCAGGATGACAAGTGACTTGGAAGGGAACTTGCAGGTGTTGGTGTTTTCCTGTATCTCTTGCCATCGTCCTTCCAAGTGGAAATGGTTGTACATTTGGAAGGTGCTATCCAAGGAGACTTGTAGAATTTCTACAGTGCATCTTGGAGATGGTAAACATCACTGCTAGTGTGCAATGATGGTGAATGGAGTGAATGTTTGTTGATGTGGAGCCAATCAAGTAACATTCATGGCGGGCAGCACGGTGGCTCAGTGGTTAGCACTGTTGCCTCACTGCGCCAGGGACCTGGGTTCAATTCCCACCTCGGGCAACTATCTACACGGAGTTTGTACATTCTCCCCATGTCTGCAACACCGTGTCTCCCGACTTCCTCCAGGTGCTCTGGATTCCTCCTACAGCCCAAAGATGCACAGGTGAGATGAACTGGCCAAGCTAAATTGCCCATAGCATTCAGGGATGTGAAGGTTAGGTGCATTAATCAGGGTAAATGTTGAGTAATAGGGTCCAGGTATGGGTCTGGATGTGTTACTCTTCAGAGGGTCAGTGTGAATGTGTTGGGCCAAAGGGCCTGTTTCCACACAGTAGGGATTGCTATGGAACTCATTCTATGAATTGCCAGGCAATGGACATCTCTAATAAGAGACAATATAGCCATTGCACCTTGACATTCAACACTGGATCCCCCACTATCAATATCCTAGGAGACCCCAACAACTGGAAACTCAACTGGACTCATCATCTCTGCACAGTGGCTACGAGGTCATAAGTTAGGAATACCACAGAGAATAATTCACGCCCTGACTCCCCAAGCCTGTCCATCATCTACAAAGCACAAGTCAAGAGTGTGGTGGAATACTTCTCATTTGCCTGGATGAATGCAGCTCCAACAACACTCAAGAAGCTTGATGCCATCCTGGAAAAAACAGCCCATTCAATTGGCACCACATCCACCAGCGTTTAGTCTCACAACCACTGGTGCTCAATAGCAGCAGTGTGTACCATCCACAAGATGCACTGTAGAAGTTCAAAGATTCCCACACAGCACCTTCCAAATTCCTACTTCCATCAAGAAGGACATGGGCAGCAGACAAATGAGAACTCCACCACTTGCATATTTCTCTCCAAGCCAGCTTATCTTGGAAATATATCACTGCCCCTTCACTGTTGCTGGTTCAAAATCCTGGAATTCCCTCCCTAATGGCATTGTGGATCAACCTATAACAGGTGGTCTGCAGCGTTTCAAGAAGACCATGTTCCCAGGGGCAACTAGGGAGGGGCAATAAATGCCAATCATACAATTTGTCCCTTATTGATGATGCTCAGCCTTTGGGGAGTCAAGAGGTGAGTTACTCAGTGCAGTATTCCTAATCTCTTAGCAGCCCTTTAATCCACTGTATTTATATGCTTAATCTAATTGTGTTTCTGTTCATTAGTAACATCCAGGGTATTGGGGGATTCAGTGATGGAAATACTAATGGAAAGTCAAGGGATGGTGGTTAGATTCTTTCTTGTTGCCTGACATGTGTGCGACACAAATGTTCATCACCAGTTGTCAGCCTAAGCCTGGATGTTGTTCACGTCTTATTGCGTTTGGACATGGACAGTGTCAGTATCTGAGACATTGCAAACAGTCATCGGTGAACGTCCCTTCTGACTGTATGATGAATGGACAGTCGTTGATGAAGCAGTTAAAAATGGGGGTACGGCTAAGGACACTGCAGAGATGCCTGGAGCTAAGGTTACCGAACCACCTTCCTTCTGTGCCAGGTATGACTCCAACCAGTGGAGAGCTTTCATCTTCATTCCCATTGGGGTGAATCATACGATATAATGGTGAAGGTTGAGTTTTTTTTGGAGGGTTTTGCTTTGTGAGGCCTAGCAAGTTCTTTCACCCTATTTTACCACACTGCCTACCCTGCCCAGCGACATCAGACATTTCCTGTTACGAGGCAGAAGTGAATACTGCAAATGCTGGAGATCAGAGTCAAGATTAGAGTGGTGCTGGAAAAACACAGCAGGTCAGGCAGCATCTGAGGAGCAGGAAAATCGATGTTTCGGGCAAAAGCCCTTCATCAGGAATTCCTGTTACTAGCAAAGTCATGGCACATCATGAGAGCAACACTGGTCACTGACATGGCTGACATTCCCTGGTACAGACAACTCCATTCTCTCACACTAATCGTTGCTAAATCACTACATCACATTCTTTTCATGTCCTTAGCCCCACATTCCATTTCAACACCCTCTAAATCAGAGCTGTCTTGTCCCCATTTACTACTTTATGTTTTCATTTTGCTATTATTCACTAAGACAGCAAATTCAGACAAATACAAATTTGATCTTTTATTTACAGAACACGATATGAATCAAAAGTGAAGCCAACATCACCCCTACAATGCCAACCAGATCTAGAAATTACGACAGTAAAAATGATACAGTCAATGATTAGCTACTGTGGACAACTTCAACTATTGGAAGTAGATATCAATGAGGTTATGTCTGACTTGCAGTGCCCCATGCAACTAGCTCTGCCACGGTCAACGTCAGCCTAATGTTGACCCCCAATGCCCCTCGTTCACCCCTAAGAGAGCATTCTTGCCCCTGGAAGACTGCTCCCATTCCCCCAGTTCCTCAGTATCTATCAAACCATCTGATTGCCTGTTCCATCTGAGCAGAGTACAATACACCAGAAGGGTACAGGACACTCTCTCCAGACTATACTAGAGGTCACCCATCAGTCCAGTTAATGGAACCCCATCTTCTACAGGCCTATACCTTGCAGCAACATGGCCTTTGTTGTGGCATGGCCAATATTAAAGCTCTGCGTATCATCAGTCAGGAGGATGCACTATGTTATTGGGAGTTACATTCTTTATCGTGCTGCATAGATCTCTGAGGTCCTATCGCGGCAGCTGCTTCCAGGGCTGGACACCATGTGTCAGCGTGCTGATTTGCATATGCAAGATGGCACCGAACCTCTGAATGGCCATGCATCTTAGAGAGCTTTTCCAGCAATAACCTTAGAGGGAACAGCAGTCATGAGCCAAAGGTACAGTGGGTAGCCCTTGCCTCCCAGGAACTAGCCTTTTATGGACACCAGACACTCGAATGCACCAGCTACATGAGAGTGCTCCAGCATGTAGGAGGTCGTGGCAGCTGCCAGGGTCGTGGGCAGACATCTCCAGGAAGTGATAGTGGTGATCAAAGATTACCTAAACATTCATGGTATGGAATGCCTTTGTGTTCTTGAATTCTGGAGAGTTGAGATATCATAAGAGTCTTAGATGGGCCGTTCAGTGCCACATGTGTGCAGTCAATGGTACCTTGCATCTGGAGGAAGCCAGCTCAGTTTCTCAATCCTAATGTCTGGGCTGTAGCACTGACCTTATGACAGAATGAAATAAACAACTGTGGCCTTGGACCTGTTGATCACATTGGTCACTATCCTGATGCATTGTGGGTGCATGGCTGAGAGATGCGATCCAGGTCACCGGTCACTCCCTCAAAGGAGCCAGTCCCAGGGAGGTAAATGCAAGAAAGATATTCCCGAGGTCCAGGGAGCCCAGAGCCAGGGGTCACAGTCTAAGGATATCGGGTAAGCCAATTAACATTGAGATGAGGAAGTGTTTCCTTGCCCAGAGAGTGGTGAACCTTTGGAATTCGCTGCCACAGGAAGTAACTGAGGCCAAAACAGTGAATGTTTTCACGAATGAGTTGGATATAATTGTTAGGGCTAAAGGGATTAAACAGTACGGGGAGAAAAAAGAAACAGGGTGCTGAGATCGATGATCAACCACGAGTGGTGGAATAGGCTTGAAGGGCCGAATGGCCTACTCCTGCTTCTATTTTCCATGCTTCACTGCATCACCACACAAAGCCAGAAACAAAAAAACGGCAATACTGTAAAGGAACCTGATGAAGTGATATTCTAATAAATGTTGGTCAGAACACCAACTACTGTCAAACAGTAACCTGAGATTCTCCCAAAGACTTGAATGGGTAGAGAGGACCTCAGCTTCAATTGGTCAGTCAAACACTCTGCGCACTGGCATGTTTTCCCCCATATAAGACAAAAGTTATCAACCTACATAGTTTGCTCAAATTGAGTACTACAGCTTGAATCACACCCTGTCTGACTTAGAGGCAATTTTGTCCCCATCAAGTCAAAGTAGACACGTGTATAAAAGCTCAAGATTAGAATGGTGCTGGAAAAGCACAACAGGTCAGGCAGCATCCTAGGAGCAAGAAAATCAACATTTTGGGCAAAAGCCCTTCGTCAGGAATGAGGGGGCCAGATCACTCTAATCTTGACTCTAATCTCCAGCATCTGCAATACCCACTTCTGCCTATGTGTATAAAAGCTGTAATGTATTACCAAATTGTGCATTAGAAGGACCTTTAATGGATGCACACAGGATGCAAAGTATTTTCAGCTGGAGTTTAGAATGAGCAGTAACAAATTGTCAGCTGCTTTTGTATCTGGTTCTGTATGAAATTCAGCCCCACATATTCTTCCGAATGGAATGAAAGTAATCTGTGAAATACATCACCCTCACAGGAACTTTTGAAATAATTCACAAAATATTTATGCGCAATAATTCAATGACACCAGAGTAAATGTACATATCAACCTGCTGAACGGTGTCTGAAATAATTCTTATTAATAAAAACCAACATGAGATAAGTAAATTTCAAATGCCACAGAAAAGTGACTACTAAGCTTGTATAAATTATGAACCGTTTGCTATCTTGAGCTACTATTGGGAACAGTGTGCGTAGTTGATGTTGCTCAACAGTAAAAATCAATTAAACTTGCAAGACAGAGTCAAAGGGTGCAATTTTCCCTTTCCAGATACAGGTTTTGGGGTGCAATTGTTAGGTATTAACTGACACACCATCCCTATCACTGAGAAAACTTGACTTATTTTGTGCCATTTGCCAGTCGGCTCGTTGCCTGCTGACCTTCAGTGAGCATTCTGAACTATTACAGGCTTTGACACTGGCCTCTCCAGTCTCTGGATGTTGCTAGCCAATCAGACGCAAGCAGCTTCTGGATCCTAAAGACCGTTGATTGAACACAGCCCCAAGGGATCCAACGGTGAGGTCGACTCTTGAGTTCATGTCGTAGAGTAGTGTGTTGTTGAGGGAAGGGGATTAGGAGGTTTGGAGGCAAGAGCGGAATTTGACTATCAAAGGCCACCACTATGATCCATCCGTGCCCCTCAGATTGGGGCCACTGGACACTCCCATTCATAGTTCGAAGGCAAGTTTCCTAGTTGGGAGGACAGCCATAATCTATGTGCATAATCTGTGTTAATTCTTCAATACATTAAAGAAATAATGCTACCAGTCCGAGGAAAACCTTTCGACAGAGATGTTAACGCGGATGTAAGAGTAGACATAACTTTTTGCTTGACCTGGATTCAGCATTATCATAGATTCATAGGTTCATACAGCACAGACACAGACCCTTCAGTCCAACACATCTATTTCGACCAGGTATCCTCACCTAATCTAGTCCCATTTGCCAGCACATTTCCTTCCAAACCCTTCCTATTCATATACCCATCCAGATGCCTTTTAAATGCTGTAATTGTACCAGCCTCCACCACTTCCTCTGGCAGCTCATTCCATACACCTACCACCCTCTGCGTGAAAAAGTTGCCCCTTAGGTCCCTTTTATATCTTTCCCCTCTCTCCCTAAACCTATGCCCTCTAGTACTGGACACCCCACCCTAGGGAAAAGGCCTTGTCTATTTACCATATCCACGACCCTCATGATTTTATAAACCTCTATAAAGTCACCCCTCAGCCTCCGATGCTCCAGCTTCCTATACTCAATTCTTTGACCAATAAAGGAAAGAATACCAAATGCCTTCTTCATAATCTGTGACTCTACTTTCAAGGATCAATGAACGTGCAGACCAAGGTCCCTTTGTTCAGCAACACTCCCCAGGACATTACTATTAAGTGTATAAGTCTGAGGAGATGACATGGAACAGCTGAAGACCTTGTCACACCATCTGAGCTGCATTGCTGTGTCCAAGAAGCCCCATGGGAAGATGGGAATATATCCCTAATGTCTGGAAGACAAGGTTATTTAGAAGTCAGAAGATGGCAACAGGACTTCCTCCATCTGAACCCTTACTCAACTGTTTAGAGATCAGGAGTTCACTTTTAACAGTGTCCTGAATCATACATCATGAATGTCCATTGTAAATAGTTCATTTCTTGGAGTTTATAAAGATCTGATGCCAATAAAGATTTCTTGTTTTATGGTTTTGTGGAGTGCATATATGCTTAAATTGCACACATACAGTCATGCAGAAATGAACTTCAGATGCTTTTGAATATCTCTTGTACAGGCTTCTTGTCCACACATTCTGTCTAGTACTTGCATATAAGTACTTTAGAATTTTGCAAGGGAATTGACCAACAATAAAATGGCTGATAATGACTTATCAGTAATGCATCTGTTCTAACATCTGGCAGGCTTTCAGTAAAATGCTCAACACCTATTTATGAAAGTAAGGTGATAAGTGAAATCAGTGACTGACCTGGAATAGGTTGGACTCCTACTGTCAGAGTTTCACTGTTGTGTATTACACAATTGTACAAATTAGACTAAAAGAATGGTTGGACTCCCCAATCAATACGCTTTATCCTCAATTTTATTTGTTTGGTATGTTGGTAACAGATCTATCTTCAAATCAGAGTGTTATAGAGTCATCGTTGCCCTTCAGAAACATGAGTGTATAATCTAGGCTGACACTTCAAAGCAGTATTGAGGGAGGGCTGCAATGTTTGAGATACCTCTTTGGAATGAGATATCAAACTTAGGTTTTGTCCCTTAGCCAGATGTAAAAGAATCTGATGCTCAAATTGATGCATATCCTCCAACCAACAACATTATAAAAAGATTATCTGCTTATCTATCTCATTATTGTATTGTTGTTACAATAACTCCCTGGGTGAGGTTCCCCAGTGTGTTATGATTCTGGACAGGATAATCCCAGGTGGTTTTGCTCCCTGTCTTAACTCACCTCCTCTCTCAGCTTGTGACAACAATTTTGTAAGGGTCCTTTCCTCGTGGATACTGTTTTCCAATCAGAATGTATTTATATTTTAGAAAGGAACCAAATTAACCAATTTTTTTGAATTAAAGGCTGTGTTTATTTGCTAGTAAATGTGAGAAAAGATAATAAAAATGCAGCATACATATGTGCAGGTTAGAAATGTGAATTGAATAAAAAGACAACTAATAAGAAGACATACAGATCAGTCTCCTGGTTCCATGAAGAGAATTTGGTGGAACTTTCCAGCTATTCGATTGGATGATAATGGTCATGCTGATGTTGGGAGTGAAGCAATTGACTTCACATTTTTGGCTTCACAAGTTGGCCGACTGCCTTTTTTGCTAGTTTCTTTTCAATGGTGACTTCATTGATTTGCCTGGCTTCCAACAGAGTGTGATAGAATATATTTCTTCACTTACAGTGCAGGGATAGCCACTGGCTGTTTTCATGATGTGGCCTTCACAGCATACGAGCCCACACCAACACGTCAGCCCACTAACACACTGAGACTATGACTGTACGAACTTTAAAACCTTGTTCCTTTATTTGCCTGAGAGGATAAAACACAAACATGTCCTTCAACTCATGTCCACTGTCTGGATTGCCCACGAGATAGATTTCCTGCTTGGCAGGGTAACCAGTTTTTACCTTGCATCTCTTCCTCTTAAGTCTCTCTCTTTGAAGATTTCCATGACGATCCATGACAATTCAGGATTTATATTATCAGTCTTATTAAGCTTGGAGGTCTTTAAAAAAACATTTTAAAAAGTTTAATATATCAATAAGTAATTCAGAGTCAACACTTTAAAAAATTCTTCATTGCCTATAAAGTACTTGGGTGGAGTCATGAAAGGGAAGTCTTTCTTTCTTTCTTTCAGCTAAAATACCATCCCACCCCTCTTATTTTTCAGCATCCAGCATTGATTAGACCTGACAAATACAACACAGTGTATTCCTCAGGCATTTGTTTGTGATGTGAAATTATGAATGGCTGTTAGCCCAGTTGTTATCCTGTAAGTAATCCCATGAAAATGGACATTTATCTAAAAACAGCTGACATTTCAGGAGATGTGTCAAGAGAAATCTGAATTAGTTCCAATTATTCCACTTCTTCCACTTTTTACACCTGTCTCAGCAATTTCATTCAAACTGCACACGATCAACCTCGCTGTTTCTGCACAGAAAGGCTGATCTAAACCTCACCTCACTTGCTCACAGTCCAATTTGCAACTTCACGCACCAGTCGGTTTTGTAACAGTTTCTACCCCACTGTTGTTAGAACGCTGAATGGGCTCACAAACTCTTAACATTCGCCTGTACCCGTGTTTCTGTTTTTGCTGCTCTTTACCTGTTACTAACTTATCTATGCTACTTAACTCCGTGATCTGCCTGCATTGCTCGCAAGACACAGCTTTTCACTGTGCCTCGGGACACGTGACAATAAATTCAATTTTGAACTCGTGGTAAATTTTGAGATTTTTACTTGCAGAACAGTGATTATCTTTCAAAGATGGACAATGCCTCTAAAGTACTTTGAGACATCTTTGAAAGATGTGATAAGGTACAATATCAAGTGTTTGTTTTCCTTCAAGAAAAGCTGCAAGTTAATGCTGACAGGGTGTGTGGGGGGTATACTCAGGAGGTGATTCACCTTTGCAAAATTTAAAGGTTTGGACTGAATTGAGACTATGTTTGGATGTCTGAGCACAATCTTCAAATCAGATCGGTGATATCATTAACTACAGAGAGAAAAAAAGCATATTATCCGGAGCATCTGATTTTAAGGGGGGGGGGGCTTTAAATTCTCATTTAAGTGCAACTTACCAAAATACTAGAGTGAGTTGTTTATAATTATTGAGTTACTTGCATCAATTATGCTGACTCGGAATGAATGCTGACTGTGTTTCGTTGCAACTTTTAAGGCTATCAGGGTGATATATAGTAATATTAGTGCAAGATTTCGTACCAGTAAGCCAGTTAAAGCACATCCATGTTTCAAAGCAAAACGTTCGCTACCACACACCTCATAGTCACTTTTCATTTTATTCCACGGCTGACATTTACTTGCACTGAGGAAGATTATCGCATTTATTTGTGTTGTGCCCAAGGCCCACCAAAGCCGAATTGAGACTGCACAAATAATTGCATGTCCAGGCACGTTCATCCCATTAGCTTGGGCTCCATTTGAACTCTGTTCTAGAGCAAACAAGGACCAAAGTTAAACAGATTCTGTAACGCAATGACAACAACTCGAGTCAAATTCCAAGTTGATATCTGGCTTTAAGAATGAAAAATCTACCGAGTAGAAGACTCCTTATCTCAGTTGCTTGACACAAGTGCAAAAGTCAAAGTTAAAATATATATTCTGCACCTTAAGACAGTCTAGAAATTCAAAATTCAAAAGACAGTGAATGTGAACACAAAAAGTCTCAGAGGATTTGGGCATTAATTATTACACACAGTCTCCAGCATTGGGCTAAAGGACATCAGAATTAGTGACTTTCTAGCCCCTATTTTACCTCCATAGACAGCACGTTTAAATTGGTATCCACTTTCTTTGCATAGTAAAGACCAGATTAGTCATCATCAAAATGAATTTTGGATGTCTTGAGTCCAGGCTAGTTCTCAGTAAATGAGTCGATGGTTTTAATTATGCTTTAGTTCTCCAGGCTAAAATTTCCAAGGATTGACTCATTGAAACAATTCAGCTGCTTCTTCCAAGTTACGTCAAGAGAGCTGATGTTGTTTGATGCATTGTAAACCAGTTTGCCTGCACATTAGTGAATCCCTATATATAACTGAATTGGGACTAAAAATACCAATAGACAGAAAGATGTCACCAACAAAATCAGTTGCAACCTGGGAAGAGTACAAAATGCGCGACTCCTAACATAGCTCAGACTTGAGTATGTCACTTGGGTGATGTATTCTGTGGGTGGTGTGGGGGTGGATGACCTGAATTGATACACTCCAGGAACCTCCTGTCCCAACAGCTTCTCAAAGTAAAACAATGCTGTAAATGTTATCAGTGCAGCACAGAAAAACTAATGACAGTAATCAAATAAAATATGCCCAAAGCTAAATTGGGATTTGGCAACCTGATAACTTCCACCTCTCCTCTGAAACCACAATTTGAAAAACAATATTTTACACAGATCATTTTCTGCCTTTTTTTCTCATGATTTTCGTCCATAAGATTGGATGCTCAGGACAATATGATTTTTTTTCTCTCTGTAGTTAATGATATCACAGATCTGATTTGAAAGTAAATGTATTGTGCTCAGACACCCAACACTGGACTTCACATCTCCCAATTAACTTCCATCGAACATAAAATCCCAAACCAACTCAAACATCCATCTATCCACACCCCCGTCTTTGATCAGTGCTGAAGTCTCATTTCCCCAGTGGCTGCTTCCACCTTCCATCATGGCAGCAACTCCAAAGGGGTGCAAATGTCTGGATATGCAGTAGGTAACGTCCCTTCTGTACACACAAGTATTTAAAAAGGCTGGATGGACTTTGCAGATTAAGTCAGAACACAATGTACACAACCAAGTAGGAATTTTGGCTCACGGCACTTGATGCTGCAGAGGAAGGGTTATTTTCGTGTTCTTTGGGCCAGATTCAGCTGGTGTGAGAACAAACAGTAACAGTTTGATTCCCAGTAAAATAAAACATTTTACTTACATCATGCAGTCAGTTTCTCATAATCAGTGCTGTCATTAATCTCTTACTGATTCTCAGCTTTGTTCCAATTCCCGTGCATATCCCAGCATGCAAGATTTCAGTCTGTCTCTGGGGTCAAACCCATGATTTCCGAGGGTCTGCAGTCATTTCAAACTCTACCTGTGATGTTTGATCTCATTTGCAAAACAACAGCATTTGCAGGTAATTTAACAGTTACCCGAACATTCCTTTGTTAATGCTCCGAAAGTGACCTGTATCATTACAGACTGACGCAGTTCTTCTGGCTTCAGACTTTCTGCAACATAGCTTTAGATTAGATTCCCTACAATGTGGAAACAGGCCCTTCAGCCCAACAAGTCCACACCAACCCACCCAGACCAATGTACCTGACACGATGGGCAATTTAGAATGGTCAACTCACCGAACCTGCACATTTTTGGACTGTGGGAGGAAACCCACCCAGACACCAGGAGAATGTGCAAACTCCACACAGACAATTGCCCGAGATGGGGATTGAACCCGGGCCCCTCGTGCTGTGAGGCAGCCATGCTAACCACTGAGCTATAGCTCCTTTGTAAGGAGGAGGGGAAAAACAAAGATAAAAATTAATGACATTTCAGTTAAAGAACGTATTTCTTGACTTCAGCACTCACAGACAATGAAGTATGTTTGGAATTGCAGTGCCTCTTGTAAGGAACACAGCAGACAATTGGTTTACAGTAAGATCCCACAACAGATGGCCTGTTTATCAATAATGTTCCTTGAGGGATAAGTATTGAATATGATATCAGAAAAAAAATTGCTGCTCTTCTTCAAAATAGTGCCACAGGATATTTTAACTCCAACTGCGAAGGCAGATTGAGCCTCAGCTGAATCTGGCTAAAGAAAGTTTGAAAAATCCGGCTCTCTCTCAATACTGCACTCTCTCAATGCTGCTCTCTCTCAATACTGCACTCTCTCAATGCTGCACTCTCCCAATGCTGCACTCTCTCAATGCTGCTCTCTCTCAATACTGCACTCTCTCAATACGGCCCTCTCAATACTGCACTCTCTCAATGCTGCTCTCTCTCAATGCTGCTCTCCCTCAATGCTGCTCTCTCTCAATACGGCTCTCTCTCAATACGGCTCTCTCTCAATCCGGCTCTCTCTCAATACGGCTCTCTCAATGCTGCACTCTCTCAATGCTGCACTCTCTCAATGCTGCTCCATCTCAATGCTGCTCTCTCTCAATACGGCTCTCTCTCAATACGGCTCTCTCTCAATACGGCTCTCTCAATGCTGCTCTCTCTCAATACGGCTCTCTCTCAATGCTGCTCTCTCTCAATGTTGCACTCTCAATGCTGCACTCTCTCAATGCTGCACTCTCTCAATACTGCTCTCTCTCAATGCTGCTCTCTCTCAATGCTGCTCTCTCTCAATGTTGCACTCTCAATGCTGCACTCTCTCAATGCTGCACTCTCTCAATGCTGCTCTCTCTCAATGCTGCTCTCCCTCAATGCTGCTCTCTCTCAATACGGCTCTCTCAATGCTGCTCTCTCTCAATACTGCTCTCTCTCAATACGGCTCTCTCTCAATGCTGCTCTCTCTCAATGTTGCACTTTCAATACTGCACTCTCTCAATGCTGCTCTCCCTCAATGCTGCTCTCCCTCAATGCTGCTCTCCCTCAATACGGCTCTCTCAAAGCTGCACTCTCTCAATACGGCTCTCTCAATGCTGCTCTCTCTCAATACGGCTCTCTCAATGCTGCACTCTCTCAATGCTGCTCTCTCTCAATGCTGCTCTCTCTCAATGCTGCTCTCTCTCTCAATACTGCTCTCTCTCAATACTGCACTCTCTCAATACGGCTCTCTCTCAATACGGCTCTCTCAATACTGCTCTCTCTCAATGCTGCACTCTCTCAATGCTGCTCTCTCTCAATGTTGCACTCTCAATACAGCACTCTCTCAATGCTGCTCTCTCTCAATGCTGCTCTCTCGCAATGTTGCACTCTCAATACAGCACTCTCCCAATGCTGCACTCTCTCAATGCTGCACTCTCAATGCTGCACTCTCTCAATGCTGCTCTCTCCCAATGCTGCTCTCTCTCAATGCTGCACTCCCTGAATGCTGCTCTTTCTCAATGCTGACACTCTCTCAATACTGCACTCTCTTCATACGGCTCTCTCTCAACGCTGCACTGTCTCAATATGGGTCTCTCTCAATGCTGCATTCTCTCAATACGGCTCTCTCTCAATACTGCTCTCTCTCAATGCTGCTCTCTCTCAATACGGCTCTCTCTCAATACTGCTCTCTCTCAATGCTGCTCTCTCTCAATACGGCTCTCTCTCAATACGGCTCTCTCTCAATGCTGCTCTCTCTCAATACTGCACTCTCTCAATGCTGCTCTCTCTCAATGTTGCACTCTCAATGCTGCACTCTCTCAATGCTGCTCTCTCTCAATGCTGCACTCTCTCAATGCTGCACTCTCCCAATGCTGCACTCTCTCACTGCTGCACTCTCTCAATGCTGCTCTCTCTCAATGCTGCTCTCTGTCAATGCTGTTCTCTATCAATGCTGTTCTCTCTGAATACGGCTCTCTCTCAATACTGCTCTCTCTCAATATTGCACTCTCAATGCTGCTCTCTCTCAATGCTGCTCTCTCCTAATACGGCTCTCTCCAAACACGGCTCTCTCTCAATGCTGCACTCTCTCAATACGGCTCTCTCTCAATGCTGCACTCCCTGAATGCTGCTCTTTCTCAATGCTGACACTCTCTCAATACTGCACTCTCTTCATACGGCTCTCTCTCAACGCTGCACTGTCTCAATATGGGTCTCTCTCAATGCTGCATTCTCTCAATACGGCTCTCTCTCAATACTGCTCTCTCTCAATGCTTCTCTCTCCCAATACGGCTCTCCCTCAATACTGCGCTCTCTCAATACGGCTCTCTCTCAATACTGCGCTCTCTATCAATGCGGCTCTCTATGACTGCAGTTCTCTCTCAATACGGCTCTCCCTCAGTACGGCTCTCCCTCAATACGGCTCTCTCAATACTGCACTCTCTCAATGCTGCAGTCTCTCAATGCTGCACTCTCTCAATGTTGCACTCTCTCAATGTTGCACTCTCTCAATGCTGCACTCTCTCAATGCTGCACTCTCTCAATGTTGCACTCTCTCAATGCTGCACTCTCTCAATACTGCACTCTCTCAATGTTGCACTCTCTCAATGCTGCACTCTCTCAATGCTGCTCTCTCTCAATGCCGCACTCTCAATGCTGCTCTCTCTCAATGCTGCACTCTCTCAATACTGCTCTCTCTCAATGCTGCACTCTCTCAATGCTGCACTCTCAATGCTGCTCTCTCTCAATGCTGCACTCTCTCAATGCTGCTCTCTCTCAATGCTGCTCTCTCTCAATGCTGCTCTCTCTCAATGCTGCACTCTCTCAATACTGTTCTCTCTCAATGCCGCACTCTCTGAATACTGCTCTCTCTCAATGCTGCACTCTCTCAATGCTGCACTCTCAATACGGCTCTCTCTCAATGCTGCACTCTCTCAATGCTGCACTCTCTCAATACTGCACTCTCTCAATGCTGCTCTCTCTCAATGCTGCACTCTCTCAATGCTGCTCTCTCTCAATGCTGCACTCTGTCAATGCTGCACTCTCTCAATGCTGCTCTCTCTCATTACGGCTCTCTCTCAATGCTGCACTCCCTGAATGCTGCACTCTCTCAATGCTGCTCTCTCTCAATGCTGCACTCTCTCAATGCTGCACTCTCTCAATACTGCACTCTCTCAATGCTGCTCTCTCTCAATGCTGCACTCTCTCAATGCTGCACTCTCTCAATGCTGCTCTCTCTCAATGCTGCACTCTCTCAATGCTGCTTTCTATCAATGCTGCACTCTCTCAATACTGCACTCTCTCAATGCTGCACTCTCAATACGGCTCTCTCTCAATGCTGCACTCTCTCAATGCTGCACTCTCTCAATGCTGCACTCTCTCAATGCTGCTTTCTATCAATGCTGCTCTCTCTCAATGCTGCACTCTCTCAATGCTGCTCTCTCTCAATGCTGCACTCTCTCAATGCTGCTTTCTATCAATGCTGCACTCTCTCAATACTGCACTCTCTCAATGCTGCACTCTCAATACGGCTCTCTCTCAATGCTGCACTCTCTCAATGCTGCACTCTCTCAATACTGCACTCTCTCAATTCTGCTCTCTCTCAATGCTGCTCTCTCTCAATGCTGCACTCTCTCAATGCTGCACTCTCTCATTACGGCTCTCTCTCAATGCTGCACTCTCCCAATGCTGCTCTCTCTCATTACGGCTCTCTCTTAATGCTGCACTCCCTGAATGCTGCCCTCGCTCAATGCTGCACTCTCTCAATGCTGCACTCTCTCAATACTGCACTCTCTCAATGCTGCACTCTCTCAATGCTGCTCTCTCTCATTACGGCTCTCTCTCAATGCTGCACTCCCTGAATGCTGCACTCTCTCAATGCTGCACTCTCTCAATGCTGCACTCTCTCAATGCTGCACTCTCTCAATGCTGCTCTCTCTCATTACGGCTCTCTCTCAATACTGCACTCTCTCAATGCTGCACTCTCTCAATGCTGCTCTCTCTCATTACGGCTCTCTCTCAATGCTGCACTCCCTGAATGCTGCACTCTCTCAATGCTGCACTCTCCCAATGCTGCTCTCTCTCAATGCTGCACTCTCTCAATGCTGCACTCTCTCAATGCTGCACTCTCTCAATGCTGCTCTCTCTCATTACGGCTCTCTCTCAATGCTGCACTTTCTCAATGCTGCACTCTCTCAATGCTGCACTCTCTCAATACTGCACTCTCTCAATGCTGCTTTCTATCAATGCTGCTCTCTCTCAATACTGCACTCTCTCAATGCTGCACTCTCTCAATGCTGTTCTCTCTGAACACTGCTCTCTCTCAATGCGGCTCTCTCTCAATACTGCACTCTCTCAATGCTGCACTGTCTCAATGCTGCTCTTTCTCAATGCGGCTCTCTCTCAATGCTGACCTCTCTCAATGCTGCTCTCTCCAAATGCTGCACTCCCAATATACGGCTCTCTCTCAATGCTGCACTCTATGAATGCGGCTCTGTCTCAATGCTGCTCTCTATCAATACAGCTCTCCCTAAATACGGCTCTCTCTCAATGCTGCTCTCTATCAATACAGCTCTCTCTCAATACAGCTCTCCCTAAATACGGCTCTCTCTCAATACGGCTCTCTCTCAGTGCGGGTCTCGCTCAATGTGGGTCTCTCTCAATGTGGGTCTCTCTCAATACGATTCTCCCTCAATACGGCTCTCTCTCAACATAGCTCTCTCTTATTGTGGCTCTCTCTCAATGCTGCTCTCTCTGAATCCAGCTCTCTCTCAATGCGATTCCCGCTCAATACAGCTCTCACTCAATACTGCTCTCTCTCAATACTGCACTCTCTCAATGCTGCTCTCTCTCAATACTGCACTCTCTCAATGCTGCTCTCTCTCAATGCTGCTCTCTCTCAATATGGCTCTTGCTGCAATCTGTAAATAAGGCTCTCTCACGATACGGCTCTCTATCAATACGGCTCTCTCTGGATGCGGCTCTTTCTCAATGCTGCACTATCTCAGTACGATTCTCCCTCAATATGGCTCTCTCTCAATACTGCTCTCTCAGTACAGCACTCTCTCAATACGGCTCTTTCTCAATGTGGGTCTCTCTCAATACGATTCTCCCTCAATACGGCTCTCTCTCAACATAGCTCTCTCTTATTGTGGCTCTCTCTCAATGCTGCTCTCTCTGAATCCAGCTCTCTCTCAATGTGGCTCCCTCTTAACGCTGCTCTCTCTCAATACGGCTCTCAATATGGCTCTCTTTCAATACGGTTCTTTCTCAATATGGCACTCTCTCAATGCTGCTGTCTCTCAATATGGCTCTCCTTCAATACAGTTCCCTCTCAATGCTGCACTATTTCAATTTGGGTCTCTCTCAATGCTGCTCTCTCTCGATGCCGAACTCTCTCAATACCGCTCTCTCTCAATGCGTCTCTTTCTCAATGCTGCTCTCTCTCATTATGGCACTCTCTCAATACTGCTCTCTCTCAATACTGCACTCTGTCAAAGCTGCACTCTCTTAACCCTGCACTCTCTCAATACTGCTCTGTCTTAATGCTGCACTCACTCAATACTGCACACTCTCAATGCGGCTCTCTCTCAATACAGCTCTCTCTCAATACGGCTCTCTCTCAGCGTACATTACATGCTGAAGTCTCTGTAGACTGAATATATATATTATTGCACAAGTCTTCACCACACAGCAGTCTGAGAGGTAATAGCTTAGTGTTATTTTTGCTGAGCTGTTAATGCAGAGACCAAGGTAATGTTCTGGGGACCAAGATTCAGATTCTGCCATGGCAGATGCTGGAATTTGAATTCAATATTTTATAAAAATTCTGGAAGTAAGAGTCAAACAATGACCATGAATCCATTCTTAGTTGTCCAGAAAAACGTGTCTGCTTCACTGATGCCCCATTTAGGGAGGGTAAACTGCTATCCTTCTGTAGTCTGGCCCACGTGTGACTCCAGACTCACATAAAGTCATAGAGTCATAGAGATGTACAGCATGGAAACAGACCCTTCAGTCCAACCCGTCCATGCCAACCATATATCCCAACCCAATCTAGTCTCACCTGCTAGCACCCAGCCCATATCCCTCCAAACCCTTCCTATTCATATACCCATCCAAATGCCTCTTAAATGTTGCAATTGTACCAGCCTCCACCACATCTGGAGCTCATTCCATACATGTACCACCCTCTGCATGAAAAAGTTGCCCCTTAGGTCTCTTTTATTTCTTTCCCCTCTCACCCTAAACCTGTGCCCTCTAGTTCTGGACTCCCCAACCCCAGGGAAAAGACTTTGTCTATTTATCCTAACGATGCCCCTCATAATTTTGTAAACCTCTATAAGGTCACCCCTCAGCCTCCAACGCTCCAGGGAAAATAGCCCCAGCCTGTTCAGCCTCTCCCTGTAGCTCAGATCCTCCAACCCTGGCAACATCCTTGTAAATCTTTTCTGAACCCTTTCAAGTTTCACAACATCTTTGCGATAGGAAGGAGACTAGAATTGCACGCAATATTCCAACAGTGGTCTAACAAATGTCCTGTACAGCCACAACATGACCTCCCAACTCCTGTACTCAATACTCTGACCGATAAAGGAAAGCATACCAAATGCCTTCTTCATAATCCTATCTACCTGCGACTCCACTTTCAAGGAGCTATGAACCTGCACTCCAAGGTCTCTTTGTTCAGCAACACTCCCTAGGGCCTTACCATTAAGTGTGTAAGTCCTGCTAAGATTTGCTTTCCCAAAATGCAGCACCTCGCATTTATCTGAATTAAACTCCATTTGCCACTTCTCAGCCCATTGGCCCATCTGGTCCAGATCCTGTTGTAATCTGAGGTAACCCTCTTTGCTGTCCACTACACCTCCAATTTTGGTGTCATCTGCAAACTTACTAACTGTCCCTCTGATGCTCGCATCCAAATCATTTTTGTAAATAACAAAAAGTAGTGGACCCAGCACCAATCCTTGTGGCACTCCACTGGTCACAGGCCTCCAGTCTAAAAAACAACCCTCCACCACCACCCTCTGTCTTCTCCCTTTGAGCCAGTTCTGTATCTAAGCGGCTAGTTCTCCCTGTATTCCATGAGATCTAACCTTGCTAATCAGTCTCCCATGGGGAACCTTGTTGAACGCCTGACTGAAGTCCATATAGATCACATCTACCACTCTGCCCTCATCAATCTTCTTTGTTACTTCTTCAAAAAACTCAATCAAGCTTGTGAGACATGATTTCCCACACACTTGACTATCCTTAATCCATCAAAGTTTTACCTGCACATCCACTAATATCATTTATTGTATCCGTTGCTCCCGATGCGGTCTCCTCTACATTGGGGAGACTGGGCGCCTCCTAGCAGAGCGCTTTAGGGAACATCTCCGAGACACCCACACCAATCAACCAAACCGCCCCGTGGCCCAACATTTCAACTCCCCCTCCCACTCTGCCGAGGACATGGAGGTCCTGGGCCTCCTTCACCGCCGCTCCCTCACCACCAGACGCCTGGAGGAAGAACGCCTCATCTTCCGCCTCGGAACACTTCAACCCCAGGGCATCAATGTGGACCTCAACAGTTTCCTCATTTCCCCTTCCCCCACCTCATCCTAGTTCCAAACTTCCAGCTCAGCACTGTCCCCTTGACTTGTCCAGACTTGTCCGACCTGCCTATCTCCTTTTCCACCTATCCACTCCACCGTCTCCTCCCTGACCTATCACCTTCATCCCCTCCCCCACTCACCCATTGTACTCTATGCTACTCTCTCCCCACCCCCACCCTCTTCTAGCTTATCTCTCCATGCTTCAGGCTCACTGCCTTTATTCCTGATGAAGGGCTTTTGCCCGAAACGTCGATTTCGCTGCTTGTTGGATGCTGCCTGAACTGCTGTGCTCTTCCAGCACCACTAATCCAGAATCTGGTTTCCAGCATCTGCAGTCATTGTTTTTACCTCTATCCTTAATCAGTCCTTGCCTTTCCAAATACATGTACATCCTGTCCCTCAGGATTCCCTCCAACAACTTGCCCACCACCGAGGTCAGGCTCACTGGTCTATAGTTCCCTGGCTGGTCTTTACCACCCTTCTTAAACAGTAGCACCACATTAGCCAATCTCCAGTCTTCCAGCACCTCACCTGTGACTATCGATGATACAAATATCTCAGCAAGAGGCCCAGCAATCACTTCTCTAGCTTCCCACAGAGTTCTCGGGTACACCTGATCAGGTCCTGGGGATTTATCCACCTTTAACCATTTCAAGACATCCAGCACTTCCTCCTCTGTAATCTGGACATTTTGCAAGATGTCACCATCAATTTCCCTACAGTCTATATCTTCCATATCCTTTTCCACAGTAAATACTGATGCAAAATACTCATTTGTCAAATCTATCTCATGTCCCCTTTCTGCCCTCCTGATTTCCTTCTTAAGTATAGTCCTACTGCCTTTATACTCTTGTATCGATTCTCTCAATCTATCCTGTCTATACCTGACATATGCTTCCTTCTTTTTCTTTTCCAATTTCTTTAGTAATCCAGCATTCCCTATACCTACCAGCCTTCCCTTTCACCCTGACAGGAATATACTTTCTCTGGATTCTCGTTATCTCATTTCTGAAGGCTTCCCATTTTCCAGCTGTCCCTTTACCTGTGAACATCTGCCTCCAATCATCTTTCGTAAGTTCTTGCCTGATACCATCAAAATTGGCCTTTCTCCAATTTAGAACTTCAACTTTTAGATCTGGTCTATCCTTTTCCATAATTATTTTAAATCTAATAGAATTATGGTCGTTGGTCCCAAAGTGCTCCCCCACTGACACCTCAGTCACCTGCTCTGCCTTAGTTCCCAAGAGCAGGTCAAGTTTTGCACCTTCTCTTGTAGGTACATCCACATAATGAATCAGAAAATTGTCTTGTGCACACTTAAGAAATTCCTCTCCATCTAAACCTTTAACACTATGGCAGTCCCAGTCTATGTTTGGAAAGTTAGAATCCCCGACCATAACCACCCTATTATTCTTACAGATAGCTGAGATCTCCTTACAAGTTTGTTTCTCAATTTCCCTCTGACTATTAGGGGGTCTATAATACAATCCCAATAAGGTGATCATCCCTTTCTTATTTCTCAGTTCCACCCAAATAACTTCCCTGGATGTATTTCCAGGAATATCCTCCCTCAGCACAGCTGTAATGCTATCCCTTATCAAAAACACCACTCCCCCTCCTCTTTTTCCTCCCTTTCTATCATTCCTGCAGCATTTGTATCCTGAAACATTAAGCTGCCAGTCCTGCCCATCCCTGAGCCATGTTTCTGTAATTGCTATGATATCCCAATCCCATGTTCCTAACCATGCACTGAGTTCATCTGCCTTCCCTGTTAGGCCCCTTGCATTGAAATAAATGCAGTTTAGTTTATTAGTCCTACCTTGTCCCTGCCTGCCCTAACTGTTTGACTCACTTCTGTTCTCAGCTGTACCAGTCTCAGATTGATCTCTTTCCTCACTATCTCCCTGGGTCCCACCCCCCCCCCTCCCCCCCCCCCCCCCCCCCCCACCCACCTTACTAGTTTAAATCCTCCCAAGCAGCTTTTGCAAATTTCCCTGCCAGTATATTAGTCCCCTTCCAATTTAGGTGCAATCCGTCCTTCTTGTACAGGTCACTTCTACCCCAAAAGAGATTCTAATGAGCCAAAAGTGTGAATCCTTCTCCCATACACCAGCTCCTCAGCCATGCATTCATCTGCTCTATCCTCCTATTCCTGCCCTCACTAGCTCGTAGCACTGGGAGTAATCCAGATATTACTACCCTTGAGGACCTCCTTTTTAAATTCCTGCCTAACTCTCTGTAATCTCCCTTCAGAATCTCAACCTTTTCCCTTCCTACGTCATTGGTTCCAATGTGGACAATGACCTCTTGCTGGCCCCTCTCCCCCGTGAGAACATTCTGCACCCTCTCTGAGACATCCTTGATCCTGGCACCAGGGAAAAACACACCATTCTGCTTTTTCTCTGTTGGCCACAGAAACATCTGTCTGTACCTCAGACTACAGAATCCCCTAACACAATTGATCTCTTGGAACCCGCCGTACCCCTTGTTGCATTAGAGCCAGTCTCAATACCAGAAACTTGGGTGCTCATGCTACGTTCCCCTGAGAATCCATCACCCCCTACATTTTCCAAAACAGCTTACCTGTTTGAAATGGGTTTATCCACAAAAGACTCCAGCACTAGCTGCCTACCTCTCTTACCCTTCCTGGAGTTAACCCATCTATGTGACTGTATCTGAGACTTTCCCTCCTTCCTATAACTGCCATCCATCACATACTGTTGCTGTTGCAAATTCCTCATCGCTTCTATCTATCTCTCCAACCGATCCACTCGATTTGATAAGATTCGCATCCAACAGCATTTATGGCAGATATAATCCGCAGTAACCCTTAAACTCTCTTTAAACTCCCACATCTGACAAGAAGTACATATCACTGCAAAGGCCATTTTTGCTCCTTCACAATCTACAGACCCAGAAAATAACACTGTCTTATTCCTCTACAAACACTGCCCCAGGTTAAATTAATAGCTATGGCTTATATTTTAAGTTTAAGCAAGAGACTTATCTCCAAAAACATATAATCAAGAAAGAATCCACTGTACTCACTAATACAGCCTTTCTCTTGGACAGACTTAAAACAACAATTAACTTCTCTGATTCTGTGTTGTGAACTTCACCAACAGTTCCTCCAAGATTAGTTGTGAAATTCACTGTTTGTTAATTTTCCCAGATGCACTCCGATGTCCAGCGATACACAAATTCAAAAACAGCAAAGGCAGTAACTATGCAGGTTCTCTCTCTCTCTCTCTCTCTCTCTCTCTCTCTCCTGCACTGTCCTCACCATGATCGATGTGGTTGACTCTTAACTGCCCTCTGGGATGGACAATAAATGCTGGCCTAGCCAGTGACACACACTTTTCACGAATGAATTTAAATAATAGATGTGTCAATGCGACAAAGCTTTTCACTGTGCCTTGGTACATGTGCCAATAAATTCACTTCAATGCACAATATATTTTAGATTAGATTCCCTACAGTGTGGAAACAGGTCCTTTGGCCCAACCTGTCCACACCGACCCTCTGAAGAGTAACCCACCCAGAGCCATTTCCCTCTGACTAATGCACCTAACACTATGGGCAATTTAGCATGGCCAATTCACCTGACCTGCACATCTTTGGACTGTGGGCGGAAACCTGGAGGAAATCCATGCAGACAAGGAAAGAATGTGCAAACTCCACACAGACAGTCACCCGAGGCTGGAATCAAACCTGGGACCTTGGTGCTAACCACTGAGCCACCGTGCCACCCCAAAACCCATGAGCCTTCTTCTATGGAATGCCTTGTCAAAATTCTGTTCCAGTGGCTAAACTCATTTGCAACCTTGCCCTGCAGTGAGCAGCTCCCCCTTACCTGTCTGCTTGCACTTCAGCTGTCCTCAGAAATACCTAGAGTGGCAGTATCTGAGCTGGTGGTCATGAATGGGAGAGCAAGTGGTGGTGTTTTTCCGAATTCCTTATTCTCTTCTTACTCACCCACCTCTTACTGTTCAACTACACAGCTTTAGATGACCTCACACTGCCATGGGATGGAAAATAAGCATCTGTGGAAAACTCATGTCTAAGGTAAGAAGAGGGGCAGGACAAGCATGAAAAATCATGTAAAGTTTCACTCTGTGGGATTCACAGCCATCCTTTTCACACGTAACTCACGGAACAAGACTCTCTGAAGTCACAACTTTAACTCTGTTTCTGTCTCAACAGATGCCGCTAGATCTGCTGAGTTTCTCCAACATTCTCTGCTTTTTGTTTCACTTCAAATAGATTATGGCTGTCTTTCTAACTGTCTACAGCAGGGTTTCCATGTGGTGTCAACAGTTCAGCCTGGCTTTTGAATGAGACCCCGACGACCCCATTTGGTTCAGACCTAAGGCTCCTTCCCCAGATTTTGTCTCCATTTTGGATGCAGGTCAAATTCCTTCATCTTGGTTTGCTCCAAGTCTCTGTTTCCAGCTTCACTTCCACATACAAAGAGGAAGCACAATATTGGAAGAAATTCTCAGTTCTCATAATACAGTGCTACAACTGTAAGGATACAAATGAAGTTCTTACATCAACAGACTGGACATCTTAATGTTTGGACCATGCTGTGCATTTATTGAAAGGATATATATGATCTGGTTGACTAATTAGCCAGTCTTATTATAGTTGGGGGACTTTGTTTTAATTCATCAAGTTGAGGGAATGACAGCACTGGGAACTGGAACAAGATCTTATTGAAAATAGATCAGGTCCCGCTGTGCCCAATGGATGGCTGAAACAAGCCAGTATCAGCATATGTTTGAATGTAAGGTTGATGGATGGAGGAAATGGTACAAGCTTATAAATGCTCGTCACAGTCTGCCTGTCTATCCTCTGACTTGTTTCAAATTATATTTCTGAAATTCAATATAGAGCTGTCTGGCCTGTAGAAACTGGAATAAAGATCAAATTGCCTGAGTTAAAATGCAAAAACAAAATTTAAAGACAAAGAATTTCATTGTAACTCAAGTTAGATCAGTATGAAGATGAAAAGCAATTCTGGCTCCTTAAATTTAAACAAATTGCAGCTACACTAGAAGAAGATTTGAGATTGACACCTTATTCTGTTTTAAATGGACTCTGTAGCTGTTACATTAACTCCCCGAAAATAATTTCTGCATTCAAAGGTGCATTTGTACACATCATTAAAAGCTTCAGGCACATTATTGTATGTGATTAGTAGATGTATAGCTTCTATTATTGCAGACATGAAAAGCATATATAGAATGAAATGAAAAAGCAATATTAAATCTAAATGAAAGTAATTGAGCCCAGTGTAGCAATAAGTTCTGCTTCACCACTCAGAACAATCAGAAAGTATCAGAGATTGCAGCCAATTTGCCGATGACTGAGCAGGATTGGAAACAGGGGCAGAAAGTTGATTAAACCGCAAGTTCATATCTGATTTTAATCAGCTCTATTTCAGTGTGAGCCAACTTAATGACATAGCACAGCGAATCATAGAGAGTTTAGTAAAAATAACAGCCAGCGTTATAATGACACTATATCCCATTCTCAGGATTGTGTAAAATAGGTTCCCAACCAATGGATTGCAGTTACTATCATGAGGGGTCAAATGCAGCAGTGAATTGCTACATAACAAGGTCTCAAACAGCAAATAAATCAATGAAAGCCCCTACAGTTTACCTTTGGTTGTGTTGGCCGTGGGGATTCCCAGAATACACTTTGGCCAATAGGTATTGGCCGGCACACTTGGAAAACTTTAAGCTCTTTTTTTATGGAATCATCCACCTCAGTCGGTTAATCTATTTTGATTCATTTTGGCTAAAAATGAGCACTCTGATATTGGCCATTTCCATTAGAAAGGAAAATAGAGAAAGATACTTAAAAGGTGGCCAATTCTACTTTGTTTTAAACTATCAACAAAAGCTAAAATGGACTTAATGGATTGAGGGCATACACAGTATAAATCCAACAATCCTGGTCGCAGTGCCAAGACATAATCCCGTTCTTCGTTCCCATTTAACTCAAACTGTGGGAGCTTTGCCACTGACCCAACAAGGGTTTGCAGAGTCAGGGGGAGTTTCCGTAATCCTCAGTTAAAGGCAGCTTTTTTCCCTTCATTCAGAAGATGTGGGCAGTTGCCCTTGAAGGTGATAGTGAGCTGTCTTCTATAACTGCTGCAGTCCATTTGTTAGGAATGAGCTGCTAATACAATTACAGGAGTGCAGGCATACAGTGATAAATGTACAGAGTTGTCATACCCAGCACCATCTTCTGTACAAAGGTACAAAATCTTAGGTACAAAGTAGAAAACTAAAGAACTAAGATAAAAGTTCAAAATTACAGCCCTTCTTCGTATAAAGCAGAAAATACAGAAAATAAAGTTAAACGTTCAGCATTACGGTCCTTCTTCAGCCATCGGCCTGCAGTTGCTCTACACTGGGCTTTCCCCATGAGGGCTTGATCTTTCCTCTGTGCTGGGCTCAATCTCTCCCCTGTGCTGGGCTCAATCTCTCCCCTGTGCTGGGCTCAATCTCTCCCCTGTGCTGGGCTCAATCTCTCCCCTGCGCTCGGCTCAATCTCTCCCCTGTGCTGGGCTCATTCTCTCCCCTGTGCTGGGCTCATTCTCTCCCCCATGCTGGGCTCAATCTCTCCCCTGCGCTGGGCTCAACCTCACCCCTGTGCTGGGCTCAATCTCTCCCCTGTGCTGGGCTCATTCTCTCCCCCATGCTGGGCTCAATCTCTCCCCTGCGCTGGGCTCATTCTCTTCCCCATGCTGGGCTCAGTCTCTCCCCTGCGCTGGGCTCGATTTCTCCCCCTGCACTGGGTTTGATCTCTCTCTCCCGCACAGGCCTCAATCTCTCTTCCCTTCAGGGCTTGATCTCCCTCCCATGTGCAGGCCACAATCTCTCTCCCATGCAAGCCTCAATCTCTCTCCTCCTCACAGGCCTTGATCTTTCTCCCCTCCCCTGGGCTTAATGTCTCTCCCCCGTGCAGGCCTTGATCTCTCTCCCATATGCAGGCCTCGATTTCTCCCCTGCACTGGTTCAAACGTTCCCCATATGAGATTAATTTGTCTCCCCCGCACAAAGCTCCATCCCTCCCCCCGCGCTGAGCTCAGTCTCTCCCCCATGTGCAGACCTTGATCTCTCTTCTATGCAGACATCAATCTCCATACCCTGCGCTGGGTTCAATCTTTCCCTTGCACTGGCTCAATCTTTCCCCACTTTGGGTTCATTTCCCTCCCCATGCTAGGCTCAAATTCACCCCTGCTACTGGGTTTGAACTCTCTCTCCCGCACAGGCCTCGATCTCTCTCCCCCATGCAGGCTTCAATCTCTCTCCCCTGTATAGGCCTCGATCTCTCTTCCCCCATGCAGGCTTCAATCTCTCTCCCCTGTATAGGTCTCGATCTCTCTCCCCCATGCAGGCTTCAATCTCTCTCCCCTATACAGGCCTCGATCTCTCTCCCCCATGCAGGCTTGAATCTCTCTCCCCTGTACAGGCCTCGATCTCTCTCCCCCATGCAGGCTTCAATCTCTCTCCCCTGTACAGGCCTCGATCTCTCTCCCCCATGCAGGCTTCAATCTCTCTCCCCTGCGCAGACCTCAATCTTTTTTCCCTGTGCAGGCCTCAATCTGTATCCCCTGTGCTGGGCTAATTTCTCCCTTGGAGAAAGTGAGGACTGCAGATGCTGGAGATCAGAGCTGAAAATGTGTTGCTGGAAAAGCGCAGCAGGTCAGGTGGCATCCAAGGAACAGGAGAATCGACGTTTCGGGCATGAGCCCTTCTTCAGGATTCTTGGATGCTGCCTGACCTGCTGCGCTTTTCCAGCAACACATTTTCAGCTAATTTCTCTCTTGCACTGGCTCGATCTTTCTCCACATTGTGTTCATTTCTCTCCCCTGCGCTGGGTTCAATATGTCTCCCCTGCGCTGGGCTCAATCTCTCCCCTGTGCTGGGTTCAATATGTCTCCCCTGCACTAGGATCAATCTCTCCCCTGCGCTGGGCTCAATCTCTCCCTTGTACTGGGCTCAATCTCTCCCATGCGCTGGGATCAATCTCTTCCCTGCGCTGGGATCAATCTCTCCCCTGCGCTGGGCTCAATCTCTCCCCTGCGCTGGGCTCAATCTCTCCCTTGTACTGGGCTCAATCTCTTCCCTGCGCTGGGATCAATCTCTCCCCTGCGCTGGGCTCAATCTCTCCCTTGTACTGGGTTCAATCTCTTCCCTGCGCTGGGCTCAATCTCTCCCCTGCGCTGGGCTCAATCTCTCCCTTGTACTGGGCTCAATCTCTCCCCTGCGCTGGGCTCAATCTCTCCCTTGTACTGGGCTCAATCTCTCCCCTGCGCTGGGCTCAATCTCTCCCTTGTACTGGGCTCGATCTCTTCCCTGCACTGGGCTCAATCTCTCCCTTGTACTGGGCTCGATCTCTTCCCTGCACTGGGCTCAATCTCTCCCTTGTACTGGGTTCAATCTCTCTCCTGTGCTGGGTTCAATCTCTCCCCTGCACTGGGTTCAATCTCTCCCTTGTACTGGGCTCAATCTATCCACTGCGCGGGTTCAATCTCTCCCCTGTGCTGGGTTCAATCTCTCCCCTGTGCTGTGTTCAATCTCTCCCCAGTGCTGGGTTCAATCTCTCCCCTGCACTGGGTTCAATCTCTCCCCAGCGCTGGGTTCAATCTCTCCCCTGCACTGGGTTCAATCTCTCCCCTGCCGCTGGGTTCAATCCCTCCCCTGCACTGGGTTCAATCTCTCCCCTGCGCTGGATTCAATCTCTCCCCTGCACTGGGTTCAATCTCTCCCCTGTGCTGGGCTCAATCTCTCCCCTGCACTGGGTTCAATCTCTCCCCAGCGCTGGGTTCAATCTCTCCCCTGCACTGGGTTCAATCTCTCCCCTGCGCTGGATTCAATCTCTCCCCTGCACTGGGTTCAATCTCTCCCCTGCGCTGGATTCAATCTCTCCCCTGCACTGGGTTCAATCTCTCCCCTGCGCTGGGTTCAATCTCTCCCCTGCACTGGGTTTAATCTCTCCCCAGCGCTGGGTTCAATCCTTCCCCTGCACTGGGTTCAATCTCTCCCCTGCGCTGGATTCAATCTCTCCCCTGCACTGGGTTCAATCTCTCCCCTGTGCTGGGCTCAATCTCTCCCCTGCACTGGGTTCAATCTCTCCCCTGCGCTGGGTTCAATCTCTCCCCTGCACTGGGTTCAATCTCTCCCCTGCGCTGGGCTCGATCTGTCCCATGCGCTGAGCTCGATCTCTGCCCTGCACTGGGCTTGATCTCCTCTGTGCTGCCATCTTGTCACTGACTGCTGGAGTCCTGTGCCTTGTCTGGTCTCACCAGCTGTCTCCCCGCTGCCCACTCTGTACCTCAATGAAGCTACAATGCTATTGCGTGTTATAATTCCACCCGGCTCACCTGCCAAACCAGACCCACAGTGGGCCTGAGCTGCTGCCATGCTCGAGACCCCAATCTATCTCCAGTTAACAAACTAAAAAAACTAAAAAAGGAAACAAAATAAGTACTTGCAAGTGCTGATATTGAATAGCAGAGCAAGCTCGAGGGGTTGAATTGCCTGTCCCTGTTCCCTGGCGTTCAAGTATTCCTATGTATACACGACCCTTGTCACTGGTCATGGGCTTTCTAAGGAATTTTGGTGAATTTCTGCACCTTATAGATGGTACACACATTTGCTCCTGAGTGCCATTTGTGGAGTGAGTGGGTGTACCATCCACTTTATCCTGCTTTATCCTGGAGTGTGTTAAACTTCTTGAGCGTTGTTGGAGCTTCACTCATCCATGTCAGTGGGGAGTACTTTATCACACTCCTGACTTGTATCTTGTTTAGGGTTTGACAGGCTTTGAGGGGTGAGGAGGTGAGTTACTCGCTGCAGGATTCTGAGCCCCGAACTTGCTCTTGTATCCACATGGTTGTGGTACAATTCAGTTTCTGGATAATTGTAATCCACAGGATGTTGACAGTGGAAGATTCAGTGATGGTAGTGCCATTGAATATCGAGGACTAATGACCCCCCGCTCTTTTAGGAGATGTTTGTTGCCTGGCATTTGTGTAGCACAAAGTGTCTTTGCCCACTTGTCAATCCAAGCCTGGATATTGTCCAGATCTTGCTGCTCTTGCCTGAGGAGTCCTGAATCATGCTGAACATTGTGTACATCCCATTTCTGATTTTATGGTGAAGACAAGGTCATTGATGAAGATAGTTGGCTGGGACACTCAGTTTCCACCCCAATTTCCATTCCTGCAATTTTACTTGAGCTCCATTTGCTACACTCGGTCAATGTGGCTTTGATGTCAAGAGCAGTCAATCTCATCTCCTCTCTGGAGCTCAGCTCCTTTGTTCATGTTTGAATCAAGGCTATAATAAGGTCAGAAGCTGAGCGCCAGGGAGCAGTTATTGCTGAGTAACTACTGCTTGGTAGGACTGTTGATGATCCCTTCTATTACTTTGTATATGACTGAGAGTAGACTGATGGAGTGGTAATCGGCTGGATTGAATTTCTCTTCCATTTTGTGCACAGTGCATACCTGGGCAACTTTCACCATGATCGGGTGGATGCCTGTGTGGGAACAGCGTGACTAGGGGTTCAGCTCGTTTTGCAGCATAAGTCTTCAACACCATTGCTGAAATATTATTGTGGCCCTTTATAATATTGGGAACCTCTGCATTATCCAGTGCCATCCGCCATTTCTTGATGTCACATGACCAGAAAAAATTTGGCTGAAGACTGTAATACTGGGGACCTACTGAGGAAACTGAGAAGGATCACCTTTTATCACCTTCTGGCTTAGATTTTTGCAAATGGCTTTATGCGAATAATCTGTGCTGATGTGTTGGTCTCCCCCATCCTTGAGAATGAGGTCATTGTGGAGCCTTGTTCTCCAGTGAATGCTCTCATTTTCCACCACCATTTCCAATTAGATGTAGTGAGACTGTAGAGCTTAGATCTGACTTGTCGTTTATGTACTCATTTAGGCCTGTGGTGAGAACTCCAAACGTTAGAAGCCTTGATCCTTGGGACCGTCATGTAACTGAAGGACACTCTGACCTTAATAGACCACTCAACTATTTCCATACCAAACTGAACCTACAACTGGGGCCCATTATAGCTCGATCCCTACCTAATTTCCAGCCTCTGCAGGGAACCTTACCTGATGGGACAACAGAAGTATGGGTTATGGTTGCTAGCTCTACAGGATAATCCCAAATGAACAACGATTGACAGATTAGTCTGCTAGCTGTGGTTATGAGAAAAAAATCATAGCTAGCCTTCCTCACATCTCCACAGAGTTCTGAAGAAAATTACCATGGCGCTGGCAGCTTCCTTTCCATGGACTTAACATGAAGAAAATCTTGAGTTTGCACCTGTTATTGTTTATGGACTGACCACAAACTGAAAATCAATGGCCTTCCAGACTCAAGCTTATGCTTTTAATTTGACTAAGTATCAGTCTCATTAGGTCTCTCACTGCAAGTTCAAAATCCCACCTCATCAACTAACTCTAATGACCTTGTCTCTCTGTCTTGCCTGATTATAGTCCCGTTTTACCATTTGTCATTCCTGAAAGAACTCACCATCAGCAAATATCAGCCAAAATCCCTGCCAGCATCCCTGGCACCTGTGCCATCTTCAAAAGGTGGCTGTACATCTAAACAAGAGTTGGCAATCCGCTGTGACCCTTCACCAGCAACATTATGGTACAGCACCTTCAACGCCACAATGTTCACAGCACATGACTGACACTCCCTGATACATAAAACCCCAGTCTCTCACCCTATTGATGATTTAACCACACAGTCTACCTGTCTTTAGCCTCTTCCCATCTGAGCACCCTAAGTCACCACTCCTCTGCACCCAATGTCCACTGCAGGCTCACAGCTTATCATTATCCAGGGGAGGAACATCACACACAGGCAAACTATTGGACTGTTCCAAATTTGAGTTTTTCTTATTCAGCCAACAAAAAAAGGAGCACGGTGGCACAGTGGTTAGCACTGCTGCCTCACAGCGCCAGAGATCCGGGTTCAATTCCCGCCTCAGGTGACTGACTGTGTGGAGTTTGCACGTTCTCCCCGTGTCTGCGTGGGTTTCCTCCGGGTGCTCCGGTTTCCTCCCACAGTCCAAAGATGTGCAGGTTAGGTGAATTGGCCATGCTAAATTGCCCGTAGTGTTAGGTAAGGGGTAAATGTAGAGGTATGGGTGGGTTGCGCTTCGGCGGGGCGGTGTGGACTTGTTGGGCCGAAGGGCCTGTTTCCACACTGTAATGTAATCTAAAATCAAAGTTAATAGAATCTAAAGACTATTTGATAATCCATGATAGTCTGCTGCAACCTGAAACTGAGTGTCAGTCAGCTGATATCTACCTTGTTGTGTCCTGAGCTCTGTCATTCATAAGGAGAGCTTCCCCCTCAGAAGACTGCTCCTATTATCTCAGTTCCTCAGCATCTGCCACATTGCCTTTTTTGCCTGCTCCAAATGTACAGAGACAGATTGATGTGGTGCTTTCTGTCCAGACTATATTGGGGTCCTTCCCCAGAACAGCCCAAGCAGCAGAACTGTATCTTCAAGAGGCCCATCGTCAGCTCTATCACTGTATTCTAATGGCTTTTATATTGAATTTATTCTGGGCGGACCAGTTATATAATGATCATTGGACCAAATCCGTCTTTAGAAAATTGGTCAGATTGTACCTAAGGAAGCTAGTCACTCTGTCAACAAGACTTTCAGAGGTGATGACGGAAAGAATAGAAACAGTTGCACCTTTCAATAGTCAGAATACAATTCCTTAAAGTTTCCAAGCTTGTTCTTTACAAGCCCACTCCTACAGAAAGATCAACTCCTGATAACCGACACTGTGACGCGTTAAAAATCCAGCAATTTGAAAGGCTATGGAGTATTTATGGGATGTTATAAATATTTCATGAATGTGTGAACGAGTACTTAGTAAGTGATGTAGTGTCGGACTTTCGAGTGAATGCATGAATAATTAGCATCTTCTATGTTCAAATCCACAAAAGCTTGTTGGTGAATAATCAATTTGAACACATCCTAATATTATGAATTAGACGTATCATCTATTCAACTGCACACAGATTGTGGGCAGTAAGGGTAAGGAACTGAGGTTTCATTTCTCTCCTATCCTTAATCTTAATATGGAAGGAAAATTCCTGTATTGACTCTGATGTGGCCACTTTCCGTTCGAGAAATTCTTTTGGTTTTTCTTTCCCTCTTAGTTTTCACTGTGGCAGCTCTATCCCAGAAAGAATAAAGGTCAACCTGTTCATGAGTTTCTACCTCGCCTCCCAGTAATTGGCTAAAGGGTGTAACAGGCCCACAATCAGTTTGTTGGGATTCCAGTAAACTCTGCGCACGGCTTTAGTATCTTTTAATCTTATCATTAATTATTTTTAAATGACCAACGTTATGGCTGATGGAATTCAACGTGAACAAATGCGAGGTCTTGCACTTTGGAAAAAAGAATACAAGCTTAGACTACTTTCTAAATGGTGAGAAAATCATAAAGCCAAAGTACAGAGGGATCTGGGAGTGGTAGTCGAAGATTCTCTAAAGGTAAACATGCAGGTTGAGTCCGTGATTAAGAAAGCGAATGCAATGTTGTCAATTATCTCAAGAGGGTTGGAATATAAAAGCACTGTTGTGCTACTGAGACTTTATAAAGCTCTGGTTAGGCCCCATTTGGAGTACTGTGTCCAGTTTTGGTCCCCACACCTCAGGAAGGACATACTGGCACTGGAGCGTGTCCAGCGGAGATTCACACGGATGATCCCTGGAATGGTAGGTCTCACATTTGAGGAACGGCTGAGGATCCTGGGATTGTATTCATTGGATTTCAGAAGATTAAGGGGAAATCTAATAGAAACTTACAAGATAATACATGGCTTGGAGAGGGTGGACACTAGGAAATTGTTTCCGTTAGACGAGGAGACTAGGACCCGTGGACACAGCCTTAGAATTAGAGCGGGTCAATTCAGAACAGAAATGCGGAGACATTTCTTCAGCCAGAGAGTGGTGGGCCTATGGAATTCATTGCCGCAGAGTGCAGTGGAGGCTGGGACGCTAAATGTCTTCAAGGCAGAGATTGATAGATTCTTGTTGTCTCGAGGAATTAAGGGCTACGGGGAGAATGCGGGTAAGTGGAGTTGAAATGCCCATCAGCTGTGATTGAATGGTGGAGTGGACTCGATGGGCCGAATGGCCTTACTTCCACTTCTATGTCTTAGGGTCGTATGATCTTATGATTCTAGTGGTGGTATCACAGAATTTTATATCTAAGCTACGGATCAACCCTATTTTTACAGTAGCCCTGGGCTAAATTTGGCCCATGAAAGATCAAATTCAGCACTTCTTTTTCATGAAATGTGGAGTAGTCGAAGGAAAATGAGTGACGATAATAAGCATTCAGGTTGGTGTACTGTTGATTGACAGAGACATATCATGTAATCGGTGGGAAATGTAGCCTGTGTGAGGTAGAACAGTGGGAGAGGCCCCTCTATGTGTTTATACAGACTGGATGATTTATTCCAGAACCATTTCACACCTGGAGGGTTTCAAAAGGCAAGTTGCAGATGCCACTTTGTTTTTTTTTGACAGCTGGCTCCAGCCAGTCTAGCCAGCATCTGGACTGGATATCAGGAGGTTTGGGAAAGACCAGCTGTGGGGAGAACCTCTTCATCCAGTTAAACTGTTTGGAACCCTTCCTGCCGGGCAAGGGCAGCAGCAATAACAAAGCTGCAATAGTCCTGCGAAACTTTGTTCCCCCCCCCCCCCATTGTGTGTTTGGTTTTAGTTATTCCGAGAATAAATGGAAATGTGGAAGTATCAAAATAACAAAATATGTTCTACCAAGCAAAACTAATGGATGCCTCGGCCATGAGAAACCACCTGAGTAACCCTATTTATTCCTGTTAGAGAATACAATAAAAATTATCTTAAATGCTTTGCTTAACTGCATTGCTGCACGTGGAGTGCTGCTTTATCTTCCATTATTTTGCATATGAATAGATTAGGCTCAAGATGCAACATTTGTCAAGGCCAATAACCTTTCACTAGAAATAATGGGACTGCTACAACAATTGAAAAGGTTTGCAAGCATTAAAGAGAAGCTTTCTATTTATAATCCACTAAATTATTTAATTCACGGTGTTAATAGTTTTATAATTAACAGCCCTATTCAGTACAGATGAGTGCATCAGTTGATAACACTCAACCTAATCTCTACTTTTTTTTTAATAGCTCCAGTGATGGGTCTGGTACACTTTGATCGTCAGTATATCTGTTAGGAACATTGAAGGACAGAAACAATGTCGGATACCCAAGGCACCAATCTTTGGAAATGAAATGGACCTCTTTCATCAACAAAAACAGAGGTTGCTGGAAAAGCTCAGCCGGTCTGGCAACGTCCGTAAGGAGAAATCAGAGTTCGCCTTTCGGGTTCTGGTGAAACCTCGCTCAGAGCCCTCATGTTGCTCTGGGATTTCTGAGTTTGCCTGTGGTTGTGGTAATGGAGGTGGGGGGTAGGGTAGAGGCTGGTGAGATGGAAGGTAGTCACGGGTGAGGTCAAAGGTGAGAGAACACAAGGCACGACCTGTATTTTCACTGTCGGAAGAATGCCAATGAGTCGGGGTGGGAGACCGTGGGGCATTTTCAGTTTCTGTACTTGTTAGGTGTTTGTGAGACAGGCGGGTCTGATGAATATTGTTATGTGAGCCTCTACCCTACTGATGTGAAGTAGTTACCAGCTATTGCCGTGATCATGAGGTAAAATCACAACCTTTTTGGCACTCGGTTTTAAATACATTGGCCTGACAGTGGCCTCACAGCACCAGGGACTTGGGTTTAATTCCACCCTCAGCAACTATCCACATGGAGTTTGCACATTCTCCCCATATCTGCGTGGCATTCCCCCGGCTGCTCTGGTTTCCTCCCATAGTTGAAAATGTCTTGCTGGAAAAGCGCAGCAGGTCAGGCAGCATCCAAGCAGCAGGAGAATCGACGTTTCGGGCATGAGCCCTTCTTCAGGAATCCAGCAGGAGAATCGATGTTTCGGGCATGAGCGAAACGTCGATTCTCCTGCTCCTTGGATGCTGCCTGACCTGCTGCGCTTTTCCAGCAAGACATTTTCAGCTCTGATCTCCAGCATCTGCAGTCCTCACTTTCTCCTGGAAGATTTCCTCCCATTGTCCAAAGATGTGTGGTTTAGGTGGACGGCCATGCTACGTTGCCCAACATGTTCATGGTTGTGCAGGCTCGGTGGATTATTCAGGGGAAAATGCCATGTTAGCGGAATGGAGCCGGGGGGTGAGTCTGGGTGGGAGTCTCTTGGAGGGTCGATGTGAACTCGATGAGCTGAATGGCCTGCTTGCACACTGCAGGGATTCTATAACTCTCAATCTCTGACTAATTTCAGAATTCCGACAGTTTGGTGTGGTGGCTTCAGCAATGGGGTGAGTCCTTGTTGCAATTGCACGGTGGTCTTGCCTGAGAATTGGCAGCTTTGAATTTGGTTTTCTCCAGTGATGGAGAATGTGGTTCCTGTCTTATCCTCGACTTTGGGAACCCATGGGCGGTGAATGGAACAACGATGGACTTGGTCTTAATTTTTGACACACAACAAGGTCTAGCAAATGCTGATGCGATCATGAGTGGGACAATCTAGTCATTGTTCTAGGATGGGGATTGAAGATAACCAGGACACTGGGTGAGTTCTCTTGCTTCTTTAAAATGATCCAATATCGTATTTTTCATATAAGAGGGCAATGGGAAGTTAAGGTTTCACTTGACAGGTCGCATTTCTGACATTGCAGTGCCCCCTCAGTACTGGATGAAAATGTCAGTCAGCACTGCGTTCTCAGAGATGGAAACAGAGTCTTCAACCTCCTGAGTAATAAAGATGCTCCCAACTCTGGTACAATTGACATATTAAACAGATAAAGGGTAACATTTCTACTGTGACTAGATTAGATTGCTTACAGTGTGGAAACAGGCCCTTCGGCCCAACAAGTCCACACCGCCCCGCCGAAGCGCAACCCACCCATACCCCTACATCTACCCCTTACCTAACACTATGTGCAATTTAGCATGGCCAATTCACCTGACCTGCACATCTTTGGACTGTGGGAGGAAACCAGAGCACCCGGAGGAAACCCACGCAGACACGGGGAGAACGTGCAAACTCCACACAGTCAGTCACCTGAGGTGGGAATTGAACCCGGGTCTCTGGCGCTGTGAGGCAACAGTGCTAACCACTGTGCCACCGTGCCACTGTGACCTATGCAGGCCTCCAGGAAGAGACAGGAAATCATCCACTCAGCACTTCTGGCTGAAGATTGCTGCAAATGCTTTAACTTTATGTTTTGCACCGATGTGTTGGGCTCTTCTATCATTGTGGATTAGGGATCCTCCAAAGCATTGTTTAATTGTCCACCACCATTCGCAACTGGATGTAGCAGGTCTGCAGAGCTTGGATCTGATCTGTTGACTGTGCAATCACTTAGCTCCTCCTGTCACTTGCTGCTTATGCTGTTGAGGATGCAGGAGCTTCACAAGGTTGGCAGCTCAATTTTTAGATATGCCTGGTGCTGCTCCTGGCATGCCCTCCCGCCCTCTAAAATCAACCAGACCTGGCTCTCTAGCTTGAAGATGGAGATGAGACTGCAGATTGTGTTTGTTTACAATATTGCTGCTATTCCCACAGCTTCTCACAGAAGCTATTGCTAGATCTGTTCAACATGCATTCTAGTTAGCACAGTACTGGCACTGCATAACTGGAAAGCTCAAAATGAAGGGAGGATTTTGACTGCACAAAGGACAGTGTGGGATCACTAATACTGATACCGTCATGAGCAGATGGATCTGTGGCAGGCATTTTGATGAGGATGAGGTAAAGAATATTTTTCCCTCTTGTTGGTACCCTCACCACCTGCTGTAGACCCTGTCAAACAGTTATATCCTTTAGATCTCACCAATAAGTTTGGTCTGTCATGGCGCTGATGAGTCACTTTTTGTGGTGGACCATTCCCCACCCAGAATACATTCTGCACCCTTGTCATCCTCAGTGTTTCCTCCAAGTTCAACTTAGAGGAGAATCTCTTAATGACTATTACGACTGTAATTTACTATTTACCTCACTTCTTGACTGTATGCAAAATGGCAGTAACTTAGGCCCACACAATGACAGTGTCAATGCCTCAAATTAATTAATTTACTCATAACATTTTTTAGATGTTTGGGAGAGGTATCAGAAAATCCTGAAAGCTAGTTCTGATTGATCAGCCACCATCCATGTGCCAATGGCTTGTCAGGGGTCCCCATTGGTAGAGGTGGAGTGAAGTTTGACAGTGTCCATTGTTGTCATCTTTGTGGCTCAAGTGGATTTCTCTAGGCCCCATAGTCGCACAGGTCTTCCACCAGCCCAGAGACCAGCAAGGTCAACGAATCTACATCTCCAGGGGAAGATGTAAATGAGGTTTGTGCTATGTTTGGGGTTCCTGAATTTAATATAAACGTGATAACAGAAGTTTTGCTTCAGAACACTTGTCCTTCAAAAGGTACCACCGTATCTAGCAATATACTTAAACCGTTGTTAAACTAGCCAGGAAACCAGTTCTTTTTACTGAACACATGAATGACTCATTTTGGGTAATAAGGTGGATGACAATAAGTTGGTATTATGCTTAACTTCTCTCCTGACTTTTATAACCACTGAAGTGAAGTGGGCTGCCAATTCACAATCACACATTTCAAACTATTGCACAAAGTCAAAATCTACTGCAATGCCTTTACATCTCTAAGTAAATTCATGACTTTCTGTCAGGTGCTTCATGCCAAAAGTATAATCATACATATGTCACTTATCCTGTCTTTTTGATATCCTGGGGATATGTTTGTGAGATTTTGGCAGGTAGAAAATCCATTTCAGCATATTCTTGAGAATGCCATCTCCAGTCAACAACTCTTCATTTTTTTTAGCCTTTGAGATACTTCATAAGAATCCAGTGCTTTATTCACAATTAATTCAATCTCACCATAGCAACATTTACATATCTTAAGATCATTCCAGCATATCACTTATCTCTCCTTTGCCTACTCCATTCTAATATTATTCTGTCATTTTAAGTGACACAATGATATTAGTCCCAATAATTAATTATTAGAATTTACGAGAAGTGGAGTGGAAATAAGTGGTAACTCTTTCAGAGAGCTGGCACATAACCTGTCAGTATTTGTTCGGATTCAGTTTGTTTTCCCTATTTTTGGTCATGGAGAGTTGGCGGTCCCCACACTAACTCAAACTCAATGGTGCCACCTTATTTGCCTGATAGATGGACATGTTCAAGTCTGGTCTGTATCACTGTCTGCACACACTGGCTGTTTCTGCCTTCAGCAACAAAGAAATGTTAGTCTGCGATCATGTGGTGATCTTCTTAAAGGCAGGCTGTCCCTATGAAAGGGAAGCTGCACTCAATCCATATTGCTGGGCTTTATAAGAGAGAAATAGGAGAATCAGGAAAGTGAAGATTCCAAGGTGACAGAAGTGAGGGGAAAGAGAGACCATCTTGTACAGGGGACCAGGACACCCTGACAGATCACCTTCCGAACTGATTAGGATCAGATGGTCCGGGGGTCAATTCTTGGATTCTGGGTCGGGGACCTTGCAAGCATGTCACAAAATGTCTAATGGTCTCACTAGGGCAGTGCTTGCAGTGAATGTGAATAAACATAATAGCCCTCAACCACGACACCAAAAGGTCGTGCTGTTCATTGCATTGCACTCTAATCAGACATGCAGCAAGATCTGTCTCTGGCTCCCAGACCTCATACTTAAGATTCAGACTTTCCATCTGATCCGAACACACTTGCTAATTGAAGTCAATCTCTTGTTGTCTCCACATACAGCTGTGACAGGCTGATCACTTAAACCGTGCGACACATCACTGACCTTCTGCGTTTTCTCTCTCAGCTGCAGACTATTTATTGCAGCCCGTGTCTCAGTGTCTCTGCCCATACTCACTTGTATGCTGCTCCTTCGGGTCCTCATTTGGGTGCTGTGCTGTGAAACGTATCAGCAGGCCCAGCCAAAACCAAACTCATCGAGCCTACGGCCTGCTTGTGTCCATGAGGCACCATGTACAGATCCCTGGTGGTTGTATATTCAGTATGTTCCTCACCCCCTTCCATCTCTTGATTTACAGCAGTGACTAGCATGTCTTTTGCATTCTCGACGGTAAAAATAGAAGCAAAACACTCATTTATTTAATGCACTGCACAATGCATTTCCTTATTATCCATTATTAACTTCCCCTTCTCACTCTCAAGAGGATCATTATTCACTTTAGCAACACTTTTCTGATTCACCTGTAGAAATTCTCGCTATTCATTTCTAGGTAGCTTCCTCTCATCCTCTTTAATGTCTTTCTCCTGATAAAAGTTCTAGTCATTCCGTACCATTGTTTATATTCTGATAAATCATCTGACTCATCATTGCAATTATATGCTTTTTCTTCAAGTTTGATGCTTTCCCGACCCTCTTGAGTGAACTACAGATGGTGAGTCCTCCCTTTAGAGCTCTTCATTATGTTGGAAGATACTCATTTGAAGTCGTCTAAAATATCCTCCTTAGATGCTTGCTGCTGCATCTGTATTGCTCTCTATTCAGTGTTATTTGGACAAGCTGAGAGAGTGGGCAAATGCATGGGTGGTGCAGTATAATGTGGATAAATGTGAGGCTATTCACTTTGGTAGCAAAAACAGGAAGGCAGATTATTACCTGATTGGCTAAGAATTGAGAGAGGTGAATTTTCAATGAGACCTGGGTGTCCTTATATACCAGTCACTGCAAGTAAGTGTGCAGGTGCAACAGGTGGTGAAGAAGGCAAATGGTATGCTAGCTTTCTTAGCAAGAAGATTCCAGTATAGGGGATGTATTGCTGCAATTCTACAGGGCCCTGGCGAGACAACATCTGGAACATTGGGGCACAGTTTTGGTCTCCTTATCTGAGGAAGGATATAGAAAGAATGCTGCATAGATTTACCAGATTGTTTCCTGGAACAATGGGACTGACACGTGAGCCGAGGTCGAACTGGTGAGGATTATATTCGCTTAAGTTCAGAAGAATGAGGGTGGAACTTTACAGGACACCTATGAAATTCGAACAGGATTAGACAAGACAGATCCAAGATGGGTGCTCCTGTTCGGAGGGAGGTCCAGAACCAGGAATGGCAGATTAAGGATACAGAGGAAACCATTTTGGATGGAGATGAGGAGAGGGCCAAGCCTGGACAGTTCACTCATGCAGAAAGCAGCCAAAAACATTCTATAATTTCAAGAAGGTGTAAGGTAGAATACTTGGGGATAAAGGGATCAAAGGATACAGGGAAAAGCAGGAACAAGTTATTGATTGGATGATCAGCCAGTTGGGAGTAGAGTGGTGCTGGAAAAACGCAGCAGTTCAGGCAGCATCCGAGGAGCAGTAAAATCGACGTTTCGGGCAAAAGCCCTTCATCAGGAATACAGGCAGTGAGCCTGAAGCATGGAGAGATAAGCTAGAGGAGGGTGGGGGTGGGGAGAGAGCAGCATAGAGTACAATGGGTGAGTGGGGGAGGAGATGAAGGTGATAGGTCAAGGAGGAGAGGGTGGAGTGGATAGGTGGAAAAGAAGATAGGCAGGTAGGACAAGTCCGGACAGGTCATGGGGACAGTGCTGAGCTAGAAGTTTGGAACTAGGGTGAGGTGGGGGAAGGGGAAATGAGGAAACTGTTGAAGTCCACACTGATGCCTTGGGGTTGAAGTGTTCTGAGGTGGAAGATGAGGTGTTCTTCCTCCAGGTGTCTGGTGGTGAGGGAGCGGCGGTGAAGGAGGCCCAGGACCTCCATGTCCTCGGCAGAGTGGGAGGGGGAGTTGAAATGTTGGGCCACGGGGCAGTGTGGTTGATTGGTGTGGGTGTCCCGGAGATGTTCCCTAAAGTGCTCTGCAAGGAGGCGTCCAGTCTCCCCAACGTAGAGGAGACCGCATTGGGAGCAACGGATACAACAAATGGTATTAGTGGATGTGCAGGTAAAACTTTGGATGTGGAAGGCTCCTTCAGGGCCTTGGATGGAGGTGAGGGAGGAGGTGGCAGGGGAAGGTGCCAGGATGGGAGGGTGGGTTGTAGGGGGGGCGTGGACCTGACCAGGTAGTCACGGAGGGAATGGTCTTTGCAGAAGGCGGAAAGGGGTGGCGGGGGAAATATATCCCTGGTGGTGGGGTCTGTTTGGAGGTGGCGGAAATGCCGGCGGATGATTTGGTTTATGCGATGGTTGGTAGGGTGGAAGGTGAGCACCAGGGGCGTTCTGTCCTTGAAAGCTCAGCACTGTCCCCATGACTTGTCCAGACTTATCCTACCTGCCTATCTTCTTTTCCACCTATCCACTCCACTCTACCCTCCTCTCTGACCTATCACCTTCATCCCCTCCCCCACTCTCCCATTGTACTCTATGCTACTTTCTCCCCACCCCCACCCTCCTCTCATTTATCTCTCCACCCTTCAGGCTCTCTGCCTGTATTCCTGATGAAGGGCTTTTGCCCGAAACATCAATGTTGCTGCTCTTCGGATGCTGCCTGAACTGCTGTGCTTTTCCGGCACCACTCTACTCCAGAATCTGGTTTCCAGCATCTGCAGTCATTGTTTTTACCCTGATCAGCCAGTTGGACAAACGGCAGAGCAGGATCTAAGGGCTGAATCTCCCATTCTTGCTCTTATTATTGAAATTTCGACAATATGCCCCCTAGCAGTTCACTCCAGCTAGCTCAGCTTTCACGCCCATGGAGCTGTATTTATTTAAAGTTTTAAATACCAATCTTCTCCCTTTCAAACTGGACATAAATTCAGCCATTTTGTGGGTGCTGTTACCATGGGATATCTTTATTCTGAGGTCAGTAATGAATCTTGTTATATTACACAATACCAAAACTAATCAAACCTACTCTCTGCTTAATTCCAAAACATGTTTCTCTAACACGCTGTCTCAAAAGTATTCTATCAATTCCTCATACAGACTATTATAGCCAACCTGATATTTCCAGGTTACATGTAGATTCAATTCACCTATGTTAGCCTTTTAAAGCAAGCACCAAATATTCCTTGCAGTATTTGTGGAGAGTTAAACACTTTGAGCCTAGCATGACAACTTCTTCAGTCACTGACAGTCTGTTCTCTCTCTCTCTCTCTTGAAGGACAAGACAATAGAAGGGAGGGAATGTGGGCTGCAGGCTAGTCACTGTATCTGGTGTCTCAGTGTCTATGTTCACACTCTACCCCGTTCGGGTCTGTATTTGAGGGCTGTACAACAGAAATTATCAGCACCTTCAGTTTCTGTTGAGTTACTGAACTATTATGCAAGCTCTCGTCCAGCTGCAGCCCACTCCAAGTCCAAAGAAGAGTTATACCAGATTCAAAACATTGACTGTTTCTCTTTCTACAGATGCTGCCAGACCTACTGAGTTTCTCCAGCATTCTCTGTGTTTGTTTCAGATTTGCAACATCCACAGTATTTTGCTTTTATCTAGTATTTATTCTTGGATATTTTGTCCTAGATTGTAGCTACTGTTAACAAGCCTGTAAATCACTCCGACAGGTGAGTTATTTTCCTGGTACCCCTTATCCCAAACCAATTCTACATTTTAATCTCCTGAACCAAAGTCGTCTTTAACATCCGCACTGATGGAATCCTTGATTTACAGTGATCATCCTCACCCCCATATTTACCTAAGTTCCTAGTCCTCCTAAATATCATATAGCCCTTAATATTCAGGACTCAATTCTTGTTATCCTGCAGCAACATCTCTGTCATGGTTATCAGATCATATTTATATACTTCAATGTGCACTTTGCATTATAATGCATCCCATACACATTCATAGAGTTCATAGGAAAGTACAGCACAGAACAGGCCCTTTGGCCCACGATGTTGTGCTGAGGGTTAATCCTAATGTAAAATAAAATAACCTACACACCCCTCAACTCACTGCTATCCACGTGCATGTCCAGCAGTCACTTAAATGTCCCTAATGACTCTGCTTCCACCACCACCGCTGGCAACACATTCCATACATTCACAACTCACTACATAAAGAACCTTCTTCTGACATCCCCTCTGTACCCTTCTCCTAATATCTTCAAACTATGACTCCTTGCACCAGTCAATCCTGCCCTGGGGAAAAGTCTCTGGCTATTGACTCTATCCATTCCTCTCATTATCTTGTATGCCTCGATCAAGTCTCCTCTCTTCCTCCTTCTCTCTGGAGAGAAAAGTCCGAGCTTATTCAACCTTTCTTCATAAGGCAAGCCCTCCAGTCCAGGCAGCATCCTGGTAAACCTTCTTTGCACCCTCTCCAAAGCCTCTGTATCTTTCCTATAGTAGGGCGACCAGAACTGGACACAATATTCGAAGTGTGGTCTCACCAGGGACTTGTAGAGCTGCAGCAAAACCTTGCGGCTCTTAAACTCGATCCCCCTGTTAATGAAAGCCAAAACACCGTATGCTTTCTTAACAACCCTATCCACTTGGGTAGCAACATTGAGGGATCTATGTACTTGCACACCCAGATCCCTCTGTTCCTCCACACTGCCAAGAATCCTGTCTTTAATCCTATATTAAGCCTTCGAGTTCGACCTTCCAAAATGCATCACTTCACACTTATCCAGGTTGAACTCCATCTGCCATTTTTCAGCCCAGCTCTGCATCCTGTCTATGTCACACTGCATCCTGCAGTGGCCCTCAATACTATCGATGACACCTCCAACCTTTGTGTCATCTACAAATTTACTAACCCACCTCTCAACCTCCTCGTCCAAATCATTTATACAAAGAGCAGAGACCCAAGAACAGAGCCCTGCGGGACCCCACTCAACACTGACCTCCAGGCAGAATACTTCCCATCTACAACCACTCTCTGTCTTCTGTCTGCCAGCCAATTCTGAATCCAGATAGCCAAATCTCCCTGTATCCCATAATTCCTGACTTTATGAATGAGCCTACCATAGGGAAACTTAGCAAATGCCTATTCAGATACAAAGCCTTTAGTATTGGCTTTCTGTTAGCTTTGTAACATCTCGTCTCGACTGCTGGTACATTCTTAGCTCCTGTTCTCCTTGTTCCTCCCTGCCATACACTTTGATTCTCATTTCCTACATTATTACTTTCTCTCTTATCTTGCCTTTAACCTATGACATACCACATATTTCCACATTTTATTCTTTGCCAGCACTATTTAGTTTAATGCCCTCTCTACCTCACTAGATATTTAGTTCACCTATTCTGGTATGGTACAGTCCCACCTTCCCCAGCTGGTCCCAGTGCGCCATAAACTGGAACCAATGTCTGTCACATCAGTCACAGAGCCATGTATTCATCTCCCTAATGTTATATACACTACGCCGATTTGCACACGATTCAGGTAATGATTGATAGATCATAAACTTTGATGCTCTGCTTCATAATTTGTCATTCATACTCTCTTTGCAGAGTCTCTTTCCTAAATCTATTGATGCCATTAGTATATATGTGGATTCCCCTCTCACTGCAGGGTCCATTCCAGCCCTGAGCAGATATCCTGAACCCTGACAGTGAGCAGGCATCAGTCTCATGTACACTAGCTCTTTACTGCAGAGAATGGTATCAATCCCCCTCATAGTGGTAGTCTCCCACTACCACGACACTCCTTGTTGCTCTCCCCACTTGAGTGGTTTTCTGTACATTGGTGCCACAGTCAACTTGCTCATCTACCCTGCAGCCCCCATTCTCATTCAGACAAACTGAGAGAATTCTGGATTAGTGGTGCTGGAAGAGCACAGCAGTTCAGGCAGCATCCAAGTAGCTTCGAAATCGACGTTTCGGGCAAAAGCCCTTCGCCCGAAACGTCGATTTCGAAGCTACTTGGACGCTGCCTGACCTGCTGTGCTCTTCCAGCACCACTAATCCAGAATCTGGTTTCCTGCATCTGCAGTCATTGTTTTTACCAAGCTGAGAGAATGCCAAACCTATTGGGAAATTGCAGGGGCTGACACTCCTGCCCTCTGGTCTGTCTCATACATAAGACATACCCTCCTGTTCCTGACCACTGACCTTACCCTCAGACTGTCTCCTGATACAAAGAATTCATATAACTTTCTCCCTTCCTGAGGCATTACAGGGTCTTCAGTTCAGCCTCGAGCTCATCAACTGACAGAGGCTGCTCGAATTTCAAACATTTGTTGCAGGTGTGTTTGCCCTGGGTACCCAAGGCTAGCTTGGACATCCCACATTCTAAAGCCTTGACATATCCCCTATCCTGCCACAGTTAAAAAGATTATAGAGGAGGATGTCTTGAAATGAATAAAAGCAGACAAATCCCCAGGACCTGATCAGGTGTACCCTAGAATTCTGTGGGAAGCTAGGGAAGTGATTGCTGGGCCCCTTGCTGAAATATTTGTGTCATCGATAGTCACGGGTGAGGTGCCGGAAGACTGGAGGTTGGCAAACGTGGTACCGTTATTTAAGAAAGGTGGTAAGGACAAGCCAGGGAACTATAGACTGGTGAGCCTGACATCGGTGGTGGGCAAGTTGTTGGAGGGAATCCTGAGAGACAGGATGTACATGTATTTGGAAAGGCAAGGATTGATTAGGGATAGTCAACATGGCTTTGTGCGTGGGAAATCACATCTCACAAACTTGATTGAGTTTTTTTGAAGAAGTTACAAAAAGGATTGATGAGGGCAGAGTGGTAGATGTGATCTGTATGAACTTCAGTAAGGCATTTGACAAGGTTCCCCATGAGAGACTCGTTAGCAAGGTTAGATCTCATGGAATACAGGGAGAAGTCACCAATTGGATATAGAACTGGCTCAAAGCTAGAAGACAGAGGGTGGTGGTGGAGGGTTGTTTTTCAGACTGGAGGCCTGTGACTAGTGGAGTGCCACAAGGATCGGTGCTGGGTCAACTACTTTTCGTCATTTATAAAAATTATTTGGATATGAGCATAAGAGGTATAGTTAGTAAGTTTGCTGATGACACCAAAATTGGACGTGTAGTGGATAGTGAAGCAGGTTACCTCAGATTACAACAGGATCTTGATCAGATGGGCCAATGGGCTGAGAAGTGGCAAATGGAGTTTAATTTAGATAAATGCGAGGAACTGCATTTTGGGAAAGCAAATCTTAGCAGGACTTATACACTTAATGGTAAGGTCCTAGGGAGTGTTGCTGAACAAAGAGACCTTGGAGTGCAGGTTCATAGTTCCTTGAAAGTGGAGTCGCAGGTAGATAGGATAACGAAGAAGGCATTTGGTATGCTTTCCTTTATTGGTCAGAGTATTGAGTACAGGAGTTGGGAGGTCATGTTGCGGCTGTACAGGACATTGGTTAGGCCACTGTTGGAATATTGCGTGCAATTCTGGTCTCCTTCCTATCGGAAAGATGCTGTGAAACTTGAAAAGATTCTGAAAAGATTTACAGGGATGTTGCCAGGGTTGGAGAATTTGAGCTACAGGGAGAGGCTGAATAGGCTAGGACTGTTTTCCCTGGAGATTCGGAGGCTGACTTTACAGAAGTTTACAGAATTATGAGGGGCATGAATAGGGTAAATAGGCAAAGTCTTTTCCCTGGGGTGGGGGGAGTCCAGAACTAGAGAGCATAGGTTTAGGGTGAGAGGGGAAAGATATAAAAGAGACCTACGGGGCAACTTTTTCACACAAAGGATGGTACGTGGATGGAATGAGCTGCCAGAGGAAGTGGTGGAGGCTGGTACAATTGCAACATTTAAAAGGTATCGGGATGGGTATGTGAATAGGAAGGGTTTGGAGGGATATGGGCCGGGTGCTGGCAGGTGGGACTAGATTGGGTTGGGATATCTGTTTGGCATGGACAGGTTGGACCAAAGGGTCTGTTTCTGTGGTGTACATCTCTATGACTCTATTTAATTAATAACCACCCATTTGTAGATTGTTTCGAAAATTGGGTATAGAACATACCTTGTGAGGTACTCATCAAACTCTCACCCAATTCCTAGAGGACAAGAATGGCTGAAAGGTGCAAGTAAAAGAAAGCAAAGAAACATCTCTACCTCCCCAACTCTCCACTCACCACACTCTCATGCTTGCATTCACTGACAACAGCTACATTCATTCCATCTGGCTGCATGTCAGAGCCCTATATTTATAGTCAATTCAAATGGGACACTGGAAAGAAGTTAGCTATTTTGCCACTCAGCTCGCAAAGCAGTGTATTTACCATGTCCAAACTACAAGAAAGAAAGCAATTAAATTTAGTTACATGGTTCTTTGCATTTACTTACAGGCTCGGTTAGATTTTAAACTCCTCACTTACAAACTCGCAATTTGCACTCAATTTCTTCAGCTGTCATTGTTTCTCTTCATCTTGGCTGTTATAGCCAGGCATATAACAGTTTTTTGGTATCTGAAAGCAAGAACTCAGAAATAATGCAACTTACAGTAAGCAATGCAGGAGGAGAGCTACCTAAAAAATGATTACATTAAGACCACAAGACCAAAAGATATAGGAACAAAATTAGGTCATTCAGCTGATTGAGTCTGATCCTCCATTTGATTATGGCTGAAATATTTTTCAACCCTCTTCTCTGCTTTTTCTCTGTAACCCTTTATCCCAATATCAATCACAAACTTTTACCTCTCTGTCTTAAATATACGCAATGACTTGCCTCCACAGCCTCAAGTGGCATTGAGTTCTGCAGATTGACCACCCTCTGGCTGAAGAAATTCCTCCTCATCTCAGTTCTGTAAGGGTCATCCCTTCATTCTGAGGCTGTGGTCCTAGGTCCTATTCTCTCCTACTAATGGAGACATCTCCATGCCTATTTAAGCCTGTCAGTATTCTGTAAGTTCAATGAGAGACCCCTCATCCTTCTAAACTCCATTGAGTACAGACAGTGTCCTATGATGACAAGCCCTTCATCCCTGCGATCATTCCGGTAAACCTCGCCTGAACTCCATCCAAGGCCAGCAGTCTCTTCAGGGAAGAAGCTTAAAGCCACACTGTTATTTTGCATTTTATTTCTTGATTTCCATCCAAACCTATCATCGTGAAAATAAACCTATTATTGTTACACATTTTCTTTCAATGAATAGGTTTAACAATCAGAGAAAAATCCGAAGAATCATACATCATGTTGACCCAAACAGAAGTAGTGCAATGTTTTGCTTTGGTATAGTTTACTTCATGATATCATTACTTCATAAGTAAATAAAACACACTGGTCAAAATGTTTCAAGGGAACAGTGCTCCTTTAATTCATTTGTTTGTGTTACCATAGTATCCAATCTCATGAAATCTGAGCTGCTGCGATATTGTTGTTTTCACATTCTATGTTTATGGAATCACAACACAAAATTATTCGTAATGGGAGACCCATCTATTTTGAATTCAGTGATGATAGGCTTTCCAGAGTTGAATATAATGAATGGTGAGAGGTGAATTTCTTTCTAATTTCTTCCATCAAAGTCCGAAAGGCCTTGAAAGTTAAGCCGATCGAAAAATTCCAAACTGAGATTTTTAGTCAGTCAGAAGCTTAAGGATTACAGAACCTCGACGTGTCAGGGCCACCACCATACCTCGAGATCATCAATAAACATTTTGAACTTTAATTACAACGCGTGGGTTTGTTTTTTTTACCAAAGTCAATGTACAGCCAAAGGTTAACTGTAAATCTAAAATCAGTGGTTGCCTGTAGACAGAGACTCTGCAATATCACCACTGATGAGATATCAAATAAACTTTAAAGAGAGAAAACATAGCTCAAACTGAAATCCCTTGGGAGTATCTCAGACTGTGAACATGGTGGTAAGAAAAGACAAGGTAAAAACAATGACTGCAGATGCTGAAAATCAAATACTGGATTAGTGGTGCTGGAAGAGCACAGCAGTTCAGGCAGCATCCAAGAAAAGACAGCAGTCTGGGTGAAAGACATATTCATCCTTTCAAGAATGCATAGTCATTAAAAGCAAGATTTCACTCTGGTCTGTCTATGCCAGTGACCTGACACCCTTGTGTGTGGTCTAGTGTGCTATAATGGCCATAGCTCTGAGGTCAGTGATTTAAACACCCCCACACCACAGGTAAAGAACTGGAAAAAATTCACCCTCATTTTGAGTGCTGGCAACAGGAGTCAGAGCTAACCAATTTCAATCAATGGACAAAGAATCTTAATATTGACAGTTTGATAGATTCGTGGTAGAGAGAGTAAAATTGGAAAAGAGTGAAATTACAATTTCAAGCAAACAGAAGGAACAGGAAAGATAGAGAGATACAAGAAAGGGGAAGAGAATGGGAGAGAGTGGGAGGAAAGAGCAGAGATGAAAAAGAGAGAGAAAAGGAGAGAGAAGTGGGAAAAGAGAGCAAATTTCAAGAAAGCACAGAACATGGAGTTCAAACCAAGACAGTTCACGCTGAGGGATATAAATCTTACAGCGTTCCTGAAGAGCCTGGTGGCAAATCAAGGTTGAAAATGTGTTGCTGGAAAAGCGCAGCAGGTCAGGCAGCATCCAAGGACAGGAGAATCGACGTTTCATTCCTGAAGAAGGGCTCATGCCCGAAACATCGATTCTCTTGCTCCTTGGATGCTGCCTGACCTGCTGCGCTTTTCCAGCAACACATTTTCAGCTCTGATCTCCAGCATCTGCAGTCCTCACTTTCTCCTGGCAGACCAAGGTGTCAACTTATTTGTAGGCTGTCTCAATACCCAAGTTTATTAAATTCTATGGATATACTTTGATCTCTACAAAGGACAAAGAGAACATTTGGTTTAGGAGATTATAGTTTTGGAGATTAATCATCTTGCAATGTCTTTCAAAGAGAGTTAGACAAGTGCCACCCAATAACTCAGAGCCATAGAGTCACAGACTCAGACAGCATGGGCGCAGACCCTTCAGTCCACTGCTATATCCAACCAAGTTTCCCAAACTGAATTGGTCCCACTTACCTGCGTGTGGCCATATCCTTCTCAACCTTTCCTATCAGTGTATCTGCCCAAAGTCTTTTAAATGTTGTAACTGTACCTGCATCTACCACTTCCTGTGGCAGTTCATTCCACACACAAACCACCCTCTGTGGGAAAAAGTTGTCCCTCAGGTATCTTTTAAAGGTTTCTCTTCTCACCTTAAGATTATGCCCTCTAGTTTTGAACTCCCCTACCCTAGGGAACAAATATTTACTATACACATTATCTATGCTTTTCATGATTTTATAAACCTCCATAAAGTCATCCTTCAACCTCCTACACTCTGTGAAAAACATCCCAGTCTATCCAGCACCCCCATAACTCAAACCTTCTCGTCCCAGTAATATCCTTGTAATTTTTTCCTGCACCCTCTCCAATTTCATAATATCTTTCCTATAACAGGATGACCAAAATAATACTTCAGAAGTGCTCTCACCAATGTCCTGTACAACCTCAATATGACGTCCAACTCCTACACTCAAAGGTCTGAGCAATGAATGCAAGATTGGCAACTTTGCCACTCTGTCTACCTGTAATGCAACTTTCAATGATCTATGTGTCTGAACCCTGTGTCCTACAGCACACCCCAGGGCCTTACAATTAACTGTGTAAGTCCTGCACTTGTTTGGTTTACCATAATGCAACATATTGTGTTTATCTCGATTAAAATCCATCTGCCACTCCTCGTCTTATTAGCCCAATTGATCAAGATTTGCAATCTTAGATAACCTTCCTCACTGGCTATTCTTCCACCAATTTTGGTGTCATCCACAAACTTACGAATCATGCCTTATCCAGATTGTTTATACAAATGACAAGCAACAGCACCAATCCCTGAGGAACACTGCTGATCACAGGCCTCATGTCTGGAAAACTACCCTCCCCCACTGCAAAGAAGTTGGATTATTCCGAATCGATGCAGTATTGATGCATGCAGCATTTATACCTTAAAAGCATATCTCTCGAATAAATCACCGAGTACTCAACAAATTACTTTCACGTGATGTTTCTGAATTGGGTTCACCTTGTCCTTGGGACTCTTTTGTAACATAAAGACCTCTCTGTGTTGATTACGTTTGGTGCCAATATCACTTAAGTGTTTGTGGATTTAGGGTATAAGCTGATTTTAGTTACCTGCTTGAACTCTTGCTTCCCACTTTCGCCAAGATGCAGCGTTTGATTCCTATTCCATGGGATATTTCTTAGTTGAGCAGCAACAAAATGGCAGTGTCAGAGTAGCAGTGTGTAGTACAGGCTCCCCAGCCCAGGAGTCCATTGCTTGTCTGCTCCGTTCACCTTTACTATTTTTCTTGCTATTATTTTAAAACTATTATCAGGCCTTAAAAATGAGGATAATGCGGTTGAGAAACATATCCACCATGGTGTAGCACTCGATGGGCTGAATGGCCTAATTATACTCCTCTATCTTATGGAGACCCTCTGGTCGGGCGGGACTGAGACTGGTTAGCTAAAGTGACCGATCGGAGCTTCATCTGGTGGGAGGCAAGTTTGCTAGCTTTGAATATGCCCTCCACCGCACTTAGTGCAGGGATCCCAATAAGTTTAATTGTGGATGAATGTATTGTGATTGTGTCACATATATCCTGAAAGAAATGTAACCAATCATAAAAATTGAGTTTGCCAGCAATGGACTTCTGCTCTCATACCAGGTTGCTGAAAATCTTTGAAGGCACAAATCTGATTGCAATGCCGATAAATTCACGAGGTGCAATCTTCATTGCAGTAGCAGCCCACGTTGTTGCAAAGCCATATGCCACCAGCTGCTGTCTGTGTGGACACAAGGGAAAGGCTGAATGCCTGACTTGCCTCCAATTTGTGCTGAGAGGACCCTGTGATGATGGCATGCAGGCTGCCCAGCTGGTATAGTGCCAAGACGTCAGGTTGGAACCATGCTGGTTTAGGCAACAAATCTGCAAAGTGCCAATCTGCAAGTGGAGCCCAGCATTCACTTTCTTTAAAGGACACGGAAAAAAGATCAGTCATGATCTTCGGCCATTGCAAACTCGTTGGAAGTCCTCTGGAATTAGTTATACTCAGCAACATTAGGTGAAGTGGCTTTATCAGGGACATTAATTTAGCATCATTGTGGCTAAGCGTAGAGTTACAGATCTACACGCAATCTCAGTAACTGCGACTACTTCAGCTGTAGAGATAGAGTAAGGAATGGCTCCAAGGCATTGGAAGAATGAAATTTGGCTCTCCGAGCTTCTGGAATACTGGAACTGAAAATGCCAGGAACACTGAGGCTGACGAGGATCTGACACCACTTGAAGAGGGAGTCTGAGGAGTAGAAACATAGGAGACAAAAACTTTTTAAGAATTGCAAACATTGGGGACCTTTGTGAGATTAAGGAACATTTGAAATGTGATCTAGGATATTGAGCTTTGTTGCAGAGTCAAGGATCGACGAATAGGAATGAAGTTTCAGATGGGAATGTAAAGGGTTTGGTGCGATGGTGTCAATTGTAATCTGAGGAGAATTGAGGAGCAAGGTTTAACTGTCTTGTGAGAGAATGAGGATCGGAAGTCTGAGACCTCGATTTCACCCTTTTCGAATGTTAGCCCCAATCCCAACTTTACTCACATCAGACAAATGTTGTCTTCACTTTCTTGCTTTCAATTGTATACATGTATATTTAATGTTTGTTGAATTCAATGAGCAGAAAGTGAGGGGCTAGGATACAATATTTCCAGATGGATACTAAGGTTGTATGCCAGGAGTACATTATTAGCAAGTTTGCCATATCTTACAGGTTTTCTTTATTACACAAGACCTTGCCCATTGAATTCATTGTTTGTTCAGTTTCCAAAGTTTATAGATAAAATCTTATAAATGATTCACAAGATCTCTTATCACTGAAAATATACAGTTGAAAGTGATAAATGATTAAAATAACCAAAGTTCTGTCAATCTTCATACCTGACATTACACTTAAAAGATGGCGGCTGTTAACTTGGATCCTTGTGAGAACAATGTCCTGACAAGCTGCCACCAGATTAAACGCTGGAAAGGTGTTTTCTCCCAGCCCTGACCTAGTGACCAGGTGGCTTCCAGGGGCAGGATAGGGCTGGAATGGCAGGATAGGGCTGCTTGGTGGGGTGGTCTCTGGTTGAGGCAGTCTCCCGGTGTGGTGGTCTTGTACAGGAGGGAGGTCTCGTCCTGGCATGGATGTCTTCTTCAGTGGCTTCTGGGTATTTCAGCAGTCAGGTATGAAGGTCTAATCCTAGCTCAGGGCTCTCCTCTTGGTTTGGAGTCCTTACTTTGAAGACTGCTTCTGGGTTTCCCAGCGGCTCGGTGTTGAGATTCAGTGTGACAGGGTGGTCTCGGTGAGACAGGGTGGTCTCGGTGAGACAGGGTGGTCTCGGTGTGAAAGGGTGGTCTCGGTGAGACAGGGTGGTCTCGGTGTGGCAGGGTGGTCTCAGTGTGACAGGGTGGTCTCAGTGTGAAAGGGTGGTCTCGGTGTGAAAGGGTGGTCTCGGTGTGTCAGGGTGGTCTCGGTGAGGCAGGGTGGTCTCAGTGTGGCAGGGTGGTCTCTCTGAGACAGGAGGGTCTTAGTGTGATAGGGTGGTCTCGGTGTGACAGGGTGGTCTCGGTGAGACAGGGTGGTCTCAGTGTGACAGGGTGGTCTCGGTGTGACAGGGTGGTCTCAGTGTGACAGGGTGGTCTCGGTGAGACAGGGTGGTCTCAGTGTGACAGGGTGGTCTCAGTGTGACAGGGTGGTCTCGGAGTGACACGGTGGTCTCAGTGTGACAGGGCGGTCTCAGTGTGACAGGGTGGTCTCAGTGTGACAGGAGGGTCTCAGTGTGACAGGGTGGTCTTGGTGAGGCTGGGTGGTCTCGGTGAGGCAGGGTGGTCTCGGTGTAACAGTGGTCTCGGTGAGGAAGGGTCATCTCACTGTGGCAGGGTGGTCTTTGTGGGGCAGGGTAGACTTGGTGTGTCAGCGTGGTCTCGGTGAGGTAAGGTGGTCCTGGTAGGGAAGGGTAGTCACGGTGTGGCAGGGTGGTCTCATGTGACATGGTGGTCTCGGTGAGGCAGGGTGGTCTCGGTGAGACAGGGTGGTCTCAGTGTGACAGGGTGGTCTCAGTGTGACAGGGTGGTGTCGGTGTGACAGGGTGGTCTCGGTGTGACAGGGTGGTCTCAGTGTGACAGGGTGGTCTCGGTGAGACAGGGTGGTCTCGGTGTGACAGGGTGGTCTCGGTGAGGCAGGGTGTTCTCGGTGAGGCAGGGTGGTCACGGTGTGACAGGGTGGTCTCGGTGTGACAGGGTGGTCTCAGTGTGGCAGGGTGGTCTCGGTGTGACAGGGTGGTCTCGGTGTGACAGGGTGGTCTCGGTGAGGCAGGGTGGTCTCGGTGTGACAGGGTGGTCTCAGTGTGGCAGGGTGGTCTCGGTGTGACAGGGTGGTCTCGGTGTGACAGGGTGGTCTCGGTGAGGCAGGGTGGTCTCGGTGAGACAGGGTGGTCTCAGTGTGGCAGGGTGGTCTCGGTGAGACAGGGTGGTCTCAGTGTGGCAGGGTGGTCTCGGTGAGACAGGGTGGTCTCAGTGTGGCAGGGTGGTCTCGGTGAGACAGGGTGGTCTCAGTGTGACAGGGTGGTCTCAGTGTGTCAGCGTGGTCTCGGTGAGGTAAGGTGGTCCTGGTAGGGAAGGGTAGTCACGGTGTGGCAGGGTGGTCTCATGTGACATGGTGGTCTCGGTGAGGCAGGGTGGTCTCGGTGTGACAGGGTGGTCTCGGTGAGGCAGGGTGGTGTCGGTGTGACAGGGTGGTCTCGGTGTGACAGGGTGGTCTTGGTGAGGCAGGGTGGTCTCAGTGTGACAGGGTGGTCTCGGTGTGACAGGGTGGACTCGGTGAGGTAGGGTGGTCTCGGTGAGACAGGGTGGTCTCAGTGTGACAGGGTGGTCTCGGTGTGACAGGGTGGTCTCGGTGTGACAGGGTGGTCTTGGTGAGGCTGGGTGGTCTCGGTGTGACAGGCTCGTTTCAGTGTGACAGGGTGGTCTCGGTGTGACAGGGTGGTCTTGGTGAGGCTGGGTGGTCTCGGTGAGGCAGAGTGGTCTCAGTGAGGCAGAGTGGTCTCGGTGTGATAGGGTGGTCTCGGTGAGGCAGGGTGGCTTCGGTGAGTCAGGGTGGTCACGGTGTGACAGGGTGGTCTCGGTGTGACAGGGTGGTCTCAGTGTGACAGGGTAGTTTCGGTGTGACAGGGTGGTCTTGGTGAGGCAGGGTGGTCTTGGTGAGGCAGGGTGGTCTCGGTGAGACAGGGTGGTCTCAGTGTGACAGGGTGGTTTCGGTGAGGCAGGGTGGTCTCGGTGTGAGAGGGTGGTCTTGCCGCTGCAGAGTGTTCTCGGTGAGGCAGGGTGGTCTCAGTGTGACAGGGTGGTCTCGGTGTGACAGGGTGGTCTCGGTGTGACAGGGTGGTCTTGGTGAGGCAGGGTGGTCTCAGTGTGACAGGATGGTCTCGGTGTGACAGGGTGGTCTCAGTGAGGCAGGGTGGTCTTGGTGAGGCAGGGTGGTCTCAGTGTGACAGGGTGGTCTCGGTGTGACAGGGTGGTCTCGGTGTGACAGGGTGGTCTCAGTGAGGCAGGGTGGTCTTGGTGAGGCAGGGTGGTCTCGGTGAGGCAGGGTGGTCTCAGTGTGACAGGGTGGTCTCAGTGTGACTGGGTGGTCTCAGTGTGACAGGGTGGTTTCGGTGTGACAGGGTGGTCTCGGTGTGACAGGGTGGTTTCGGTGTGACAGGGTGGTCTCAGTGTGACAGGGTGGTCTTGGTGAGGCTGGGTGATCTCGGTGAGGAAGGGTGGTTTCGGTGTGACAGGGTGGTCTCGGTGTGACAGGGTGGTTTCGGTGTGACTGGGTGGTCTCAGTGTGACTGGGTGGTCTCAGTGAGGCAGGGTGGTTTCGGTGTGACAGGGTGGTTTCGGTGTGACAGGGTGGTCTCGGTGTGACAGGGTGGTCTTGGTGAGGCTGGGTGGTCTCGGTGAGGAAGGGTGGTCTCAGTGTGACAGGGTGGTCTCGGTGAGGCTGGGTGGTCTCGGTGTGACAGGCTCGTTTCAGTGTGACAGGGTGGTCTTGGTGAGGCTGGGTGGTCTCGGTGAGGCAGGGTGATCTCGGTGTGACAGGGTGGTCTCGGTGTGATAGGGTGGTCTCAGTGTGACAGGGTGGTCTCGGTGAGACAGGGTGGTCTCGGTGAGACAGGGTGGTCTTGGTGAGGAAGGGTGGTCTCGGTGAGGCAGGGTGGTCTCGGTGTGCCAGTGTGGTCGCTGTGAGGCAGGGTGATCTCTGTGTGACAGGGCACTCTCAGTGTGGAAGGGTGGTCTCTCTGAGACAGGAGGGTCTTAGTGTGACAGGGTGGTCTCGGTGTGACACGGTGGTCTCAGTGTGACATGGTGGTGTTGGTGTGACAGGGTGGTCTCAGTCTGGAAGGGTGGTCTCGGTGAGGCAGGGTGGTCTCTGTGTGACAGGAGAGTCTCGGTGTGACACGGTGGTCTCAGTGTGACAGGGTGGTCTCGGTGTGACAGGGTGGTCTCGGTGAGGCAGGGTGGTCTCAGTGTGACAGGTGGTCTTGGTGGGACAGTGTGGTCTTGGTGTGACAGGGTGTTCTCGGTGTGACAGGGTGGTCTCGGTGAGGCAGGGTGGTCTCGGTGAGGCAGGGTGGTCTCGGTGTGACAAGGTGGTCTCTGTGTAACCGGGCGTTCTCGGTGAGGCAGGGTGGTCTCGGTGTGACAGGGTGGTCTCGGTGTGACAAGGTGGTCTCTGTGTAACCGGGTGTTCACGGTGAGGCAGGGTGGTCTCAGTGTGACAGGGTGGTCTCGATGAGGCAGGGTGGTCTCGGTGTGACAGGGTGGTCTCAGTGTGACAGGGTGGTCTCGATGAGGCAGGGTGGTCTCGGTGTGACAGGGTGGCTTCGGTCAGGCAGGGTGGTCTCGGTGTGACAGGGTGGTCTCGGTGAAGCAATGTGGTCTCAGTGTGGAAGGGTGGTCTCGGTGTGGCAGGGTGGTCTCGGTGTGACAGGGTGGTCTCGGTGTGACAGGGTGGTCTCAGCGTGGCAGAGTGGTCTCGGTGAGGCAGGATGGTCTCAGTGTGACAGGGTGGTCTCAGTGTGGAAGGGTGGTCTCGGTGTGACAGGGTGGTCTCAGTGTGGAAGGGTGGTCTCGGTGTGACAGGGTGGTCTCGGTGAGGCAGGGTGGTCTCGGTGTGACAGGGTGGTCTCGGTGAGGCAGGGTGGTCTCGGTGTGACAGGGTGGTCTCGGCGTGGCAGAGTGGTCTCGGTGAGGCAGGATGGTCTCAGTGTGACTGGGCAGTCTCGTTGTGACAGGGTGGTCTCGGTGAGACAGGGTGGTCTTGGTGAGGCAGTGTGGTCTCGGTGAGGAAGTGTGGTCTCGGTGAGGAAGTGTGGTCTCGGTGAGGCAGTGTGGTGTCGGTGTGACAGGGTGGTCTCGGTGTGACAGGGTGGTCTCGGTGTGACGGGGTGGTCTCAGTGTGACAGGGTGGTCTCGGTGTGACAGGGTGGTCTCAGTGTGACAGGGTGGTCTCGGTGAGGCAGGGTGGTCTCAGTGTGACAGGGTGGTCTCAGTGTGACAGGGTGGTCTCGGTGTGACGGGATGGTCTCAGTGTGACAGGGTGGTCTCAGTGTGACAGGGTGGTCTCGGTGTGACAGTGTGGTCTCAGTGTGACAGGGTGGTCTCGGTGAGGCAGGGTGGTCTCGGTGTGACAATGTGGTCTCAGTGTGGAAGTGTGGTCTCGGTGTGACAGGGTGGTCTCAGTGTGGGAGGGTGGTCTGTGTGAGACTGGGTAGTCTCGTTGTGACAGGGTTGTCTCAGTGTGACAGGGTGGTCTTGGTGAGGAAGGGTAGTCTTGGTGAGGCAGGGTGGTCTCAGTGTGACAGGGTGCTCTCGGTGTGACAGGATGGTCTCGGTGAGACAGGGTGGTCTCTGTGTGACAGGGCAGTCTCAGTGTGGAAGGGTGGTCTCTCTGAGACAGGAGGGTCTTAGTGTAACAGGGTGGTCTTGGTGTGACAGGGTGGTCTCAGTGTGACAGGGTGGTCTTGGTGAGTCAGGGTGATGTTGGTGAGGCAGGGTGGTCTTGGTGAGGCAGGGTGGTCTTGGTGTGACAGGGTGGTCTCAGTGAGGCAGGGTGGTCTTGGTGTGACAGGGTGGTCTTGGTGTGACAGGGTGGTCTCGGTGAGGCAGGGTGGTCTTGGTGTGACAGGGTGGTCTCGGTGCGATAGGGTGGTCTCGGTGTGACACGGTGGTCTCGGTGAGACAGGGTGGTCTCAGTGAGGCAGGGTGGTCTTGGTGAGTCAGGGTGATGTTGGTAAGGCAGGGTGGTCTTGGTGTGACAGGGTGGTCTCTCTGAGACAGGAGGGTCTTAGTGTAACAGGGTGGTGTTGGTGTGACAGGGTGGTCTCAGTGAGGCAGGGTGGTCTTGGTGTGACAGGGTGGTCTCGGTGAGATAGGGTGGTCTTGGTGTGAAAGGGTGGTCTCGGTGAGGCAGGGTGGTCTTGGTGTGACGGGGTGGTCTCGGTGAGGCAGGGTGGTCTTGGTGTGACAGGGTGGTCTCGGTGAGGCAGGGTGGTCTTGGTGTGACAGGGTGGTCTCAGTGAGACAGGGTGGTCTTGGTGTGACAGGGTGGTCTTGGTGTGACAGGGTGGTCTCGGTGAGGCAGGGTGGTCTTGGTGTGACAGGGTGGTCTCGGTGAGGCAGGGTGGTCTCGGTGAGGCAGGGTGGTCTTGGTGTGACAGGGTGGTCTCGGTGAGGCAGGGTGGTCTTGGTGTGACAGGGTGGTCTCAGTGTGACAGGGTGGTCTTGGTGAGTCAGGGTGATGTTGGTGAGGCAGGGTGGTCTTGGTGAGGCAGGGTGGTCTCAGTGTGACTGGGTGGTTTCAGTGTGACAGGGTGGTCTCGGTGTGACAGGGTGGTCTCGGTGTGACAGGGTGGTCTCGGTGAGATAGGGTGGTCTTGGTGTGACAGGGTGGTCTCGGTGAGGCAGGGTGGTCTCGGTGTGACAGGGTGGTCTCAGTGAGGCAGGGTGGTCTCGGTGTGACAGGGTGGTCTTGGTGTGACAGGGTGGTCTCGGTGAGGCAGGGTGGTCTTGGTGTGACAGGGTGGTCTCGGTGCGATAGGGTGGTCTCGGTGTGACACGGTGGTCTCGGTGAGACAGGGTGGTCTCAGTGAGGCAGGGTGGTCTTGGTGAGTCAGGGTGATGTTGGTAAGGCAGGGTGGTCTTGGTGAGGCAGGGTGGTCTCAGTGTGACAGGGTGGTCTTGGTGAGTCAGGGTGATGTTGGTAAGGCAGGGTGGTCTTGGTGAGGCAGGGTGGTCTCAGTGTGACTGGGTGGTTTCAGTGTGACAGGGTGGTCTCAGTGTGACAGGGTGGTCTCGGTGTGACAGGGTGGTCTCGGTGTGACAGGGTGGTCTCAGTGTCTCAGGGTGGTTTCGGTGTGACAGGGTGGTCTTAGTGAGGCAGGGTGGTCTCGGTGTGACAGGGTGGTCTCAGTGTCTCAGGGTGGTTTCGGTGTGACAGGGTGGTCTCAGTGTGACAGGGTGGTCTTGGTGTGACAGGGTGGTCTCGGTGAGGCAGGGTGGTCTTGGTGTGACAGGGTGGTCTCAGTGTGACAGGGTGGTCTTGGTGAGTCAGGGTGATGTTGGTGAGGCAGGGTGGTCTCAGTGAGACAGGGTGGTCTTGGTGTGACAGGGTGGTTTTGGGGTGACAGGGTGGTCTCGGTGAGGCAGGGTGGTCTTGGTGTGACAGGGTGGTCTCGGTGAGGCAGGGTGGTCTCGGTGAGGCAGGGTGGTCTTGGTGTGACAGGGTGGTCTCGGTGAGGCAGGGTGGTCTTGGTGTGACAGGGTGGTCTCAGTGTGACAGGGTGGTCTTGGTGAGTCAGGGTGATGTTGGTGAGGCAGGGTGGTCTTGGTGAGGCAGGGTGGTCTCAGTGTGACTGGGTGGTTTCAGTGTGACAGGGTGGTCTCGGTGTGACAGGGTGGTCTCGGTGTGACAGGGTGGTCTCGGTGAGATAGGGTGGTCTTGGTGTGACAGGGTGGTCTCGGTGAGGCAGGGTGGTCTCGGTGTGACAGGGTGGTCTCAGTGAGGCAGGGTGGTCTCGGTGTGACAGGGTGGTCTTGGTGTGACAGGGTGGTCTCGGTGAGGCAGGGTGGTCTTGGTGTGACAGGGTGGTCTCGGTGCGATAGGGTGGTCTCGGTGTGACACGGTGGTCTCGGTGAGACAGGGTGGTCTCAGTGAGGCAGGGTGGTCTTGGTGAGTCAGGGTGATGTTGGTAAGGCAGGGTGGTCTTGGTGAGGCAGGGTGGTCTCAGTGTGACAATGTGGTCTTGGTGAGTCAGGGTGATGTTGGTAAGGCAGGGTGGTCTTGGTGAGGCAGGGTGGTCTCAGTGTGACTGGGTGGTTTCAGTGTGACAGGGTGGTCTCAGTGTGACAGGGTGGTCTCGGTGTGACAGGGTGGTCTCGGTGTGACAGGGTGGTCTCAGTGTCTCAGGGTGGTTTCGGTGTGACAGGGTGGTCTTAGTGAGGCAGGGTGGTCTCGGTGTGACAGGGTGGTCTCAGTGTCTCAGGGTGGTTTCGGTGTGACAGGGTGGTCTCAGTGTGACAGGGTGGTCTTGGTGTGACAGGGTGGTCTCGGTGAGGCAGGGTGGTCTTGGTGTGACAGGGTGGTCTCAGTGTGACAGGGTGGTCTTGGTGAGTCAGGGTGATGTTGGTGAGGCAGGGTGGTCTTGGTGAGGCAGGGTGGTCTCAGTGTGACTGGGTGGTTTCAGTGTGACAGGGTGGTCTCGGTGTGACAGGGTGGTCTCGGTGTGACAGGGTGGTCTCGGTGAGATAGGGTGGTCTTGGTGTGACAGGGTGGTCTCGGTGAGGCAGGGTGGTCTTGGTGTGACAGGGTGGTCTCGGTGAGGCAGGGTGGTCTTGGTGTGACAGGGTGGTCTCAGTGAGGCAGGGTGGTCTTGGTGTGACAGGGTGGTCTCGGTGAGGCAGGGTGGTCTTGGTGTGACAGGGTGGTCTCGGTGCGATAGGGTGGTCTCGGTGTGACACGGTGGTCTCGGTGAGACAGGGTGGTCTCAGTGAGGCAGGGTGGTCTTGGTGAGGCAGGGTGGTCTTGGTGAGGCAGGGTGGTCTCAGTGTGACTGGGTGGTTTCAGTGTGACAGGGTGGTCTCAGTGTGACAGGGTGGTCTTGGTGAGGCAGGGTGGTCTCAGTGTGACAGGGTGGTCTTGGTGAGTCAGGGTGATGTTGGTAAGGCAGGGTGGTCTTGGTGAGGCAGGGTGGTCTCGGTGTGACAGGGTGGTCTCAGTGTCTCAGGGTGGTGTCGGTGTGACAGGGTGGTCTTAGTGAGGCAGGGTGGTCTCAGTGTGACTGGGTGGTTTCGGTGTGACAGGGTGGTCTCAGTGTGACAGGGTGGTCTCGGTGTGATGGGTGGTCTCAGTGTGACAGGGTGGTCTCGGTGTGACAGGGTGGTTTCGGTGTGACAGGGTGGTCTTAGTGTGACAGGGTGGTCTTGGTGAGGCTGGGTGGTCTCGGTGAGGCTGGGTGGTCTCGGTGAGCCAGGATGTTCTCAGTGTGCCAGGGTGGTCTCGGTGTGACATGGTGGTCTCAGTGTGACAGGGTGGTCTCGGTGAGACAGGGTGGTCTTGGTGAGGAAGGGTGGTCTCGGTGTGCCAGCGTGGTCGCTGTGAGGCAGGGTGATCTCTGTGTGGAAGGGTGGTCTCTCTGAGACAGGAGGGTCTTAGTGTGACAGGGTGGTCTCAGTGTGACAGGTGGTCTTGGTGGGACAGTGTGGTCTTGGTGTGATAGGGTGGTGTTGGTGTGACAGGGTGTTCTCGGTGTGACAGGGTGGTCACGGTGTGACAGTGTGGTCTCGGTGAGACAGGGTGGTCTCGGTGAGTCAGGGTGGTCTCGGTGAGGCAGGATGGTCTCGGTGTGACAAGGTGGTCTCTGTGTAACCGGGTGTTCTCGGTGAGGCAGGATGGTCTCGGTGTGACAGGGTGGTCTCGGTGTGACAAGGTGGTCTCTGTGTAACCGGGTGTTCTCGGTGAGGCAGGGTGGTCTCAGTGAGGCAGGGTGGTCTCAGTGTGACAGGGTGGTCATAGTGAGGCAGGGTGGTCTCAGTGTGACAGGGTGGTCTCGGTGTGACAGGAGGGTCTCAGTGTGACAGGGTGGTCTCGGTGTGACAGGGTGGTCTCGGTGTGACAAGGTGGTCTCTGTGTAACCGGGTGTTCTCGGTGAGGCAGGGTGGTCTCGGTGTGACAGGGTGGTCTCGGTGTGACAAGGTGGTCTCTGTGTGACAGGGTGGTCATAGTGAGGCAGGGTGGTCTCGGTGTAACAGTGGTCTCGGTGAGGAAGGGTCATCTCACTGTGACAGGGTGGTCTTGGTGTGGCAGGGTAGACTTGGTGTGGCGGGATGGTCTTGTTGTGGCAGGGTGGTCTCGGTGAGGTAGGGTGGTCCTGGTAGGGAAGGATAGTCACGGTGTGGCAGGGGGGTCTCGGTGTGACAGGGCGGTCTCTGTACGGCAGGGTGGTCTCAGTGTGACAGGGTGGTCTCGGTGTGATGGGTGGTCTCGGTGTGACAGGGTGGTCTCGGTGTGACAGGGTGGTCTCAGTGTGACAGGGTGGTCTCAGTGTGACCGGGTGGTCTCGGTGAGGCAGGGTGGTCTCGGTGTGACAGGGTGGTCTCAGTGTGACAGGGTGGTCTCAGTGTGACCGGGTGGTCTCGGTGTGACAGGGTGGTCTCGGTGTGACAGGGTGGTCTCGGTGTGACAATGTGGTCTCAGTGTGGAAGGGTAGTCTTGGTGAGGCAGGGTGGTCGCGGTGAGGCAGTGTGCTCTCGGTGAGACAGGGTGGTCTCGGTGAGACAGGGTGGTCTCGGTGTGACGGGGTGGTCATGGTGAGGCAGGGTGGTGTCGGTGAGACAGGGTGGTCTCGGTGAGACAGGGTGGTCTCGGTGTGACAGGGTGGTCTCGGTGAGACAGGGTGGTCTCTGTGTGACAGGGTAGTCTCAGTGTGGAAGGGTGGTCTCTCTGAGACAGGAGGGTCTTAGTGTAACAGAGTGGTGTTGGTGTGACAGGGTGGTCTTGGTGTGACAGGGTGGTCTTGGTGTGACACGGTGGTCTCAGTGTGACAGGATGGTCTCAGTGTGGAAGGGTGGTCTCAGTGTGACAGGAGGGTCTCGGTGTGACAGGGTGGTCTTGGTGAGGCAGGGTGGTCTTGGTAAGGCAGGGTGGTCTCAGTTTGAAACGATGGACTCAGTGTGACAGGGTGGTCTCAGTGTGACAGGAGGGTCTTAGTGTGACAGGGTGGTCTCGGCGTGGCAGAGTGGTCTCGGTGAGGCAGTGTGCCCTCGGTGTGACAGGGCAGTCTCAGTGTGGAAGGGTGGTCTGTGTGAGACAGGGTGGTCGCGGTGAGGCAGGGTGGTCATGGTGAGGCAGGGTGGTGTCGGTGTGACAGGGTGGTCTCGGTGTGACAGGGTGGTCTCGGTGAGGCAGGGTGGTCATGGTGTGACAGGGTGGTGTTGGTGTGACAGGGTGGTCTCAGTGTGACAGTGTGGCTTTGGTGAGACAGGGTGGTCTCGGTGTGACAGGGAGGTCTCGGAGTGACAGGGTGGTCTCAGTGTGACAGTGTGGCTTTGGTGAGACAGGGTGGTCTCGGTGAGACAGGGTGGTCTTGGTGAGGAAGGGTAGTCTTGGTGAGGCAGGGTGGTCGCGGTGAGGCAGTGTGGTCTCAGTGTGACAGTGTGGCTTTGGTGTGACAGGGTGGTCTCAGTGTGACAGCGTGGTCTCGGTGAGGCCGGGTGGTCTCGGAGTGACAGGGTGGTCTCGGTGAGGCAGGGTGCCCTCGGTGTGACAGGGTGGTCTCGGTGTGACAGGGTGGTCTCAGTGTGACAGTGTGGTCTCGGTGTGACAGGGTGGTCTGGGTGTGACAGGGTGGTCTCGGTGAGGCAGGGTGCCCCCGGTGTGACAGGGTGGTCTCGGTGTGACAGGGTGGTCTCAGTGTGACAGAGTGGTCTCAGTGTGACAGGGTGGTCTCGGTGTGACAGGGTGGTCTTGGTGAGTCAGGGTGATCTTGGTAAGGCAGGGTGGTCTTGGTGAGTCAGGGTGATCTTGGTGTGACAGGGTGGTCTCAGTTTGAAACAATGGACTCAGTGTGACAGGGTGGTCTCGGTGTGACTGGGCGGTCTCAATGAGGCAGGTTCGTATCGGTGTGACAGGGTGGTCTTGGTGAGGCAGGGTGGTCTCAGTGTGACAGGGTGGTCTCGGTGAGGCAGGGTGGTCTCGGTGTGACAGGGTGGTCTCGGTGTGACAGGAGGGTCTCAGTGTGACAGGGTGGTCTCGGTGTGACAGGGTGGTCTCGGTGTGACAAGGTGGTCTCTGTGTAACCGGGTGTTCTCGGTGAGGCAGGGTGGTCTCGGTGTGACAGGGTGGTCTCGGTGTGACAAGGTGATCTCTGTGTGACAGGGTGGTCATAGTGAGGCAGGGTGGTCTCGGTGTAACAGTGGTCTCGGTGAGGAAGGGTCATCTCACTGTGACAGGGTGGTCTTGGTGTGGCAGGGTAGACTTGGTGTGGCGGGATGGTCTTGTTGTGGCAGGGTGGTCTCGGTGAGGTAGGGTGGTCCTGGTAGGGAAGGATAGTCACGGTGTGGCAGGGGGGTCTCGGTGTGACAGGGTGGTCTCGGTGTGACAGGGTGGTCTCGGTGTGACAGGGCGGTCTCAGTGTGACCGGGTGGTCTCGGTGAGGCAGGGTGGTCTCGGTGTGACAGGGTGGTCTCAGTGTGACAGGGTGGTCTCAGTGTGACCGGGTGGTCTCGGTGAGGCAGGGTGGTCTCGGTGTGACAGGGTGGTCTCAGTGTGACAGGGTGGTCTCAGTGTGACCGGGTGGTCTCGGTGTGACAGGGCGGTCTCGGTGTGACAGGGTGGTCGCGGTGTGACAATGTGGTCTCAGTGTGGAAGGGTAGTCTTGGTGAGGCAGGGTGGTCGCGGTGAGGCAGTGTGCTCTCGGTGAGACAGGGTGGTCTCGGTGAGACAGGGTGGTCTCGGTGAGACAGGGTGGTCTCGGTGTGACGGGGTGGTCATGGTGAGGCAGGGTGGTGTCGGTGAGACAGGATGGTCTCGGTGAGACAGGGTGGTCTCGGTGTGACAGGGTGGTCTCGGTGAGACAGGGTGGTCTCTGTGTGACAGGGCAGTCTCAGTGTGGAAGGGTGGTCTCTCTGAGACAGGAGGGTCTTAGTGTAACAGAGTGGTGTTTGTGTGACAGGGTGGTCTTGGTGTGACAGGGTGGTCTTGGTGTGACACGGTGGTCTCAGTGTGACAGGGTGGTCTTGGTGAGGCAGGGTGGTCTTGGTGAGGCAGGGTGATCTTGGTGTGACAGGGTGGTCTCGGTGTGACGGGGTGGTCTCGGTGTGACATGGTCGTCTCTGTACGACAGGGTGGTCTCGGTGAGGCAGGGTCGTCTCGGTGTGACAGGGTGGTCTCGGTGTGACAGGGTGGTCTCGGTGTGACAGGGTGGTCTCAGTGTGACTGGGCGGTCTCGATGAGGCAGGGTCGTCTCGGTGAGACAGGGTGGTCTTGGTGTGACAGGGTGGTCTCGGTGTGACAGGGTGGTCTCAGTGAGACAGGGTGGTCTTGGTGTGACAGGGTGGTCTCAGTGTGACTGGGTGGTCTCGGTGAGGCAGGGTGGTCTTGGTGAGTCAGGGTGATCTTGGTAAGGCAGGGTGGTCTCGGTGAGGCAGGGTGGTCTTGGTGAGTCAGGGTGTTCTTGGTGTGACAGGGTGGTCTCAGTTTGAAACGATGGACTCAGTGTGACAGGGTGGTCTCGGTGTGACTAGGCGGTCTCGATGAGTCAGGTTCGTCTCGGTGTGACAGGGTGGTCTCGGTGAGACAGGGTGGTCTTGGTGTGACAGGGTGGTCTCTGTGAGACAGGAGGGTCTTAGTGTAACAGGGTGGTGTTGGTGTGACAGGATGGTCTCAGTGAGGCAGGGTGGTCTCAGTGAGACAGGGTGGTCTCGGTGTGACAGGGTGGTCTCAGTGTGACAGGGTGGTCTCGGTGTCACAGGGTGGTCTCAGTGTGACAGTGGTCTCGGTGAGGAAGGGTCATCTCACTGTGGCAGGTGGTCTTGGTGTGGCAGGGTAGACTTGGTGTGGCAGGGTGGTCTCGGTGTGACAGGGTGGTCTCGGTGTGACAGGGTGGTCTCGGTGTGGCAGGGTGGTCTCTGTACGGCAGGGTGGTCTCGGTGTGACAGGGTGGTCTCGGTGTGACAGGGTGGTCTCGGTGTGACAGTGGTCTCGGTGAGGAAGGGTCATCTCACTGTGGCAGGTGGTCTTGGTGTGGCAGGGTAGACTTGGTGTGGCGGGGTGGTCTTGTGGTGGCAGGGTGGTCTCGGTGAGGTAGGGTGGTCCTGGTAGGGAAGGGTGGTCTCGGTGTGACATGGTGGTCTCTGTACGGCAGGGTGGTCTCGGTGAGGCAGGGTGGTCTCTGTGTGACAGGGTGGTCTCGGTGTGGCAGGGTGGTCTGGGTGTGACAGGGTGGTCTCGGTGTGACAGGGTGGTCTTGGTGAGACAGGGTGGTCTTGGTGAGACAGGGTGATCTTGGTGAGTCAGGGTGATCTTGGTAAGGCAGGGTGATCTTGGTAAGGCAGGGTGGTCTTGGTGAGGCAGGGTGATCTTGGTGTGACAGGGTGGTCTCGGTGTGACTGGGCGGTCTCGATGAGGCAGGTTCGTCTCAGTGTGACAGGGTGGTCTCGGTGAGGCAGGGTGGTCTCGGTTTGACAGGGTGGTCTCGATGAGGCAGGTTCGTCTCGGTGTGACAGGGTGGTCTCGGTGAGGCAGGGTGGTCTCAGTGTGACAGGGTGGTCTCGGTGAGGCAGGGTGGTCTCGGTGTGTCAATGTGGTCTCAGTGTGGAAGGGTGGTCTCGGTGTGACAGGGTGGTCTCGGTGTGACAGGGTGGACTCGGTGAGGCAGGGTGGTCTCAGTGTGACAGGGTGGTCTCGGTGTGACAGGGTGGTCTCGGTGAGACAGGGTGGGCTCGGTGAGGCAGGGTGGTCTCGGTGAGACAGGGTGGTCTCGGTGAGGCAGGGTGGTCTCGGTGAGGCAGGGTGGTCTCGGTGTGACAGGGTGGTCTCGGTGAGGCAGGCTGGTCTCGGTGAGACAGGGTAGTCTTGGTGAGGCAGGGTGGTCGCGGTGAGGCAGTGTGCTCTCGGTGTGACAGGGTGGTCTCGGTGAGGCAGGGTGGTCTCGCTGAGACAGGGTGGTCTCGGTGAGGCAGGGTGGTCTCGGTGTGACAGGGTGGTCTCGGTGAGGCAGGGTGGTATCGGTGAGACAGGGTAGTCTTGGTGAGGCAGGGTGGTCGCGGTGAGGCAGTGTGCTCTCGGTGTGACAGGGTGGTCTCGGTGAGGCAGGGTGGTCTCGGTGAGACAGGGTGGTCATGGTGAGACAGGGTGGTCTCAGTGTGACAGGGTGGTCTCGGTAAGACAGGGTGGTGTTGGTGTGACAGGGTGGCTTCGGTGAGGCAGTGTGGTCTCAGTGTGACAGGGTGGTCTCGGTGTCACAGGGTGGTCTCGGTGTGAAAGTGGTCTCGGTGAGGAAGGGTCATCTCACTGTGGCAGGTTGTCTTGGTGTGGCAGGGTAGACTTGGTGTGGCGGGGTGGTCTTGTGGTGGCAGGGTGGTCTCGGTGAGGTAGGGTGGTCCTGGTAGGGAAGGGTGGTCTCAGTGTGACAGGGTGGTGTCAGTGTGACAGGGTGGTCTCAGTGTGACAAGGTGGTCTCGGTGTGGCAGGGTGGTCTCGGTAAGACAGGGTGGTCTCGGTGAGACAGGGTGGTCGCGGTGAGACAGGGTGGTCGCGGTGATGCAGGGTGGTCTCGGTGAGGCAGGGTGGTCTCAGTGTGACAGGGTGGTCTCAGTGTGACAGGGTGGTCTCGGTGTGACAGGGTGGTCTTAGTGTGACAGGGTTTTCTCGGTGAGGCAGGGTGGTCTCAGTGTGACAGGGTGGTCTCGGTGTGACAGGGTGGTCTTAGTGTGACAGGATGGTCTCGGTGAGGCAGGGTGGTCTCGGTGAGGCAGAGTGGTCTCGGTGAAGCAGGGTGCCCTCGGTGTGACAGGATGGTCTCAGTGTGACAGGGTGGTCTCGGTGTGACAGGGTGGTCTCGGTGTGGCAGGGTGGTCTCGGTGTGACAGGGTGGCTTCGGTGTGACAGGGTTGTCTCGGTGTGACAGGGTGGTCTCGATGTGGCAGGGTGGTCTCGGTGTGACAGGGTGGTCTCGGTGTGACAGGGTGGTGTCGGTGAGGCAGGGTGGTCTCGGTGTGACAGGGTGGTCTCTGTGTGACAGGGTGGTCTCTGTGTAACCGGGTGTTCTCGGTGAGGCAGGGTGGTCTCGGTGTGACAGGGTGGTCTCAGTGTGAAAGGGTGATTTAGTGTGACAGGGTGGTCTTGGTTAGACAGGGTGGTCTCAGTTTGAAAGGATGGTCTCAGTGTGGCAGGGTTGTCTCGGTGTGACAGGGTGGTCTCAGTGTGGAAGAGTGGTCTCGGTGTGACAGGGTGGTCTCTGTGTAACAGGGTGGTCTCGGTGAGACAGGGTGGTCTCGGTGTGACAGGGTGGTCTCAGTGTGACAGGGTGGTCTCGGTGTGACAGGGTGGTCTCGGTGTGACAGGGTGGTCTCGGTGAGGCAGGGTGCCCTCGGTGTGACACGATGGTCTCAGTGTGACAGGGTGGTCTCGGTGTGACATTGTGGTCTCAGTGTGGAAGAGTGGTCTCGGTGTGACAGGGTGGTCTCTGTGTAACAGGGTGGTCTCGGTGAGACAGGGTTGTCTCGGTGTGACAGGGTGGTCTCGGTGTGACAGGGTGGTCTCGGTGAGGCAGGGTGGTCTCAGTGTGACAGGTGGTCTTGGTGGGACAGTGTGGTCTTGGTGTGATAGGGTGGTCTCGGTGTGACAGGGTGGTCTCTGTGTAACAGGGTGGTCTCGGTGAGACAGGGTTGTCTCAGTGTGACAGGGTGGTCTCGGTGTGACAGGGTGGTCTCGGTGTGGCAGGGTGGTCTCGGTGTGACAAGGCGGTCTCAGTGTGGAAGGGTGTTCTCTGTGAGACAGGGAGGTCTCAGTGTGACATGGTGGTCTTGGTGTGATAGGGTGGTGTTGGTGTGACAGGGTGGTCTCGGTGAGGCAGGATGGTCTTGGTGTGACAGGGTGGTCTCGGTGAGGCAGGTTGGCCTTGGTGAGGAAGGGTGGTCTGGGTGACACTGGGTGTTCTCGGTGTGACAGGATGGTCACGGTGTGACAGTGTGGTCTCGGTGAGACAGGGTGGTCTCGGTGAGGCAGGGTGGTCTCGGTGAGGCAGTGTGGTCTCAGTGTGACAGGGTGGTCGCGGTGAGGCAGGGTGGTCTCGGTGAGGCAGGGTGGTCTTGGTGAGGCAGGGTGGTCTCGGTGTGACAGGGTGGTCGCGGTGAGGCAAGGTGGTCTCGGTGAGGCAGAGTGGTCTCGGTGTGACAGGATGGTGTCAGTGTGACAGGGTGGTCTCGGTGTGACAGGGTGGTGTTGGTGTGACAGGGTGGTCTCTGTGTAACCGGGTGTTCTCGGTGAGGCAGGGTGGTCTCGGTGTGACAGGGTGGTCTCGGTGTGACAGGGTGGTCTCTGTGTGACAGGGTGGTCTCTGTGTAACCGGGTGTTCTCGGTGAGGCAGGGTGGTCTCGGTGTGACAGGGTGGTCTCGGTGTGACAGGGTGGTCTCTGTGTGACAGGGTGGTCTCTGTGTAACCGGGTGTTCTCGGTGAGGCAGGGTGGTCTCGATGTGACAGGGTGGTCTCGGTGTGACAGGGTGGTCTCTGTGTGACAGGGTGGTCTCTGTGTAACCGGGTGTTCTCGGTGAGGCAGGGTGGTCTCGGTGTGACAGGGTGGTCTCAGTATGACAGGGTGGTTTCGGTGAGACAGGGTGGTCTCGGTGTGACAGGAGGGTCTCAGTGTGACAGGGTGGTCTCAGTGTGACAGGGTGGTCTCGGTGAGACAGGGTGGTCTCGGTGTGACTGGGTGGTCTCGGTGTGACAGGGTGGTCTCAGTGTGACAGGGTGGTCTCAGTGTGACAGGGTGGTCTCGGTGTAACAGTGGTCTCGGTGAGGAAGGGTCATCTCACTGTGACAGGGTGGTCTTGGTGTGGCAGGGTAGACTTGGTGTGGCGGGATGGTCTTGTTGTGGCAGGGTGGTCTCGGTGAGGTAGGGTGGTCCTGGTAGGGAAGGATAGTCACGGTGAGGCAGGGTGGTCTCGGTGTGACAGGGCGGTCTCTGTACGGCAGGGTGGTCTCGGTGTGGCAGGGTGGTCTCGGTAAGACAGGGTGGTCTCGGTAAGACAGGGTGGTCTCGGTGTGGCAGGGTGGTCTCGGTAAGACAGGGTGGTCTCAGTGATACAGGGTTTTCTCGGTGAGACAGGGTGGTCACTGTGAGGCGGGGTGGTCTCAGTGTGACAGGGTGGTCTCGGTGAGGCAGGGTGATCTTGGTGTGACAGGATGGTCTCGGTGAGGCAGGGTGGTCTCAGTGTGACAGGGTGGTCTCGGTGTGACAGGGTGGTCTTAGTTTGACAGGATGGTCTCGGTGAGGCAGGGTGGTCTCGGTGAGGCAGAGTGGTCTCGGTGAAGCAGGGTGCCCTCGGTGTGACAGGATGGTCTCAGTGTGACAGGGTGGTCTCGGTGTGACAGGGTGGTCTCGGTGTGGCAGGGTGGTCTCTGTGTGACAGGGTGGCTTCGGTGTGACAGGGTTGTCTCGGTGTGACAGGGTGGTCTCGATGTGGCAGGGTGGTCTCGGTGTGACAGGGTGGTCTCGGTGTGGCAGGGTGGTCTCTGTGTGACAGGGTGGCTTCGGTGTGACAGGGTTGTCTCGGTGTGACAGGGTGGTCTCGATGTGGCAGGGTGGTCTCGGTGTGGCAGGGTGGTCTCAGTGTGACAGGGTGGTCTCGATGTGACAGGGTGGTCTCGGTGAGGCAGGGTGGTCTCGGTGTGACAGGGTGGTCTTGGTTAGACAGGGTGGTCTCAGTTTGAAAGGATGGTCTCAGTGTGGCAGGGTTGTCTCGGTGTGACAGGGTGGTCTCGGTGAGACAGGGTGGTCTCGGTGAGGAAGGGTGGTCGCGGTGAGGCAGGGTGGTCTCGGTGAGGCAGGGTGGTCTCAGTGAGGCAGGGTGGTCTCGGTGAGGCAGAGTGCCCTCGGTGTGACACGATGGTCTCAGTGTGACTGGGTGGTCTCGGTGTGACAGGGTGGTCTCAGTGTGACAGGGTGGTCTCGGTGTGACAGGGTGGTCTCGGTGTGACAGGGTGGTCTCGGTGAGGCAGGGTGCCCTCGGTGTGACACGATGGTCTCAGTGTGACAGGGTGGTCTCGGTGTGACATTGTGGTCTCAGTGTGGAAGAGTGGTCTCGGTGTGACAGGGTGGTCTCTGTGTAACAGGGTGGTCTCGGTGAGACAGGGTTGTCTCGGTGTGGCAGGGTGGTCTCGGTGTGGCAGGGTGGTCTCGGTGTGACAGGGTGGTCTCGGTGAGGCAGGGTGGTCTCGGTGTGACAGGGTGGTCTCGGTGTGACAGGGTGGTCTCAGTGTGGCAGGGTGGTCTCAGTGTGAAAGGTTGATTTAGTGTGACAGGGTGGTCTCGGTGTGGCAGGGTGGTCTCGGTGTGACAGGGTGGTCTCACTGTGACGGGGTGGTCTCGGTGTGACAGAGTGGTCTCAGTTTGAAAGGATGGTCTCAGTGTGACAGGGTGGTCTCGGTGTGACAGGGTGGTCTCAGTGTGACAGGGTGGTCTCGGTGAGGCTGGGTGGTCTCAGTGTGGCAGGGTGGTCTCAGTGTGGCAGGGTGGTCTCGGTGTGACAGGGTGGTCTCAGTGTGACAGGGTGGTCTCAGTGTGGCAGGGTGGTCTCGGTGAGACAGGGTGGTCTCGGTGTGACAGTGTGGTCTCGGTGTGACAGGGTGGTCTCAGTGTGGCAGGGTGGTCTCAGTGTGGCAGGGTGGTCTCGGTGAGACAGGGTGGTCTCAGTGTGACAGGGTGGTCTCGGTGAGACAGGGTGGTCTCAGTGTGGCAGGGTGGTCTCGGTGTGACAGCGTGGTCTCAGTGTGGCAGGGTGGTCTCGGTGAGACAGGGTGGTCTCAGTGTGACAGGGTGGTCTCGGTGAGATTGGGTGGTCTCGGTGTGACAGGAGAGTCTCGGTGAGACAGGGTGGTCTCGGTGTGACACGGTGGTCTCAGTGTGACAGGGTGGTCTCGGTGAGACAGGGTGGTCTCGGTGAGGCAGGGTGGTCTCGGTGAGGCAGGGTGGTCTCGGTGAGGCAGGGTGGTCTCAGTGTGACATGGTGGTCTTGGTGTGATAGGGTGGTGTTGGTGTGACAGGGTGGTCTCGGTGAGGCAGGATGGTCACGGTGTGATAGTGTGGTCTCGGTGAGACAGGTTGGTCTCGGTGAGGCAGGGTGGTCTCAGTGTGACAGGGTGGTCGCGGTGAGGCAGGGTGGTCTCGGTGTGACATGGTGGTCTCAGTGTGACAGGGTGGTCTCGGTGAGACAGGGTGATCTCGGTGTGACAGGGTGGTCTCGGTGAGGCAGGGTGGTCTCGGTGAGGCAGGGTGGTCTCAGGCAGGCAGGGTGGTCTCGGTGTGACAGGGTGGTCTCGGTGAGACAGGGTGGTCTCAGTGTGACAGGGTGGTCTCAGTGTGGCAGGGAGGTCTCGGTGTGACGGGGTAGTCTCAGTGTGGCAGGGTGGTCTCAGTGTGACAGGTGGTCTTGGTGGGACAGTGTGGTCTTGGTGTGATAGGGTGTTGTTGGTGTGACAGGGTGGTCTCGGTGAGGCAGGATGGTCCTGGTAGGGAAGGGTAGTCATGGTGTGACATGGTGGTGTTGGTGTGACATGGTGGTCTCGGTGAGGCAGGATGGTCTTGGTGTGACAGGGTGGTCTCGGTGAGGCAGGTTGGCCTTGGTGAGGAAGGGTGGTCTGGGTGAGACTGGGTGTTCTCGGTGTGACAGGGTGGTCACGGTGTGACAGTGTGGTCTCGGTGAGACAGGGTGGTCTCGGTGAGGCAGGGTGGTCTCAGTGTGACAGGGTGGTCGCGGTGAGGCAGGGTGGTCTCGGTGAGGCAGGGTGGACTTGATGAGGCAGGGTGGTCTCGGTGTGACAGGGTGGTCGCGGTGAGGCAGGGTGGTCTCGGTGAGGCAGAGTGGTCTCGGTGTGACAGGATGGTGTCGGTGTGACAGGGTGGTCTCGGTGTGACAGGAGGGTCTCAGTGTGACAGGGTGGTCTCAGTGTGACAGGGTGGTCTCGGTGAGACAGGGTGGTCTCGGTGTGACTGGGTGGTCTCGGTGTGACAGGGTGGTCTCAGTGTGACAAGGTGGTCTCGGTGTAACAGTGGTCTCGGTGAGGAAGGGTCATCTCACTGTGACAGGGTGGTCTTGGTGAGGCAGGGTGGTCTTGGTGTGGCGGGATGGTCTTGTTGTGGCAGGGTGGTCTCGGTGAGGTAGGGTGGTCCTGGTAGGGAAGGATAGTCACGGTGAGGCAGGGGGGTCTCGGTGTGACAGGGCGGTCTCTGTATGGCAGGGTGGTCTCGGTGTGGCAGGGTGGTCTCGGTGTGACAGGGTGGTCTCGGTAAGACAGGGTGGTCTCGGTGTGACAGGGTGGTCTCAGTGATACAGGGTTTTCTCGGTGAGACAGGGTGGTCACGGTGAGGCAGGGTGGACTCGGTGAGGCAGGGTGATCTTGGTGTGACAGGATGGTCTCGGTGAGGCAGGGTGGTCTCAGTGTGACAGGGTGGTCTCGGTGTGACAGGGTGGTCTTAGTGTGACAGGATGGTCTCGGTGAGGCAGGGTGGTCCCAGTGTGACAGGGTGGTCTCGGCGTGGCAGAGTGGTCTCGGTGAGGCAGGGTGCCCTCGGTGTGACAGGATGGTCTCAGTGTGACAGGGTGGTCTCGGTGTGACAGGATGGTCTCAGTGTGACAGGGTGGTCTCGGTGTGACAGGGTGGTCTCGGCGAGGCAGGATGGTCTCGGTGTGACAGGGTGGTCTGTGTGAGACTGGGTAGTCTCGTTGTGACAGGGTTGTCTCGGTGTGACAGGGTGGTCTTGGTGAGGCAGGGTAGTCTTGGTGAGGCAGGGTGGTCGCAGTGAGGCAGTGTTCTCTCGGTGTGACAGGGTGGTCTCGGTGAGACAGGGATGTCTCGGATTGACAGGGTGGTCTCAGTGTGGAAGGGTGGTCTCTCTGAGACAGGAGGGTCTTAGTGTGACAGGGTGGTGTTGGTGTGACAGGGTGGTCTTGGTGTGACAGGGTGGTCTCGGTGAGATAGGGTGGTCTTGGTGTGACAGGGTGGTCTCGGTGAGGTAGGGTGGTCCTGGTAGGGAAGGATAGTCACGGTGAGGCAGGGTGGTCTCAGTGTGACAGGGTGGTCTCAGTGTGACAGGGTGGTCTCGGTAAGACAGGGTGGTCTCGGTGTGACAGGGTGGTCTCGGTGAGGCAGGGTGGTCTCGGTGTGACAGGTTGGTCTCGGTGTGACAGGGTGGTCTTAGTGTGACAGGATGGTCTCGGTGAGGCAGGGTGGTCTCGGTGTGACAGGTTGGTCTCGGCGTGGCAGAGTGGTCTCGGTGAGGCAGGGTGCCCTCGGTGTGGCAGGGTGGTCTCGGTGTGACAGAGTGGTCTCGGTGTGACAGGGTGGTCTCAGTGAGACAGGGTGGTCTCGGTGTGACAGGGTGGTCTCGGTGAAGCAATGTGGTCTCAGTGTGGAAGGGTGGTCTCGGTGTGGCAGGGTGGTCTCTGTGTAACAGGGTGGTCTCGGTGAGGCAGGGTGGTCTTGGTGTGACTGGGTGGTCTCGGTGTGGCAGGGTGGTCTCGGTGTGACAGGGTGGTCTCGGTGTGACAGGGTGGTCTCAGTTTGAAAGGATGGTCTCAGTGTGGCAGGGTTGTCTCGGTGTGACAGGGTGGTGTCGGTGTGACAGGGTGGTCTCGGTGAGACAGGGTGGTCTCAGTGTGACAGGGTGGTCTCGGTGAGACAGGGTGGTCTCAGTGTGACAGGGTGGTCTCGGTGTGACAGGGTGTTGTCGGTGTGACAGGGTGGTGTCGGTGTGACAGGGTGGTCTCGGTATGACGGGGTGGTCTCAGTGTGACAGGGTGGTCTCAGTGTGACAGGGTGGTCTCGGTGTGACAATGTGGTCTCAGTGTGGAAGTGTGGTCTCGGTGTGACAGGGTGGTCTCAGTGTGGAAGGGTGGTCTGTGTGAGACTGGGTAGTCTCGTTGTGACAGGGTGGTCTCGGTGAGACAGGGTGGTCTTGGTGTGACAGGGTGGTCTTGGTGTGACAGGGCAGTCTCAGTGTGGAAGGGTGGTCTCAGTGAGGCAGGGTGGTCTTGGTGTGACAGGGTGGTCTCGGTGAGATAGGGTGGTCTTGGTGTGACAGGGTGGTCTCAGTGTGACAGGGTGGTCTTGGTGTGACAGGTTGGTCTTGGTGCGATGGGGTGGTCTCGGTGTGACACGGTGGTCTCAGTGAGACAGTGTGGTCATGGTGAGGCAGGGTGGTCTCGGTGAGGCAGGATGGTCTCGGTGTGACGGGGTGGTCTCAGTTTGAAACGATGGACTCAGTGTGACAGGGTTGTCTCGGTGTGCCAGGGTGGTCTCAGTGTGACGGGGTGGTCTCAGTGTGACAGGGTGGTCTCAGTGTGACAGGGTGGTCTCGGTGAGACAGGGTGGTCTCGGTGAGGCAGGGTGGTCTCGGTGTGACAGGATGGTCTCAGTGTGACAGGGTGGTCTTGGTGAGGAAGGGTGGTGTCGGTGTGACAGGATGGTCTCAGTGTGACAGGGTGGTCTTGGTGAGGAAGGGTGGTCTCAGTGTGACAGGGCAGTCTCAGTGTGGAAGGGTGGTCTCAGTGAGGCAGGGTGGTCTTGGTGTGACAGGGTGGTCTCGGTGAGATAGGGTGGTCTTGGTGTGACAGGGTGGTCTCAGTGTGACAGGGTGGTCTTGGTGTGACAGGTTGGTCTTGGTGCGATGGGGTGGTCTCGGTGTGACACGGTGGTCTCAGTGAGACAGTGTGGTCATGGTGAGGCAGGGTGGTCTCGGTGAGGCAGGATGGTCTCGGTGTGACGGGGTGGTCTCAGTTTGAAACGATGGACTCAGTGTGACAGGGTTGTCTCGGTGTGCCAGGGTGGTCTCAGTGTGACGGGGTGGTCTCAGTGTGACAGGGTGGTCTTAGTGTGACAGGGTGGTCTCGGTGAGACAGGGTGGTCTCGGTGAGGCAGGGTGGTCTCGGTGTGACAGGATGGTCTCAGTGTGACAGGGTGGTCTTGGTGAGGAAGGGTGGTGTCGGTGTGACAGGGTGGTCTCGGTGAGGCAGGGTGCTCTCGGTCAGGCAGGGTGGTCTCAGTGTGACAGGGTGGTGTTGGTGTGACAGGGTGGTCTCTGTGTGACAGGGTGGCTTCGGTCAGGCAGGGTGGTCTCGGTCAGGCAGGGTGGTCTTGGTGTGACAGGGTGGTCTCTGTGTGACAATGTGGCTTTGGTGAGACAGGGTGGTCTTGGTGAGGAAGGGTAGTCTTGGTGTGACAGGGTGGTCTCGGTGAGGCAGGGTGGTCTGTGTGAGACTGGGTAGTCTCGTTGAGACAGGGTTGTCTCGGTGCGACAGGGTGGTCTCGGTGAGACAGGGTGGTCTTGGTGAGGAAGGGTAGTCTTGGTGTGACAGGGTGGTCTCGGTGAGGCAGGGTGGTCTCGGTGTGACAGGGTGGTCTCAGTGTGACAGGGTGGTCTTGGTCTGACAGGGTGGTCTCGGTGAGGCAGGGTGGTCTCAGTGTGGCAGGGTGGTCTCAGTGAGGCAGGGTGGTCTCGGCCAGCAGAGTGGTCTCGGTGAGACAGGGTGCCCTCGGTGTGACAGGGTGGTCTCGGTGTGACAGGGTGGTCTCGGTGTGACGGGGTGGTCTTGGTGTGACAGGGTGGTCTCGGTGTGACAGGGTGGTCTCGGTGTGACGGGGTGGTCTCGGTGTGACGGGGTGGTCTTGGTGTGACAGGGTAGTCTTGGTGTGACAGGGTAGTCTCAGTGTGACAGGGCGGTCTCAGTGTGGAAGGGTGGTCTGTGTGAGACTGGGTAGTCTCGTTGTGACAGGAGAGTCTCGGTGAAACAGGGTGGTCTTGGTGAGGAAGGGTGGTCTCGGTGAGACAGGGTGGTCTCGGTGAGACAGCGTGGTCTCGGTGAGGCAGGGTGATGTTGGTGTGACAGGGTGGTCTCAGTGTAACAGGATGGTCTCGGTGTATCAGGGTGGTCTCAGTGTGACAAGGTGTTCTCGGTGAGACAGCGTGGTCTTGGTGAGTCAGGGTGATCTTGGTAAGGCAGGGTGGTCTCGGTGAGGCAGGGTGGTCTTGGTGAGTCAGGGTGATCTTGGTAAGGCAGGGTGGTCTTGGTGAGGCAGGGTGGTCTTGGTAAGGCAGGGTGGTCTTGGTGAGTCAGGGTGATCTTGGTGTGACAGGGTGGTCTCAGTTTGAAACGATGGACTCAGTGTGACAGGGTGGTCTCGATGAGGCAGGTTCATCTCGGTGTGACAGGGTGGTCTCAGTGTGACAGGGTGTTCTCGATGAGGCAGGTTCGTCTTGGTGTGACAGGGTGGTCTCGGTGTGACAGGGTGGTCTCGGTGTGACAGGGTGGTCTCGGTGAGGCAGGGTGGTCTCGGTGAGGCAGGGTGGTCTCGGTGAGGCAGGGTGGTCTCAGTGTGACAGGGCAGTCTCAGTGTGGAAGGGTGGTCTCTGTGAGACAGGAGGGTCTTAGTGTAACAGAGTGGTGTTGGTGTGACAGGGTGGTCTCGGTGAGGCAGGGTGGTCTTGGTGAGGAAGGGTAGTCTTGGTGTGACAGGGTGGTCTCGGTGAGGCAGGGTGGTCTCGGTGTGACAGGGTGGTCTCAGTGTGACAGGGTGGTCTTGGTCTGACAGGGTGGTCTCAGTGTGACAGGGTGGTCTCAGTGTGACAGGATGGTCTCGGTGAGGCAGGGTGGTCTCAGTGTGACAGGGTGGTCTTGGTCTGACAGGGTGGTCTCAGTGTGACAGGGTGGTCTCAGTGTGACAGGATGGTCTCGGTGAGGCAGGGTGGTCTCAGTGTGACAGGGTGGTCTCAGTGTGACAGGGTGGTCTCAGTGTGACAGGAGGGTCTCCGTGTGACAGGGTGGTCTCAGTGTGACAGGAGGGTCTCAGTGTGACAGGGTGGTCTTGGTGAGGCAGGGTGGTCTCGGTGTGACAGGGTGGTCTCGGTGTGGCAGGGCGGTCTCAGTGTGGCAGGGTGGCTTTGGTGAGACAGGGTAGTCTCGGTGTGGCAGGGTGGTCTCAGTGTGACAGGGTGGTCTCGGCCAGCAGAGTGGTCTCGGTGTGACAGGAAGGTCTCAGTGTGACAGGGTGGTCTCGGTGTGACAGGGTGGTCTCGGTGTGGCAGGGTGGTCTCGGTGTGGCAGGGCGGTCTCAGTGTGGCAGGGTGGTTTTGGTGAGACAGGGTAGTCTTGGTGTGACAGGGCGGTCTCGGTGAGACCGGAGGGTCTCAGTGTGACTGGGTGGTCTCAGTGTGACAGGGCGGTCTCAGTGTGGAAGGGTGGTCTGTGTGAGACTGGGTAGTCTCGTTGTGACAGGAGAGTCTCGGTGAAACAGGGTGGTCTTGGTGAGGAAGGGTGGTCTCGGCGAGACAGGGTGGTCTCGGTGAGGCAGGGTGATGTTGGTGTGACAGGGTTGTCTCAGTGTAACAGGATGGTCTCGGTGTATCAGGGTGGTCTCAGTGTGACAAGGTGGTCTCGGTGTGACAGGGTGGTCTCGGTGAGGCAGGGTGATGTTGGTGTGACAGGGTTGTCTCAGTGTAACAGGATGGTCTCGGTGTATCAGGGTGGTCTCAGTGTGACAAGGTGGTCTCGGTGTGACAGCGTGGTCTTGGTGAGTCAGGGTGATCTTGGTAAGGCAGGGTGGTCTCGGTGAGGCAGGGTGGTCTTGGTGAGTCAGGGTGATCTTGGTAAGGCAGGGTGGTCTTGGTGAGGCAGGGTGATCTTGGTGTGACAGGGTGGTCTCAGTGTGACAGGGTGTTCTCGATGAGGCAGGTTCGTCTTGGTGTGACAGGGTGGTCTCGGTGTGACAGGGTGGCCTCTGTGCAACAGGGTGGTCTTGGTGTGACAGGGTGGTCTCGGTGTGACAGGGTAGTCTCGGTGTGACGGGGTGGTCTCGGTGTGACAGGGTGATCTTGGTGTGACAGGGTGGTCTCAGTTTGACAGGGTGGTCTCAGTGTGACGGGGTGGTCTCAGTTTGACAGGGTGTTCTCGGTGAGGCAGGGTGGTCTCGGTGAGGCAGGGTGGTCTCGGTGTGATGGGGTGGTCTCGGTGTGACGGGGTGGTCTCGGTGTGACGGGGTGGTCTCGGTGTGACAGGGTGATCTTGGTGTGACAGGGTGGTCTCAGTTTGACAGGGTGGTCTCAGTGTGACGGGGTGGTCACAGTTTGACAGGGTGTTCTCGGTGAGGCAGGGTGGTCTCGGTGAGGCAGGGTGCCCTCGGTGTGACAGGGTGGTCTCGGTGAGGCAGGGTGGTCTTGGTGAGTCAGTGTGGTCTTGGTGAGGCAGGGTGGTCTTGGTGAGTCAGGGTGATCTTGGTGTGACAGGGTGGTCTCAGTTTGAAATGATGGACTCAGTGTGACAGGGTGGTCTCGGTGTGACTGGGCGGTCTCGATGAGGCAGGTTCGTCTCGGTGTGACAGGGTGGTCTCGGTGTGACAGGGTGGTCTCGGTGAGACAGGGTGGTCTTGGTGTGACAGGGTGGTCTCGGTGAGACAGGGTGGTCTCGGTGAGGCAGGGTGGTCTCAGTGAGGCAGGATGGTCTCAGTGTGGCAGGGAGGACTCGGTGTGACAGGGTGGTCTCAGTGTGACAGGGTGGTCTCGGTGCGACAGGGTGGTCTCAGTGTGACTGGGCGGTCTCGATGAGGCAGGTTCGTCTCGGTGAGACAGGGTGGTCTCGGTGTCACAGTGTGATCTCGGTGAGACAGGAGGGTCTTAGTGTAACAGGGTGGTGTTGGTGTGACAGGGTGGTCTCGGTGTGACAGGGTGGTCTCAGTGTGACAGGATGGTCTCGGTGAGGTAGGGTGGTCTCAGTGTGACAGTGGTCTCGGTGAGGAAGGGTCATCTCACTGTGGCAGGTGGTCTTGGTGTGGCAGGGTAGACTTGGTGTGGCGGGGTGGTCTTGTGGTGGCAGGGTGGTCTCGGTGAGGTAGGGTGGTCCTGGTAGGGAAGGGTAGTCACGGTGTGGCAGGGTGGTCTTGGTGTGACAGGGTGGTCTCGGTGAGGCAGGGTGGTCTCGGTGTGACAGGGCGGTCTCAGTGTGACAGGGTGGTCTCGGTGTGACAGGGCGGTCTCAGTGTGACAGCGTGGTCTCGGTGTGACAGGGTGGTCTCGGTGCGACAGGGTGGTCTCAGTGTGACTGGGCGGTCTCGATGAGGCAGGTTCGTCTCGGTGCGACAGGGTGGTCTCGGTGAGGCAGGGTAGTCTCGGTGAGGCAGGGTGGACTCGGTGTGACAGGGTGGTGTTAGTGTGACAGGGTGGTCTCGGTGAGACAGGGTGGTCTCGGTGAGACAGGGTGGTCTTGGTGTGACAGGGTGGTCTCGGTGTGGCAGGGTGGTCTCTGTACGGCAGGGTGGTCTCGGTGTGACAGGGTGGTCTCGGTGTGACAGGGTGGTCTTGGTGTGACAGGTTGGTCTTGGTGCGATGGGGTGGTCTCGGTGTGACACGGTGGTCTCAGTGAGACAGTGTGGTCATGGTGAGGCAGGGTGGTCTCGGTGAGGCAGGATGGTCTCGGTGTGACGGGGTGGTCTCAGTTTGAAACGATGGACTCAGTGTGACAGGGTTGTCTCGGTGTGCCAGGGTGGTCTCAGTGTGACGGGGTGGTCTCAGTGTGACAGGGTGGTCTCAGTGTGACAGGGTGGTCTCGGTGAGACAGGGTGGTCTCGGTGAGGCAGGGTGGTCTCGGTGTGACAGGGTGGTCTCGGTGTGACAGGATGGTCTCAGTGTGACAGGGTGGTCTTGGTGAGGAAGGGTGGTGTCGGTGTGACAGGATGGTCTCAGTGTGACAGGGTGGTCTTGGTGAGGAAGGGTGGTCTCAGTGTGACAGGGCAGTCTCAGTGTGGAAGGGTGGTCTCAGTGAGGCAGGGTGGTCTTGGTGTGACAGGGTGGTCTCGGTGAGATAGGGTGGTCTTGGTGTGACAGGGTGGTCTCAGTGTGACAGGGTGGTCTTGGTGTGACAGGTTGGTCTTGGTGCGATGGGGTGGTCTCGGTGTGACACGGTGGTCTCAGTGAGACAGTGTGGTCATGGTGAGGCAGGGTGGTCTCGGTGAGGCAGGATGGTCTCGGTGTGACGGGGTGGTCTCAGTTTGAAACGATGGACTCAGTGTGACAGGGTTGTCTCGGTGTGCCAGGGTGGTCTCAGTGTGACGGGGTGGTCTCAGTGTGACAGGGTGGTCTTAGTGTGACAGGGTGGTCTCGGTGAGACAGGGTGGTCTCGGTGAGGCAGGGTGGTCTCGGTGTGACAGGATGGTCTCAGTGTGACAGGGTGGTCTTGGTGAGGAAGGGTGGTGTCGGTGTGACAGGGTGGTCTCGGTGAGGCAGGGTGCTCTCGGTCAGGCAGGGTGGTCTCAGTGTGACAGGGTGGTGTTGGTGTGACAGGGTGGTCTCTGTGTGACAGGGTGGCTTCGGTCAGGCAGGGTGGTCTCGGTCAGGCAGGGTGGTCTTGGTGTGACAGGGTGGTCTCTGTGTGACAATGTGGCTTTGGTGAGACAGGGTGGTCTTGGTGAGGAAGGGTAGTCTTGGTGTGACAGGGTGGTCTCGGTGAGGCAGGGTGGTCTGTGTGAGACTGGGTAGTCTCGTTGAGACAGGGTTGTCTCGGTGCGACAGGGTGGTCTCGGTGAGACAGGGTGGTCTTGGTGAGGAAGGGTAGTCTTGGTGTGACAGGGTGGTCTCGGTGAGGCAGGGTGGTCTCGGTGTGACAGGGTGGTCTCAGTGTGACAGGGTGGTCTTGGTCTGACAGGGTGGTCTCGGTGAGGCAGGGTGGTCTCAGTGTGGCAGGGTGGTCTCAGTGAGGCAGGGTGGTCTCGGCCAGCAGAGTGGTCTCGGTGAGACAGGGTGCCCTCGGTGTGACAGGGTGGTCTCGGTGTGACAGGGTGGTCTCGGTGTGACGGGGTGGTCTTGGTGTGACAGGGTGGTCTCGGTGTGACAGGGTGGTCTCGGTGTGACGGGGTGGTCTCGGTGTGACGGGGTGGTCTTGGTGTGGCAGGGCGGTCTCAGTGTGGCAGGGTGGCTTTGGTGAGACAGGGTAGTCTCGGTGTGGCAGGGTGGTCTCAGTGTGACAGGGTGGTCTCGGCCAGCAGAGTGGTCTCGGTGTGACAGGAAGGTCTCAGTGTGACAGGGTGGTCTCGGTGTGACAGGGTGGTCTCGGTGTGGCAGGGTGGTCTCGGTGTGGCAGGGCGGTCTCAGTGTGGCAGGGTGGTTTTGGTGAGACAGGGTAGTCTTGGTGTGACAGGGCGGTCTCGGTGAGACCGGAGGGTCTCAGTGTGACTGGGTGGTCTCAGTGTGACAGGGCGGTCTCAGTGTGGAAGGGTGGTCTGTGTGAGACTGGGTAGTCTCGTTGTGACAGGAGAGTCTCGGTGAAACAGGGTGGTCTTGGTGAGGAAGGGTGGTCTCGGCGAGACAGGGTGGTCTCGGTGAGGCAGGGTGATGTTGGTGTGACAGGGTTGTCTCAGTGTAACAGGATGGTCTCGGTGTATCAGGGTGGTCTCAGTGTGACAAGGTGGTCTCGGTGTGACAGGGTGGTCTCGGTGAGGCAGGGTGATGTTGGTGTGACAGGGTTGTCTCAGTGTAACAGGATGGTCTCGGTGTATCAGGGTGGTCTCAGTGTGACAAGGTGGTCTCGGTGTGACAGCGTGGTCTTGGTGAGTCAGGGTGATCTTGGTAAGGCAGGGTGGTCTCGGTGAGGCAGGGTGGTCTTGGTGAGTCAGGGTGATCTTGGTAAGGCAGGGTGGTCTTGGTGAGGCAGGGTGATCTTGGTGTGACAGGGTGGTCTCAGTGTGACAGGGTGTTCTCGATGAGGCAGGTTCGTCTTGGTGTGACAGGGTGGTCTCGGTGTGACAGGGTGGCCTCTGTGCAACAGGGTGGTCTTGGTGTGACAGGGTGGTCTCGGTGTGACAGGGTAGTCTCGGTGTGACGGGGTGGTCTCGGTGTGACAGGGTGATCTTGGTGTGACAGGGTGGTCTCAGTTTGACAGGGTGGTCTCAGTGTGACGGGGTGGTCTCAGTTTGACAGGGTGTTCTCGGTGAGGCAGGGTGGTCTCGGTGAGGCAGGGTGGTCTCGGTGTGATGGGGTGGTCTCGGTGTGACGGGGTGGTCTCGGTGTGACGGGGTGGTCTCGGTGTGACAGGGTGATCTTGGTGTGACAGGGTGGTCTCAGTTTGACAGGGTGGTCTCAGTGTGACGGGGTGGTCACAGTTTGACAGGGTGTTCTCGGTGAGGCAGGGTGGTCTCGGTGAGGCAGGGTGCCCTCGGTGTGACAGGGTGGTCTCGGTGAGGCAGGGTGGTCTTGGTGAGTCAGTGTGGTCTTGGTGAGGCAGGGTGGTCTTGGTGAGTCAGGGTGATCTTGGTGTGACAGGGTGGTCTCAGTTTGAAATGATGGACTCAGTGTGACAGGGTGGTCTCGGTGTGACTGGGCGGTCTCGATGAGGCAGGTTCGTCTCGGTGTGACAGGGTGGTCTCGGTGTGACAGGGTGGTCTCGGTGAGACAGGGTGGTCTTGGTGTGACAGGGTGGTCTCGGTGAGACAGGGTGGTCTCGGTGAGGCAGGGTGGTCTCAGTGAGGCAGGATGGTCTCAGTGTGGCAGGGAGGACTCGGTGTGACAGGGTGGTCTCAGTGTGACAGGGTGGTCTCGGTGCGACAGGGTGGTCTCAGTGTGACTGGGCGGTCTCGATGAGGCAGGTTCGTCTCGGTGAGACAGGGTGGTCTCGGTGTCACAGTGTGATCTCGGTGAGACAGGAGGGTCTTAGTGTAACAGGGTGGTGTTGGTGTGACAGGGTGGTCTCGGTGTGACAGGGTGGTCTCGGTGTGGCAGGAAGGTCTCAGTGTGACAGGGTGGTCTCGGTGTGACAGGGTGGTCTCGGTGTGGCAGGGTGGTCTCGGTGTGGCAGGGCGGTCTCAGTGTGGCAGGGTGGTTTTGGTGAGACAGGGTAGTCTTGGTGTGACAGGGCGGTCTCGGTGAGACCGGAGGGTCTCAGTGTGACTGGGTGGTCTCAGTGTGACAGGGCGGTCTCAGTGTGGAAGGGTGGTCTGTGTGAGACTGGGTAGTCTCGTTGTGACAGGAGAGTCTCGGTGAAACAGGGTGGTCTTGGTGAGGAAGGGTGGTCTCGGCGAGACAGGGTGGTCTCGGTGAGGCAGGGTGATGTTGGTGTGACAGGGTTGTCTCAGTGTAACAGGATGGTCTCGGTGTATCAGGGTGGTCTCAGTGTGACAAGGTGGTCTCGGTGTGACAGGGTGGTCTCGGTGAGGCAGGGTGATGTTGGTGTGACAGGGTTGTCTCAGTGTAACAGGATGGTCTCGGTGTATCAGGGTGGTCTCAGTGTGACAAGGTGGTCTCGGTGTGACAGCGTGGTCTTGGTGAGTCAGGGTGATCTTGGTAAGGCAGGGTGGTCTCGGTGAGGCAGGGTGGTCTTGGTGAGTCAGGGTGATCTTGGTAAGGCAGGGTGGTCTTGGTGAGGCAGGGTGATCTTGGTGTGACAGGGTGGTCTCAGTGTGACAGGGTGTTCTCGATGAGGCAGGTTCGTCTTGGTGTGACAGGGTGGTCTCGGTGTGACAGGGTGGCCTCTGTGCAACAGGGTGGTCTTGGTGTGACAGGGTGGTCTCGGTGTGACAGGGTAGTCTCGGTGTGACGGGGTGGTCTCGGTGTGACAGGGTGATCTTGGTGTGACAGGGTGGTCTCAGTTTGACAGGGTGGTCTCAGTGTGACGGGGTGGTCTCAGTTTGACAGGGTGTTCTCGGTGAGGCAGGGTGGTCTCGGTGAGGCAGGGTGGTCTCGGTGTGATGGGGTGGTCTCGGTGTGACGGGGTGGTCTCGGTGTGACGGGGTGGTCTCGGTGTGACAGGGTGATCTTGGTGTGACAGGGTGGTCTCAGTTTGACAGGGTGGTCTCAGTGTGACGGGGTGGTCACAGTTTGACAGGGTGTTCTCGGTGAGGCAGGGTGGTCTCGGTGAGGCAGGGTGCCCTCGGTGTGACAGGGTGGTCTCGGTGAGGCAGGGTGGTCTTGGTGAGTCAGTGTGGTCTTGGTGAGGCAGGGTGGTCTTGGTGAGTCAGGGTGATCTTGGTGTGACAGGGTGGTCTCAGTTTGAAATGATGGACTCAGTGTGACAGGGTGGTCTCGGTGTGACTGGGCGGTCTCGATGAGGCAGGTTCGTCTCGGTGTGACAGGGTGGTCTCGGTGTGACAGGGTGGTCTCGGTGAGACAGGGTGGTCTTGGTGTGACAGGGTGGTCTCGGTGAGACAGGGTGGTCTCGGTGAGGCAGGGTGGTCTCAGTGAGGCAGGATGGTCTCAGTGTGGCAGGGAGGACTCGGTGTGACAGGGTGGTCTCAGTGTGACAGGGTGGTCTCGGTGCGACAGGGTGGTCTCAGTGTGACTGGGCGGTCTCGATGAGGCAGGTTCGTCTCGGTGAGACAGGGTGGTCTCGGTGTCACAGTGTGATCTCGGTGAGACAGGAGGGTCTTAGTGTAACAGGGTGGTGTTGGTGTGACAGGGTGGTCTCGGTGTGACAGGGTGGTCTCAGTGTGACAGGATGGTCTCGGTGAGGTAGGGTGGTCTCAGTGTGACAGTGGTCTCGGTGAGGAAGGGTCATCTCACTGTGGCAGGTGGTCTTGGTGTGGCAGGGTAGACTTGGTGTGGCGGGGTGGTCTTGTGGTGGCAGGGTGGTCTCGGTGAGGTAGGGTGGTCCTGGTAGGGAAGGGTAGTCACGGTGTGGCAGGGTGGTCTTGGTGTGACAGGGTGGTCTCGGTGAGGCAGGGTGGTCTCGGTGTGACAGGGCGGTCTCAGTGTGACAGGGTGGTCTCGGTGTGACAGGGCGGTCTCAGTGTGACAGCGTGGTCTCGGTGTGACAGGGTGGTCTCGGTGCGACAGGGTGGTCTCAGTGTGACTGGGCGGTCTCGATGAGGCAGGTTCGTCTCGGTGCGACAGGGTGGTCTCGGTGAGGCAGGGTAGTCTCGGTGAGGCAGGGTGGACTCGGTGTGACAGGGTGGTGTTAGTGTGACAGGGTGGTCTCGGTGAGACAGGGTGGTCTCGGTGAGACAGGGTGGTCTTGGTGTGACAGGGTGGTCTCGGTGTGGCAGGGTGGTCTCTGTACGGCAGGGTGGTCTCGGTGTGACAGGGTGGTCTCGGTGTGACAGGGTGGTCTTGGTGTGACAGGTTGGTCTTGGTGCGATGGGGTGGTCTCGGTGTGACACGGTGGTCTCAGTGAGACAGTGTGGTCATGGTGAGGCAGGGTGGTCTCGGTGAGGCAGGATGGTCTCGGTGTGACGGGGTGGTCTCAGTTTGAAACGATGGACTCAGTGTGACAGGGTTGTCTCGGTGTGCCAGGGTGGTCTCAGTGTGACGGGGTGGTCTCAGTGTGACAGGGTGGTCTCAGTGTGACAGGGTGGTCTCGGTGAGACAGGGTGGTCTCGGTGAGGCAGGGTGGTCTCGGTGTGACAGGGTGGTCTCGGTGTGACAGGATGGTCTCAGTGTGACAGGGTGGTCTTGGTGAGGAAGGGTGGTGTCGGTGTGACAGGATGGTCTCAGTGTGACAGGGTGGTCTTGGTGAGGAAGGGTGGTCTCAGTGTGACAGGGCAGTCTCAGTGTGGAAGGGTGGTCTCAGTGAGGCAGGGTGGTCTTGGTGTGACAGGGTGGTCTCGGTGAGATAGGGTGGTCTTGGTGTGACAGGGTGGTCTCAGTGTGACAGGGTGGTCTTGGTGTGACAGGTTGGTCTTGGTGCGATGGGGTGGTCTCGGTGTGACACGGTGGTCTCAGTGAGACAGTGTGGTCATGGTGAGGCAGGGTGGTCTCGGTGAGGCAGGATGGTCTCGGTGTGACGGGGTGGTCTCAGTTTGAAACGATGGACTCAGTGTGACAGGGTTGTCTCGGTGTGCCAGGGTGGTCTCAGTGTGACGGGGTGGTCTCAGTGTGACAGGGTGGTCTTAGTGTGACAGGGTGGTCTCGGTGAGACAGGGTGGTCTCGGTGAGGCAGGGTGGTCTCGGTGTGACAGGATGGTCTCAGTGTGACAGGGTGGTCTTGGTGAGGAAGGGTGGTGTCGGTGTGACAGGGTGGTCTCGGTGAGGCAGGGTGCTCTCGGTCAGGCAGGGTGGTCTCAGTGTGACAGGGTGGTGTTGGTGTGACAGGGTGGTCTCTGTGTGACAGGGTGGCTTCGGTCAGGCAGGGTGGTCTCGGTCAGGCAGGGTGGTCTTGGTGTGACAGGGTGGTCTCTGTGTGACAATGTGGCTTTGGTGAGACAGGGTGGTCTTGGTGAGGAAGGGTAGTCTTGGTGTGACAGGGTGGTCTCGGTGAGGCAGGGTGGTCTGTGTGAGACTGGGTAGTCTCGTTGAGACAGGGTTGTCTCGGTGCGACAGGGTGGTCTCGGTGAGACAGGGTGGTCTTGGTGAGGAAGGGTAGTCTTGGTGTGACAGGGTGGTCTCGGTGAGGCAGGGTGGTCTCGGTGTGACAGGGTGGTCTCAGTGTGACAGGGTGGTCTTGGTCTGACAGGGTGGTCTCGGTGAGGCAGGGTGGTCTCAGTGTGGCAGGGTGGTCTCAGTGAGGCAGGGTGGTCTCGGCCAGCAGAGTGGTCTCGGTGAGACAGGGTGCCCTCGGTGTGACAGGGTGGTCTCGGTGTGACAGGGTGGTCTCGGTGTGACGGGGTGGTCTTGGTGTGACAGGGTGGTCTCGGTGTGACAGGGTGGTCTCGGTGTGACGGGGTGGTCTCGGTGTGACGGGGTGGTCTTGGTGTGACAGGGTAGTCTTGGTGTGACAGGGTAGTCTCAGTGTGACAGGGCGGTCTCAGTGTGGAAGGGTGGTCTGTGTGAGACTGGGTAGTCTCGTTGTGACAGGAGAGTCTCGGTGAAACAGGGTGGTCTTGGTGAGGAAGGGTGGTCTCGGTGAGACAGGGTGGTCTCGGTGAGACAGCGTGGTCTCGGTGAGGCAGGGTGATGTTGGTGTGACAGGGTGGTCTCAGTGTAACAGGATGGTCTCGGTGTATCAGGGTGGTCTCAGTGTGACAAGGTGTTCTCGGTGAGACAGCGTGGTCTTGGTGAGTCAGGGTGATCTTGGTAAGGCAGGGTGGTCTCGGTGAGGCAGGGTGGTCTTGGTGAGTCAGGGTGATCTTGGTAAGGCAGGGTGGTCTTGGTGAGGCAGGGTGGTCTTGGTAAGGCAGGGTGGTCTTGGTGAGTCAGGGTGATCTTGGTGTGACAGGGTGGTCTCAGTTTGAAACGATGGACTCAGTGTGACAGGGTGGTCTCGATGAGGCAGGTTCATCTCGGTGTGACAGGGTGGTCTCAGTGTGACAGGGTGTTCTCGATGAGGCAGGTTCGTCTTGGTGTGACAGGGTGGTCTCGGTGTGACAGGGTGGTCTCGGTGTGACAGGGTGGTCTCGGTGAGGCAGGGTGGTCTCGGTGAGGCAGGGTGGTCTCGGTGAGGCAGGGTGGTCTCAGTGTGACAGGGCAGTCTCAGTGTGGAAGGGTGGTCTCTGTGAGACAGGAGGGTCTTAGTGTAACAGAGTGGTGTTGGTGTGACAGGGTGGTCTCGGTGAGGCAGGGTGGTCTTGGTGAGGAAGGGTAGTCTTGGTGTGACAGGGTGGTCTCGGTGAGGCAGGGTGGTCTCGGTGTGACAGGGTGGTCTCAGTGTGACAGGGTGGTCTTGGTCTGACAGGGTGGTCTCAGTGTGACAGGGTGGTCTCAGTGTGACAGGATGGTCTCGGTGAGGCAGGGTGGTCTCAGTGTGACAGGGTGGTCTTGGTCTGACAGGGTGGTCTCAGTGTGACAGGGTGGTCTCAGTGTGACAGGATGGTCTCGGTGAGGCAGGGTGGTCTCAGTGTGACAGGGTGGTCTCAGTGTGACAGGGTGGTCTCAGTGTGACAGGAGGGTCTCCGTGTGACAGGGTGGTCTCAGTGTGACAGGAGGGTCTCAGTGTGACAGGGTGGTCTTGGTGAGGCAGGGTGGTCTCGGTGTGACAGGGTGGTCTCGGTGTGGCAGGGCGGTCTCAGTGTGGCAGGGTGGCTTTGGTGAGACAGGGTAGTCTCGGTGTGGCAGGGTGGTCTCAGTGTGACAGGGTGGTCTCGGCCAGCAGAGTGGTCTCGGTGTGACAGGAAGGTCTCAGTGTGACAGGGTGGTCTCGGTGTGACAGGGTGGTCTCGGTGTGGCAGGGTGGTCTCGGTGTGGCAGGGCGGTCTCAGTGTGGCAGGGTGGTTTTGGTGAGACAGGGTAGTCTTGGTGTGACAGGGCGGTCTCGGTGAGACCGGAGGGTCTCAGTGTGACTGGGTGGTCTCAGTGTGACAGGGCGGTCTCAGTGTGGAAGGGTGGTCTGTGTGAGACTGGGTAGTCTCGTTGTGACAGGAGAGTCTCGGTGAAACAGGGTGGTCTTGGTGAGGAAGGGTGGTCTCGGCGAGACAGGGTGGTCTCGGTGAGGCAGGGTGATGTTGGTGTGACAGGGTTGTCTCAGTGTAACAGGATGGTCTCGGTGTATCAGGGTGGTCTCAGTGTGACAAGGTGGTCTCGGTGTGACAGGGTGGTCTCGGTGAGGCAGGGTGATGTTGGTGTGACAGGGTTGTCTCAGTGTAACAGGATGGTCTCGGTGTATCAGGGTGGTCTCAGTGTGACAAGGTGGTCTCGGTGTGACAGCGTGGTCTTGGTGAGTCAGGGTGATCTTGGTAAGGCAGGGTGGTCTCGGTGAGGCAGGGTGGTCTTGGTGAGTCAGGGTGATCTTGGTAAGGCAGGGTGGTCTTGGTGAGGCAGGGTGATCTTGGTGTGACAGGGTGGTCTCAGTGTGACAGGGTGTTCTCGATGAGGCAGGTTCGTCTTGGTGTGACAGGGTGGTCTCGGTGTGACAGGGTGGCCTCTGTGCAACAGGGTGGTCTTGGTGTGACAGGGTGGTCTCGGTGTGACAGGGTAGTCTCGGTGTGACGGGGTGGTCTCGGTGTGACAGGGTGATCTTGGTGTGACAGGGTGGTCTCAGTTTGACAGGGTGGTCTCAGTGTGACGGGGTGGTCTCAGTTTGACAGGGTGTTCTCGGTGAGGCAGGGTGGTCTCGGTGAGGCAGGGTGGTCTCGGTGTGATGGGGTGGTCTCGGTGTGACGGGGTGGTCTCGGTGTGACGGGGTGGTCTCGGTGTGACAGGGTGATCTTGGTGTGACAGGGTGGTCTCAGTTTGACAGGGTGGTCTCAGTGTGACGGGGTGGTCACAGTTTGACAGGGTGTTCTCGGTGAGGCAGGGTGGTCTCGGTGAGGCAGGGTGCCCTCGGTGTGACAGGGTGGTCTCGGTGAGGCAGGGTGGTCTTGGTGAGTCAGTGTGGTCTTGGTGAGGCAGGGTGGTCTTGGTGAGTCAGGGTGATCTTGGTGTGACAGGGTGGTCTCAGTTTGAAATGATGGACTCAGTGTGACAGGGTGGTCTCGGTGTGACTGGGCGGTCTCGATGAGGCAGGTTCGTCTCGGTGTGACAGGGTGGTCTCGGTGTGACAGGGTGGTCTCGGTGAGACAGGGTGGTCTTGGTGTGACAGGGTGGTCTCGGTGAGACAGGGTGGTCTCGGTGAGGCAGGGTGGTCTCAGTGAGGCAGGATGGTCTCAGTGTGGCAGGGAGGACTCGGTGTGACAGGGTGGTCTCAGTGTGACAGGGTGGTCTCGGTGCGACAGGGTGGTCTCAGTGTGACTGGGCGGTCTCGATGAGGCAGGTTCGTCTCGGTGAGACAGGGTGGTCTCGGTGTCACAGTGTGATCTCGGTGAGACAGGAGGGTCTTAGTGTAACAGGGTGGTGTTGGTGTGACAGGGTGGTCTCGGTGTGACAGGGTGGTCTCAGTGTGACAGGATGGTCTCGGTGAGGTAGGGTGGTCTCAGTGTGACAGTGGTCTCGGTGAGGAAGGGTCATCTCACTGTGGCAGGTGGTCTTGGTGTGGCAGGGTAGACTTGGTGTGGCGGGGTGGTCTTGTGGTGGCAGGGTGGTCTCGGTGAGGTAGGGTGGTCCTGGTAGGGAAGGGTAGTCACGGTGTGGCAGGGTGGTCTTGGTGTGACAGGGTGGTCTCGGTGAGGCAGGGTGGTCTCGGTGTGACAGGGCGGTCTCAGTGTGACAGGGTGGTCTCGGTGTGACAGGGCGGTCTCAGTGTGACAGCGTGGTCTCGGTGTGACAGGGTGGTCTCGGTGCGACAGGGTGGTCTCAGTGTGACTGGGCGGTCTCGATGAGGCAGGTTCGTCTCGGTGCGACAGGGTGGTCTCGGTGAGGCAGGGTAGTCTCGGTGAGGCAGGGTGGACTCGGTGTGACAGGGTGGTGTTAGTGTGACAGGGTGGTCTCGGTGAGACAGGGTGGTCTCGGTGAGACAGGGTGGTCTTGGTGTGACAGGGTGGTCTCGGTGTGGCAGGGTGGTCTCTGTACGGCAGGGTGGTCTCGGTGTGACAGGGTGGTCTCGGTGTGACAGGGTGGTCTTGGTGTGACAGGGTGGTCTCGATGAGGCAGGTTCGTCTCAGTGTGGCAGGGTGGTCTCAGTGTGGCAGGGTGGTCTTGGTGTGACAGGGTGGTCTCGGTGTGGCAGGGTGGTCTCTGTACGGCAGGGTGGTCTCGGTGTGACAGGGTGGTCTCGGTGTGACAGGGTGGTCTTGGTGTGACAGGGTGGTCTCGATGAGGCAGGTTCGTCTCAGTGTGGCAGGGTGGTCTCAGTGTGGCAGGGTGGTCTCGGTGTGACAGCGTGGTCTCGGTGTGACAGGGTGGTCTCGGTGTGGCAGGTTCATCTCGGTGTGACAGGGTGGTGTCGGTGAGGCAGGGTGGTCTCGGTGTGACAGCGTGGTCTCGGTGTGACAGGGTGGTCTCGGTGAGGCAGGGTTGTCTCAGTGTGACAGGGTGGTCTCGGTGTGACAGGGTGGTCTCGGTGTGACAGGGTGGTCTCGGTGTGGCAGGTTCATCTCGGTGTGACAGGGTGGTGTCGGTGTGACAGGGTGGTCTCGGTGAGACAGGGTGGTCTTGGTGAGACAGGATGGTCTCAGTGTGACAGGGTGGTCTCGGTGTCACAGTGTGGTCTCGGTGTGACAGGGTGGTCTCGGTGAGGCAGGTTCATCTCGGTGTGACAGGGTGGTCTCAGTGTGGCAGGGAGGTCTCGGTGTGACAGGGTGGTCTCAGTGTGACAGGGTGGTCTCGGTGTCACAGTGTGGTCTCGGTGTGACAGGGTGGTCTCGGTGAGGCAGGTTCATCTCGGTGTGACAGGGTGGTCTCGGTGAGACAGGGTGGTCTCAGTGTGACAGTGGTCTCGGTGTGACAGTGGTCTCGGTGAGGAAGGGTCATCTCACTGTGGCAGGTTGTCTTGGTGTGGCAGGGTAGACTTGGTGTGGTGGGGTGGTCTTGTGGTGGCAGGGTGGTCTCGGTGAGGTAGGGTGGTCCTGGTAGGGAAGGATAGTCACGGTGTGGCAGGGTGGTCTCTGTACGGCAGGGTGGTCTCGGTAAGACAGGGTTTTCTCGGTGAGACAGGGTGGTCGCGGTGAGGCAGGGTGGACTCGGTGTGACAGGGCGGTCTCTGTACGGCAGGGTGGTCTCGGTAAGACAGGGTTTTCTCGGTGAGACAGGGTGGACTCGGTGAGGCAGGGTGGTCTCGGTGTGGCAGGGTGGTCTCGGTGAGGCAGGGTGGTCTCGGTGAGGCAGGGTGGTCTCTGTACGGCAGGGTGGTCTCGGTGTGACAGGGCGGTCTCTGTACGGCAGGGTGGTCTCGGTAAGACAGGATTTTCTCAGTGAGACAGGGTGGTCGCGGTGAGGCAGGGTGGTGTCGGTGTGACAGGGTGGTCTCGTTAAGGCAGGGTAGTCTCAGTGTGAAAGGGTGGTCTCGGTGTGACGGTGTGGTCTCAGTGTGACAGGGTGGTCTCGGTGTGACAGTGTGGTCTCAGTGTGACAGGGTGGTCTCGGTGTGACAGGGTGGTCTCAGTGTGACAGGGTAGTCTCGGTGAGGCAGGGTGGTCTCGGTGTGACAGGGTGGTCTCAGTGTGTCAGGGTGGTCTCAGTGGGACAGGGTGGTCTCGGTGTGACAGGGTGGTCTCGGTGTGACAGTGTGGTCATGGTGAGACAGGGTGGTCTTGGTGTGACAGGGTGGTCATGGTGAGAAAGGGTGGTCTTGGTGTGACAGGGTGGTCTCGGTGTGACAGTGGTCTCGGTGAGGAAGGGTCATCTCACTGTGGCAGGGTAGACTTGGTGTGGCAGGGTAGACTTGGTGTGGCAGGGTAGACTTGGTGTGACAGGGTGGTCTCTGTACGGCAGGGTGGTCTCGGTGTGGCAGGGTGGTCTCGGTGAGACAGGGTGGTCTCGGTGTGACAGGGTGGTCTCGGTGTCACAGGGTGGTCTCAGTGTGACAGGGTGGTCTCGGTGAGACAGGGTGGTCTCGGTGTGACACGGTGGTCGCGGTGAGGAAGGGTCATCTCACTGTGGCAGGATGTCTTGGTGTGGCAGGGTAGACTTGGTGTGGTGGGGTGGTCTTGTGGTGGCAGGGTGGTCTCGGTGAGGTAGGGTGGTCCTGGTAGGGAAGGATAGTCACGGTGAGGCAGGGTGGTCTCGGTGTGACAGGGCGGTCTCTGTACGGCAGGGTGGTCTCGGTGTGGCAGGGTGGTTTCAGTGTGACAGCGTGGTTTCGGTGAGACAGGGTGGTCGCGGTGAGGCAGGGTGGTCTCGGTGAGGCAGGGTGGTCTCGGTGAGGCGGGGTGGTCTCAGTGAGGAAGGGTGGTCTCGTTGTGACAGGGTGGTCACGGTGTGACAGGGTGGTCGCGGTGAGGCAGGTTCGTCTCGGTGAGGCAGAGCGATCTCGGTGAAGCAGGGTGGTCTCGGTGTGACAGGGCGGTCTCGGTGTGACAGGGCGGTCTCAGTGTGAAAGAGTGGTCTCGGTATGACAGAGTGGTCTCGGTGAGGCAGGGCGATCTCGGTGAAGCAGGGTGGTCTCGGTTGGACAGGGCGGTCTCGGTGTGACAGGGTGGTCTCAGTGTGGCAGGGTGGTCTCGGTGTGACAGGGTGGTCTCAGTGTGGCAGGGTGGTCTTGGTGTGACAGGGTGGTTTCAGTGTGGCAGGGTGGTCTTGGTGGGGAAGGGTGCTCACGGTGTGGCAGGGTGGTCTGTCTGACAGGGTGGTCTCGGTGAGGCTTGGTGGTCTCGGTGTGACAGGGTGGTCTCGGTGTGACAGTGTGGTCTCTGTGTGAAAGGGTGGTCTCTGTGTGACAGGGTGGTCTCGGTGAGACAGGGTGGTCTCGGTGTGACAGTGTGGTCTCGGTGTGACAGGGTGGTCTCGGTGTGACAGGGTGGTCTCAGTGTCTCAGGGTGGTCTCAGTGTGACAGTGTGGTCTCAGTGTGACAGGGTGGTCTCGGTGAGACAGGGTTGTCTCGGTGAGGAAGGGTGTTCTGGGTGAGACTGGGTGTTCTCGGTGTGACAAGGTGGTCTCGGTGTGACAGGGTGGTCTCGGTGAGGCAGGATGGTCTCAGTGTGACAGGGTGGTCTCGGTGTGACTGTGGTCTCGGTGAGGAAGGGACATCTCACTGAGGCAGGGTGGTCTTGGTGTGGCAGGGTGGTCTTGGTGTGGCAGGGTGGTCTCGGTGAAGTAGGGTGGTCTTGGTAGGGAAGGGTAGTCACGGTGTGGCAGGGTGGTCTTGGTGTGACAGGGTGGTCTCAGTGTGACAGGGTGGTCTCGGTGTGACAGGGTGGTCTCAGTGTGACAGTGTGGTCTCTGTACGGCAGGGTGGTCTCGGTGTGACAGGGTGGTCTCGGTGTGAAAGGGTGGTCTCGGTGTGACAGGGTTGTCTCGGTGTGACAGGGTGGTCTCAGTGTGACAGGGTGGTCTCGGTGTGAAAGGGTGGTCTCGGTGTGACAGGGTTGTCTCGGTGTGACAGGATGGTCTTGGTGTGACAGGGTGGTCTTGGTGTGATAGGGTGGTCTCGGTGAGGAAGGGTGATCTCAGTGTGACAGGGCAGTCTCAGTGTGGAATCGTGGTCTGGGTGCGACTGGGTGGTCTCGGTGTGACAGGAGAGTCTCGGTGTGACAAGGCGGTCTCAGCGTGGAAGGGTGGTCTCGGTGAGACAGGGTGGTCTCGGTGTGACAGGGTGGTCTCGGTGAGACAGGGTGGTCTCTGTGTGTCAGGGTTGTCTCGGTGTGACAGGGCGGTCTCGGTGTGACAGGGCGGTCTCGGTGAGACAGGTTGGTCTCGGTGAGACAGGGTGGTCTCGGTGAGACAGGGTGGTCTCGGTGAGGAAGGGTGGTCTGGGTGAGACTGGGTGTTCTCGGTGTGACAGGGTGGTCTCGGTGTGACACGGTGGTCTCAGTATGACAGGGTGGCTTCGGTGTGACAGCGTTGTTTCGGTGAGACAGGGTGGTCGCGGTATGACAGGATGGTCTCGGTGAGGCAGGGTGCACTCGGTGAGGCAGGGTGGTTTCAGTGTGGCAGGGTGGTCTCGTTGAGGTAGGGTGGTCTTGGTGGGGAAGGGTGCTCACGGTGTGGCAGGGTGGTCTGTCTGACAGGGTGGTCTCGGTGAGGCTCGGTGGTCTCAGTGTGACAGGGTGGTCTCTGTGTGACAGGGTTGTCTCGGTGCGACAGGGTTGTCTCGGTGAGACAGGGTTGTCTCGGTGAGACAGGGAGGTCGCAGTGTGACAGGGTGGTCTCTGTGTGACAGGGTTGTCTCGGTGTGACAGGGTAGTCTCGGTGTGACAGGGTGGTCTCGGTGAGACAGGGTTGTCTCGGTGAGACAGGGTGGTCTCGGTGAGGAAGAGTGGTCTGGGAGAGACTGGGTGTTCTCGGTGTGACAGGTTGGTCTCGGTGTGACAGGGTGGTCTCAGTGAGACAGGGTTGTCTCGGTGTGACAGGGTGGTCTCGGTGTGACAGGGTGGTCTCAGTGACACAGGGTTGTCTCGGTGAGGCAGGGCGGTCTCTGTGAGGCAGGATGGTCTCGGTGAGGCAGGGTGCACTCAGTGAGACAGGGTGGTCTCGGTGTGAAAGTGTGGTCTCGGTGTGACAGGGTTGTCTCGGTGTGACAGGGTGGTCTCGGTGAGACAGGGTTGTCTCGGTGTGACAGGATGGTCTTGGTGTGACAGGGTGGTCTTGGTGTGATAGGGTGGTCTCGGTGAGGAAGGGTGATCTCAGTGTGACAGGGCAGTCTCAGTGTGGAATCGTGGTCTGGGTGCGACTGGGTGGTCTCGGTGTGACAGGAGAGTCTCGGTGTGACAAGGCGGTCTCAGCGTGGAAGGGTGGTCTCGGTGAGACAGGGTGGTCTCGGTGTGACAGGGTGGTCTCGGTGAGACAGGGAGGTCTCTGTGTGTCAGGGTTGTCTCGGTGTGACAGGGCGGTCTCGGTGTGACAGGGTTGTCTCGGTGTGACAGGGTGGTCTCGGTGTGACAGGGTGGTCTCAGTGACACAGGGTTGTCTCGGTGAGGCAGGGCGGTCTCTGTGAGGCAGGATGGTCTCGGTGAGGCAGGGTGCACTCAGTGAGACAGGGTGGTCTCGGTGTGAAAGTGTGGTCTCGGTGTGACAGGGTGGTCTCGGTGAGACAGGGTGGTCTCGGTGTGGCAAGGTGGTCTCGGTGAGACAGGGTGGTCTCGGTGTGGCAAGGTGGTCTCGGTGAGGAAGGGACATCTCACTGTGGCAGGGTTGTCTTGGTGTGGCAGGGTGGTCTCGGTGAGACAGGGTGGTCTCAGTGTGACAGGGTGGTCTCGGTGAGACAGGGTGGTCTCGGTGTGACAGGGTGGTCTCGGTGAGGCAGTGTGGTCTCGGTGAGGTAGGGTGGTCTTGGTAGGGAAGGGTAGTCACGGTGTGGCAGGGTGGTCTGTCTGACAGGGTGGTCTCAGTGAGGCTGGGTGGTCTCGGTGTGACAAGGTGGTCTCGGTGTGACAGAGTGGTCTTGGTGAGGCAGGATGGTCTTGGTGTGACAGGGTGGTCTCGGTGAGACAGGGTGGTCTCAGTGTGACAGGGTGGTCTCGGTGTGACGGGGTGGTCTCAGTGTGGCAGGGAGGTCTCGGTGTGACAGGGTGGTCTTGGTGTGACAGGGTGGTTTCAGTGTGGCAGGGTGGTCTCGGTGAGGTAGGGTGGTCTTGGTGGGGAAGGGTGCTCACGGTGTGGCAGGGTGGTCTGTCTGACAGGGTGGTCTCAGTGAGGCTGGGTGGTCTCGGTGTGACAAGGTGGTCTCGGTGTGACAGAGTGGTCTTGGTGAGGCAGGATGGTCTTGGTGTGACAGGGTGGTCTCGGTGAGACAGGGTGGTCTCAGTGTGACAGGGTGGTCTCGGTGAGACAGGGAGGTCGCAGTGTGACAGGGTTGTCTCGGTGAGACAGGGTGGTCTCGGTGAGACAGGGTGGTCTCGGTGTGGCAGGGTGGTCTCGGTTAGACAGTGTGGTCTCGGTGTGACAGGATGGTCTCGGTGTGACAGGATGGTCTCGGAGTGACAGGGTGGTCTCGGTGAGACAGGGTGGTCTCGGTGTGGCAGGGTGGTCTCGGTGTGGCAGGGTGGTCTCAGTGTGACAGGGTGGTCTCGGTGTGACAGGGTGGTCTCGGTGAGGCAGGGTGGTCTCGGTGTGGCAGGGTGGTCTCGGTTAGACAGTGTGGTCTCGGTGTGACAGGATGGTCTCGGTGTGACAGGATGGTCTCGGTGTGACAGGGTGGTCCCGGTGAGGCAGTGTGGTCTCGGTGTAACAGGATGGTCTCGTTGTGACAGGGTGGTCTCGGTGTGGCAGTGTGGTCTCGGTGTGACAGGGTGGTCTCGGTGTGACAGGGTGGTCCCGGTGAGGCAGGTTGATCTCGGTGTGACAGGGTGGTCTCATTGTGGCAGGGTGGTCTCGTTGTGACAGGGTGGTCTCAGTGTGGCAAGGTGGTCTCGGTGAGGCAGGGTGGTCTCAGTGTGACAGGGTGGTCTCGGTGAGGCAGGGCGGTCTCGGGAGACAGGGTGATCTCGGTGAGGCAGGGTGTTCTCAGTGTGACAGGGTGGTCTCGGTGTGACAGGGAGGTCGCAGTTTGACAGGGTGGTCTTGGTGAGGCAGGGTGATCTCGGTGTGACAGGGTGGTCTCGGTATGGCAGGGTGGTCCCGGTGTGGCAGGGTGGTCCCGGTACAGCAGGGTGGTCTCGGTGAGGCCGGGTGGTCTCGGTGTGGAAGGGTGGTCCCCGTGTGACATGGTGGTCTCAGTGTGACATTGTGGCCTTGGTGAGGCAGGGTGGTCTCAGTGTGACAGGGTGGTCTTGGTGTGCCTGGGTGGTCTTGGTGTGGCAGGGTGTTCTCGGTGTGATAGGGTGGTCTCGGTGTGACAGGGTGGTCTCGGTGTGACAGGGTAGTCTCGGTGTGACAGGGTGGTCTCGGTGTGACAGGGCGGTCTCGGTGTGATAGGGTGGTCTCAGTGTGACAGGGTGGTCTCGGTGTGACAGGGTAGTCTCGGTGTGACAGGGTGGTCTCGGTGTGACAGGGTAGTCTCGGTGTGACAGGGTAGTCTCGGTGTGACAGGGTGGTCTCGGTGTGACATGGTGGTCTCAGTGTGACAGGGTGGTCTCAGTGTGACAGGGTGGTCTTGGTGTGACAGGGTGGTCTCGGTGAGGCAGGGTGGTCTTGGTGTGGCAGGGTGGTCTCAGTGTGACAGGATGGTCTCAGTGAGGCAGGGTGGGTCTCGGTGTGACAGGTGGTCTCGGTGAGGCAGGGTGGTCTCGGTGTGACAGGTGGTCTCGGTGTGACAGGGTGGTCTCGGTGTGATAGGGTGGTCTCAGTGTGTCAGGGTGATCTCGGTGTGACAGGGTGGTCTCGGTGAGGCAGGGTGGTCTCGGTGTGACAGGATGGTCTCAGTGTGACAGGGTGGTCTTGGTGAGGAAGGGTGGTGTCGGTGTGACAGGGTGGTCTCGGTGAGGCAGGGTGCTCTCGGTCAGGCAGGGTGGTCTCAGTGTGACAGGGTGGTGTTGGTGTGACAGGGTGGTCTCTGTGTGACAGGGTGGCTTCGGTCAGGCAGGGTGGTCTTGGTGAGGAAGGGTAGTCTTGGTGTGACAGGGTGGTCTCGGTGAGGCAGGGTGGTCTGTGTGAGACTGGGTAGTCTCGTTGAGACAGGGTTGTCTCGGTGCGACAGGGTGGTCTCGGTGAGACAGGGTGGTCTTGGTGAGGAAGGGTAGTCTTGGTGTGACAGGGTGGTCTCGGTGAGGCAGGGTGGTCTCGGTGTGACAGGGTGGTCTCAGTGTGACAGGGTGGTCTTGGTCTGACAGGGTGGTCTCGGTGAGGCAGGGTGGTCTCAGTGTGGCAGGGTGGTCTCAGTGAGGCAGGGTGGTCTCGGCCAGCAGAGTGGTCTCGGTGAGACAGGGTGCCCTCGGTGTGACAGGGTGGTCTCGGTGTGACAGGGTGGTCTCGGTGTGACGGGGTGGTCTTGGTGTGACAGGGTGGTCTCGGTGTGACAGGGTGGTCTCGGTGTGACGGGGTGGTCTCGGTGTGACGGGGTGGTCTTGGTGTGACAGGGTAGTCTTGGTGTGACAGGGTAGTCTCAGTGTGACAGGGCGGTCTCAGTGTGGAAGGGTGGTCTGTGTGAGACTGGGTAGTCTCGTTGTGACAGGAGAGTCTCGGTGAAACAGGGTGGTCTTGGTGAGACAGGGTGGTCTTGGTGAGGAAGGGTGGTCTCGGTGAGACAGGGTGGTCTCGGTGAGACAGCGTGGTCTCGGTGAGGCAGGGTGATGTTGGTGTGACAGGGTGGTCTCAGTGTAACAGGATGGTCTCGGTGTATCAGGGTGGTCTCAGTGTGACAAGGTGTTCTCGGTGAGACAGCGTGGTCTTGGTGAGTCAGGGTGATCTTGGTAAGGCAGGGTGGTCTCGGTGAGGCAGGGTGGTCTTGGTGAGTCAGGGTGATCTTGGTAAGGCAGGGTGGTCTTGGTGAGGCAGGGTGGTCTTGGTAAGGCAGGGTGGTCTTGGTGAGTCAGGGTGATCTTGGTGTGACAGGGTGGTCTCAGTTTGAAACGATGGACTCAGTGTGACAGGGTGGTCTCGATGAGGCAGGTTCATCTCGGTGTGACAGGGTGGTCTCAGTGTGACAGGGTGTTCTCGATGAGGCAGGTTCGTCTTGGTGTGACAGGGTGGTCTCGGTGTGACAGGGTGGTCTCGGTGAGACAGGGTGGTCTCGGTGTGACAGGGTGGTCTCGGTGAGGCAGGGTGGTCTCGGTGAGGCAGGGTGGTCTCAGTGTGACAGGGCAGTCTCAGTGTGGAAGGGTGGTCTCTGTGAGACAGGAGGGTCTTAGTGTAACAGAGTGGTGTTGGTGTGACAGGGTGGTCTCGGTGAGGCAGGGTGGTCTTGGTGAGGAAGGGTAGTCTTGGTGTGACAGGGTGGTCTCGGTGAGGCAGGGTGGTCTCGGTGTGACAGGGTGGTCTCAGTGTGACAGGGTGGTCTTGGTCTGACAGGGTGGTCTCAGTGTGACAGGGTGGTCTCAGTGTGACAGGATGGTCTCGGTGAGGCAGGGTGGTCTCAGTGTGACAGGGTGGTCTTGGTCTGACAGGGTGGTCTCAGTGTGACAGGGTGGTCTCAGTGTGACAGGATGGTCTCGGTGAGGCAGGGTGGTCTCAGTGTGACAGGGTGGTCTCAGTGTGACAGGAGGGTCTCCGTGTGACAGGGTGGTCTCAGTGTGACAGGAGGGTCTCAGTGTGACAGGGTGGTCTTGGTGAGGCAGGGTGGTCTCGGTGTGACAGGGTGGTCTCGGTGTGGCAGGGCGGTCTCAGTGTGGCAGGGTGGCTTTGGTGAGACAGGGTAGTCTCGGTGTGGCAGGGTGGTCTCAGTGTGACAGGGTGGTCTCGGCCAGCAGAGTGGTCTCGGTGTGACAGGAAGGTCTCAGTGTGACAGGGTGGTCTCGGTGTGACAGGGTGGTCTCGGTGTGGCAGGGTGGTCTCGGTGTGGCAGGGCGGTCTCAGTGTGGCAGGGTGGTTTTGGTGAGACAGGGTAGTCTTGGTGTGACAGGGCGGTCTCGGTGAGACCGGAGGGTCTCAGTGTGACTGGGTGGTCTCAGTGTGACAGGGCGGTCTCAGTGTGGAAGGGTGGTCTGTGTGAGACTGGGTAGTCTCGTTGTGACAGGAGAGTCTCGGTGAAACAGGGTGGTCTTGGTGAGGAAGGGTGGTCTCGGCGAGACAGGGTGGTCTCGGTGAGGCAGGGTGATGTTGGTGTGACAGGGTTGTCTCAGTGTAACAGGATGGTCTCGGTGTATCAGGGTGGTCTCAGTGTGACAAGGTGGTCTCGGTGTGACAGGGTGGTCTCGGTGAGGCAGGGTGATGTTGGTGTGACAGGGTTGTCTCAGTGTAACAGGATGGTCTCGGTGTATCAGGGTGGTCTCAGTGTGACAAGGTGGTCTCGGTGTGACAGCGTGGTCTTGGTGAGTCAGGGTGATCTTGGTAAGGCAGGGTGGTCTCGGTGAGGCAGGGTGGTCTTGGTGAGTCAGGGTGATCTTGGTAAGGCAGGGTGGTCTTGGTGAGGCAGGGTGATCTTGGTGTGACAGGGTGGTCTCAGTGTGACAGGGTGTTCTCGATGAGGCAGGTTCGTCTTGGTGTGACAGGGTGGTCTCGGTGTGACAGGGTGGCCTCTGTGCAACAGGGTGGTCTTGGTGTGACAGGGTGGTCTCGGTGTGACAGGGTAGTCTCGGTGTGACGGGGTGGTCTCGGTGTGACAGGGTGATCTTGGTGTGACAGGGTGGTCTCAGTTTGACAGGGTGGTCTCAGTGTGACGGGGTGGTCTCAGTTTGACAGGGTGTTCTCGGTGAGGCAGGGTGGTCTCGGTGAGGCAGGGTGGTCTCGGTGTGATGGGGTGGTCTCGGTGTGACGGGGTGGTCTCGGTGTGACAGGGTGATCTTGGTGTGACAGGGTGGTCTCAGTTTGACAGGGTGGTCTCAGTGTGACGGGGTGGTCACAGTTTGACAGGGTGTTCTCGGTGAGGCAGGGTGGTCTCGGTGAGGCAGGGTGCCCTCGGTGTGACAGGGTGGTCTCGGTGAGGCAGGGTGGTCTTGGTGAGTCAGTGTGGTCTTGGTGAGGCAGGGTGGTCTTGGTGAGTCAGGGTGATCTTGGTGTGACAGGGTGGTCTCAGTTTGAAATGATGGACTCAGTGTGACAGGGTGGTCTCGGTGTGACTGGGCGGTCTCGATGAGGCAGGTTCGTCTCGGTGTGACAGGGTGGTCTCGGTGTGACAGGGTGGTCTCGGTGAGACAGGGTGGTCTTGGTGTGACAGGGTGGTCTCGGTGAGACAGGGTGGTCTCGGTGAGGCAGGGTGGTCTCAGTGAGGCAGGATGGTCTCAGTGTGGCAGGGAGGACTCGGTGTGACAGGGTGGTCTCAGTGTGACAGGGTGGTCTCGGTGCGACAGGGTGGTCTCAGTGTGACTGGGCGGTCTCGATGAGGCAGGTTCGTCTCGGTGAGACAGGGTGGTCTCGGTGTCACAGTGTGATCTCGGTGAGACAGGAGGGTCTTAGTGTAACAGGGTGGTGTTGGTGTGACAGGGTGGTCTCGGTGTGACAGGGTGGTCTCAGTGTGACAGGATGGTCTCGGTGAGGTAGGGTGGTCTCAGTGTGACAGTGGTCTCGGTGAGGAAGGGTCATCTCACTGTGGCAGGTGGTCTTGGTGTGGCAGGGTAGACTTGGTGTGGCGGGGTGGTCTTGTGGTGGCAGGGTGGTCTCGGTGAGGTAGGGTGGTCCTGGTAGGGAAGGGTAGTCACGGTGTGGCAGGGTGGTCTTGGTGTGACAGGGTGGTCTCGGTGAGGCAGGGTGGTCTCGGTGTGACAGGGCGGTCTCAGTGTGACAGGGTGGTCTCGGTGTGACAGGGCGGTCTCAGTGTGACAGCGTGGTCTCGGTGTGACAGGGTGGTCTCGGTGCGACAGGGTGGTCTCAGTGTGACTGGGCGGTCTCGATGAGGCAGGTTCGTCTCGGTGCGACAGGGTGGTCTCGGTGAGGCAGGGTAGTCTCGGTGAGGCAGGGTGGACTCGGTGTGACAGGGTGGTGTTAGTGTGACAGGGTGGTCTCGGTGAGACAGGGTGGTCTCGGTGAGACAGGGTGGTCTTGGTGTGACAGGGTGGTCTCGGTGTGGCAGGGTGGTCTCTGTACGGCAGGGTGGTCTCGGTGTGACAGGGTGGTCTCGGTGTGACAGGGTGGTCTTGGTGTGACAGGGTGGTCTCGATGAGGCAGGTTCGTCTCAGTGTGGCAGGGTGGTCTCAGTGTGGCAGGGTGGTCTTGGTGTGACAGGGTGGTCTCGGTGTGGCAGGGTGGTCTCTGTACGGCAGGGTGGTCTCGGTGTGACAGGGTGGTCTCGGTGTGACAGGGTGGTCTTGGTGAGACAGGGTGGTCTCGGTGTGACAGGGTGGTGTTAGTGTGACAGGGTGGTCTCGGTGAGACAGGGTGGTCTCGGTGAGACAGGGTGGTCTTGGTGTGACAGGGTGGTCTCGGTGTGGCAGGGTGGTCTCTGTACGGCAGGGTGGTCTCGGTGTGACAGGGTGGTCTTGGTGTGACAGGGTGGTCTCGATGAGGCAGGTTCGTCTCAGTGTGGCAGGGTGGTCTCAGTGTGGCAGGGTGGTCTCGGTGTGACAGCGTGGTCTCGGTGTGACAGGGTGGTCTCGGTGTGGCAGGTTCATCTCGGTGTGACAGGGTGGTGTCGGTGAGGCAGGGTGGTCTCGGTGTGACAGCGTGGTCTCGGTGTGACAGGGTGGTCTCGGTGAGGCAGGGTTGTCTCAGTGTGACAGGGTGGTCTCGGTGTGACAGGGTGGTCTCGGTGTGACAGGGTGGTCTCGGTGTGGCAGGTTCATCTCGGTGTGACAGGGTGGTGTCGGTGTGACAGGGTGGTCTCGGTGAGACAGGGTGGTCTTGGTGAGACAGGATGGTCTCAGTGTGACAGGGTGGTCTCGGTGTCACAGTGTGGTCTCGGTGTGACAGGGTGGTCTCGGTGAGGCAGGTTCATCTCGGTGTGACAGGGTGGTCTCAGTGTGGCAGGGAGGTCTCGGTGTGACAGGGTGGTCTCAGTGTGACAGGGTGGTCTCGGTGTCACAGTGTGGTCTCGGTGTGACAGGGTGGTCTCGGTGAGGCAGGTTCATCTCGGTGTGACAGGGTGGTCTCGGTGAGACAGGGTGGTCTCAGTGTGACAGTGGTCTCGGTGTGACAGTGGTCTCGGTGAGGAAGGGTCATCTCACTGTGGCAGGTTGTCTTGGTGTGGCAGGGTAGACTTGGTGTGGTGGGGTGGTCTTGTGGTGGCAGGGTGGTCTCGGTGAGGTAGGGTGGTCCTGGTAGGGAAGGATAGTCACGGTGTGGCAGGGTGGTCTCTGTACGGCAGGGTGGTCTCGGTAAGACAGGGTTTTCTCGGTGAGACAGGGTGGTCGCGGTGAGGCAGGGTGGACTCGGTGTGACAGGGCGGTCTCTGTACGGCAGGGTGGTCTCGGTAAGACAGGGTTTTCTCGGTGAGACAGGGTGGACTCGGTGAGGCAGGGTGGTCTCGGTGTGGCAGGGTGGTCTCGGTGAGGCAGGGTGGTCTCGGTGAGGCAGGGTGGTCTCTGTACGGCAGGGTGGTCTCGGTGTGGCAGGGTGGTCTCGGTGTGACAGGGCGGTCTCTGTACGGCAGGGTGGTCTCGGTAAGACAGGATTTTCTCAGTGAGACAGGGTGGTCGCGGTGAGGCAGGGTGGTGTCGGTGTGACAGGGTGGTCTCGTTAAGGCAGGGTAGTCTCAGTGTGAAAGGGTGGTCTCGGTGTGACGGTGTGGTCTCAGTGTGACAGGGTGGTCTCGGTGTGACAGGGTGGTCTCAGTGTGTCAGGGTGGTCTCAGTGGGACAGGGTGGTCTCGGTGTGACAGGGTGGTCTCGGTGTGACAGTGTGGTCATGGTGAGACAGGGTGGTCTTGGTGTGACAGGGTGGTCATGGTGAGAAAGGGTGGTCTTGGTGTGACAGGGTGGTCTCGGTGTGACAGTGGTCTCGGTGAGGAAGGGTCATCTCACTGTGGCAGGGTAGACTTGGTGTGGCAGGGTAGACTTGGTGTGGCAGGGTAGACTTGGTGTGACAGGGTGGTCTCTGTACGGCAGGGTGGTCTCGGTGTGGCAGGGTGGTCTCGGTGAGACAGGGTGGTCTCGGTGTGACAGGGTGGTCTCGGTGTCACAGGGTGGTCTCAGTGTGACAGGGTGGTCTCGGTGAGACAGGGTGGTCTCGGTGTGACACGGTGGTCGCGGTGAGGAAGGGTCATCTCACTGTGGCAGGATGTCTTGGTGTGGCAGGGTAGACTTGGTGTGGTGGGGTGGTCTTGTGGTGGCAGGGTGGTCTCGGTGAGGTAGGGTGGTCCTGGTAGGGAAGGATAGTCACGGTGAGGCAGGGTGGTCTCGGTGTGACAGGGCGGTCTCTGTACGGCAGGGTGGTCTCGGTGTGGCAGGGTGGTTTCAGTGTGACAGCGTGGTTTCGGTGAGACAGGGTGGTCGCGGTGAGGCAGGGTGGTCTCGGTGAGGCAGGGTGGTCTCGGTGAGGCGGGGTGGTCTCAGTGAGGAAGGGTGGTCTCGTTGTGACAGGGTGGTCACGGTGTGACAGGGTGGTCGCGGTGAGGCAGGTTCGTCTCGGTGAGGCAGAGCGATCTCGGTGAAGCAGGGTGGTCTCGGTGTGACAGGGCGGTCTCGGTGTGACAGGGCGGTCTCAGTGTGAAAGAGTGGTCTCGGTATGACAGAGTGGTCTCGGTGAGGCAGGGCGATCTCGGTGAAGCAGGGTGGTCTCGGTTGGACAGGGCGGTCTCGGTGTGACAGGGTGGTCTCAGTGTGGCAGGGTGGTCTCGGTGTGACAGGGTGGTCTCAGTGTGGCAGGGTGGTCTTGGTGTGACAGGGTGGTTTCAGTGTGGCAGGGTGGTCTTGGTGGGGAAGGGTGCTCACGGTGTGGCAGGGTGGTCTGTCTGACAGGGTGGTCTCGGTGAGGCTTGGTGGTCTCGGTGTGACAGGGTGGTCTCGGTGTGACAGTGTGGTCTCTGTGTGAAAGGGTGGTCTCTGTGTGACAGGGTGGTCTCGGTGAGACAGGGTGGTCTCGGTGTGACAGTGTGGTCTCGGTGTGACAGGGTGGTCTCGGTGTGACAGGGTGGTCTCAGTGTCTCAGGGTGGTCTCAGTGTGACAGTGTGGTCTCAGTGTGACAGGGTGGTCTCGGTGAGACAGGGTTGTCTCGGTGAGGAAGGGTGTTCTGGGTGAGACTGGGTGTTCTCGGTGTGACAAGGTGGTCTCGGTGTGACAGGGTGGTCTCGGTGAGGCAGGATGGTCTCAGTGTGACAGGGTGGTCTCGGTGTGACTGTGGTCTCGGTGAGGAAGGGACATCTCACTGAGGCAGGGTGGTCTTGGTGTGGCAGGGTGGTCTTGGTGTGGCAGGGTGGTCTCGGTGAAGTAGGGTGGTCTTGGTAGGGAAGGGTAGTCACGGTGTGGCAGGGTGGTCTTGGTGTGACAGGGTGGTCTCAGTGTGACAGGGTGGTCTCGGTGTGACAGGGTGGTCTCAGTGTGACAGTGTGGTCTCTGTACGGCAGGGTGGTCTCGGTGTGACAGGGTGGTCTCGGTGTGAAAGGGTGGTCTCGGTGTGACAGGGTTGTCTCGGTGTGACAGGGTGGTCTCAGTGTGACAGGGTGGTCTCGGTGTGAAAGGGTGGTCTCGGTGTGACAGGGTTGTCTCGGTGTGACAGGATGGTCTTGGTGTGACAGGGTGGTCTTGGTGTGATAGGGTGGTCTCGGTGAGGAAGGGTGATCTCAGTGTGACAGGGCAGTCTCAGTGTGGAATCGTGGTCTGGGTGCAACTGGGTGGTCTCGGTGTGACAGGAGAGTCTCGGTGTGACAAGGCGGTCTCAGCGTGGAAGGGTGGTCTCGGTGAGACAGGGTGGTCTCGGTGTGACAGGGTGGTCTCGGTGAGACAGGGTGGTCTCTGTGTGTCAGGGTTGTCTCGGTGTGACAGGGCGGTCTCGGTGTGACAGGGTGGTCTCGGTGAGACAGGTTGGTCTCGGTGAGACAGGGTGGTCTCGGTGAGACAGGGTGGTCTTGGTGAGGAAGGGTGGTCTGGGTGAGACTGGGTGTTCTCGGTGTGACAGGGTGGTCTCGGTGTGACACGGTGGTCTCAGTATGACAGGGTGGCTTCGGTGTGACAGCGTTGTTTCGGTGAGACAGGGTGGTCGCGGTATGACAGGATGGTCTCGGTGAGGCAGGGTGCACTCGGTGAGGCAGGGTGGTTTCAGTGTGGCAGGGTGGTCTCGTTGAGGTAGGGTGGTCTTGGTGGGGAAGGGTGCTCACGGTGTGGCAGGGTGGTCTGTCTGACAGGGTGGTCTCGGTGAGGCTCGGTGGTCTCAGTGTGACAGGGTGGTCTCTGTGTGACAGGGTTGTCTCGGTGCGACAGGGTTGTCTCGGTGAGACAGGGTTGTCTCGGTGAGACAGGGAGGTCGCAGTGTGACAGGGTGGTCTCTGTGTGACAGGGTTGTCTCGGTGTGACAGGGTAGTCTCGGTGTGACAGGGTGGTCTCGGTGAGACAGGGTTGTCTCGGTGAGACAGGGTGGTCTCGGTGAGGAAGAGTGGTCTGGGAGAGACTGGGTGTTCTCGGTGTGACAGGTTGGTCTCGGTGTGACAGGGTGGTCTCAGTGAGACAGGGTTGTCTCGGTGTGACAGGGTGGTCTCGGTGTGACAGGGTGGTCTCAGTGACACAGGGTTGTCTCGGTGAGGCAGGGCGGTCTCTGTGAGGCAGGATGGTCTCGGTGAGGCAGGGTGCACTCAGTGAGACAGGGTGGTCTCGGTGTGAAAGTGTGGTCTCGGTGTGACAGGGTTGTCTCGGTGTGACAGGGTGGTCTCGGTGAGACAGGGTTGTCTCGGTGTGACAGGATGGTCTTGGTGTGACAGGGTGGTCTTGGTGTGATAGGGTGGTCTCGGTGAGGAAGGGTGATCTCAGTGTGACAGGGCAGTCTCAGTGTGGAATCGTGGTCTGGGTGCGACTGGGTGGTCTCGGTGTGACAGGAGAGTCTCGGTGTGACAAGGCGGTCTCAGCGTGGAAGGGTGGTCTCGGTGAGACAGGGTGGTCTCGGTGTGACAGGGTGGTCTCGGTGAGACAGGGAGGTCTCTGTGTGTCAGGGTTGTCTCGGTGTGACAGGGCGGTCTCGGTGTGACAGGGTTGTCTCGGTGTGACAGGGTGGTCTCGGTGTGACAGGGTGGTCTCAGTGACACAGGGTTGTCTCGGTGAGGCAGGGCGGTCTCTGTGAGGCAGGATGGTCTCGGTGAGGCAGGGTGCACTCAGTGAGACAGGGTGGTCTCGGTGTGAAAGTGTGGTCTCGGTGTGACAGGGTTGTCTCGGTGTGACAGGGTGGTCTCGGTGAGACAGGGTGGTCTCGGTGTGGCAAGGTGGTCTCGGTGAGACAGGGTGGTCTCGGTGTGGCAAGGTGGTCTCGGTGAGGAAGGGACATCTCACTGTGGCAGGGTTGTCTTGGTGTGGCAGGGTGGTCTCGGTGAGACAGGGTGGTCTCAGTGTGACAGGGTGGTCTCGGTGAGACAGGGTGGTCTCGGTGTGACAGGGTGGTCTCGGTGAGGCAGTGTGGTCTCGGTGAGGTAGGGTGGTCTTGGTAGGGAAGGGTAGTCACGGTGTGGCAGGGTGGTCTGTCTGACAGGGTGGTCTCAGTGAGGCTGGGTGGTCTCGGTGTGACAAGGTGGTCTCGGTGTGACAGAGTGGTCTTGGTGAGGCAGGATGGTCTTGGTGTGACAGGGTGGTCTCGGTGAGACAGGGTGGTCTCAGTGTGACAGGGTGGTCTCGGTGTGACGGGGTGGTCTCAGTGTGGCAGGGAGGTCTCGGTGTGACAGGGTGGTCTTGGTGTGACAGGGTGGTTTCAGTGTGGCAGGGTGGTCTCGGTGAGGTAGGGTGGTCTTGGTGGGGAAGGGTGCTCACGGTGTGGCAGGGTGGTCTGTCTGACAGGGTGGTCTCAGTGAGGCTGGGTGGTCTCGGTGTGACAAGGTGGTCTCGGTGTGACAGAGTGGTCTTGGTGAGGCAGGATGGTCTTGGTGTGACAGGGTGGTCTCGGTGAGACAGGGTGGTCTCAGTGTGACAGGGTGGTCTCGGTGAGACAGGGAGGTCGCAGTGTGACAGGGTTGTCTCGGTGAGACAGGGTGGTCTCGGTGAGACAGGGTGGTCTCGGTGTGGCAGGGTGGTCTCGGTTAGACAGTGTGGTCTCGGTGTGACAGGATGGTCTCGGTGTGACAGGATGGTCTCGGAGTGACAGGGTGGTCTCGGTGAGACAGGGTGGTCTCGGTGAGGCAGGGTGGTCTCGGTGTGGCAGGGTGGTCTCGGTGTGGCAGGGTGGTCTCGGTGTGACAGGATGGTCTCAGTGTGACAGGGTGGTCTCGGTGTGACAGGGTGGTCTCGGTGAGGCAGGGTGGTCTCGGTGTGGCAGGGTGGTCTCGGTTAGACAGTGTGGTCTCGGTGTGACAGGATGGTCTCGGTGTGACAGGATGGTCTCGGTGTGACAGGGTGGTCCCGGTGAGGCAGTGTGGTCTCGGTGTAACAGGATGGTCTCGTTGTGACAGGGTGGTCTCGGTGTGGCAGTGTGGTCTCGGTGTGACAGGGTGGTCTCGGTGTGACAGGGTGGTCCCGGTGAGGCAGGTTGATCTCGGTGTGACAGGGTGGTCTCATTGTGGCAGGGTGGTCTCGTTGTGACAGGGTGGTCTCAGTGTGGCAAGGTGGTCTCGGTGAGGCAGGGTGGTCTCAGTGTGACAGGGTGGTCTCGGTGAGGCAGGGCGGTCTCGGGAGACAGGGTGATCTCGGTGAGGCAGGGTGTTCTCAGTGTGACAGGGTGGTCTCGGTGTGACAGGGAGGTCGCAGTTTGACAGGGTGGTCTTGGTGAGGCAGGGTGATCTCGGTGTGACAGGGTGGTCTCGGTATGGCAGGGTGGTCCCGGTGTGGCAGGGTGGTCCCGGTACAGCAGGGTGGTCTCGGTGAGGCCGGGTGGTCTCGGTGTGGAAGGGTGGTCCCCGTGTGACATGGTGGTCTCAGTGTGACATTGTGGCCTTGGTGAGGCAGGGTGGTCTCAGTGTGACAGGGTGGTCTTGGTGTGCCTGGGTGGTCTTGGTGTGGCAGGGTGTTCTCGGTGTGATAGGGTGGTCTCGGTGTGACAGGGTGGTCTCGGTGTGACAGGGTAGTCTCGGTGTGACAGGGTGGTCTCGGTGTGACAGGGCGGTCTCGGTGTGATAGGGTGGTCTCAGTGTGACAGGGTGGTCTCGGTGTGACAGGGTAGTCTCGGTGTGACAGGGTGGTCTCGGTGTGACAGGGTAGTCTCGGTGTGACAGGGTAGTCTCGGTGTGACAGGGTGGTCTCGGTGTGACATGGTGGTCTCAGTGTGACAGGGTGGTCTCAGTGTGACAGGGTGGTCTTGGTGTGACAGGGTGGTCTCGGTGAGGCAGGGTGGTCTTGGTGTGGCAGGGTGGTCTCAGTGTGACAGGATGGTCTCAGTGAGGCAGGGTGGGTCTCGGTGTGACAGGTGGTCTCGGTGAGGCAGGGTGGTCTCGGTGTGACAGGTGGTCTCGGTGTGACAGGGTGGTCTCGGTGTGATAGGGTGGTCTCAGTGTGTCAGGGTGATCTCGGTGTGACAGGGTGGTCTCAGTGTGACAGGGTAGTCTTGGTGTGGCAGGGTGGTCTCGGTGTGACAGGGTGGTCTCGGTGTGGAAGGGTGGTCTCAGTGTGATAGGGTGGTCTCGGTGTGACAGGGTGGTCTCAGTGAGGCAGGGTGGGTCTCGGTGTGACAGGTGGTCTCGGTGAGGCAGGGTGGTCTCGGTGTGACAGGTGGTCTCGGTGTGACAGGGTGGTCTCGGTGTGATAGGGTGGTCTCAGTGTGTCAGGGTGATCTCGGTGTGACAGGGTGGTCTCAGTGTGACAGGGTAGTCTTGGTGTGGCAGGGTGGTCTCGGTGTGACAGGGTGGTCTCGGTGAGACGGGGTGGTCACGGTGTGACAGGGTGGTCTCGGTGTGACAGGGTGGTCTCAGTGTGACAGGGTGGTCTCGGTATGACAGGGTGGTCTCGGTGAGACAGGGTGGTCACGGTGTGACAGGGTGGTCTCGGTGAGGCAGGGTGGTCTCAGTGAGGCAGTGTGGTCTCGGTGAGGCAGGGTGGTCTCCGTGTGACAGGGTGGTCTCGGTGTGACAGGACGGTCTCGGTGTGACAGGGTGGTCTCGGTGTGACAGGGTGGTCTCGGTGTGGAAGGTTGGTCTGGTTGAGACTGGGTGTTCTCGGTGTGACAGGGTGGTCTCGGTGAGGCAGGATGGTCTCGGTGTGACAGGGTGGTCTCGGTGTGGCAGTGTGGTCTCGGTGTGGAAGGTTGGTCTGGTTGAGACTGGGTGTTCTCGGTGTGACAGGGTGGTCTCGGTGAGGCAGGATGGTCTCGGTGTGGCAGGGTGGTCTCGGTGTGACAGGGTGGTCTCAGTGAGACAGGGTGGTCTCTATGAGACAGGGTGGTCTCTGTGTGACAGGGTGATGTCAGTGTCTCAGGGTGGTCTCAGTGTGACAGGGTGGTCTCGGTGTGGAAGGTTGGTCTGGTTGAGACTGGGTGTTCTCGGTGTGACAGGGCGGTCTCGGTGAGGAAGGGTGGTCTCGGTGTGACAGGGTGGTCTCAGTGAGACAGGGTGGTCTCGGTGTGACAGGGTGGTCTCAGTGTGACAGGGTGGTCTCAGTGAGACAGGGTGGTCTCGGTGTGACAGGGTGGTCTCAGTGTGACAGGGTGGTCTCGGTGAGGCAGGGTGGTCTCGGTGTGACAGGGTGGTCTCAGTGAGACAGGGTGGTCCCGGTGTGAGAGGGTGGTCTCAGTGTGACAGGGTGGTCTCAGTGAGACAGGGTGGTCTCGGTGTGACAGGGTGGTGTCGGTGAGGCAGGGTGGTCTCGGTGTGACAGGGTGGTCTCAGTGTGACAGGGTGGTCTCGGTGTGACAGGGTGGTCCCGGTGTGACAGTGTGGTCTCGGTGAGACAGGGTGGTCTCAGTGTGACTGGGTGGTCTCAGTGTGACACGGTGGTCTCAGTGTGGCAGGGTGGTCTCAGTGTGACTGGGTGGTCTCAGTGTGACAGGGTGGTCTCAGTTTGACATGGTGGTCTCGGTGTGACAGGGTGGTCTCAGTGTGACAGGGTGGTCTCGGTGTCCCATCCAAAGAGATTAACCAGGATATTGCTGGGAATTGAGAGTTTGAGTTATTCGGAGAGGCTGGATGGACTGCGACTTATTTTCATTCGACTGTAATAGTTTGAGGGGGTGACTTACAGAGGTTTATAAAACCATGAGGGGTATAGATCGGATAAATGGCAGTGTCCTTTCCCAAGGATAGAGGATTTTTAGATTGGGGGCACATTTTTAAGGTGAGAGGAAAAGGATTTAATTGGAAACTGTGGGGCAACATTTTTATACAGTTGGTCGTTCATGTGTGGAATAAACTTCCACAGGAAGTGGTGGATGCGATGCAGTTACAATATTTGAAAGAATTTTGGAAAGGTGCGTGAACAAGAAATGTTTTGAGGAATATGGGTCAAGCACAGGCACATGGGAGTAGTTTATTTTGGGATGATGGTTGGCGTGAATTGATTGGTCTGAGGGATCTGTTTCTGTGCTGTATGTCTGTGATTAGATTACTTACAGTGTGGAAACAGGCCCTTCGGCCCAACAAGTCCACACCGCCCCGCCGAAGCGTAACCCACCCATACCCCTACATCTACATCTACCCCTTACCTCACACTACGGGCAATTTAGCATGGCCAATTCACCTGACCTGCACATCTTTGGAGTGTGGGAGGAAACCGGAGCACCCGGAGGAAACCCATGCAGACACAGGGAGAATGTGCAAACTCCACACAGTCAGTCGCCTGAGGCGGGAATTGAACCCGGGTCTCAGGCGCTGTGAGGCAGCAGGGCTAACCACTGTGCCACCGTGCCGCCCACTGTAACTACTTCAGAAGTTCAGTTAGTATTACTGCATAGGTAAATTCTGAACAAACTGTACATAACAAAACTCCATTAGCAACAGAACAGAGTCATGCCCTCTGAATCTGTTTCATTGATGATAATTATTTGTGCAGAATTCTCACCCGATCAAAGAGCTGGACTTGCTCAATTGCACCTTGTGGGATATTTCACATCCACCTGAACCCTTCGAAACGACCGTAACAGAATCCATACAACATTCCCTCAATCCTGTGCTAATGATCCCACCTGGATTATATACTTGAGCTGCAGATGTAGCTTGGTTTTCCGAGTCGGAGGTGAGAAGCTGATGTGTGCTCGCTAACGGGTAGAGTGAGTCAAGCATTTGAAAACTTTTGACAAATCATCTTGGAATTTGCCAGTTCTGTATCTTTTTTCCTGCCAAGCTGTCAGATCTGATTTGTTTTTCACTGTCACAACAAGTTCTGGGTGTGTATACTAAATCAGGGAGGGCTGAAGTTGATGGCCCCATCTCACTGCTGGCACTGTTCCTTTCCCTGAACCATTACAACAGAACGCCCAAATGTCTGGTCAACAAATCAATGTTGAGTTGTTGAGTGATACTCTTATCCCACAGTCATAGTAGTCAGTGGATAGCTCCCTTGCATTGACGTGCTATCTTTATGTCTTAAAGGATGACTTCATGCCTAAAACAGACGCTGGACAGGATTACTGCGTCTGATGCCTGGCATTTCCCTGTTATGAGATAATTATAGTGCATGGCATCTGACTCGAAAGAAAAACATGATGCCGCGATTTCAGGATTGTACTTCAGAATGTTTCAACATTGTAATCAATGCTCAGTTAATGCTTGATTATTGGTCCTCAAAACCTTTGAGGAAGCCACTGCCTACTAACTGCTGACACTGACATGGCAGGAGCATTAGGTATATTAGACAAAATGACGTGGAGCAGCTGGAAAACATTTCAAAAACGTAAAACAAGTTCATAAATTGCACATCACTATTTTAAAAAGAATACACGTGAAAGTGTTCGAATCGACTCAACTTTTGTTTCATATTTGGACCACTTCAGATTTTCACATATCATCAACTTTTTAAAACATCATTCACACGATGTGGGAGGCACTCACCAGGCCAGTATTTCTTGCCAATCCTTAGTAGCCTTGGAGAAGCTGCTTTCTTGAACCACTTCAATCCATTTGGTGGAGGCACAGGCAATATGCCATTAGGAATGGAGTTCAAGCAATTTAACTCAGCAATGCTGAAGGGACGGTTATATATTTCCAAGTCCACATGGGGACTGGCTTCGAGGGGAATTTGCAGGCGATGGTTTCCCCATGTATCTGTTGTCCTTGTGTTTCTAGACTGAAGTGATTTTGGGTTTGGAAGGTAGCATCTAAGGAGTCTTGGTGGCAGTTTTACAGTGGACAGGGTAGATGGTTCACACTGCTGCTCCTGAGCTTCGATGATGGTTTTGTTGATATTTGTGGATGTGGTGCCAAGCAAGTGTGTTCTTCTGGATGGTGTCAATCCCCTTGAATATTATTGGACCTACACTCATCAGGGCAAGTGGGGAGCATTCCATCCCACTCCTGACTTGTGCCCTGTATATTGTGGACAGGCTCTGGGGAGTCAGGAGGTGAGTTAGTTGCTGCAAGACTTTCAGCCTCTGATCTGCTCTTTCTAGTCCAATTCAGTTTCTGCTCAATAATAACTTCCAAGATGTTGATATTAGGAGTTTAGTGATGGTAAAGCCATTGAATGCTAACGGGTGTTTGTTAGATCATCTCCTGTTGGATATAATCATTGCCTGACTTTGTGTGTTACTTGTCAATACATAATAAAATATTTTAATCTATTCTGATTAAGAATGAAATTCATGTTTCAGATTGCTACTTTTACTAATCCTTAGTATGAATGCATTCAATAACAAAACATGACGATATAAATATATTTTTTGTGTGTTTAGAGTGATTTCAGGTTCCCAAAACACACCCTGGACCTTATCAGTAATAATCAAAAGTCCAATAGTTTTAAAGTGTACTCATGAAGGAACTTAGAAATTTAATCTCATGTGGCTGCAAATTAAGGGGCAATTTTAACTTTCATCCTATTGGGAAAACAGGTAATGTAAGTCACCGGAACAGAATGTCACATGTAAACTCTTTTTTTTGCAAAATCAGATGTTAAAATGGCTCCGCTAATTTTGCCAGTCAATAAAATAAATTTCAACCCGTAATGTTGTCAAGAGTCTGTGATATACATGAACAACAATCACAAACAGTGCTGGATAAATATAATTTGCAAATATGTGACTGTGGAGTTAAATTCAAACATTCACAAGGTTAAAAATAAAAGCTTCTTTGCTAAGAGTGGTAACTTTATTTCCATCCGGCATTTGTATCTTTACTTCCAGTTCCCAATAATCTTTAGGGGGTATCCTGTCTTTTTCATAACTCATTGATCCAGATTATAGTTTTTGGCAATTATAAAATTAATTTAGGTCAGTGTTTCAGTATAGCTCAGTATTCGCTGTCAGTGTCACAATCAAATTTCCCTGGTGACTTGGAATGATGCAAAAAAGGAATGTCACATGTATAATTATGTGTGGAACTCTTTTGTCGGAGATTGGTTAATCACTCCCCTATGGAGTCAGTTTGATTTTCATCACAGTCAGATCCTAATAAAAGCAAATTCAATTTGCCACGAAAATTAAATGTTCACTGAAATCAGAAATTACTTGTATCAGGAATTCATCTTTCTGTTGTTACAAATTAATCTAATTCCCTGTAGCACACAGGAGGTAAGCTTCTGGACTACATACCTTCATTTCATAAAGTGCAGCACAATAGGTTTCAGTCAAATCCAGATTAAATAACCTGCAAAAGCAAAGGTAGACTTGTATTTATAATTCTCTTTTTATGATCTCAAGATGTAGTTTCCAACCAATTATGTAGTTGTGAAGGGCAATAATAAAAAAACACAGGAACCAATTTGTGTACAACAAAGTCTAACAACTAGCAATGTGATGCTGATAACGGTATAACCTGTGAAATTATATTGGTTGATGGATAATTAATAAGCAGGAGGTTATAGCTTTGGCACAGACGTCATATACTCAGAAAGTGGATATCTGAAATCAAACCAGAAAATGCTGGAAGTATTCAGCAAGATCCAAGGAACGAAGAACAGCGTTTTTGTTTCAGGCTGTAAGACCCTTAACAGTACCAGGAGAAGTTTGAAATGGCGCAAGTTTTAACTAAGTACAACAATCAGGCAAGCAGGAGTGGGACAGAGAAAGAAAAGGGAAGGTGTATGACAGGGTGGAAGGCAAGAGAGTTAAATGACAAAGAGAATGATGGTGTAAAGGAAATAGGTGGTAACAGGACAAGTATCCAAACAAAATTGGGCAGAGCAGAGGTGTAAATTTGATTTGATTTATTATTGTCACAACGTACCTACTTACAGTGAAAAGCTTTGTTTTGTGTGCACGTCACAAAGCTGGTCCTTTTTCTCAACGTTACAGTGTCCTTTTCAGAGGGGTTGTAAAACAGCCAGGCTCTGAAATGGCTGAGTTGGTGCAGAGGTGAATGGGTTATTGGGGCCCCATTTTGTCTACCCCCAAACAGATGCTACCTCAGGCCAAAGGCTTTCGTGTTTTAGAGATAACTTGTATAATGAAAGGGCAGTGGGCAGTCCTGACAGCTGAGGTTTTTTTGGTTCAGTTATAGCAGGGGATGTGTGAAACAAGTGCTAGACTTCTCTCTCTCCTGACAAACTGTAAGCCTGTACTGTCTTTGACTGTTGGTGCTAAGGGATGTATGTGTTTTTGGAGCAGCATCATAAAGTCTAGTTTGGGGAGGAAAAGTTACCGGGTATTCTATTTTCTATTCTTTGTGTTTCATTTTATGATTTTATAAATAAAGTTTGTTTGTTTAAAACTTGGCAGTTGACCCAGCTAATTTACACCGGGAATATTCACTATATACCTAGCTAAACAAACAGCAAAGTTATGGGCTGGGCTACCTACTTAAAAATGTTTTGAGGGGTCTGGTCTTGTCAATAACAGTGCAGTACAGGCAGATCATAAAACACAAAGATCATAGGGTGATAGAACAGAGTGGGAAATACAAAGTTACAGCTGAAAAGAAGGTGCAAGATCAACATGAGATTTGAAATTTCAGAATGAGAATCAATGACAGCCTTAGTCCAAAAACAAAACCAACAGCAAAAGTTATGATCTGAAGTTCTTAAAACTCAGTCAAAATATGACACGCTGTTCCTGTAACCTATGTGGAGCTCCAAAGACACGGTAGGATGGAAATCAAGGGGAGGCAGGGAGTAACATTAACAAGTGACTAAGGTCTGGGCCACACATGTGAAATGAAAGAAGGCATTTTACAAATTAATGGCCCAATCTGCACTGTTAATAATGATCAGAGTAAACAAAGTTAAAAAAAAACCAAATGATTCACTTCTTCAGATGGAAACGATCTTTGGGGCTTTAGATGGAGATACTGAAGGGAGTAAAAGGACATGTGATGTATCTTTTGTGCTTGCATTAAAGGTTGTCATGGGAAAGCAAGGGGTTGTTAAGGCTGCTTGAAGAACAGAACAGTGAGAGATAAAGAGTGGGTCTGTTTGGAATACAAAAAGGAGGGGAAAACGGAAATATGGTATTTTGACAATATTAAAACCAATGAAATAATTCGATGTTATGGGGTATAAATATCAGACATTTTGAACAGTTGCCCAGAATGACAAAGAGCAGCAAAGAGCAGCCAAAAGACCAACAGATATAGGCTGCTCGGAAGAGGTCTGAGAGGTGACTGTCTGGAGATGATACCAATGTGCTGAAGGTGCCAGAAATTGTGAGGATGATCCATTAAATATGGAGGCTGGTGGGGTGAAAGATGAGGCCAAAGGCAACCTTATCCTCATTCTGTGTGGAAAGGGAATGTAAGACAGCAGAAGTGCGATAAGTGAAAACAGACCCAACTGAGGGTTCTTCAACCGTGATGGAATGGAATCCTCAATTGAAGAGAAGAGGAGACATATCAGAACCATTAACATGCAAGGTGATATCAACAGAACAAATGCAATGGAGACAGTGAAACTGGGAAAATGGGATAAAGTTCCTGCAGGAAGTGGCACATAAGGAAGTGTAACCAAAGTAGCTTTGTGGGACTGAGTGGTCTTGCGGTTGACACTATCGAGTAGCCCATTCCCAGTGGCCAAGGAAGGTAACAAAGTGGAAGAGTCAGGTGGCAAGGGAAGGGTAGAAATTGGAAGCAATGTTGATGAAATCTTTCAAGCTGGAGTTAGCATTAATGTAGTCATTACTGCCCCAAAAGCAGAGGAGAGGGAATGGGCCTGAGTAGAACTGGAGGCAAAAAATGTCAAACTCCAAGTCAAAACTACCCAAACAGGGAAAAGTGAGATAGCTGTGGCAAAGAAGGAAAGTTACAGATAATATCAGATTGAAGGGAAGTCAAAAATGTTGTAGGCCTGAAAATTGGGAGAGTTTGAGAATTTAACAAAATAGGACCAACAGATTAACAGAGAAAGAAAATAGGATATGAGGGTAAAACAGCAACAAACATAAAAGTGGATTGTAAAGATTCTGTCGGTATGTGAAAAAGAGAAAAATAGCAAAGCCATCCGTGGATCCATTACAAGCAGAGACAGGAGAATTTATAATGAGAATGAATGAAATAGCAGAGAAATTAAATGCCTCATGTCTGTCTTCCCAGAGGAAAATGTTGAATGTTAAATTAATGTGGAATGTTCCATACATTAATATTTTAATGTCTGAAAGTTAATAAATCAATGGGCCTTCATCAACGTCACCTAGAATTATTTTTATTCAGTCATGGGATGTGGGTATCACTGGCTGGGCTGGTATTTATGACCCATCCCTGATTGTCCTTGAGAAGGTGATGGTGAACTACCTTTCTTGAACTGCTGCAATCCATGGGGTGTAGTTAGACTTGCAATGCCTTTAACCAGGGAATTCCTGGGTTTTGACCCAGTGATACCAAAGAGAGGTTGATATATTTCCAAGTTAGGCTTGGAGGGGGGTCTTCCTATTTGTAGTATTCCCATGGTGCCCTTGTCCTTCTCGTGGCGATGGGTTTAGCAGGATCTTTGTGAGTTTCTGTGCGGTTTCTAGATGATGCACATTGCTGTCAGTAGACGTTGATGGTGAGGGAAGAAACGTTTGTGGACGTGATGCCAATCACTTGCACTGTCTTGTCCGGGATGATTTCGTACTTGTTGAGTATTGTTGGAACTGCACTCATCCAGGCACGTAAGGAGTATTTCATGACATTCCTGACAGGTACCTTTTTAGATGTGGGCTGGCGGTGAACGACTTGCTACAGGATTCCTAGCTTCTAACTTGATCTTGTAACTAAAGTGTTTATTTAGAAGCATAGACAATAGGTTCATCTGTTGGCCATTCAGTCCATCAGGTCCTGCTCAACCACTCAAAATGATCAGATCTGAGTTTTTATCTCAGCGCTATACTTCCACATTCTCCCCATGTCTCTTGATATCTCTAGCCACCAGAAATTTCTTTCTTTCTTAAAACTACTCAATGAATTCACCTCAAAGGCCTTCTGTGGTGTAGAATTCTACAGGTCTACCACCCACTGAGGGAAGAAAAATCCTCTCATCTAAATCTCAATTGCCTACCACATATTCTCAGACTATGATACCTTGCTCTGGACTTTTATTCGAGGGGAAACAAAATTTCGACACCTTTGTCTCCACTCTTGACGGAATTCTATACATTTCAATGAGTTCCCCTTTTATATTATTAAAACCCATTAAGTATATGCCCAGTGTTTCATTATATCACAAAACTGCCATTTCAGAATCAGTCTGGTGAACCTACACTATACACTATCTGTGGTAAGTATAACTTTGTTTAAGATGACCAACACTGCACACAATATTCTCGATGTTGGTCTCATCAAGGCTTTAATTTCAAGATGACTTCCTTGCCCCTGTACTGAAATGCTTTTGCAATGAAAGCCTTCCTAACTGGTTGACACAGCTGCATGCTTGCATTCTGTGACTGGTGTACAAGTTCCTTTTATACATCAACATTTCTCAGTCCATCACCAAAGCGGACAACCTCATACTTATCCAAGTTATTCTGCATCTCCTACGTATTTGCCCACTCACTCAACTTGTCTAAATCACCCTGAAGAACCTTCGCATCCTCCACACCGTTCACAATCCCACCCACCTTTGTGTTGTCTGCAAATTTAGAGATATTATATTGGATTTCAAATTCCACCTCATCCAAATTACTGATCCCTATTATGAATAACTGGAGCCCACTTGTCACTACCTTTGACTCCAAAAGAGACCCATATATTTCTATTTTCTATTTTCTCACAGCTAACTAATTCTCAATCCATGTCAGTATATCGTTGCCAGCCTCATGTGCTTTGATTTTGTACACTAACCTCTTATACGGGACTTTCTGAAACCTTCTGAACCTTCTGAATCAATAACCTTCTGAAAATCCACGTACACCACACTTTGTTCTATACGTTACATCCTCAGAAAAATTCCACCCAGTTTATCAAATGTGATTTCCTTTTTTCTAAATCCACACTTAATTTGTATAATCCCTTTGGGCTCTAAGATTCCATTCATTACATCTTTCAAATATAACCGAAACATCGATTCTCCTGCTCCTTGGATGCTGCCTGACCTGCTGCGCTTTTCCAGCAACACATTTTCAGCATCTTTCAAATATACTCTGGTTTTTCTCTACTAACTTGAGTTAAATTCCAGGTTTTCTCACAACCTCATTTTTTAAACAGAGGGATGGTATTTTCCACTCTCAAATCCACAGGGACTGTTCCAAAATCTACGGAATTTTCTAAATTGACAACTATTGGATCTACTGATTTCATAGTCACCTCCTTCAGTAACTTGGGATGAAAATGATCAGGTTCAGAAGATTTAACAGATTTCAGTTCCATTTGTTTCTCCAGCACTTTATTTTTCTAATACTGTTATTCCTTCTCAGCAGGCCCACCTTCCCTCGAATTGCTGGAAAGTTATTTATGCATTATTCGATGAAGATAGAACTAAAAGAGTAGTTTAAATGCTCTGTCGGTCCAATTCAGGTTCTGTTCAATGGCAACCGAACTTTTCTGTGCCATACGACCCCCATGGCTGTGCTGTATGACCCCCATGGCTGTGCTGTATGACCCCCATGGCTGTGCTGTATAACTCCATGGCTGTGCTGTATGACCCCCATGGCTGTGCTGCATGACCCCCATGGCTGTGCTGTATGACCCCCACGACTGTGACGTATGACCCCCATGGCTGTGCTGCATGACCCCCATGGCTGTGCTGTATGACCCCCACGACTGTGACGTATGACCCCCATGGCTGTGCTGTATGACCCCATGGCTGTGCTGTATGACCCCCATGACTGTGTTGTATGACCCCCATGGCTGTGTTGTATGACCCCCCCATGGCTGTGCTGTATGACCCCCATGGCTGTGCTGTATGACCCCCATAACTGTGCTGTATGACCCCCATGGCTGTGCTGTATGACTCCATGGCTGTGCTGTATGACCCCCATGACTGTGTTGTATGACCCCCATGGCTGTGTTGTATGACCCCCATGGCTGTGCTGTATGACTCCATGGCTGTGCTGTTTGACCCCCATGGATGTGCTGTATGACCCCATGGCTGTGCTGTATGACCCCCATGGCTGTGCTGTATGACCCCCATGTCTGTGCTGACCCCCATGGCTGTGCTGTATGACCCCATGGCTGTGCTGTATGACCCCCATGGCTGTGCTGTATGACCCCCATGGCTGTGCTCTATGACCCCATTGCTGTGCTGTATGACCCCATGGCTGTGCTGTATGACCCCCATTGCTGTGCTGTATGACCCCCATGGCTGTGCGGTATAATTAGATTAGATTAGATTAGATTACTTACAGTTTGGAAACAGGCCCTTCGGCCCAACAAGTCCACACTGCCCCGCCGAAGCGCAACCCACCCATACCCCTACATCTACCCCTTACCTAACACTGCGGGCAATTTAGCATGGCCAATTCACCTGCCCTGCACAAATTTGGACTGTGGGAGGAAACCATAACTCCATGGTTGTGCTGTATGACCCCCATGGCTGTGCTGTATGACCCCCATGGCTGTGTTGTATGACCCCATGGCTGTGCTGTATGACCCCATGGCTGTGCTGTATGACCCCCATGCCTGTGTTGTATGACCCCATGGCTGTGGTGTATGACCCCCCGGTGACTGTGCTGTATGACCCCCTGGCTGTGCTGTATGACCCCCATGCCTGTGTTGTACGACCCAATGGCTGTGCTGTATGACCCCATAGCTGTGCTGTATGACCCCATAGCTGTGCTGTATGCCTAGGTAAATACAATGACTGCAGATGCTGGAAACCAGATTCTAGATTAGTGGTTCTGGAAAAGCACAGCAGTTCTGGAATCATCCGAGGAGCAGGAACATCGATGTTTTGGGCTAAAGCTGTTCATCAGGAATGAGGCTGGGACCCTCAGGGGTGGAGAGATAAATGAGAGGAGGGTGGGGGTGTGGAGAAAGTAGCATAGAGTACAATAGATGAGTGGGGGAGGGGATGAAGGTGATAGGTCAGAGAGGAAGGTGGAGTGGATAGGTGGAAAAGAAGATAGGCAGGTAGGACAAGTCATGGGGACAGTGCTGAGCTCGAAGTTTGGAACTGGGGTGAGGTGGGGCAAGGGGAAATGAGGAAACTGTTGAAGTCCACATTGATGCCCTGGGGTTGAAGTGTTCCGAGGTGGAAGATGAGGCGTTCTTCCTTCAGGCGTCTGGTGGTGAGGGAGCAGCGGTGAAGGAGGCCCAGGACCTCCATGTCCTTGGCAGAGTGGGAGGGGGAGTTGAAATGTTGGGCCACGGGGTTTACATTTAGCTATCCTAACAATCAATTCCAGTGTCTCTAAGGATGGCCTTCCTTCTATTCTCACTTTTCTCTCACTTTTCGGGGTTGAAATGTGGTTGATTGGTGTGGGTGTCCCGGAGATGTTCCCTAAATCACTCTGCTAGGAGACGTCCAGCCTCCCAATGTAGAGGAGACCGCATCGGGAGCAACAGATACAATAAATGATATTGGTGGATGTGCAGGTAAAAGGCTCCTTTAGGGCCTTGGTTGGAGGTGAGGGAGGAGGTGTAGGTGCAGGTTTTACGATTCCTGGGGTGGCAGGGAAAGATGCCAGGATGGGAGGGTGGTTTGTTGGGGGGCGTGGACCTGACCAGGTAGTCACGGAGGGAACGGTCTTTGCGGAAGGCGGAAAGGGGTGGGGAGGGAAATATATCCCTGGTGGTGGGGTCTGTTTGGAGGTGGTGGAAATGTCGGCGGATGATTTGGTTTATGCAAAGGTTGGTAGGGTGGAAGGGGAGCACCAGGGGGATTCTGTCCTTGTTACCCTTGGAGGGGTGGGGTCTGAGGGCGAAAGTGCGGGATGTGGATGAGATGCATCTTTAACCACGTAGGAAGGGAAATTGCAGTCTCTAAAGAAGGAGGCCATCTGGTGTGTTCTGTGATGGAACTGGTCCTCCTGGGAGCAGAAAAGGTGGAGACGGAGGAATTGGGAATACGGAATGGCATTTTTGTAGGAGGTAGGGTGGGAAGAGGTTTAATCCAGGTAGCTGTGGGAGTCGGTGGGTTTGTAAAAAATGTCAGTGTCAAGTCGGTCGTCATTAATTGAGATGGAGAGGTCCAGGAAGGGGAGCGAGGTGTCAGAGATGGTCCAGGTAAATTTAAGGTCAGGGTGGAATGTGTTGGTGAAGTTGATGAATTGCTCAACCTCATCGTGGGAGCACGAGGTGGCACCAATGCAGTCATCAATGTAGAGGAGGAAGAGGTACTGTATGACCCCATGACTGTGCTGTATGATTCCATGGCTGTACTGTATGACTAGGAGAAAGTGAGGACTGCAGATGCTGGGGATCAGAGCTTAAAAATGTGTTGCTGGAAAAGCGCAGCAGGTCAGGCAGCATCAAAGAAGGAGAATCGACGTTTCAGGCATAAGCCCTTCTTCAGGAATGAGGAAAGTGTGCCAAGCAGGCTAAGATAAAAGGTAGGGAGGAGGGACTTGGGGAAGGGGCGTTGGGAATGTGATCGGTGGAAGGAGGTTAAGGTGAGGGTGATAGGCCGGAGAGGGGGTGGGAGCGGAGGGGTCAGGAAGAAGATTGCAGGTCAAGAAGGCGGTGCTGAGTCTGAGGGTTGGGACTGAGAAAAGGTGGGGGAGGGGCCCCATAACTGCTGTATGACCCCATGGCTGTGCTGTATGACCCCATGGCTGTGCTGTATGACCCCGTGACTGTGCTGTATCATTCCATGGGTGTGCTGTATGACCCCATGACTGTGCTGTATGATTCCATGACTGTGCTGTATGGTTCCCTAAGCATGCTAATAGTGTGAGTTCTACAATGGGGATGCCATTTCATGTCAATCAGTAATGGTTAGATTGTCTCTTGTTGGAAATGGCCACTACCTGGCAGCTTCGTAGAGCAAATGTTACTTTGGGCATTGATGGCTTCAATATCTGAGGAGTTATGAATGGTGCTGAATATGTGTAGTGAACATCCCCACTTTTGACCTTATGGCAGATAGAAAGTCATTAACTTTGTAGACACAGATAGTTGGGCTGAAATACTACTCTAAGAAGCTCTAGTAGTGTGCTCTGGAGGTGAGATAACTGACCTTCAACCAAGTCTATAGTGACACCAGGAGTCAGGTGGACCTTGTGGACCCAAAACTGAGAGTCAGTAACCAGGTTATTGTGAAGCAAGTGCTGCTTAATAATGCTGTTGATGACTCCTTCCATCACTTCACTGATGATTGAGAGCAGATAGATAGAGCAGTAATTATTTGACATTTGTCCTGCTTTTTGTGAACAGAACATATCTCTGTAATTTTCCATGCAGTTGGGTAAACACCAGAGCCATACGTATTCTGGAACAGCTTGGTTGGGTACATGGCAAATTCTAGAGCACAGGTCTTCAGTAGTATTGCTGAAATATTGCGACAGTCCACAGCCTTTTCAAAGTCCAGTGTCTTCACCTGTTTCTTGATATCATATGAAGTGAAAACAGATTGGTTGAAGACTGGTATCTGTCACTCTGGAGGAGTCTGAGACTGCTAAGATTGTTGCAAATACCTTCCACCAAACATTAAAGGAGGTGATGACAGAGATAATGGATGCATTGGTGAGCATCTTTCAAAGTTCTATTAATTCTGTAACAGTGTGTGCAGATTGGATGGTTGCAATGTAACCCCAATGTTTCAAAACAAATGAAGAGAGAAAACAGGGAACTACAAACCAACCAGCCTGACAACTCTAGTCAGGAAAATATTGGAATCTATTATGAAGTTTGATTACTGAATATTTAGAAAATAATTGTCTGATTGGGTTGAGTCGAAAAAGCAATTGAAAAAGGAAATCATATTTGACAAGCCTGATAGTGCTTTTTGAGGATGTTTCGAGAAGAGTCAATAATAGGGAACCAGCGGATGGAGTGTATTTGGGCTTTCACACAGCTTTTAATAAATTTGTTTACTTTATATGGAAGTTAGTAAATAAAACTAACCTTCATAGGTTTGGGGCTAATATGCTAAATTTGATTGAGGATTGGTTAACAGGCAGAAAGCAGACAATAGGGATAAATGGTTGGCATTCTTAGATTGGCAAGTGTTGACCAATGGGTACCACAGGTGCTTGAGTCCATAAGACCATAAGACATAGGAGCAGAAATTAGGCCATTCAACCCATCGAATCTGCTCCGCCATTCAATCATAGCTGAGAAGTTTCTCAACCCCATTCTCCTGCTTTTTCTCCATAACCCTTGATCCCCTTGATACTGAAGAACCTATCTACATCAGTCTTCAATATACTCAGTGACCAGGCCTCCCCAGCCTTCTGTGGCAGTGAATTCCATAGATTACCCACCCTCAGGCTGAAGAAGCTTCTCCTTATCTCTGATGTAAAAGGTCTTCCCTTTACTCTAAGGCTGTGCCCTCAGGTCCTTGTCTCTCCTACCAATGGAAACATCTTCCCAACATCCACTCTGTCCAGGCCATTCAGTATTCTGTAGGTTTCAATTAGATCTCCCCTCATCCTTCTAACCTCCATCGAATAGAAACCCAGAGTCCTCAAACGTTCCTCATGAGTCCCGGTAGTTCATAATCAAATTTGAACGTGGGGGCCAAATGTAATATTTCCAAGTTTGCAGAAGATGCAAAACTTGGTCAGAATGTGAGTTGAGAGGAGGATGCGAATAGGCTTCAAGATGATTTCGACAGTGAATGGGTAGGAACGTGGCAGATGGAACAGCATGTGGATAAGTGTGGGGTAGGAGGAGTAAAGGTGCAGATATTTCTTAAATGGTGACAGGTTTTGGGAGTGTTTCCTCCAGAGTGACCTGCATCTCACTGGAAGCTAGCATACAATGCAGAAAGCACGTCATAAATATGTTCATCTTTAACACAAAGGGGATTTGAGTACAGGAGCAAAGATTTAATTTAAATGGTGAGACTGCATGTGGAGAATTGTGTGTAGCTCTGGTCTCCTTGTCTGGGGAAAGATAAACTTGCCGAAGAGTTCGTGCAGTGGAATGCTCGTCAGACTTATTCCTGTGGGACTTTCTTATCAGGAATGATTGAAAGGACTGGGCCAGTATGACAAGCATTGTAAACTGTGAGGAGGGCAGCGGGGAGCTCCGAAGGATATCTGGCAGAGTGAGCAGATAGTTCAGTGTGGAGAAGTGTGAGCTAATGCATTTTGGTCAGAAGAATTGGACCCTGTTGACCTTCGATATCAAGAATCTCGTCAGCATGAATATATTGTTAATGCAGCACAAGTCAGATCTCAGAATGAACACTGGTTTGAGGATGAGGATCCTGGGATTGTATTCATTGGAGTTTAGAAGATTAAGGGGAGATCTAATAGAAACTTACAAGATAATACATGGCTTGGAGAGGGTGGACGCTAGGAAATTGTTTCCGTTCGGCGAGGAGACTAGGACCCGTGGACACAGCCTTAGAATTAGAGGGGGTCAATTCAGAACAGAAATGCGGAGACATTTCTTCAGCCAGAGAGTGGTGGGCCTGTGGAATTCATTGCTGCAGAGTGCAGTGGAGGCTGGGACGCTAAATGTCTTCAAGGCAGAGATTGATAGATTTTTGATGTCACAAGGAATTAAGGGTTACGGGGAGAATGCGGGTAAGTGGAGTTGAAATGCCCATCAGCCATGATCGAATGGCGGAGTGGACTCGATGGGCCGAATGGCCTTACTTCTGCTCCTATGTCTTATGCTCTTATGGCTTGATAGACCTTTTATTGTCTAATTAGTTGGATTGGTGAATAGTTACTGAACTGTTTTCACATTAGGCTGCAGAATTTCTTTAACAACAGAACAAAAATTTATTTCTGAAGAAGAAGAACAAGCCAAACAATCTAAATATAGACAACAGTTAGAAAGGTTGCACACAAACAGCTAAATAAAGCTTCAACCTGTTTCCTGACACTAAATGTTACAGAGATTCAATTCTGGAGAATTTACATTCTATCTCAGCTCTTTAGGGAGCTCTTGTCTGGGGTGCACACTGGCCTTTTACAGATGGTGCCAGAGCTAGGGATGGTGGTCTTGCTGGGATATCCACATTGTGTCGAGCTCTTGCAGATACCGCGAGTGGTGTAATCAGATGTCAATGGTGCTATAGTGGTGGAGTAGGTGGTTAGTGAGGTGAGTTTAGGACACCAGTATGTTAAAACCCACTATTCCTCTTGGAGAGAAAGCCTCCAGGAAACTTGAAAACAATTATTCTTAGCCAAAATATCATAAGATTTAGTCCAATATCTTGCATGCCAACTTCACTAGATGAGTACCAAAGAAAAGGAGAGAGTTATACCTTTACATGGTCTAAACCACACTCGTTAATTATCATCAGTCGATATTGTGTGGAGAGATGCTTTAAGAATGAAATGCTAAGCTAAGACTTCATGGGGAGACATAAAAGATCTCAGGCTATTATCCTAAAGACGAGTAGGGCTGTTCTCTCCCGTCTTGTTTACGTCAAGAATTAATCAACACAACGCCTGTGAATTCTGCATGACCAACAGCACTGCTTAGCATTTAGAATATGTTTTACAAATATAGCTTGGCCTTTTTGTTCAGTGTTGACCACGCCACTAACATATTCCCTTCAGACTGTGTGATAATCCCTCTGAAATTCATTATAACGTGGCTCATGTTTCAAGCTGGTTAAATGACAGCTCAAACTAGATGCCTGGGCTGAAGATTAAAGGAACAAACTATTAGGCATTCTTGTGGGGATTTAGGAAACTGGCTGCAAGAACAAATTGAAAAAAAAACACAACTGCATTCAGTACAAGATGGTTAATTTGAAAAGACTTGTTCAAGAAATCACCTCTTCTTCCTGCACAATCAGGTGACAAAAGCACTTGGCACAGAAACACTGACAACAAACAATTAACAAGAGCTTTGTTGAAAATAAACAGGCAATTAAAATATCAAGAAGGAATTCAAGAAATTAACGCTCCAAATATATTAATGCCAACCCATCTCCAAGCAGACTCTCCATTGTAAAACTACTTTCGCCTTTTTAAGTTCCACTGATTACATATGAGCAGGCTAATCAATACAGGTACACAATCCTTTATCTGAACTGCTTGTTTTTTAGATTTTGGAATTTTTCAGATTTCTGAATAAGTGACATTTTCACAGTGAAATAAAAAATGCCTTACCAAACGCCAGACCCATGTGTGACTAGTACAAGTAGGTGAAGGACATTTGTCCAAAGCATCAATTTTCCTGCTCCTCGGCTGCTGCCTGACCTGTTGTGCTTTTCCAGCACCACCCTAATCCTAACTAGTACAAGTGCTGAGACACAATTGACACCTGCCAGTGCTGGGCCATGTCGCCACGTCACATCAGAGTGACGTGGGCCGAATGGGCATGGTGTTGGGTCACCTGTTCGCACGCCAAACAACCTCGTTATACAGAAAAAAAGTCTTCACAAAAATAACTTCAGATTTTGGAGCTTTTTGGATTTCAGAATCTCAGATGAAGGATTGTGTTCCTGTACCTTGACTCTGGTCTGCTTTTCAATAAGATCATGACTGATTTGATTGTGTCTTCAGCTTTATGTTCCCACTTACTCTTAAAAACCTTTCATCTCCCTTTCTTATCAAGAGTCTATCCAATTCTGCCTGAAAAATAATCAAATACCATTTTTTTTTCCATTGCCTTTTGAGGAAGAGGATTCCAAAGTGTTACCATCATCTGAGAGAAAACAAGCTTGCCTTATTTCTGTCTTAAATGGACGACCACTTATTTTTAAAGTAATGACCCCTCATTCTAAATTTTCCCAAAAGATTAAACATCCTATTGCCATCCACCTTATCAAGGCCCCTCAAGATTTGTAACACAAACTGACTTTGAATGGCGTTTCTCACTTCGAGACAGAGGCTGGGATATTTCCTGTCAGGCACGTGTGCACTTTGATACCAACTGCCTCTACACCCGTTGGACAGTCCAGACTCCAATCTACTTTCCCGATGGTGATTGGGGTCAAACCAGTTGCCCACCCCTTGCCTACAGCAGTCCATTGAGACAAGTTGAAGATCATAAAAATGCTGTTCCTGCATTGACTGGGATCTACAGTGGGCTACACAAGCAGCTCATATTCCATCCAGGCCAACATGGTTGGTTCAGGACAGGAAAGGAGGGGCACAGTGGATCAGTGGATCATTCCCCACACCCATAACAGCTGCTTGCCAACTGCAGGTGCCATCTGCCCAACTGCAGATTGGTCCCCCCTACCTTGAATTGGGAGCACTGGACCACCTTCCATTGGTCCTTCAGTAAGGGGAGTTCCATCTCTGATTGGACAGTGAGTCAACCACCTGATGTATTAATTGGAGCTTTCAAAATTTCTTTGCTGGTGCTCAAATGCTGCATTAAACTAACTTCCATTTTCAGTTCAAGACCCCAGTTCAAAATCTAACCCAGAATATGGGTTAGATCAGCTGATGAAGGAGCGTTGCTCCAAAAGCTAGTGTGCTTCCAATTAAACCTGTTGGTCTATAACCTGGTGTTGTGTGATTTTTAACTTTGTAACCCAGAATACGTGGTTATAAAATAGGCTCCTAAACCCAAACCCTAAGTCTAAAGCCCACCTGCCATCCTCCTACCACCAGTTATGAGGCTCAACATAGCTTATTTCTGATTACCCCCTTAACCCCCGATCTTTCTTCCTTCTCATCCTAATAGGGTTTATTGTCACTCACTCTAACACCATCGCCATTTTTTTGCTGCAGTGTATACTGCACATAGGATGCAAATCACTCAAAGTTTATTTGAAAGACCAATACACTTCACCATCTAGAAGAACAGCAGGTTTACGGGAACATCATTAACTACAAGTTTCCCTCTTATTCTATCTCAGCTGCTTCCCTCGAGAATGACAATTGGGATTTGACCTGACAATTTGACCTGACAGTTGCATACCTCAACTAGTAACTTGGCTACAGTTGATTAACTTAGTTAGTTGTGTAGTAAGTAATTGCTCTTGATAGATTGAGACAGCTCTCAGTCGATGACTCATGGTATCAACAGTTCACCTGTCAAGAAAGATAGGATGAATGGAAAGATAAATCAATATGCCCTATAAATTAATAACAACATTTCTCTAATGAAGACAGTATAGATAATTGCCCAAGGCAATTTCATCCTTTGCTAGGAGCTAAGGTCATGGATATTTACAGCAAATTGAATGCCTTTATGAACATCAAGTGTAAACGGAATATTGTTTCTTTGTATGAAGAAACAAATTGCATTAAAACCTATCCTTTTAAATATAAGGTAGTTCATAAATTGCATGATAAAGCTTTCAAATCGATGGTACCAGACTTAGACCTGACCTGAAGTATTGTACTCTCATGTTAAACCATTACTAGTTATCTCTCTGTAATGACAGCAGCCCTATGGTTTGGCAAGAATACAATGATGTTTTGTAGGAGAGGTGATGATTCAGTGGTATTATTACTGGACTGTTAATCCAAAGACCTGGATAATGCTCTGGGGGATATGGATTCAAATCCTGCTACGCTAGATGATAGAATTTGAGGTCATTAGCTCAGTTGCCTGGATGTCTAGTTAAACATGCCAACAGTGTAGGTTCAACTACCATGAAGAACTCTCATTCTTAACCTCACTCCTCACCTGAATCACCACTCATTTCTCTTTAATGAGAAAGCAGCCCTATGGTCTGGTCAGAATATAAGTTTACTAGTTATCTGTCCTTGCTATTACACTATTCCCAACACCATGGGCTTTTCTGATTAAATAGCATTCTGTTCAGTATCTTATTGAATGCCTTTTGAAAATCCTGCTTTATGCCATTTCCTAGTTCCCTTTTACCTACCCTGCTTGTAACCTCTTCAGAAAAATTCTCATACATTTTACAGGCATGATTCTCACTTCATGAAGCCATGTTAACTTAGTTTGAGTAGATTATGAATTTCTAAATGCTTTGCAATGTAATCCTTCATAATAGACTCGTACATATTTTCTGACAATGCATACTAAGAGAACTGGTCGACAGTTACCTGCTTTTTGTCCCTCCCTCCCTTACTGAATTAGTGTGTTACATTGGCAGTACTTCAATTCACTGGGATTTTACAGAATCAAAGGATTCCTGACAGACTTTTATAAGGTGTGTCCATTATCTCTGTAACTATTTCTTTTTGAGCTCAAAGTGCAATGCAACTAGTCTCCATTGTATTAGTAGTTAATATATTTGTTTCCTTCCCCAGTTTTGCTCCTTAAATGTTTGGCAATTTTGGAATGTTTGTGTCTCCTACTGGAAAAACTGACGCAAAGAATTAATTCAATTTCTCTGCCATTTTCAATTTCCTTCCTGTTTCTCCATTATTATTTCCCCAGCCTCATTCGGGTCACGGATCCACATTCACTTAAGCCTTTCTCTTCCTTTCCATACATTCAAAGGAATTCTTGCTATCCTATTTTTAAGTTACTTGTTAGTTTAGCCTCAAAAGTTTATTTTCTTCCTCCTTATTCTTTTAATTACTTTTTGTTAGTTTTAAAATAGTCCTGGTCCGCTAATTTAATACAAATCTTTTAACAATTACATGTTTTTCTTGATATTTGATACTATTTTTAACTTTCTTGGTTAGCTTAATTTGTTCAACCCTTCCTCCGCACTGAGCTACAACCTTGCTGCAAGTCATAAACTATTTACTTACATACTTACCATTGGTCATGAACTGTCTTTTCTGATAACCACCATCCCCAGTCAACTTCAGCCAAATCTGCTATCATGCATCAACGATCTGGTTGGAGGCATAGATAGCATTGTCACTAAGTTTTCAGATGAAGTAAAGATAGGTGGAGGGACAGGTGGTGTTGCAAAAGCAAGGCAGCTGCAGAAGGACTTGCAGAGGGTAGGAGAGTGGACAAAGAAGTGGCAGATGTGGGAATGGGTGAGGTCATGCACTTTAGTAGCAAGAATAGAGATGTAGACTGTTTTCTAAATGGGGAAAGGTTTCAGAAATCTGAGACAAAAAGGGACTTGGGAGTCTTAGTTCAGGATTCTCTTAAGGTTAATATACAGTCTCAATTGGCAGTTAGGAAGGCAAATGCAATGTTAGCAGCATTTTGGGATGGCACAGTGGCTCGCATTGCTGCCTCACTGTGCCAGGGACTTGGGTTCGATTCCACCCTACTATATGGCTCTGGTCAGATTCGCATTTGGAATATTGTGAGCAGTTTTGAGCCCTATATCTAAGGAAGGGTATAGTGGCTTTGAATGGGGGTCGAGAGAATGTTCACAAGAATAATCCTACAGATGAAGGGCTTGTCATATGAGGATCAGTGGAGGACTCTGGTCTATAAATAATGGAGTTTAAAAGGACGAGGAGGGGATCCGATTGGAAATTGCAGAATACTGACAGGACATGGAAATGATATATCCACTACTGGGAGAAACCAGCACTCAAGGCAACAACCTCAGAGTGAAGGGATGACCTTTAGAACTGAGATGACAAGGAATTTCTTCTACCAAAGGATGGTTAATCTGTAGAACTCATTGCTGCAGAGGGCTGTGGGGGGGTCAAGTAATTGGGTGTATTTAAGACAGAGATAGATAGGTTCATAATTGGTAAGGGTATCAAGGGCTAAAGGGACAAGGCAGGAGAATGGGGTTGAGAAATATATCATGATCAACTGGCAGAGCAGACTTGTTGGGCTAAATGTCCTAATTGTGCAGCTATATTTTATGGTCTTATGACCTTATTCCTTTATAGCTATGCTTAGTTAGCTTTAGCACAGTTGTTTCCAACCCAAGTTTGTCACTCTCAAAATGATTGCACAATTCTGCCAAGCTATAGTCATTGTTTTCTAGAAGATCTTTAAATCTGAGGTGTTAAAATTGCCTCATTAAACATTACCAGATCCAAAAATACTCTAATCCCTGATTGGATCCATAACATATTGTTCTAAGAAACTATCCCAGTTACACTCTATGCATTTTGCTTTATGCTATCTTTGCCAATTTGATTTTCCTAAGATACACAGCGGTGAAAATCACCCATGAATTATGTACATTCCCTCATTATCTTTTGATTTGTTCTCTGTTCTACAGTATTGCTATTGTTAGGGGGTCTATGAACTTCTCCCACCAGTGTCCTCAGTGTCAGTGATATTAATGCTCTTCATCATTTTACATCAATGATTTGGATATGAATATAGGAGGCTAAGAAGTTGGCAGATTACACCAAAATAGGTGGCATCGTGGACAGTGAAGAAGGTTATCTCAGAGTACAACAGGACCTTGATCAGATGGGCCAATGGGCTGAGGAGTGGCAGATGGAGTTTAATTTAGATAGATGTGAGGTTTTCATTTTGATAAGGCAAATCAGGGCAGGACTTCTAGTACTAATGGTAGGGCCCTGAGGAGTGTTATCGAACAAAGAGACCTGAGGTGCATAGTCCAGTGGAAGTGGAGTCGCAGGTAGACAGGGTGGTGAAGAAGGCATTTGGCATGCTTGCCTTCATTGGTCAGAACATTGAGTATAGGAATTGTGGTGTTGTGTCATGCTGCAGCGAGGTAGGAATTGGTGAGGCCAACACTGCGTTCAATTCTGGTCACCCTTCTGTAGGAAGGATGTTGTTAAACCTGAGAGGGTACAGAAAAGGTTTACAAGGATGTTGTTAAACCTGAGAGGGTACAGAAAAGGTTTACAAGGATGTTGCCAGGACTAGAGGCTTTGAGTTATAGGCAGAGGCTGAGTAGGTTCTTGCTTTTTGCCCTGGAGCATTGGAGCTGAGGGATGATCTTCGAGAAGTTTATAAAATCATGAGGGGCATGGATAAGACAAGGTCCTTTTCCCATGGTTGGGCAGTCCAAAATTAGAAGGCATAGGTTTATGGTGATAGAGGGAAGTTTTAGATTAGAATCCCTACAGCGTGGAAACAGGCCATTTGGCCAAACAAGTCCACACCGACTCCTCCGGAGAGTAACCCACCCAGACCCATTTCCCTCCAACTAATGTACCTAAAACTCTAGACCATTTAGCATGGCCAATTCATCTGACCTGCACATCTTTAGACGATGGGAGGAAACCCACACAGACATGGAGAGAATGTGCAAATTCCATGCAAATGGTCACCTGAGGCTGGACTTGAACCCAGGTCCCTGGCTCTGTAAGGCAGCACTAACCACTGAGCCACCATGTCATGCAAATTTTTTTTCTAAAAGCTATCCTGCAGCTGCACAACCCTGAAGAAGAGGCACACTGGACTGGAATTGTTAAGTCTGTTTCTAGGCTTAAAAAAAGATTGATGAGTAACTTTTTCATGCAGAGGGTGTTGCGTGTATGGAACAAGCTGCCAGATGGGATAGTGGAGGTGGATGCAATTATCACGTGCAAAGGTAATTGATGGGTATATGAACAGGAAGAGTTTAGAGGGAGATGGGCCAAATGCTGGCAAATGGGACTAAGTCAGATTGGAATGTCTGGTCAGTGTGGACAAGATGGACCAAAGGTTCTGTTTCTGTGTTGTATGACTCTATGATGCTAACTCTGTTGACCCTAGGCATTACCCCCCTATTACCCGAGCCATTTTGTAGATGTACTTCACATTGAGGGAGTGGCAAGAGATGACTGACGATGCAGTTCATGGTGGACACCATCAAAGTCGACTCCACTTAGTGACCGGGTTCCCCCAGCCCCAAGAATCTCTATGTCCCTTTTAACTTCACACTACTCCAACAGTCCATTTCCACCCATCGTCCCCATGTGGAGACCTGCCACATTAGACTTTGCCTCCAGCTGGTTTCCCTGCCCCTGGGCCCTACCCTTACACTTTATTGATACCCAGCCTGCTCCTCTTTCCTTCCCCTGTGGAGGCCACAGTAGGTGCTCACTGACAATAGCACCCACCCAGCCTACCATACCCTTTGAAGCTGTTCTGTCTGGTCTGACATGTGCCTTGCATTTCACACTGTCAATGTCCTTGCCTGCACCTCCATAAGTACCTCTGCTTTCCTTCAGCAGCCTTGACTTCCCCACCCCCTTTTATTAACCTCCTTTCAGGTCCATCTTCCACTCTCCTGAACAATCAACAGACCGAGCCTCAGAATTGTACTTGCCCCAGACTGACGACTGACATTGATGAGCAGCCGGTGGACATAACTGACCAGATCCCTGACCACGGTGCTTTCAATTCCCTGCTACACCATTTCCCTGAGTGGTGCTGCTGGCCCTACAGGGGCCCACTCCTCAGACTATCGACTGACAGGTCCACTGACTGTGACTGGCCAAGTCTCTGGGCTGTACTCATGACTAACAATGGGCGAAAGTGAGGACTGCAGGTGCTGGTGATCAGAGTCAAGATTAGAGTGATGCTGGAAAAGCACAGCAGGTCAGGCAGTATCTGAGAGGCAGGAAAATCGATGCCTGATGAATGGCTTTTGCCCGAAACATCACTTTTACAGCGCCACTCTAATCTTGACTCGTGACTAACAGTGCAAAGACCTCCTGATGGATAGTGGCACTCTTTTGCCTAGACCGAGGACAAGTGCCTACTCACTTTCTGACATGGCCATTTGGGTGAATACACATGCAGTGTGTTTACTATGCAGCAGTGGGCATGTGCTGTAGATGTTGCATTGATATCTCGGTCTGCCATACAGCTGGGCGTTCCCTGACCCTCCCAGACAGATTCTTGTTGATAACCCTGATGAGACAAGCCTGTCTGTGTGTGTCTGCACAAAGCAGTGGGTCAATTTGATCATCTAACAGCTTTTAGCTTTGGCAAAAATGCCAATGCGCTAACCGATATGGCACAGCATGGCAAGGCAAGGTAAAGCATGGATGGTGCAAGTTTGCAGGTAGACACTAAGTGAGCGAGTATGAAGAGATAGTGTGAGCAGCCCTGAGATATAGCCTGGTTCAACCTGTGGGCTGGGTCCCTGTTCCTAGTACAATGTGTCCTGCTGTAGCCTTTCAATGCTAGTTGTTTGTGTGTCCAACAATACAAGTCTGTGCTTTTGAAGGGGCAGGTAAGTGGATCAGAGACATGATGCTCATCGAGGTTGGCAAATGCTGGATGTCAATGTCTATGAAGGGTGTGTATGAAGGCAACTGGTGCCCTTGGATCGTACCCTGAAAAGCTGTTGGGTGCTGAGAAACAAGGAGGTTTGTCACAGTCAGCGGTGAGCTAAAGTTGCCAGGTACCCACTCTGACGTCCACTTTGAGAATTCTTGATGTTTCGTTCTTTTTGGCATCGATTGTAAGATAGAGAGCGGAGTATTAGTAAGGAGAATTGTGGCATTAATAACCATTGCATTTATCAAATTGTAGTCCCATCGGCTTGTGAGAAACTTACCTCCCTGTTGGGAAAGACATAAGAGAACAGTGAGCTGCTCATGACATTGAGGCAGACCACGCTGGACTTCTTGCATGATTCTGCCACAAATCTTGCAATAGCCTACATTGCTCAGGCCCCTAGAAGAGTCCACTGTGTGGGTTTGTACTCCACAAGGAATAAGGCTTATCATTCTTCTGCAGCACTCTGCTAAATCCAAAAGACCAGAGAGACTAACCCTGAACTGAGGACATATGATTTCTCTTTAGAACTCTCATGTACAGTCATAAATCACACAACAAATAATAGTCTAATTGATTTATCTCCTCCTTCAATTCTAATGGGACTATTTTTTAGATTGTCAAAGTTTAGATACTGCTGCTCTGATTGATTTCCTAATAACAAACAGAAAAAGACACAATGTATTTACTTTTCCAAATCACTGTGTTATAAACAGAATCCTGGGTGGCCCACCAAGTACTATAATATTCCAATTATCTGGCTTCCATCAGCAGTAGAAATAAATATTCTGTCACATAATAATCTGCTTTGTCTCCTTCACATGTCCAAAGATATTAATGACACTTTGAAATAGACTATTTCCCAGCATCATCATTTCAAAAAAAATTAAAAGTGCAAACTAATTTGGCTTGGGTGTTTGTTTAATTAATGCGTTTACCAAGCAAAGCACTGAGAGTCCAAGACTTAGAGTTGGCTCAGTGCAGTCAGTGAAGGTTTGGAAAGACAAGGAACTGTGAATCACTGCAAGAGATGCAGCAAACACTGAAGATGGCAGCATAGACGTGAATAACAGAGGACCAGCAAATCTTATAAGGCACTGATCAAACAGTCGACCAAAAATATATCCATAAACTACAAAAGAAAAGCAATTTGCAACACACTTGATATTAAGGATTGAATCCCATCATCAAAATGCACCCTCCACCACTGTTAATTCCTTACTTTCACAATAGACTGTGAAAAAAAATGGAGAAACTTTACTTGGAATTTATAATATGGAACACCAAGTCGTCGAGTCATGCAGCATGGAAACAGACCTTTCGCTCCAACCAGTCCATGCCGAACATAATACTGAGTAAGCTAGTTCCACCTGCCTGTCCCTGGCCCATATCCCTCCAAATCTTGCCTATTCATGTACTTACCAAAGTGTCTTTTAAACATTGCAACGGTGTCCCCACTACCACTTGCTCAGGAAGTTCATTGCACATGAAAATCACAAATAACAAATTTATCCCTCATGTCTTTTTAAAATCGCTCTCCTCTCAACTTAAAAATGTGTCTCCTAGTCTTGAAATCAACTATCCTTGGGAAAAGACAACTTTCATTCACCCTATCTATACCCCTCCTGATTTTATCAACATCTATGACATCACCTCTCAACCTCCTATGGTCCAGCCTTTCTTCATAAATTAAACTTGGTAACATCCTCGCAAATGCTTTCTGAACCCACTCTAGCTTAGAACATAGAACATAGAACAATACAGCACAGAACAGGCCCTTCGGCCAACAATGTTGTGCCGAATATTTGTCCTAGCTTAAGCACTTATCCATGTACCTATCCAATTGCCGCTTAAAGGTCACCAATGATTCTGACTCTGCCACTCCCACAGGCAGCGCATTCCATGCCCCCACCACTCTCTGGGTAAAGAACCTACCCCTGACATCCCCCCTATACCTTCCACCCTTCACCTTAAATTTATGTCCCCTTATAACACTCTGTTGTACCCGGGGAAAAAGTCTCTGACTGTCTACTCAATTCTCCATTCCAGGCAACATCCTGGTAAATCTCCTCTGCACCCTCTCCAAAGCTTCCACATCTTTCCTAAAATGAGGCGACCAGAACTGCACGCAGTACTCCAAATGTGGCCTTACCAAGGTCCTATACAGCTGCAACATCACCTCACGACTCTTGAATTCAATCCCTCTGCTAATGAACGCTAATACACCATAGGCCTTCTTACAAGCTCTATCCACCTGAGTGGCAACTTTCAAAGATCTATGAACATAAACCCCAAAATCCCTCTGCTCCTCCACCTTACTAAGAACCCTACCATTAACCCTGTATTCCACATTCTTATTTGTCCTTCCAAAATGGACAACCTCACACTTGACAGGGTTGAACTCCATCTGCCACTCCTCAGCCCAGCTCTGCATCATATCTAAGTCCCTTTGCAGCCAACAACAGCCCTCCTCACTATCCACAACTCCACCAATCTTCGTATGTCTGCAAATTTACTGACCCACCCTTTGACTCCCTCTTCCAAGTCATTAATAAAAATTACAAACAGCAGAGGACCCAGAACTGATCCCTGCAGAACTCCACTTGTAACTGGACTCCAGGCTGAATATTTACCATCTACCACCGCTCTCTGACTTCGACCGGTTAGCCAGTTCTCTATCCAACTGGCCAAACTTCCCACTATCCCATGCCTCCTAACTTTTCGCATAAGCCTACCATGGGGAACCTTATCAAATGCCTTACTAAAATCCATGTACACTACATCCACTGCTCTACCCTCATCCACATGCTTGGTCACCTCCTCAAAGAAGGTGAATATCTTTCCTATAACAGGGTGACCGGAACTGGACACAGTGCTCCAGAGACATCGCACCAATAGCCTATACAACCTCAACATGAATTCCCAACTCCTATACTCAAAGGCTTGAGCAATGAAGGCAAGTGTGCCAAATGCCTTTTTAACCACGTTGTCTATTTGTGACCTAACCTTCAAAGACTTATGTACCTGAACCCCTAGGTCTCTAGGTAACTGGAGGTGTTTCAGTTGGTGGGTTGTATGTATGAGTATATAGGACAAAACTGCTCTCAAATTGATGTAAAGTTGTTACAAGACAGCAATCTCGCTCATGTCAGATATACGAGTGGTTGATGTTGCAATTTTTATGCTGGTACATTAGGATGTGCTTTTCTAAGGCTGATGATAAGGGAAATCTAGACACATCTTAATCTCCATTTGACCTCTGAGGTGCTAATCTGCACATTGGAGGATTATCTGCTTACTTTGAAATAAAGTAATTTTCACCATTTTACTTGGATGTGCTTTATAAAAATATAAAGGCGAACTAAAATTCATATTGATAATTCCAACTGCCTGAACAAATCGCCTTTGTTAGTTTTAGTGAGAGGCAAGAAAGTGGCAGAATGTTCATAAGAAGCATCAGTGAGATGTTTGGCTGTGATTGGAGCTGCTTAAGGTTTCTTTTTCTTTCAGGTATACAATTAACACAACGTCAGTTAGTGGTTTTTAATCTTTCGCTTATGAAGGACCATTTAATGCCTCTGACAAGGAGGCTGTGCAATGTTTTAATTGTGCACAATGAATAAAACATATTTTATTGTGGACTTGATCTGAGCTTAGTGAAGGGAAAGATTTGAATAACACAAGAATCAATGGTAAAAGCGTAGGAGCATGCATAGATATTCCTGATGAAGGGCTCTTGCCCGAAACGTCGATTTTCCTGCTCCTCGGATGCTGCCTGAACTGCTGTGCTCTTCCAGCACCACTAATCCAGAATCTGGTTTCCAGCGTCTGCAGTCATTATTTTTACCAACTATTAAACCAGTGTTTGGTCTATGTCCAACATGAGGCATAGAAAAAAGGAGCATCAGATGGCAGTGAAGCCACTTGATCATTGGCTATTGTAATGGCTTTAGAATAACTGAAGGAGAAGTTAAAACTGTACCCTTAGATCTTCACAAGTAATCATTGGCGTTTTAAGATGCATGTGTAAGTTCCTTTCAATGGATCATTTCAAACAGTTTGTGATTGGTTATGAACAATCAAATACTTGCCATGTAGGAATACGTGAAATTGTTGTATTCCAAAAAACGAGAGTAAGAATTTCTCCCCCAGTGTTAGAGTAGTTTGCCTGAGCTGTCATAAGGACGTTCGAACCAAACTATAATAAACATGCTCTGAGGCCTTTCTATGTTGCATCTACTTCCAAAATGGTAAGCTTCGAGGGATCATATTGAAGTACACACTCACTGGATGATGAACCATTTTTGAGAAATTGGAGAATGTGCTGCTGATCATCTTGTCATTTGCACAGTCTGTCTTTGCAGAGAGGATCTCCATAAAGGGAGACTTTGATTGCAAAATTCAGAATAAATTATGATAAAAGCATTGTTGACATCAAGCCATCTTAGTGAGTTATTTTTGTTTTGTGTTGTAGGTATGTTCTGTATAACCATTTGTGTAGGATCAAGTCTAATATAATTTGATGAATAGATTGATTGAAGAAATTGATTTGGATCACATTGATTTTGCATTTTTACTGTTATAAACAAGGCCATATTTTATTGCCATTGCCATTGCCATGTACTGATTGAGGTTTAGTCACATTCATGTTTAGTTCTTCTGAGGATTGCTATCTCATGGTGGCTCAACATTGCTGTCTCACAGTGCTAGGGATCTGGGTCCGAGACGTGCTCTGGTAACTGTCTGTGTGGAGTTCCCACATTCTCCTGGTGTCTGAATAGGCTGTTTTTGGATGCTCCGTTTCCATCCATAGTCCCAAGATGTGCAGGTTGTCCATAGTGTTCAGGGATGTGGAGGCTGGGTGGATTAGTCATGGGAAATGTGGAATTACGGGATACAGTAGGGGTTTGGGTGGGTGGCTTTTTGGAGGGTTGGTGTGGGCTCTAATGGCGTCCTTCTACACAATAGGGGTTTTATGATTTTCATTTGCTATGTAGTGATAATCTGGTAAATTCTAAATGATATGATTCATATATTGTTTGAACATATCCTTATTAATCAATAATAATGGTGATCTGAGGGAGTAATGTCTCTTGAAAGGTGTTCCAGAAATTGTCATTCCTGGGGCTCTGGGGAAGTGCTTATGAGCAAATACCCATTCTTGGGATCAAGCTTTGAACAGGGAACTTATAAATTCTTCCCAGGCAGGAATATGTGTGAAAATCTCTTGAGTGCAATTCAGTGGCCCTGGATTTTAAAATGTATGTAGGAGGCCATTTTTCTTCAAAGCAAAAGTAATGGAGTTTCACCAGTTGATATGATGCTTGGCTTTGCAATGATGATGTACCTGTTATAGTTGATGGTAATATAAGACAGACAGAACCAAGAGTGAAACCTGGCTTAATAGACCATAAGTTTTATTTCTGCTACAAGTTTACGATGGTGGTTCGTCACTGAACATCTCCACAAGTGATTTCCAATATACCAGTATTAAAATCTCATCAAACTATGTTTCATATTAAAAAGAACAAAAAAGGCACAAATAAGGGTAGAAGAGAAAAAAAACATTATACAAGAACTGTTTGAAACAGTCTTTTTACAAGATGCCAGAAATAAAGATTTCAACAATTTTATCATGAACAACAGAGACTTTTCCCCAGGGCAGGATTGACTGGTACGAGGAGTCATAGTTTGAAGATATTAGGAGGAAGGTATAAAGGAGACGTCAGAGGGAGGTTCTTTACACAGAGAGTTGTGAATGCATGGAATGCGTTGCCAGTTGAGGTGGTGGAAGCAGTGTCATTGGGGACATTTAAGCGACTGCTGGACATGCACATGGAGAGCAGAGAGTTGAGGGGTGTGTAGGTTAAGTTACTATACTTTACATTAGGATTAAACCTCGGCACAACATCGTGGGCCTAAGGGCCTGTTCTGTGCTGTACTTTTCTACGTTCTATGTTCTAACAACCTTACTGATACATAAACATTAGGGAAAGGTCAGCCTGTCTCTACTACAAAGGTCCTTGTACTGTTGGCATGGCTATAATTTGTTTCTCGAGCTTTCTAATGATGAAACCACCCAGGACATCTTTTCTTCTGTTCTGACTATTTTAGGGACTGCTGAACAGCCCTACTGCCTCAAAGGCTTTTCTTTCTGAATGATCTGCTACCCCTAAGAGAAACCTGCATGCCGCCTTTTGAAATGAATGCATTTCTGTTTCTGCCGCTCTTTGTCAGAGCAGACTGTATTTAGCAGTGACAGGCTATGGTTTTCTCTCTTCTACCCTTATTTGTAATGCACTGAACTGTTCACCTCAAGGGTTTTAAAAATTTCACTTTAACTGCCTTTAAAAGAAACCACTAGACAACCTGACTACCTGAACTTGAAAATGAAACTAAAACTAAAATCATATCCTTCCCTTCTTAACATATGCAATATCGAAACACAAATCAATTTAACAATAATATATATTATTTTTTCACATTAGAAGCCAAGTTCCCAAATAATAAAAATATATTATGAAGCTTCATTATGTACCATGGATTCAGCCCAGGCTGAGCATCTTCTGTATTTCAATTTTGAATTGTATGACAAGAATTGCTGCTGGGTTGGGCATCGTCTTTCAGCTGTGACACTGTATTGCCCCACAGTGTTGCTATTTCCAGTAGCATCAAACTCACCTGAATCAAAGTTTAGAGTCGAGAGTGTGGTGTTAGAAAAGCACAGCATCCGGGGGGGGGGGGGGGGGGGGGGGGCAGGAGAATCAACGTTTCAGGCAAAAGCCCTTCATCAGGAATGACGCTGTGAGCCTGGAGGTGGTGACATAAATGGGAGGGGGTGGGGCTGGGGGAAAGGTTGCTGTGAGTGCGATGGGGGATATAAGTGGGGTTGAAGGTCAGGGGGACAGATCATAAGGGCAGTGCTGAGTTGGAAGGTTGGAACTGGGACAAGGTGGGGGGAGGAGAAATTAGGAAACTGGTGAAATCCACATTGATGCCACGGGGTCGGAGGTTCCTGAGGCAGAAGAAGTGGCATTCCTCCTCCAGGCATAAGGTGGTTAGGGAGTGGCGATGGAGGAGGCCTCCTCTCCAACCTATCACCATTAACCCCATCTCCATCCACCTATCAGACTCTCAGCTACCTTATCTCCAGCCCCACTCCCCTCCCTTTTATCTCATCACTCCCTTGGCTCACAGCCTCATTCCTGATGTAGGGCTTTTGCCCGAAATGTCGATTCTCCTTATACTGTGCTCAGAGAACTGCTTGAAAAGGTTTACACACTCTTCACCTCATTGCTTCTTTCCCACCTCGGAGGAAGACTGATGAAAATGTTGACATTTGCAAGCATTGTGCATGCCTATTACTGTTGTACACCATGTGCACTGCAGACTGTGTGACGTGATTGCTATCTCTTGTGGTTAATTGAAAATATCCACTAACGTGAAAATATGATGTTGTGGTAACAGTTTGTAGTGGAAAGTTGTCTCCAAGTATCCCACAGCAGGTGGTACACATTTGTGCTGACCAAATGCTACAGTTTCCTCCTGCTGTCCAAAGATGTACAGCTTAGTTGGATTGGTCATGCTAAATTGCCCACAGTGTACAGGGGTATGCAGGCTTGGTGGATTAGCCATTGGAAATGCTGGGTTACAGAGGCAAGGGGTGGATATGGGTCTGGGTGGGAAGCACTTTGAAGGGTTGGTGTGGACTTGATTGGCTTCCACACTGTAGGAGTTCTTGTATAGAGCCCTTAAATAAAGTAAAACATCTCAAGGTTCTACATGCAATGTACAATTGACAAAATGAAAATCTTTTTATAATGACTGAGCAACATTCGTCCATCTTCAAGTTGTCTACAGGGGCCCGTATATTTTTTTTCATTCAGTGATGGGGTGTGGTTGTTCCTGGCAGTCTATGAAGTGAAGGCGGTTTCACAGTGCTCGGAAAATAGGAACACGGGCCAAGTCTGTTGCGCCATTTTACCTCATGATGGCTGATCGAACATTCCAATGCTTTTCACTGACACTATCCCAATTACCCTTCACACTATTGATAATCAAAATATCTACATTTTTTAATCTCTCAACATTTAAGAAAATATCTGTACTTCCTATCACAGTAGATAAGCTCACATTTTACTATGATGTTCTTGCTCAATCTGTTAAATCTGTTCCTCATGTTTCAATTCCAAATGTTGTGCGTGTTCCTCAAAAACTCATGCCTTCTTAGCTTTGTATCATCTGCAAGTTTGAAATATTATGTCCACATCATTGATATATATTGTGAACAGCTGAATCCTAAGTACTGACCCCTACCGTATCCCTTTCATCACAGCTTGGTAATGTGGGAATGACCTATTTATTCCTACTCTCTGTTTTCTGTCTGTTAACAGATCATTAATCGATGCCAAGGTTGAAAAATGTGGCGCTGGAAAAGCACAGCAGGTCAGGCAGGTTCCGAGAAGCTGGAGAGTCGACGTTTCGGGTATAAGCCCTTCATTAACCCATGCCAGTACATTACTTCCAATGCAGTGGGCCTTAATTTTGCTGCAGGGATCTTGTCACAAGTCTTCTGAAAACACCAGTTGTATTATATCATTGACCTCCTTTCATCAACTTTGCTCATGACATTCTCAAAAAATTCCCAACAAATTTGTCAAACATTTTCATCTTCAAATCCATGCTGATTGTGCCCAATCAGATCATTTTAAACCAAGTATCCATTTATCACACTCCATAATAGATTCTAACATTTTTCCTATTACTGAAGCGCGGCTGATGGGTTTGTAGTTCCCTAATAATTGCATTGTTCTTAATATTGGGATAAGACTTGAAAACTTCCAATCTCCAGGAATCATTCCAAATTCTATAGAACTTTGGAAAATGATTCCAATGCACCAACTAGCTCTGTAGTCAACTTCTTCAACACTCTGGGATACAGACTATCAGGTCCTGAAAATCTATAAACCTTCAGTACAACCCTCTCACCAATCCTGATTTCCTTCAACTCCTCAGTTTCCCTAGCCATTCAGATTTCTAATTGTAGCAGATTTCTAGTATCTCCCTCAGTGAAAAGAGGCACAAAGTAATCATTTAGCTTCTTTGCTATTTCTCTACCCACAGAGTAATTTTCCTCACTGCTTTTATTAGACCCACACTTGTTTCAGCCAAGCATATTTTATTTAAAGCACTAGTTGCAGTTTACACAGCCCCAGTTTTGCTTTTTGCTAAATTGGATTCACATCCTGTTCTTCTTGTCCTCGTCAGCTTCTCGGCTCTTCATTGCTGTATTCTTAAAAACCCCCCAATCTTCAGCTTTATTATTATTTCTAGTCACTTTGTAAACCTTTACTTGGAATCTTATACAATCTTTAACTTTCTTTGACAGCCATGACTTTTTTAAACTTAATCCTCACACCTTTAAAGAATGTGTAGTTGCTGTAAACTATGTAATTGTTCTTGAAAGCCTATCCATTGCCTATGCACAGTCATTGCATTTTCATCTACCTCTTAGTCTAGCTCAGCAAACTTTACATTGTGTTTTCTTAAATTTCCTTATTCAAATTTAACACACTTACGTCCGATTTAACTAGGTCACTTTCAAACAGAATGTAAAATTCTGTCAAATAATGGCCACTGATTGCTAAAAGGCTCATTGACAAGGTTAACAATTAGCCTTTGCTCATTATATTTTACTGGATCCTAAACAACTTGTCCTCTAGTCAGCTCTTCAACAATTTACTGTAATAAACCATCTCTTAGACAAGCTAGATACTTGTTCTCCACAGCTTTAGTGTTTAAATGATTTACCCAGTCGATGTGCAGATTGAGAACACTCATGAGTACTGTGTTGCCATGCTAAGTGGTTCTCTCATCTGATTAATACCATGCCTGACACTACCAGCACTATTTGATGTCCTATAAATAACTCCAACTACTCTCTGCTAGTCTTGCTGTTTTAGTTCTATTCAACATATTTCACACATGCTTTCGACGCGCTCACTTTCATCAGTCAGAGCACTGAGTATAGAAGTCGGGATGTCTTGTTGCAGTTGCACAAGATGTTGGTAAGGCCACAGGTAAGTCCGATACTGCACGCAGTTCTATAGAAAGGATATTATTAAACTAGAAAGAGTGTAGAACTGATTTACCAGGGTTGCTACCTGGACTGGAAGGTTTGAATTATCAGGAGATGTCAGATAGGCTGGGATTTGTTTCCCTATAGCGTTGGAGATTGAGGGGTGACCTTATAGAGGTCGACAAGATCGTGACAGGCATAGATAAGGCAGTCACAGCTTTTTCCCATGGTTGGACAGTCTAAAACAGGTTTATGGTGACAGGTCAGATGTACAAAAGGGTCCACAAAGGCATTTTCTTCACACTGGGTGGTGAGTGTCTGGAACAGGCTGCCAGAGGTGGTGGTGCAGGGGAGTGCAATGTTGTCATTGAAGAAATATTTGGTCAGGTACATGGATGAAATAGGTATGGACCAAACACAGGTAAATGGGATTAGATTAATTGTGAAAACTGCATGGTATGGACAAATTGGGCCAAAAGGCTGTCAACTTCAATGGCTCTATGACATTGTTCTTCCGATCTCAGATTTTCCCATACTAATGTGCTGATCCTATCTCCTAATATCAGCACAGCTTCATCTCCACTTAGTTCTCGTCCAAATGTTGAACATCCTTGAATATTCAGTTTCCAGCTCTGCTCACAATGCAGGTGTGTTTCTTGTAATGGCAATTTCACCAGAAATATTTATCTCCACACTCCTTTTAAACTTGCTGCCTCTTTCCTCAGTGCTGTGTTCAGAATGAAGTCACTACCTACTCTCCAAAGCCTTTTGAACCTGCTGCCTTATCATTCAGCACTATTGCCGCTGCTACACTCCACTCTCTTTGCTGCCTCCTCTCGAGGTGCTGTGTTCAGAAGCATTGAATTTCAGAAGTTAATCCCACACAGTGGCAGAACATGGCATCATTTTTTTTTCCCTGTGCAGTGTGCTCTGAGTTAAGACTTTCAGTGAGAGTCTTTGGAATGTTGCAATTACCTGGGAGACAGGATGGGATGGGCCTCACCGGAAGCAAGATTGCTAATGATAAGGATAGACATAAAACATAGCATACTTCTAATGAAGAACAAGGCATTAGTCTAATCCAAATCACAGATCCATTACGTAGTGTGCAAATGTGAATTGGTGGTGCAGTAATGTAAAGAAAGTGTCCGAAACTGGATCTAGACATAAAACGTGCTGATGGGCCCAACTAACAGCTAGTTCAGGGAATCACCCAGGAAGACTTGTTGTCATTGGCTTCTGATCTGGCAACTAATTCACTTTTGAGAGAGGGTAAATGAGAAAGGCCAAGCCTTGAAATTTGCACCTGTGTCCCCCTCTCTCTCTCTCAAATCAGAAAACAAGGACCATTTTTCCTCATGTTTCTCATTAAATAGCCTATTCCTTCATGACAAATAGTTTTGTGCTTTACAGTCATCTGCAACCAGCCGACTTCTGCCACTTCACTAGTGGTAGGCCTCTTTTATTCCAATGGAGTCTTATTAAAATGTAGCATCTCTATAAAGATATCTGCTGCCTTGCTGCGGGTCCATGTTTCAAACCTAGAGATAAAGTAGTTCGACTATACATAGTGTCACCCCACCTCTGTTTCATCTATCAACTGCTCCACCTGCTAAACTTTAAATCCAGTATATTGACCATTCTTAGGCTTGTTCCAAAATTCTGAACTAAGAATCATTGACTATTTTAAAAATTGCTTCAAGTGCAAGAGAGAGTGGTATACTATTTGCTGTTTTATTTGAAATCTCCTTTCACCATGTCCCCTCCTTCATTAGACTATTGGAGAAATTGCACAGTTGAGGGTTGGAGTCTTCCCAGGGCCTCAACGATGTAGGCTGTAGTGGGAAATCTGGGAAAATTGTGTGATGCGTCGAATGAGGCCACCTTCGTTGTCAGAAACAACATGTCGCATCTTCCGGCTAATGTAGCTTCTTGCGAGTGATTGGCATGAGTCCTATAGCAGGGATGATTGCTCAATATCACCCTCAGTGCTCCCTGTTCTGGTCTTGTTCATATGCAGACTCCCATTCCAACATCTGCTGGATAGAAACTAGATGCCGCAAATTTGTGACCTGAAAGTCCGAGCAGACAACTTGCAGCTATAGTTCATCACTTGCCCCTCCAATCCACCATCTTGGATACCTGCCACCAATGTCACAGAGCACAGCAGCACTTTGAGTGCACTGGCACCTCTCAGTGGAATATTGCTTGAAGGACACTTTGCGTCCCAGGACAGGCACTCAGCTAATGGAACGGCCTAGGCTGCATCTCAGAGACAAAAAAGCTGCAGATGCTCGAAACCAACATAAACAGGCAGGAGGCTGGAAGAACACAGCAAGCCAGGCAGCATCGGGAGGTGGAGAAGTCAACAGTTTGGGTGCATCCCTTCTTCAGACTTGCCATTCCTGATGAAGGGCTTACGCCCAAAATGTCGATTCTCCTGCTCCTCAGATGCTGCCTCACCTGCTGTGTCTTTCCAGCACCACTCTCTCAACTCTGTCAATGGTCATTAGTCAAGAGGGTGGACATGTAACTGTATGTATTGTACTATGTCAATCTCACACCTAGAGCATGTGCCAGCAGTTTGTGCAGCAGCCACACTACACATGCCTCAAAATGGACAGGGAATAGTCCTCAGTCAGGTCCAGGAAAACACCAAAGGTGCCTAGTACAGTCAATCAAGGACAGCATCTGATCTCAGGGATTTGGCACAATCAGTTGTCTGCTTTAGGTGGTCATGGGTCTGTCCAGGTATTGGACCATGGCCAGTGCTGCAGGTCAAGTGCAAACAGTCAGAAGACTCATGGATCATCAGTTAGGGAGCTTCAGAGAGAGCAAGCAAGATTCTGTCCATCATTCAGGTCTGTCCATCCAAGTTGGTCAGGGAGGTGGAGAACAATCTTCCCTGATGATAAGCAAAATGAATTATTTGGGTAGGTGTCAGAGGACACTGTTGTGATAATGGTTTGGAAGGACGCAGTGCTGAGGATTGTCAGCAGTAGCCTGGGATGTAGAGGGCACAAAGATGATGAAGACCTGTATTGTTATCCATGATAGGGCAGCACACTGGCTCAGTGGTTAGCACTGCTACCTCACAGTGCCAGGGTCCCAGGTTCGATTCCAGCCTCGGGTGACTGACTGTGTGGAGTTTGCACATTCTCCCCGTGTCTGCGTGGATTTCCTCTGGGTGCTCCGATTTCCTCCTACAGTCCAAAGATGTGCAGGCCAGGTGCATTGGCCAGGGCAAATTGTCTATAGTGTTCAGCCTTAGCCACGGGTCCTGCAGAGTTACAGGTATGGGTCTGGGTTGGATGTTTTTTTGGAGGGTCGGTCTGGATGTGTTGGGCCGAGTGGTCTGATTCCACACTGTGGGACTTCTGTGAATCTATGATCTGCTGATTACGAGCTGCAACCATGTCTGGACTAGGGAGCGTCTCTGCCTGCTGGATGGCTTCAATTCTACATGACAGGAGACCGAACAAGAGGCATTTTCAGCAGATGAGTAGATTTGGGGTGACATGGTGGCTCAGTGGTTAGCACTGCTGCCTCACAGTGCCAGGGACCCGGGGTGAATTCCACCCTTTGGCAACTGTGTGGAGTTTGCACATTCTCCTTGTGTCCAAATAGGTTTCCTCCCACATTCCAAAGATGCACAGGTTAGGTGGACTGGCCATGGGAAATGCAGGGGTAGGGTAAGGAGGTGTGTCTGGGCGGGATGCTCTGCGGAGGGTTGGTGTGCACTTGATGGGCTGAATGGCCTGCTTCCAAACTGTCAGGATTCTATGATTGAGACTATGACTTGAAATCACATTGGCATGAATGTAACAAACAGGTATGTGGGGTGTAACTGTTGTTCACAGGCGATTTTGACCATGTCATTGCTTCTTGCAAATTGGAGATAGACATCTTTATGAGGCAGAGGTGATCACAGGTGACCTTGAAAGAGGCACCTGCAGACCACAAAACGCATAGCTATTGCAAAACCGCATACAATACCGTGAACAGATTCCTGCTCCACAAAAGTATAATCCTTTATGTGCTGCGATGCCTTTTGTGAGTGACCTGGAGCTGGGAGAAGAAGGGTTCAGTCCTCCTGAAGCACTTATATGCTGTTCCTGTCTATTTATTACATGCGGCTGCTGTGGCATTACATCGATAGTGAAGGGCAATTCTGGACTCCCAGCATTTGTCCAGGTGCACAGCTGGGCTTCCAAGATAGCACTTGCACTAATGATAATGATACACACTGGATATCCCCTTGCTTGTGACTATTACTGGCCACAGCAAGTAGGGGACTTGAGCTACTATCAGCTTTTGAGGCACGCCAGAGGGACTTGGTAGGTGGTTAAGGAGGTAGGTTTGGGAGCATCGAGTGAGTAAGTTGCATCGAGAAATCCTCCCCGGAACATGACAAAAATGATACTTTCCCAAAATATAGTAAGATTCCATCTGAGGTTTTCATTCTCCTTTGGTTCAGTGTGTTACATTGAGTCATAGAATCCCCTGCAGTGTGGAAGGAGTCAATTCAGCTAATCAAGTCCGCACTGACCCTCCACAGAACATCCCACCCAGACCCACCTGACCCTGTAACCCTGCCTTTCCCATGGTTAATCCACCCAGCCTGCACAACCCTGCCCTGTGTGGCCATATAGCATGGTAAATTCACCCTAACCTGAACATCTTTGGACTGTTGGAGGAAACCTGAGCACCTGGAGGAAACCCACACAGACATGGGGAGAATGTGCCAACTCCACACAGACAGGGTGGAATTGAACCTGGGTCCCTGGCACTGTGACGTAGCAGTGCCAGCCACTGAGCCACCGTGCTACCACTAACCTGACATTATCCTGTTTTCTGAAAATGTGTTGCTGGAAAAGCGCAGCAGGTCAGGCAGCATCCAAGGAACAGGAGAATCGACGTTTCGGGCATCAGCCCTTCTTCAGGAATTGTGGGTACTGGTTGTCCTGGTTGGATCCAAATTTTGTTGGTCGGAACGTAGTCTGGAGTCCGTGCGGGATCAGTCGGTTCCGCAGGCAGGTGCTGAGGAAGGAGATGTGGCTGTGGTAGCGAGTCTGTTTGAGAACGTGGCTGAAGAGCTTCTGTACAGAGGAGATGACCTGGGGGGTGCAGTGAGAGAGGGACTCACTGAGATTCTTGTAGAGGGAGGAAGAGAGCTTCTTCAAGGAAGGCATCCTTGTAAGAGGATTCGCAGTAGGTTAAAATCTTCGAGGAGAAAGTGAGGACTGCAGATGCTGGAGATCAGAGCTGAAAATGTGTTGCTGGAAAAGCGCAGCAGGTCAGGCAGCATCCAAGGAGCAGGAGAATCGACGTTTCAGGCATCAGCCCTTCTTCAGGAATCCTTCATTATCCTGTTTTCTGCTAATCTCAGTTGAAGATGCCAGAGTTGCATTTCCCATAAGGTTTCTCCTTTATCTAGAGAGACATAAACTCCTTGGAAGTTTGGCATAAACAGCTCTTTATGCCATTTATTCAGATTTTCTATCCATTTACAACAAACTAGTCGGAGAATCCCAATAGAAACAAAGCCGAAAATGTTGGAAACACTCAGCAGGACAGGGTGTGTGAATATTCTGCAGTGAGAAACAGACTTAATGTTTCAGCTCAATGACCTGTTACTTTTATGAATTCAACTGTTCAACTTCATTGGAATAACAATTAAAATGATGTTGACAGTAAAAATAGTTCTGTTTCTCTTTCATTGAACTTTCAGTTCCTGAAGACCTAAATGGTATTTGCACAACATCTTTATTGAAACCAAATACCTCACTGGGTCTGGACAATGTTGTGTTGTCACTACCCAAAACACCATTGAATTAGATCCTAACCTGACTCCCAAATACATTAGAACTGAGCATCATAAGAATTCTTCCAGGGGTTCATCTCGCAATATGTTTAAATTTGTGCCAGTTTGGGGTAAAACTAAGTTTTTAATTTGCTTTGAACATTTAACATTTATTAATTTATTGTTATATTTGAACAAATATTACATTTGAACGGGGAGTTTGCACGTTCTCCCCGTGTCTGCGTGGATTTCCTCCGGGTGCTCCGGTTTCCTCCCACAGTCCAAAAATGTGCAGGTTAGGTGAATTGGCCATGCTAAATTGCCAGTAGCAATTTAGGTGCAGGGGTAAATGTAGGGGAATAGGTCTGGGTGGGTGCGCTGCAGCGGGTTGGTGTGGACTTGTTGGGCCGAAGGGCCTGTTTCCACATTGCAAGTAATCTAAAAATGGCTCCTGGTCTCTCAATGCATTGTGATGAATGTTTTTTTTATTGCCCATCCCCTAGTTTGCCCTTGAGAAGGTGATGGTGAGCTTCCTTCTTAAACCGTTGGAGTCCATGTTTTGCAGGCAGACCCACAATGCCATTAGGAAAGGACTTCCAGGATTTTGACCCAGTAACAGTGAAGGAGTGATGATATATTTATAAGTCAGGATGGTGGTTAGCTTGGAGGGAAACCTGCAGGTGGTGGTGTTCCGATGTTTTTGTTTCGAAGGTATTATTATTGTTTTGGAAGGAATAAATGGGATTTAACACTGTAAAATTCTGGGACTTTTCAAGAGTCAGTAAAGTCACTCGGAACAGTGAGTGAAGGACTGGCCAAGAAATCATGTGATTCAACAAGCTAACTGGAGAGATCATTGCTACCTATTATTGACTTGAGTTTTTAATGACCAGAGGTCACAAGCAGCTATCATTCAGAAGGAAGGAGTCTTACTAACAGAAGGACAGTTTAGTTCAGTGTTCAGTTGGAAAGCTATCCTAATTGTTTTTAATAGTCTTTGGCTTTTTATTTTTTAGAGTTCTGTGAGAGGTGTCAATATGTTAGCCTGTTTGTGTGTCTACCAGTGAGAGGGAGAGAATAACATCTCATGACTACACAGAAAGTCACTAAAAGGAAACCCTTAAAATCTAGACTCAAAACATTTACTTGCTCTCTGTCCCTGGAAGTTGCCTTACCCACTATGATCTCCAGTATTTGTTGTTTTCAGTATAGATTCCAGCATCTGCAGTAATTTGCTCCTAACCCTTATGACCTTGTTCGCTGTTTAAGAAATTTTGAAGTAAAGATGGATGTGATATCTCAATGGGGTTGAGTGTCTGTAAAGGATATTGCTAAGAAATAAGGTTAAACCTTTCTTTTTGCTGTTGATGATACAATATTTTAGAGATGTCTTATTTATAGCTTTGTCTTTTTTTAAATGTTTGTATAATAAACTTGTGTCCTGCTGTTGAAAGTACAATGTTACTCTTGTGTGAATATGTTCAGTAACTGACCACCAAGATAAGCAAACTATAAATTTAAAGTTACATAGTATCAAACCAGGCTTTACTTTCGAAGTTGACTTGTCAAGTATTATCACCATTTGGGATTATAGCAGAACTAAAATCTTAATCTTCTCCCATGACTCATTGCATAGTCACAAGCAACAAAACAAAAAAATTAACAATAAATCTCTCCAGTCTATTGTTCATTCATTCCAATCCACAAACAAAATGATACTGATGGAAATGTTGAAATAAGCAAAATAAAGAAGGAAAAAGACTTGTATTTCCTGTAATGTCTTTTCCAATCTCATAATGTCCCAAAGTACTCTGCAGCTAATGAAGCATGTTTTAAAACATGATATGATTGCCATGTAGGAAATGTAGAAGCCAATTTTCATGTAACAAGGTCTGAACATCAGACAATGAAATAAATGAGCAAATAATCTTGTTGTTGAGTTAGCAAGTGTAACAGTTGTTGAAGAACCAACCAATATCAGCAAAAGGTTTATATTGAATCTCAGGGTCTGTTTGGATAACAGTGATAGAGGGTGGACCACTGGTAAGGCTTAACAAGGAACGATATCGATCTTAAGAGGATATAAACTGTTTCATGGCAGAATTAAGTATATTGACTCAATTTAATTACAATGAATATCACGAGACAGTGGTAATGCATCTGCTCCCACCAGAACCTTGAGCTAATCTCATTCCCTACCCCAGACTGCATGACAACATCAGATTCGGTGGAACCAAAACAGTCTCAACGTTGGTTATCTAGGATTACAAAGAGATCTTGGTCAATTGGATCAATGGGCTGAGGAGTGGCAGATGGAGTTTAATTTGGATAAATGTGAGGTATTCCACTTTGGCAACACAAACGAGGACAGGACTTATACAATTAATGGCAGGGCCCTGGGTAGCGTTGTAGAACAGAGAAAATTGGGGTTCGGATCCATAATTCTTTAAAATTTATGTTACAGGGTGGTTAAGAAAGGGGTTTAGCATGCTTACCTTGACCATTCTGACCTCTGAGTGTAGGAGTTGGGACATCATGTTGAGGTTACACAGGGTATTGGTGAGGCCTCTTCTGGAGTATTATGTGCAGTTCTGGTCACCCTGATACAAGAAGGATATTACTAAATGGAAAAAGTTTCCGAAAATATTTATAGATGGTTGCCAGGATTGGAGGGTTTGAGATATAAAAATTGACTGGAAAGGCTGGGATGTTTTTCACTGGAGTGTAGGAGGTTGACAGGTGACCTTACTGAGGTTTATATTATCAGGAAGGGTGTAGATAAGGTCTTTTCCCTAGGATAGGGGAGTTCAAAACTAGGGGGCATATTTTTCAAGTGAAAGGAGAAAAAAATTAAAAAGGACATGAGAGGCAACTTTTTTCTACAGAGAGAGTGATTCGTGCGTGGAATGAACGGCCAGAGAAAGTGCTGAATGCAGTTACAATTATAACCTTGAAAAGACTTTTGGATAATTCATGAATAAAAGGGGTTTAGAGGGATTTGGGCTGCATGCAGACAGATGTGACTAGTTTCAGAACGTGGTTGGCATGGACTGGTTGGATTAAACAGTTTGTTTCCATGCTAAACGACTCTAGGACTCTATGACTCTATTAACCCCTTCTGGATCGATTAGTCTCTCTCATAGCAAGGACACCAGGAGAAACACCCCTCTTTTTTAAAATAGGGCCACACAATCTTTTGAAACCACCTCAACTTGCCTTCTCATCTGCACAATGGCCAACAGTACAGTAGTATGTGAGGACTTCATAGGTGTAGGAATCAAGGTGTTCTCCAGTTTTTTTGGGATTGAGACCCATTGTGTAGACAATTTAGACCAATTTTACATATCTGGTAGTGCAATGCACAATGTGGAAGCACTTGCTGTTAACAGCAATATTTTTTGGCAATATTATTCCTAGTCTTGATAACCATGCATAAACAAACAAAAGGAAATTAATTATTGGCTTTGAAAACATGCCCAATAAATCTTTAAATTGATCAGGTTTTAACCCAATTTATGGACCATCTGCTGTGTGCTATGTTGCTGTGATGTATTTCCAGGTCCCCAAAGAATGGTAGCAGATGCTAATTTGTTTTACAACAGAATGAATTCCCTCAGACCATGAATCATTTGCTAAAATATTTATGTCTAAGCTGAATCACCTGCAGGAAGAAAAGGTGCTGACAGAGGACGGTATCTCTGCATAACATGCATAATGAGCGTGGGAGTTTGACCCACCCATCGACAATATTTATTCCCCCCATCAATATCATAAAGCAGACTGCCTGTTCATGTTCTCATCACTGTTTGCGAGAGCATGCTGTGTGTAAATTGACTGCTGTATTTCCTACATTACAACACCTTGCATCCATTTTCTTGCTCAATATTATTCACACGCTTATACATTATACTTAGCTCTGGTTGAACCCTTTACATTTGCTGAATAGGTTTCAAAGAAATGTGCTAGCCCCTTTCTATATTGTACCCTCTCATTCTAAGTCTTAAGATTTTTCTATTTCCCCTGGTCCATCCACCCCCTTTTGGCCCTTTCACCTATGAGTAGGTTATCTTTTGTCAGGGATACCCCACAGCAACCCTTCCCTTAATGTGAGCTCCCACCTCCCATTCCTGCTGTGCTAATGCTGCCACATCCCAGCTCCATCTCTTTACCACCATCACATTGAGCAATCCATTCCCAGGCTTTCTCACCCCTGGTCCTCATCCCTATTTTGAACACTTACTTGGTGTTCACAAACAGGGAGAGGAGGTGATGACCTAGTTTCTGCATCATGAGACTATTAATCCAGAAACTCAGCTGGTGAGTCCCACCATGGAAGATAGTGGGATTTGAATTCAATAATAATCTGGAATTAAGATTTTACTGATGACCATGAAACCATTGCCAGGAAAAACCTACATGGGTTCACTATTGTCCTTCAGGGAAGGAAATCTGCCATCCTCAACGGATCTGGCCTACATGTCACTCCAGACCCACAGCAATGTGGATGACACTCAGTTGTCCTCTGAAATGGTCTAGCAAGCCACTCAGTTCAACAGCAAGTAGGAGAGGGCAATAAATGCTGGCCAGCCATTGATGGCCACATCCCACAAATGAATTAAAAACAGAGCCACCCCTGCCAATATTCCCATACCTGTACTATTTTCACTGTGGGTCAATGGCAGTGGCTTCATAATAGAACATAGAACATAGAAAAATACAGCGCAGTACAGGCCCTTCGGCCCTCGATGTTGCGCCGACTGAAGCCTACCTAACCTACACTAGCCCAATAACCTCCATATGCTTATCCAATGCCCACTTGAATGACCATAAAGAGGGAGAGTCCACCACTGATACTGGCAGGGCATTCCATGAACTCACAACCCGCTGGGTAAAGAATCTACCCCTAACATCTGTCCTATACCAATCTCCCCTTAATTTAAAGCTGTGTCCCCTAGTAACAGCTGACTCCATATGCGGAAAAAGGTTCTCACTGTCAACCATATCTAAACCTCTAATCATCTTGTACACAAATAGATTTAATATCTTGATGGTCCCACCAGCAATGTGACTGGCTTCATTGAGAAGCAGGCTGGCCTTCGGATTTGTCCAAAGTATTTGCCTGTGTTAGGCTCCTTTTATTATGGAAGTAGGGCATCTCTGATGTAGATAGGACCAGAATTGTCATTTTCAGAAACTGGTTGAAGTTTGCTTTCAGTCTAATGGGTACTGGAATTGGCAAAAAAAAAGCCCTATGAAAAAACAAGTGTTTGAGTAAGGTAGTGTGCCCTAGAGTAAGCAGGAATGTATGTCCTGAGGTGTACAAAATAATCTGCATTGCTGCTGACCGTCTACGATCTACACTGGTGACAGCAACGTCAACACAATCCTGAAGTGTTAATCTAGCTAGTGGCATGGGCGTGGAAACAGAACCTGCTGGAAATACCGCTGCAGCACTTCATAGAATCCCTACAGTATGGAAGCAGGCCATTCAGCCAATCACGTCCTCACTGAACCTCCGGAGCATCCCACCCAGACCTACCACCCTCCCCTAACCCTGTAACTCAGCATTTCCTGTAACTTCATTCATCTAGCCCTCACATTGTGGGCAATTTAGCAAGGCCAATCCACCCAACCTGCACATCTTTGGACAGTGGGTGGAAACCCATACAGACACAGGAAGAACATGGAAACTCCACACAGACAGTCACTCGATGGATGGAATTGTACCCGGGTCTCGGGTGTTATGAGACAGCCGTGCTAACCACTGAGCCACTGAGTTATGCGTTTTAATTTTAACAAAGTCAAAGAGAAGGTGCTACTAATTTGGAATACATTGTCACTGGTTCCCCTTTGTTGCAACCTGCTATTCTTTCATTCAGAAGGCCCGAGGTTCATTCTCCTGTCTGATGGGCCTGCTCAACCTTTTGAATTAGATTGGCATCTTGGCTCCATGCTCATTCCACTGCCCACTTCCGCAGGGAAATTCCTGCCTGTAAACTCTGTCTCTTTCTTCACAGATACTGCCTGATCTGCTGGGAATTTCCAACACTTCCTATCACTTCCTATCTGCAATGCTCTGTTACTGGATCTTCAGGAATCTCTGTGTGGTGCCCCATACTGAACTCAACAAAGGCCTCAGATTTACTGGGACTTCTTCATCAGCGGCAACCAGTAGTTCTGCCAGACAGGCCGTAAAGAAGCCGAACTCCATCATTCCTTTCCAGGTTCTCCACGTCCCACACTGTACCTCACAACCCAGAAGGTTGTGGTTATAGAGAAAGCCAGAACTCCTCTTGAGACACTGCATTGTGATGGGGTGGGAGGGAAGAGCTTAAAAGCTTCTGTTAGTTTCCCGTTCCCACAGGCAGTCAGAAGCAAAGTCACATCCAAACAGGACGAATAGCAACAAATTGCTCCGAAATTGTTCCAGCTGGAACGATCGCTATGTAAGCTCACAGCTGTTTTCAGCCTCTAACCCTTCACTTCTGTCAGTCGCTGATAATCAGCAATGAGTGAACATTATGTATTCCTTACCAACTTAGCCGAGTGTGTTAGGAATGCAAATCCCAGCAAGTCAGGCCTGTCTCACTCATGGCCTGTGGTTGAAAGATATGCTAATGAAGCATAATTGAGTGGACTGTAGGAACAGTTCATAAAATACTTGGCAAATGAAGTCGATTTTGGAGAAGAACTGAACTTTTTATTTTGCATAAACCTGTTGGCCATGAAAAATACTTGACCAGAGGTTGTGGGCATTTATGTGGCATCTATCTTATATCGATGGCATCACAAGGCACCTCATAGGAGTGTTATCAATCAGATTTGACCCCGAACCACATGAACAGACGTAAGGGCAGCTAATCAAAAGCTTGGTTAAAGTGGGGAAAAAAGGTCAGAAAGTGGGGAGATTTAGGGAGGGAATTCTTGAACTTCGCAATTCGAATTCTGTAGGAGTGATTGGTGAGATGTTGGGAATTGAAGGAACATGAAGACCTCAGAAAAGCGTGGAGCTGGACGTATTTGCAGAGGGACATATCAAGTTATTGAGGAATTTGAGATTAACAGTGAACATTCTGAATCCAAGGTTTTACCTGAATAGGCGTGTGGAACTAATTAGCGAAATGGACATTGGTGCTAGTTAGGACATGGACCACAATGTTTTGGGTGAAACCACATTAAAACAATATACAGGAACATTCGTAACTATGTGATTTGAAAAAAAAACCCTCAATAATTCTGCAAAATCCACCAGCAGCTCAATGCAATCCAGCATGCCCACCTATTCAAAGAACCTAGCAAAGGATCCCACTCATCGTATCGAAACATTCTTCAAATGTATCTCAAAACCCCAGCAAATTAAAAACAAACTTGGTCACTAACATAAACGAAAGATTATTTCACCTGACTTGAAGAAGAGTAGAGGATTTCTCCCGGTGTCTTCGCAAATCCTAAACCAGCATCACTGAAACAGATAACAAAACCATGAATCTTACTGCAGTTTCCAGGACACTGCTGTTCCCCAGCATATAACCATGACCACAGTGAACTGTTCTTTCACTTCCCCACCAAGAGATCGCCAAACATCCTTGTACTCCTTTCAAACTCCTAAATGTCTGGTCTCCCTCCATTTGGGCCTCTTGTATACCCCACTGGCTATGTTGTCTATGCCTTCAGTTCTACAGTTCTTTCTCGAACCCTCTCTGGGTCTCCATGTCTCCTTAATTACGCTTGTAATTATCTATTCCAAAGGCTCCTCCTTTCTGTGTCTGTAATCATTCTGTGAACCAAAAGGTCGGAGGGCAGATGACACCAGCACACTTAGTTCAGACTCATCGTACCACCCCTGGGTAGCAATGCCAGGCTATCTGCCCCTAACAACAGTTCTGTTGTAGGATGGAGTAGGTTACAGAGACAGGGTGAAGGAAATGACCATTACTGTAGTGAAGTCTCAAGCCCCACACAAAGTACTTTTGTTACAAAATATTTTACAATGTTGCCATGATGTCTATTTCTTACTGAAACATGCTTGAAATGGTACCCATAAACAGTTATTAGGCTCTTGCTTACATGTTTAAAGAATCTAATGCTTGTTTTATTTGTGTGCAGCTACTTAGCAATGGGACCAATGCCTACAGCGATTAGCTGCAGGTTATCCCACTGCAAAATTGGTATGTGTGTATCCACTATACACCTAGACATTAGTCCAACATTAGCAATTTCTAGCCTATTGTGTGTTATATAACCTAACTCTAAACCTAACATCCTCACTTTGAATAATAGCTTTGGGGATCCACTTGTACTTTTATAATCAGAACAGACAAACCATGGGCTGCATGTTACAGTTCTTCGGCTGTCTCAGTCTCATTGAATTCCACGAAGGTTTTCTCTCTGCAAACCCTAGCACATTCTCACCCGTACATGACCAAATGCACCCCATTAGCGACATTCCCTCTAATTCTTTACTCCTTCTGCATGGCCCCCCTCCCAGAATCTGTGTGTATTAGCGAGTTTACAAACCAGAAGACAATTCTTGGAATGACACTGGCAGGTGATCAGCACAGACCCTCCGAGCAGGTGGTGACCATACTGTTTAGAGGAACATTGCTTATTAGCTTCCTATCATACCACTGTGGTACCCCTCACCCCATTCTATGACTCATCATTCCCAGAATAACTTGCCACTGTTGAGATTGTCCCGAATTAACCAGCCTCCCTGATGCTTGCACCATCTTTAAATGTCATTGTGCACTGGTCTGGAGATGCTGTACAGGGCTCCTGACCTTTGCCCTGTGCATGGCAGAAAAGGGAAAATTGGCACTTCACTTTGTGGACGTAGTCCTGGAGGTCAGCATCGACAGGGCGATGTCCTTTCACCCCAGAACGAGCGAAGCAGCCCTCACATCCGATGGTGCCAGCCTGGTCTGAGGTTGTCACCCTGGTCAGTGCAGTCTCAGAAGTCTGGAGGAACGTTCAGCAATGTAGGAAGAAGGTCAATTTCCTTGTCCTCTCTGACAATGTAAATGCCACCATCTTCTCTACGATACCCAATCCTCACTCCATTGCTGTTACTATTCCCACTACCCACCAAGGCTCATGCTCTTCCTCCTCTCAATATTTCCTGTAATGTAACCCAGGGAGCTCAATAATCTCAGGGCCATTTTAAATCAAAGGACAATTATTTTCTATTGACCTCTGCAGTGCTCAGCTGCTCCAACCAGAATTGTTGGATTTCCAACAGGGGAGCATAATGAGAATTAGTTACATCTACAGCTCTAAATTCAGAGCTTTTTGTACTGAGTGAACTGAAAAAAAATTATTTAATGTCAGCAATAACAGGAGTAATTTAAACTTTGGGCAATATGTCAAATGGCTGAGATTAAATTAGCCACCCATTGTACACTATGTTTAAATTTCCCATCTATTGAATTCAAACTGGACAGATAATCAATATGTTCCACTTTACGTTTCTCAGAAAGTTAAACTTATTGTCAGTAACACAGACTTAACTCTGTTGAAATATATAAGGATTTTGTTATTATTGGAAATAAAAGTTCTGTCAACTTTGAATCACCTGCTTAACTATTGCGCAAATGTAAAATCCATTGCACTACCACCCTACGTTTTCTTCTGTTTTGATTTCACAGTTACTTGTTGCTGGGTTTTGAGCTTTGCACTAAGATACAATGATATCAGATTAATCTCTATACCAAGCTGTGTCTTAATGCTGCCACTCACAGGAGCTTGTATTTCATCGCACGGCTGCAAAGAAAATAGAAAGGGTAAATATTAGATTAATGCGTAAACAAGTACTCTCTTTCAGTTTTGAGTTCAGGATGCCGTGGAAAGCATACAATCATTTTTGTTATTGTTGCAAGATAGTTCCGCTCATGGTCTGGTAATCATTTAGCACAGGAGCATCTTTTCCATAGTTTAATGTGTGATCGTACATCCCTTAGAAACTCTCTTAGTCATGTCAGTGATTAAACTTCAAATGGTTTTGAAGGTTTTTTTTTGAGATGTAACATGGCTCATCAAATGAGATCTTTCAGAATTCATATGAAAGTAATCTTCGTATAGAGATAGATATGCATTTCAAAGAAGCATAGAACAGTGTGGGAGAGATCATTGAGGGGCCACAGTAAAATACTTTCAGGATCAGAAGCTTGTAACTGGCCAGCTTCATTGTTGAGTAACTGCATATTGATGCAGGCCAGAGAGCTTGGCAGACATCCCAGAATCCTCAGCATGTGGTAATACTGAAGACTGCAGAGTTAACACCTGCCAAATGGTAGTTAGGTGTAAATGTCTCTATTAAAACAAACACTGTTGGTGGCAATAATTGGAGCAAGGAAGCAGATCTGTTGCTTATAGACGATTTTTTTCATTAATATTGTCATTTCACATAATCTTTCCCATGATTCTTATTAGTTGTTTTGTATCTAACACCCCACACCCCCACCATATTAAAAATACTTAAATCATCAATATTTCTGTGCAGTCACATATTGCAATTGATCATTTCTGTCTGTTTTCCTCATACATTAGGGACTGCAGAGTGCTGGGGAATACAGCTGATGCTTTTAGGAACTTATAGAAACAGGAGGCCATTCAGCCCTGCAAATTTGTTCTACCACTCAATCCAATTATGGCTGATCTGTGCTGTGCAGGTTTCAGTCAAAGGGATGGAATCATCACATAATCTCAGCTGATACTCGAGTACCGTTGAAGATTCCATCTTCTAAATGAAATGTTAAAGCCAGCTCCTGCCTGCTATCTCAGGTGGACATAAGAGATTGCATGACACTATTTGAACAAAGAGTGGCAGATGGAGTTTATAAATTTAGATAAATGCAAGCTGTTGCGTTTTGGAAAGGCAAATCAGGGCGGGGCTTATACATTCCATGGTAGGTTCCTGGAATATTGCCAAACAAAGAGACTTTTTAGTGCAGGTTCATAGTTCTTTGAAGGTGGAGTCCCAAGTAGAGAGGGCAGTGAAGAAGGCATTTGGTACACTTGTCTTTATTGGTCAGTGCATTGAATATAGGAGTTGGGATGTCATATTGCAGCTGTATAGGACATTGATTAGGCCACTTTTGGAATACTGCATTCAATTCTTGTCTGCCTGCTATAGGAAAGATGTTGTTAAACTTGAAAGGATGCAAACAAAGATTTACAAGGATGTTGCAGGGCTTGGAGGGTTTAAGTTATAGAGAGAGGCTGAATAGGCCAGGCCTATTTTCCCTAGAGCATTGGAGGCTGAGTGGGTGAAGTTATGGAGGTTTTGAAAATCATGAGGAACATGCATAGGGTGAATAATCAAGGTCTTTTTTTCAGGGTAGTGGAGTCCAAAACTAGAGGGTATAGGTTTAGGGTGAGAAGGGAAAGATATAAAAGGGAGCTAAGGGATAACTTCTTCACACAGAGGGTGGTGCATGTATGGAATAAGAGGAAGTGGTGGAGAGTGGTACAATTATAATATTTAAGAGGCATCTGCATGGGTATATGAATGGGAAGGTTTAGAGGGATATGGGCCAAGTGCTGGCAAATGGAACTAGATTAATTTAGGATATTGGGTTGGCACGGATGAGTTGGACTGACGAGTCCGTTTCCATACTGTACATCTCTATGACTCGATAAAAACTACAAAACGGGTCTGGGGTTCTTCCTGGCATGCAAGCCAAAACTTACTTTTTAACCAATTTCAGGAAACCCACTGATTCAGTCGTTACATTGTTGCTGCTTGAAGGCCATTGCTTTGTGCAATGTGGTGGCATTGTTTCCTACATCACAATAGTGACAACACATCAAATATGTTTCATTAGTACTAAAGCACTTTAAGATATCCTGAGTTCACGGATGGCCGTACATAAATGCAACTCTTTCTTTCTTTTCTTTCAGCTTTATTAACTCACCATGGTTCCATACCCCCTCGTACCTAGCAGCTGAGGGTAGGAAGCCTTCCACAGCATGCAGACTTCAATAGCTCCATTGGCAGTGGAAGACAATGAGGAGTAATGCTCCTTGATCTTGTAGATTGACTTCAGTAATGCACTAGAGCTCTTTCCCCACTGGAATAAGTTTACTTACAGTGCCAAGCTACTTCTATACAGGGGCTTAAAGAGATAGGTCATGTGAACACCCGCAGTTTGAACATTGTAATGTACTTTTGTATAAGACTGTGGTTACCAATCACTGGCAGTTGGGTGATTGAGGTAGTTTGCTGCCTCTATCCTTCCTTGTTTTAAAATAACAAAATTAAACAAATTTAGAGACAACAGGCATAAAAGGATACTTTAACAAAAATCAACACTTCAAAGGAAATTTTAGAAATCTAATTCTGATGCACCCCGCCCCTGAAATGCCCGCTGATTACAGGACACCCGAATTGTACTGCCAGACATCGGACACTGCACGTTGCCTCTCCCTGGTGAGGATGTAACCATGAAAGAGAGGCAGGCAGTTGGATGCAACTACCCAGTCAATGACTTATTGCCAGGTAATGGCCATCTTGGCCAGGTCCCTGTACAGGAAAAATGAAGAAGCCCTCTGATTTGCCCATCCCTCTCTGTACCAAGTATCCAAAGCATAGGGCTGAAATGCCCTGAAAAATGTCGAAGCGGGCTCTTTAATCAACTAAAATAGGGCTGAATCCTGTCTACAATCTATTCATTGAGACCGCAATAATTAAGGCAGGCTGGCAGTCCATGAGTCTGCTTAATCTATGGTTGAGCAAGTGAGGACTGCAGATGCTGGAGATCAGAGTCGAGAGAGTGGTGCTGGAGAAGCACAGCAGGTCAGGCAGCATCTGAGGAGCAGGGGAATCAATGTTTCGAGCATAAGCTCTTCATCACGAACTATGCTCCTGATTAATCTATGGTTACATGACACTGCTCTACACAACACTCCAGGACCCCGATGGAAATGGGGAGGGGTCTGTTGTAGAGAGCCCTCCACTGGTGGCCTCTGTCTGCTGGATGGCAACAAGGAATGCCAGGGCATGTCCAGACAGTGGATGAGGGTGAGGAAGTAAAAGGTTTGGAACAGCAGCTTGGACAGCAGTCTTAAGGACATGGAGGGAATTCCCTTGAGGCCGTACAGATCATGAGGCATCGAGGGAAGTTTGTGCCCGAAGGGCCAATCTGCGATTCCACCTGAACAGGGGTAATTCCGATGGAAGTTCACCACATTTGAGCTGCTGTTCTCTGGATTGAACATTGCTGTTCTGTGGTTCTGTTTGGCTGTGAGCTTGACACAAACCAACACTCACCCATCAAGCTCCCTGCAATGTGACTCAGCTCACTCATCCAATGCATCCCTGAGTATTTTTTCCTCAACAGCCCCTAGCCTTCTTCTCCATGAGTCACGCACAATCACATTGTTCATCCTTGGGCGGAGTTCCCAATGACAGCCTCTACTCCTGAGTGGGAAGTCCAAGTGAGGAGTGTTCCAGCGTGAGGTGACCCTAACTCAAATCTGGATCGGGTCCTGATGCAACACAAGCAACTCCTAAAAGAATTACGGAAACCAGTGTGATTCACAAAGCTGCATGTCATTATTCTTGATGCTGTGGCCCTGATGAAACAAATATATCACTAACGAACACCACCTGGGAGAGAGCTCACTATAAGAAGTATTGCTGCAGGGACTGAAGGTCTGAAAGTCATGGCCTGCATGCAATGGCACACCAGCAGCTGACTGCCTTCCCTAAGCAGGAGACTTAACTCAACAGCATATGACGATATGTGCATTGAAGAGGGTTCTGTGGTGTCGTATTTCTCTTGAAGAGGGATGTTGTAAATTTGGTGCCAAGGTGTCTGTTCTGTGGAAAACAGAGTAAATAGTTTTTTTATAATTAGATAAAAGAAGCATGAATGGGTGTAGTCAGGCTCACACAGACCTAGGGGTTTAGTTTTGCTTTCAGTTGTTGAAGTTGGGTTACTTGGAGTTGAAGCTGCTAGATTCATCTCTCTCTCTCTCTCTGCTTCTGCAAAAAAGCTCAAGTTCTCTCTCTGCTGTGAGAGTCAGGTTTTCGGTTTTCCTTTCTGCTGGATTAGAGGAGATAGTAAGTGAGGGAAATCTGTTTTGCTGAATTTGCCTTTGTCAAGGATGTGTTAATGGGATGCACTGTATTGGAACAGTTGATGAGTAGCAGTTAAATAATAAGCTATTTTGTTAAGATGCAGGGAAAGACTCCATGCAAACTAAATCTAACTAATCAGACAAAGGGTAGCACTGATGCACAATTCTTCCAAACCAAATGAACACCCTCAACAACCCATTAATCTTCACTGCACACTCTGCAACAGAAGTTAGTTCTGGCCAAACCCAATCCCAAATTCTTACAGTATCTGGAATAATTACTCATAATCAACCATGTTGTATAGTTTCTCCTGATCAAGGGACAAGAAGGTGACTGTCAGACCAGTTCACTTGGGAAAGGTGGATCAGGTGACCATGTGGATGTTATCACACACGGCCTGATCTGTGACCATGGAGGACCCGTCCGAGTGAATCATGTGATCCAGCATGCTACCCAAGGTAGAAAACTATGGGCTTGGCAAAGATTTTGTAACCTTGGCTGTGAAAGAAGAGAAGGTAGAGTTACCACATTTTGGCAGTAGAATGATGAGCCCATGAGGAGGGCATTCAATTAAATATTCCTCCAGGCCCAACATGTAATTGCTCCCCAGGATGTCCTAAACGCCCTGTTGAATTCCACAGGCAGCCTCTTCAGTCCGAAGGCTTTGTCTCTGCAAAGCTGGGCGAAGGCACTGGTGAGCTCCCTGCAGCAGGTCCACCCTCTGAGCATCCTCACTGAATGGAGCCGAGAAAACACAGCAGCTCATCAGTGAGTGCTGATGTTCTCTGAATCTACCTGGACATTTAAACTGGGGACCTTTGTGTCCTGAGTCTATGGACATTGGTCTAGTTTACATGGAGACACGTGCAACTCACCTCCACTTCACTCAAACAAATCTTTTCGCTCAATCTGTTGATACACCTGAAGTAAAAGTAGAGAAGCTCTTTGCTTCAACTTGTTGATTCGGTTGGGATGTCTGATTTTGCCATCTGAAGATCCTCTACGGTGAAATCAAAGTTTTCATACCCTCATTCATGTTATTGTGTCTGTTACACAATCAACATTATCTTTGTTGCTGGCATTGTTCATCCTGCTTTGAGAGACGACAGCTACAATGTTCTTCGGTGAGGATACAAAGAGAAATCAGTTTCCTCATGCCGTTAAAGTCTGTAAATCCCCTCCTGTTGACAAGCTGAAACAATTCTCTTGGGCTAACCTCGGTGATCTCACTAGACTCCACCTTTCACTCGGGCTCTACCACAATTCTGAGAAGCCCAGTTATTTTTCTTTCCATGTGCGATGTAGGTATCACTGACCATGCCAGAGGTTCATCCCTAACTGTCTGACAGGGCAGTTAAGAGTTAACCAATTTGCTCTGGGTCTAGAGTCACATGTCGGCCAGATCAGGTCAGGGTGGCAGACTTCCTTCCCTAAATGACATCAGCAAACCATGTGGGTTTTTACAATAGCTGACAATGGTTATTTGGTTGCCATTTTCATTGAATTTGAATTTCACCATCTGCTCTGGTGGGATTCCAACATCAACATGAGGTTGTGGATTGTTAGTTCTGTGACATCACCAACGTGTGTCCCTCGCAGGTTAATCTTTTATCTACAGCTCCATGACCACTTGGTTAACATTGGTTTGTTTCTGAACCATTGTTCTCATGGAATGAATTCAACTCCTTCTGCTACCATAAGAATGTTCAGGCCAAGACATTCATGTCGTTGAAAATTTGAGAAGAGGTGACTGTGAACTACATGTACATTTTCAACTGTTGTAGGCTGGTGGGGTTGCAATATTACCTATAGCATACCTTTTATTTTCCATCTGAACTATGCAGTTTAAGCTTTGAAGCCTCTAACCTCTATTTCTTCAACCATGGTACCTGATCTGTCAGGATAGTGACTCTCAGTCTTGTATTAAGCTTAAAATGAATGAAATACCATTGATGTAAATATGTTCTGTTCAGTTTGAGTCATGGAGTCACTAATTTGTTTGAATAATTCTCTTCTAGCATTGTCTTCACTATCTTCTGTAACACAGTTTTTTTTAATGTTTTCATGGGGATGTGGGTATCTCTGACATTTATTCACCTTCCCTAATTGCCTGCGATAGGTAAGAATCAACCACGTTGCTGTGATCTGGAGTCACATACTGGCCAAACCAGGTAAGGATGGTCTATTTTCTTCCTGCGCACAACCACCCGATGAAGGAGCAGTGCTCCAAAAGCTAGTGCTTCCAAATAAACCTGTTGGACTATAACCTGTTGTGTGATTTTTAACTTTGTACACCCCAGTCCAACACCAGCACCTCCAAATCATGACCCCATATCTACTCTGGGGAGAATTATGCTTCATCATGAAGAAGTAGAATGCATCTTGCTGTGTTTACCAGACCCATTTTGAGAATGAGTCTCTGAGTTGCTGGGGAAAGCGACAGCTCCTTTTCCAGTATTTTGGCCCAATTGGCCTCAGCCCAATGATCACGGGTCTGAGTCTGCAGGGGATTACGAATTCCGCTGCATTTTCTGTGGTCTCCCAGACTGCTGACAGACTGGCTGACAGTGGGGTCATGCTCAGAATGCAGGGAGCGTTCTGACCACAGCTTCTTCAGCAGTCCCCTCTCAGGGAACAGTGGAATTTATGAAGCAACTGTGGAGTGCAAGGCACCCACTGTATTAACTTAAAGCCGTTTCTTCCGCACACAGCTGTAGGTGGTGGTTGTGAGGGATTGTTTCCATATTATTCTCCACAGCCTGCCTAAATCCTGGGTTTACACAAGACTTTCTGTTTTTTTTTCTGTACTTCTGATATGTACAGACTGGTTGCCAGTATTCAATCCACTGGTGACAGTAAGCATTCCTTCCTTGTCAGTGTGCCATAGATGCTGTCTGTGCCATCATTTGGATACATTACAGCAACTCACCAAGGCTCTTTTTGACAGTACTCCCCAAACCTGTGAACTCCCCTATCTAGAAAACTAAACATATTATATGTATATGACCATACGTCAGCACCTCTAAGTTCCTTTGTCCATCTTTTGGATAAGATATTAACTATTAAAACCTACCTGCCTTCTCAGATGATCATGAAAGATTCCATGGCAATGTTTTCAAGAAGTGAAAAGGAGTTCTCCTCAATGTTCTGTTCAATACTTATCCATAAGACCATAAGATATCAGGGCAGAATTAGGCTGTTCAGCACATCATTCGATGCTGGCTGATGTTCTTCTTAACCCCATTCTCCTGCCTTCTCCCCATAAACGTTGATCTCCTTACTAACAATGAATCTACCTATCTCTGTATTAAATAAACTCAATTGCTTGGCCTTCACAGACTTCTTGGCAATGGGTTCGACAGATTGCCAACTCTCTGAAGAAATTCCTCCTCATCTCAGTTCTATTCCTTGATTCTGATGCTGTGCTCTTGGGTCCTAGTCTCTCCTACCAGTGGAAGCATCTTTTTCTTCTCCACTCTATTCAGGCCTCCCATTATTCCTTAAATTCCAATCAGACACTCCTCCATCGTTCTAAATGCCATTGAGTACAGGCCCAGAGTCCTCAACCGCCCCTCATATGACAAGCCATTCATCTCCGAGATCATTGTTGTGAACATACTCTGGATCCCCTCTGAAGCCAGCACATCTTTCATTAGATGAGTGGTCCAAAACTGCTCACAATATTCCAAATGTGGTCTGACCAGAGCCTTATTCAGCCTTAGCAGCATATCTCTGCTCGTATATTCTAACACTCTTGAAATGAATGCTAACATTGCATTTGCATTCCTAACTACCACCTGAACCTGCATATTAAACTTAATAGAATCCAGAACTAGGAATCCTAAGTCCCTTTGAGTTCAGATTTCCAAATCCTTTCCCCATTTAGAAAGTAGTCTACACCTCTATTCTTGCAACTGAAGTATTCGGTCCGTAAACCATAATCGTTAAGCAGATTATCTGGTCAGTCGTCTCATTACAGTGCTGCGTGTGAATCAATCGCCACATTTTTATAGATTACAATGATGACTATATGTTAACAAAAGTACTTAGTTGGTTGTGAAGCACTCTGGGATGAGCTGTAATCATGAAAAGTCCTACATAAATGCAAGTATTTCTTTCTCAAATCATACCATATCCTAACATGGATATATATTGTCCTACTTCCAGTTGCACTGTGTCAAAATACTGAAAACCTTTATACAATAGGAAGATGTTCACCACAAAAACAGCAACAGATCACAAAATAATCCCACCCGTTCCTTGGCTGGGTAAGAAATGTTCAGCCTGTTAGTATGATCTAAACTTTTGAATTTTTCTGTATAATGTTTCACGTTATTTGGTGAGTAACTGCATGGGTTTTTTGCATGTCTGAAGTTAACGATCAACATGCAAGTATTTCTGTAACCATGGCGATTTCTTTTTAAAGCAGTTTGTGAAGCCTGAGTGAAAGGATTTATGCACTGACGGATTTTAATTTACTTCCAAGTGTATGTGACCCAGCGTTGTAAATAATGATCCCTCAAGGTTTGTTAGAGATTTTTGGAGCTTGGGTTTTTGAAAGCTTAAGAGAAACACTCATAACTTCAGAGACTTAGTTTCTCTTTTGACTTTGGATAGTGTTAGCCCAGTGAAGACCTTGGAACAGGATGTCTGGGTATACAGTCATGGTCCTGAGAAAGGATCAATAGATTTAGTGAATTTGATTTGATTGCCTTTGCATGAGAAGTTAGCATTAGTTCCAGGAGAGACGTGTTGATATAAAAACTTAGAAAGGGGTAGTAAGCTGAACACTTTGAAACTAGGTGTGTAGGAGCTTCAGGAAGAAGCTATCTGAAGTTGCAGTTTAAAAGCTAAAGTCACAAGTGATTTAAACTGACTAAGGTGTTGGATGCAAGGATTCTGTTGTGGCTTTTGTATGACTGGGCCTTTGATTACTCAACTATACTATATCGTTTCAATTTATAAAGGAGAGTTTTAGGATTGATAGGATTGTACTTTTATTGTGCATTTCCAACTTTTGAAGTTTTTATAAGTAGATAGTTTAGCTTATTCTATTTTCTTGTCATTTCTTTTGTTAAAAACTTCTGTTGTGATGTTAAAGCAAAGTTTGAAATATTGCACGCTTACATTTCAGCAGGAAACCACAACAAGCCAAATACAATTATAAGCTCTCAAACAGGGATCCTGTCTGGAATCTGAGTTGTCCGTAATAATCTCAGCTCAGGTCACAACATTAGTATTGTCCAATACTGAGTAAGGTAATTTTCAAATAGACAGCAAACTGCCAGTGCCTCCTCTGATTATAGCTAGAATTGATGACAACAAGATGACAATTGAAACACAAAACTCCACTCCTGCATGAGCAACCCATTCCTAATTCTGGTCAACGACTGCGTCCAGTGTTGCTTAACTTATTCACACAAAGCTCTCACAACACCAGGGACCCAGGTTCAATTCCAGCGTCCGGTGACTGTCTGTGTGGAGTTTGTACATTCTCCCTGTGTCTGTGTCGGTTTCCTCTGAGTGTTCCGGTTTCTTTCCACAGTCCAAAGATGTGCAGATTATGTGGATTGGCCATGCTAAATTGTGCAATGTATCCAGAGAGGTGCAGGCTAGGTAGATTAGCCATGGGAAATGCAGGGTTACAGGGAGTGGCATGGGTCTGGGTGGGACTCTCTTCAGAGGGTCAGTGTAAACTCAATGGACCAAATGGGCCTGCTTCCACACAGTAGGGATTCTATGATTCGATGAAGAATCGAATCCAGCTTGACAATCCAGTGCAGTACTGAGGGAATACTGTACTGTCAGAGGCACTGCCTGTTAGATGAGACAGTAACCCCATTGTGGTGATTGCAACGAGGTCAGCCAGGTGGACTTCATAGAATATGAGTTCCCTGATTGGGGATGTTAATCTGGTCCAGTCAGGGAGTCCTGGCTGACAGATAGGAACAAGAATGACAGAGTTTCTATTCACTCTGAGACCTGACTCTGAGGGAGCACCACGTGTAAATAAAGGGTGACTTGGTGATGGGAAACTAACTTCTGTGGAGTTATTCCACTGATCTGCCTATGAGTGGATCCGATTCAAAACAGAAAATGGGACTTCCTGCTGTTGCTGTCACCAATATTTGCCCCTCAATCAACTTTATTAAAACACGTTTTCCCATAGATCTTATTGTTGAGCAAATTGGCTGCCTCATTTCATGTATTACAAAATGATTGACTTCACAGGTTCTTAACTGAATGTAATACAATTCCAGTTATCTAGATATTGTCAAAGATGTTGCACAAATGATATATTTTTAAGTTTTTAGAGTGAAAACTGACTAAAAGAATTTTGCCAAAAATAAAATGAATAGATTGTGTGGAGAGTAAGAATGAATACTTTTGCTGCCATTGGTGGTGAGTTGAGAGGATGGAAGGAGATTTGTACCGTTGTACCCCACAACCTTCCCACATCCACTGGAATTAATTTCTGGACAGCAACACCCATTGTCAACCTTCCTGTCAAATCACCATTTGAGGCCATTCAATAACTATTTAAGGGTTTCATCGCACTGTTGCTGGGATTAACCTGATTGAGAGTAGGTTTATCGCTATGTACAAGAAGTGAAATTGTGAAGGCTGCCTGTCCCCTCCAGAGAAATGGAGAGCAGGTATCCCTGAATCAGAGAAAATGATCAAGGAACTGGTTATCAGGAAGAGTGAATCTGGGCAAAAGCCACATTGACTACCCTGGTCTGAACCCTCCCCCCCCCACCCCCAAATTTTACCTTAAACTGTCATTCACTTATTTGGCCCTTATCCCCTCCTTTATCTGGCATCCTAGTAGCTGGCAAACCACCCACTTGACACCCTAAACCCTTACTTACCAATTTCCTCACCCATATGGCACCCAACACCCCTCTGGCCCACTTGTCACACCGCCCTCTTACCCACTTGGCACATTACATTGTTATATGCCCATCTGGGACCACTACCTCCTCACACTTAGCCTGGTTCTACTCAAACATGGCCTTAGGACTATTGCAAAATGCATCAGCGGACTCTGCTTTGCCCTGCAGCAGCTCTCCCGCACTGAATGTACCATTGTTTCCTCCAATGGATGTAATCGATAGATTCCAGACTTGGATTTCTGGCTGGGAATGTCAGTTGGGTTTGTTCCAAGGGTAATCAGAATGTCTGTGCCCATAGTCTGACAAAAGACATTCTTCAAATTTCCATTTTAGAAAATCAGAACAATGAAATAGCGAAATTCAAATAGTTATCCATGATTATTTCACAACCTGCAAAAGAAGTTTGTGAACATTGTGAAATTGTGGCCTGATCGCAGTTTTCAATATCTGTCATTATATATTCAATAGTATTATGCTTTAACTCTTCTTTACTCTGCTACGTTTGATGAAACTGATTTCAAATTGTTTTTACACCTTGATTGAAGAGTTCAGCAAGAGCGCACAGATCTGGTAGTCCAACAGCTGGCTAGAAAATTGCAGAAATGTAATTGTTGTGGTGGACAGGGACTCTGCGAGTCAGTGAATAATAGGGCACCAAACTGATCTGTCTGTTTGAAAAATGGAAGCATTTGTAAGGTGAGAGGAGCCCATTCGTCTGCCTCTTGTGTGTCCATTGTGTGAAAGGATTCATAAAATGATCACATTCTAAAGCGTTTTCTATGTCATAAGGTCATTTAGGCCTTAGCATTTTAGTCACAAACTGACCGTACAATAATTATTTCCCTCTAGTTGATGCTCAGAAGAGGTCAGGCTGAAAAACCACAAGAGGTAATGCTTCCAGACTGGTGAATGCACCTGTTTTTAACGCCTCTGGAGTGATTCCTGCACAAAACCCCTCCAAGAGTAAGTCATTGTGAAGCCACTCTAAGTTATGATGCGAATGGTGTTCACACATAACATCACCAAAAGGGTTACTCCTCAGATGTTACAGGCAGCTGGCGTCAGTCACTCTATAGTAGTCACACTTGCATCACTGTATCAACAAGTATGGGGTTCAAGTCTCATTCCAGAGATTTGGAAAAAATCCAGGTTGGCACAAGTGGAGTGTGGAAGTAGTGCAATGCTCTTGAGATTGTGGATGAGACTTTAAACTGAGGTCCCTCTGCCCTCTCAAGTGAATATGAAAGATTTTTTGGTGCACTTTCAGTGAAGACTGGGAAATCTATATTTATCTCCTCACCAACATGGATAAAAGATATTATTCATCCTTAGCCAACTGCCTTTCCATCTCTTACCAACTCCCCCCCCCCCACCACCCCACCACCACCACCAATCCAGTGCCCATAATATGGCAGAGGGAGGGGTGTAAAATGGCTGCCATTTTGAAATAAATCATTTATGGGCAATTGAGCTTGTTAACAAATCAGCCGACCAGGACTTTACACTCTGTGCACCATAATGCAGTTGGCATAGGCAGGTGGGTGAGAGTGGTGAATCTGCTCGGTCACCATCTAAGGGCAAATGGCAGAAAGAGAGGATACACCTTTTAGGGAATTCTGTCCAAGATGATACTTCAATTTGTTCTTCCTTACCTGGGCTTCAAAATGCAAACTACTCCATCCCTCACTCAATAGGGTGTCCAAACCCTCCTTGCACAAAGCTGCTTAATGTCCCTTAGACTGGGTCCTTCTCTTTCCTGGGATCTCTTTGCAGTCTCAGTAGCACCCACTGCTGAGTCCAGACACTGCTGGCCAATCAGATACAGTAAGGGGCAGAAGTCCTACTCTCAGTTCATTCTGGACATCACAGCATGACAAGATTGCAGAGTATGTTTTTTCTAGATCAGTCAGTTCACCATCAATGCATCTAGCCTGGGATGAACACTATATAAATGCAAATTCTTTCTTTCTCTACAGTTGCGTATTAAGTGCATGCAAACATTCACATTAAGAGCATTAGGAGACCATTCAGCACCTTGAACCTGTTGCCATACACTTAAGTCACTGCTATGATTGTCACAGCAATAAGTCACACATCTGATTGTAGCTTCAACCTATTTCCCACTCACCCTGATAAACTTTGAATCCCTTGTGAACTAAGGGTCAATCTACCACTGCTCATCCAGTAATGCAAGGTTAGTATTTTCATGGACCTTTCTTCCCTGAGAAGTAGCATTCATTGTTCTGCTCTGCTCGTTTAGCCTTCAAAATTCAATTTATATAAAATGGCTGCTGTATGTCAAACTGAGCAGAACTTTTAGCTTCCAATAGGGGCAAATGTACAGGTCGGTGGGATGCAAGTGGAAAGCCAATTAATGTGATTTAAGTATCAATTAATGCCAATGATTTTCCCTGGAGCATCAGAGGCTGTTGGGTGACCTTAACAGGGGTTTATAAAATCATGAGTGGCATGGATAAGGTAAATAGATAAGATATTTTTCCTGGGGTGGGAGAATTGTGGGTGGCACGGTGGCACAGGGGTTAGCACTGCTGCCTCACAGCGCCAGAGACCCGGGTTCAATTCCCACCTCAGGCGACTAACTGTGTGGAGTTTGCACATTCTCCCCGTGTCTGCGTGGGTTTCCTCCGGGTGCTCTGGTTTCCTCCCACAGTCACAAAGATGTGCAGGTCAGGTGAATTGGCCATGCTAAATTGCCCGTAGTGTTAGGTAAGGGGTAGATGTAGGGGTATGGGTGGGTTGCGCTTTGGCGGGGCGGTGTGGACTTGTTGGGCCAAAGGGCCTGTTTCCACACTGTAAGTAATCTAATCCAGAACTAGAGGTCATAGGTTGAGGGTAGGAAGGGAAAGATTTAAAGGGCAACTTTTTCATGCAAAGGGTGGTGTGTGTATGCAATGAGCTGCCAGTTGGTGGCTGGTACAATGCAGCATTTAAAAGACATCTGGATGGGTGTATGAATAGGAAGGGTTTGGAGGGCTATGGGGCAAATGCTGGCAAATGGGACTAGATTAATTTAGGATATTGGTTGGCAGGCATGAGTTGGACCTAAGAGTCTGTTTCCGTGCTGAACATCTCTATGACTCTATGACTGTCGGTCACTGACTGAAACCTTTCAGTCAACCTGCTGGTCCTTGAATGTATTGGGCAAGTGTGTGCGGACACAGCTATAACTATAAGCTTCCCTATGAAAAGGTGGTGGTTAGCAGCTACTTAGACTGCCTTCTTATTTGACATTTTAAAATCTTTGATAAAGGAAAACTCCATTTGGAAGAACCCTCTCTCATTCCCACCTGAAAAGGCAGTCTGCTGAATCATCGATTGGTCTCCTCTTGGCCCTCTTGCTTTGAGAGTCCCCCCAGAGTAGATTTAATTGGATGAAAAACCGTCCTTTGATCACAATTTGAGCAATTTTGGGAAAAGCCACTGACTGGCGATTGCACTGTGATCCCTATTGAATTCTGGTATTGGAGTCACACAGACCTTAGTGAAAACTTCACCCCATGTTAGAATTTAGCAGTCGTGGATGGTTTGTTGATTCCCCTGCAAAATACCACCATTGATTTGTTCACTTGAAAAGTCTTCGAGGTGTCCAGTAAATCAGAAACATCAGGCACCATCAGCTATCAAACAGCTGCTGGCACTGTTAAAATCCTGCAGTCGTATCCTAACCTGGAAACACCAGCATCTGTACCTGAGTGAGGACAGCTCCACAACACTCAGGCAGCTCGACACCATCCAGCGCAAAGCAGCCCATTTTATTCACGCCACATCTGCCAATTTCCATTCCCTCCACCACTGACACCACAGTCCGGACCATCTGCAAGAAGGACTGCAGAGCTTCAGCAGTGCTCCTGAGTCAGCACCATCCAAATCCGTGATTGCTACCATCTAGTAGGACAAGGGCAGCAGATACACAGTGACACGACCCAGCTGGAAGTTCCTCTCCAGGCCACTCAACAACCTGTTTGGAAATAAATCACCATTCTTTTCAGTGTTATTGCGTCAAAATCTTGAAACTCTGTCCCTAACGGCATGATGGATATAACGACACCAAATGGGTTGCAATGTTTTGTTAGGCAATTCACCACCAGCTTCTCAAGGGAACTGGTGATTGGCAGCAAATATTGGCTCAGCTGATAATGCCCACATCCAATGAATGAATTTTAAAAAAACTGCCTGGAGGAGGCCTAATGGAAAATGTAAACCGTGTCATACTGGTAAACAACTATTGGACAAATAGCCCAGGAGAGGGTTTTGCTTATTGCAGAACAATTAACTTTGAAGGAACTTTGGGCAAGAGATGAGGCCTACAAGCAAGAAATTGTAATTTCAAAGAAGTAACATCAAAAGGCGAATAATTTGTCACAGATAAACAATATTGCTGACAGCTCTAAGAAGTTCTTATGTTTAGAAAGGCTATGTGCCACACTTTGTTGGCCTGATTTATATGGAAGGGAGTCAATGCTTCACTTAAAATTGTTTCAATTAAAGTCATGATTTACAGGAATTGAGCCACAACCTTAAATGAGGACCAGTTGTATAATGTGAAACATATATAGCTGGAGAAATGTACAGGGACTGAAAACATGTGCCACAACTGTGCCCTCTTGAGATGTTAGGTCTTCTCTTCCAGCTACACTTTGGAGTGATCTCAGATGATGAGGAGGCAGGCTATAGTGAGCAATGTCCCATAACTGTTATCACTTTAGCAGCCCTTCTTTTGTGAGACAAATCTCTGAGGGCTTTGGCCTACTGTGGAATTCTTACAATGGGTCCCTCTACCCACCAGGGATACAGTATTCATCAGCAGAGGGGATGGGAAGCAACCAGTCACTTTGAGAGTCCAGGGCAGTTAGTACTTGCATCTCTCCTATTTTGGTTGTAATAGCACCTCCTAGTGTCTCTGAGAAGAAAGGGCACCAAGTGGGGATGGCCTCGATGTCTCATCCTCCTCTTGCTTAATTAATACTGTTTAGATCCCATGGCCAAAGTGACAGGATTCAGTTGTTTGCTAGACCTGGCTCTCCATTTGTTGGTACCACTCTATATTTCTAAGTCATGGAAGAAACATGACTTTGGCGAGCTCGTCAATCTTCCTTGTGAAGCTTCATGTAGCCTTTGGCTTCTGCGTCAGAAGTTCCACTATTTGCCTTTGCATTTCCAGGGGCTTGCTGTAGCAGATACCACAGGCCTGGCTTTAGTCTGGAGCTCAGAATGGGCCCAATTGCTAATAGACCACCCACTATCGGGAACCTTATCTATCACCATCCACTGAACCCCTCGAATCCCACTCCAAAGTCCATGAGAGAGTGACTGCGCTGCAGGACAGTGTGACACAGGCAGGTGACAATGCATTTGTTCAGTCCTGATGGTCAGCATCATCAGATCTTTGCTGTCATCGATCAAATGTGGTCTTAGCTTCAGATTCAAGGGCCGGTAGTGAAGAACAAAAAGAAGCTTATTTAGTTTCAGCACAGTATTCACAGGTCACTACCATTTCATGCTCGTCTCTTGTGTGCCCATGTCTCAACAGCAGCTTGGAGTCACCTTTGTTCTGATATCTGGTCAATCCTATCTTGCTGTCAGCGATACATAGCTGGCCTGTACCTCAGTGATCTCTATGGCCGCTTCCTCAACTGTGATTTGAATCTTCAATTACAACATCCCTCCATCCATCTCGACCTCTTCATGATATTAAACATCAGTCTCTTCTGCGCAACAAAGCTGAGAGTGAGTGGCAAGTCAAGGGACATCTAAACCCCTTCCCTCCGTTCCAACGCCCTGTGTGCTGCTTACTGGCACCATATTGTAAATCATGCAAAATGGTCACATCGTTTGACCTGAAGTGCTATGAAGCATTTAGCATGGCTCTGCATTCTCTTGCTTAGACCTACTTGCATAGATCCATTGCTTAATGCCCACATGGCAACTCCATTGTTTCAATACCAACATACCAACAATGCCAGCACAAGGGTGGCACAGCGTCTCAGTGCTGCTTCACAGCACTTTGGCCCTGGGTTTGATTCCACCCTCTGGTGATTGTCTGTGTGGAGTTTGCGCATCCTCCCCATGTCTGCGTGGATTTCCTCCAGGTGCTCAGGTTTCCTCCAACAGTCCAAAGATGTGCAGGTTAGGGTGTATTGGCCATGCAAAATTCCTCATAGTGTCCAGGGATGTGCAGGCGAGTTATGCCAGCTATGTGAAATGTAGGGTTATAAGGATAGGGAGTAGTGCTGGGGCTGGGGTAGAATGGTGTTTGAAGCGTTGGTGTGCACTTGATGGGTCAAATGGCCTGTTTCCATACTGTAGGCATTCTATGATATCACTAACCTGGCATTAGAGGCAGGATTGGACCAGAGGAGATATATATTGCTGTTCCATCCCAATGTCACTGGGCCAAATTACTGAAATCCCCTCCTACAGAGCATTGAGGATATTCAGAATCCAAATGGACTCCAGTGGTTCAAGAAGACAGCTCACCATGACCTTCTCAAGGGCAACTAGGAATGGGCAATAAATGTTAACTCAGCCGGTGAAGTGCACACCCTTTGAATGAATTAAGAAGACTAAGCACATGTTAAGCAACAGGGAGAAATACTCACAAAATAAATTTAAAGGAATCACCCATCAGTTGGAAGTTCTTTGCCTGTTGGACTCTTCGAGCTGTTGCTATAATTCTGGAGGCTTTTTGTTTTGGTCCTGCCCATTTTGATTTAAGTGGTTGATCAATACATTGATTCAAAACGTACTTCTGTACTTCAATAAATTGATTCAATTTGTTGAATTGAACAACATGCAGTGCAGACGTTCTGAAGCATATTTCACCGATCCCAGGATGCCTGACATGGATTTAGTAATGGATCATCCTCTTTGAGTTGGGCAAGATTGGGAGAGTGACTATTGATCATCTAGAGCTAAGCACACAGTTTTACAGGTCATCATGTTTAACACACAGCTGTACACCTACTGATCTGCCACTTGCCTTCTAACGTTTCTCACTGCCTTTTCTATGGAGGGTGTCTACTGAGCTGCTCTTTATCCTGCTCATTGTAAGGTAATAGCTTTCTACTATCCAGATGGTTGCTCCAGTCTCCATGGTCTTCACAAACATTCTGCTCTGGTTTCTCATTTAAAGGATTGGGGGAATTACAGGTAATAGCTGGCAATTTAGACAAACTTGACACATCACATCAGAGAGCTGATCTTGGTAATATACTCTTAAATTGGAGAACGAGATTGTAAAGTTCTCTACCGTGAAGCGGGATGGCTAGTCACCCAGTTAGATTGTAGCTTAATTGATTCCTTAACCATTAATGTGTTTCTTGTGCCAATATTAATTGCCTTGCCTGTCCTCATTAGTTAATTGAAATCATTCTGACACTGATCTATAGTCTTGGGATGAGAGAGACAGTGCTCTGTTTTTGTGGCTTATTTCACATAATATATGTAATGTTTTTCTGTGATCGCCTCCCAGAGGCCAACAGTCCAAAATCAGAAGTGTATGAATGTCACGTATGTTAAAAATGCTTTCTTTTTGCTCTCCTGCCAATGATGCACTGCATTCTTTAGGTAAATCTTCCAGGGTTTTCATTTTGGAGACTCATGGGCCTATATTTTTGCCAAGATGGTGAGAGTCTCGCGTTTAGCCAATTTTGCAGTAGGATTCCAAATCCAGGTGTCTTTGAAGTTGGGCTGAATTCCCACCATTTTATGGGGTGGGTGGGGTGCTTGGACATCGGGTCACATATACACAGTTCATAGAGGCAGTTTCATGTGTGAAAAATATGCAGGAGAAGACTTAAATCTGCCAAACTATTTGGAGAGGTTGGATACCCTTTTGGATACATTCAGAGACTTTTTTGGGAGAGACAGAGTGCTCTTTGGGTGAGGTTAAGTGCTTTTTGGGATGTTAAAACTGGACATGAATGTGCGTAAACAGTGGGTAAACTCATTGAAACTGTCAATCTGTCGGGGGTACTATTCACACAGACAAGGGAACTTTCAGTGCATCTGCTGGTTCCTAATTTTTGAAAAAAAATCAATTTCATTTTGTTGACACAACCTTATCATTATAGGATTTGTGCTGCTTGCCAAGCCTATCCTCATTACACCAAAATGCCCATCAGAGCACAGTTTGATTTACAACTCCATAGTCTTAAAAGTTCTTTGAAGTGGGACTATGATTACAAATACTTGTTTTTAGGAAGGATTAAGTAGCTAAAGGAGGTTAACTGCAGTGATTTTTTTAATCAATGGGAGGACTTTGTTTTAATTGTGAATTCAAAATAGGTACTTAAGACTTAGTTTTATCTGATTTCAGGATTGATCCTGTGATCTGCCCCTGTGGTAGGCCCCACAGAGGATGTAAGGGTAAATGGTGGTTGGTAGGAACTGCGATGGCTTAGATTGGCACTAAGTTTGCTTAAGGGCTATAAAGGGCCAGAGGGGTGGTTGGAGTAACATAAGTTCCCATTGATTGTAAGAGACCCATGGGAGCTGGTGGAGGCTTGAGGTAAAAATCATTCATAAAACCACCCAGTACAGAAGCTCAACTATTATCTTGGCTTTGCAAAGTATCCATAACTTACCTACTGCGCCTCAGTCTACTGTTGTAGTCTTCAGCTGCCCTAGGCTTTTTAACAGTCTGTTTTGGCAATTTTCATTGGGCCCTGTAAAGCACAGCACCATGTTATGGTGCTCAATCTATGCCACTGATTGTGCAAATGACCTGACCGTATAATATAAAGAAAGGTGGCCTGCATTTAAATCATGCTGTTCATGACACCAGAAGCTCCCAAACTGCTTTGCAGCCAAAGAAATATTGTCTGAGGAGCAATCCTGATCATAATATTGGGAAGTTAAACAGTGAGTATGCACAAGGTACAATTCTACTAACAGCAAGAAATAAATCACCACAAATGGTGTGGCTAGTGCTGCAGAGAGTTGCCTATGGAAGTAACAGTTCCAGAATGTGTTTCTATTGGAATCTGTGGATTTTTGGAGTTGTTATTAAAGAATTGTTTTGGTTTCATCAGCACATTCTGCACGAGTCCTCTGAGCTCCCCTTCACATAAATCACAGCTTTGCAGCTTGCCTTATGCTGGGCTGCACTCAACAAACACTTCTGCCTTCAATGACCTCCACTGTACTGATCCAGCACCCTTGTCTTTGGTTACATACATCCTCCTGTAGCCTTGCTGTGCCCGAACACCACAACCTTTTCAAGTCCCAATGCTCAGCTGGTGCCCTTCAGCTCTGTAACTCTGACCTCTCTTGGATGCCCTCTCCCTAACACACCTTGGCAGATCGTATCAGTTGGTTCAGTTCTCCCCATTGTAAACTTCTTTGTTTCTTAACACTAGTTTCTCTATTATTGAAAGCTCCTTCGAACCTATTATTTTGCAGTACTGAATACGCCATAATGGCTTTTGTTGATAGTGTCACTGTGGTTGTTCCTGTCATTGTTAAGCATTGTTTTTTAAGCATCAGCTCTTCCACGTGTTTATTGACTCAGATTTAATTGTATTCTGTGCCCTTAAAAATCAGAGAAAGATATAACTACCCTGGATATACTGTCAAATTCAGACAAGCCAGTTCCATCCTTTTTATTGGTGCAATGCAGCTGCAAGAGATAGTCTATTCAGTTGTGCAGGATCATGACCTCGATCCAATTCGCCTCTCTTTCCTCCAGGCCTAACTACTCCCTTTTGATTCTCTTCCCATTGCTCAGCAATCAATTGTAATTGCACGACCCCTCTTCCCTTGCTTCTCAAATCTAGGTGCTTTCTGTTGGCTGCAGAATGATCTGTAAACTTGTTAAAATCTTGGGTTAACACTTCACTTTTCATATAAGAAAACCATGGACAAAAAAACCTCAAGGGGCGTTGGGGGAATACTGCAAGATCCAAAAGAAAAATTACCTGGTGGGTAATAGGAGATCTTAGATTTAAGGAGCTTTAGCAATAAGTACTTTTCAGCAACATATATAAGCTCAATATTTTCTTTGAGAAGGCGACCAAACAGGTGGATGTGGGTAAAATGGTTGATGTGATGTATATGGATTCCAGTAAGGTGTTTGAAAAGGTTCCCCATGGTAGGCTATTGCACAAAATACAGAGGCATGGGATTGATGGTGATCTCGTGGTTTGGATCAGAAATTGGCTAGCTGAAAGAAGACAGAGGGTGATGGTTCATGAGAAATATTCATCCTGGAGCTCAGTAACTAATGGGCTACCGCAAGGATCTGTCTTGGGTCCACTGTTGTTTGTCATTTATATAAATGACCTGGATGAGGGCATAGAAAAATGGGTTAGTAAATTTGCGGATAACACTAAGAGTTGTGGATAGTGACGAAGGATGTTGTCGGTTACAGAGAGACATAGGTAAGCTGTAGAGCTGGGCTGAGAGATGGCAAATGCAGTTTAATGCAGAAAAGTGTGAGGTGATCACTCTGGAAGGAGTAACAAGAATGCAGATTACTGGGCTAATGGTAAGATTCTTGGTAGTGTAGATGAGCAGAGAGATTTTGGTGTCCAGGTACTTAGATTCTTGCAAGTTGCCACCCAGGTTGATGGGATTGTTAAGAAGGCATTCCCTCCACTCCCTCCGCTCCAACCCCAACCTCACCATCAAACCAGCAGACAAGGGAGGCACGGTGGTAGTTTGGCGCACCGACCTTTACATTGCTGAGGCTAAACGCCAGCTCGCGGACACCTCCTCCTACTGCCCCCTTGTCCATGACCCCACCTCCCACCACCAAACCATCGTCTCCCAGACCATCCATATCCTCATCACCTCAGGGGATCTCCCATCCACCGCCTCCAATCTCATAGTCCCACAACCCTGCACCGCCCGTTTCTACCCCCTGCCCAAAATCCACAAACCTGACTGCCCTGGCCGACCCATTGTCTCAGCCTGCTCCTGCCCCACCGAACTCATCTCTGCATACCTCGACACGGTCCTGTCCCCCTTTGTCCAAGAACTCCCCACCTACATTCGGGACACCACCCATGCCCTCCACCTCCTCCAAGATTTTCGCTTCCCTGGCCCCCAATGCCTTATCTACACCATGGACATCCATGCCCTGTACACCTCCATCCCCCATCACGAAGGCCTCACACCCTTCTGCTTCTTTCTTTCCCGCTGACCCAACCAGGACCCTTCCACTGACACTCTCCTTCGACTGACTGAACTGGTCCTCACCCTGAACAACTTCTCTTTCCAATCCTCCCACTTCCTCCAAACCAAAGGAGTAGCCATGGGCACCCACATGGGCCCCAGCTATGCCTGCCTCTTCGTAGGATATGTGGAACAGTCCATCTTCCTCAGCTACACTGGCACCATCCCCCACCTTTTCCTCCGCTACATCGATGACTGTATCAGCACTGCCTCGTGCTCCCACGGGGAGGTTGAACAGTTCATCCACTTTACTAACACCTTCCACCCCGACCTCAAATTTACCTGGACCGTCTATTTCTATCTCCATTTCTATCTCGGACGACCGACTCAACACAGACGTTTACTATAAACCGACCGACTCCCACAGCTACCTAGACTACACCTCCTCCTACCCTGCCCCCTGTAAAAACACCATCCCATATTCCCAATTCCTTCACCTTCGCCACATCTGCTCCCAGGAGGACCAGTTCCAATACTGAACAACCCAGATGGCCTCCTTCTTCAAAGACCGCAATGTCCCCCCAGACGTGGTTGACGATGTTCTCCACCGAACCTCCTCCACTTCCCACTCCTCCTCCCTTGAACCCCGCCCCTCCAATCGCCACCAGGACAGAACCCCACTGGTCCTCACCTACCACCCCACCAACCTCCGGATACATCATATCATCCTTCATCATTTCCGCCACCTCCAAACGGACCCCACCACCAGGGATATATTTCCCTCCCCTCCCCTATTAGCATTCCGGAAAGACCACTCCCTCCGTGACTCCCTCGTCAGGTCCATACCCCCCACTATCCCTACCTCCACTCCTGGCACCTTCCCCTGCAACCGCAAGAAATGCAAAACTTGCGCCCACACCTCCCCCCTCACTTCCCTCCAAGGCCCCAAGGCTCCATCAGAAATTCACCTGCACCTCCACACACATCATTTACTGCATCCGCTGCACCTGATGTGGCCTCCTCTATATTGGGGAGACAGGCCGCCTACTTGCGGAACGTTTCAGAGAACACCTCTGGGACACCCGGACCAACCAACCCAACCGCCCCGTGGCTGAACACTTTAACTCCCCCTCCCACTCCACCAAGGACATGTAGGTCCTTGGCCTCCTCCATCGCCAGACCATGGCAACACGACGCCTGGAGGAAGAGCACCTCATCTTCTGCCTAGGAACCCTCCAACCACAAGGGATGAATGCAGATTTCTCCAGCTTCCTCATTTCCCCTCCCCCCATCTTATCTCAGTCCCAACCCTAGGACTCAGCACCGCCTTCTTGACCTGCAATCTTCTTCCCGACCTCTCCACCCCCACCCCCACTCTGGCCTATCACCCTCACCTTAACCTCCTTCCACCTATTGTATTCCCAACGCCCCTCCCCCAAGTCCCCCCTCTCTACCTTTTATCCTAGCCTGCTTGGCACACACTCCTCATTCCTGAAGAAGGGCTTATGCCCGAAACGTCGATTCTCCTGCTCCTTTGATGCTGCCTGACCTGCTGTGCTTTTCCAGCAACACATTTTTAAGTTCTAACCTTCTTCCATGGGAAACCTTGTCGAACGCCTTACTGGAGTCCATATAGATCACGTCTACCACTCTGCCCTCATCAATCCTCTTGTTATGGTTCTGTTCGCCGAGCTGGGAATTTATGTTGCAGACGTTTCGTCCCGTGTCTAGGTGACATCCTCAGTGCTTGGGAGCCTCCTGTGAAGCGCTTCAGTGATCTTTCCTCCGGCATTTGTAGTGGTTTGAATCTGCCGCTTCCGGTTGTCAGTAACAAATCCTCTTTGTTACTTCCTCAAAAAACTCAATCAATTTTGTGAGACATGATTTCCCACGCACAAAGCCATGTTGACTATCCCGAATCCCAAATACCTGTAAATCCTGTCCCTCAGGATTCCCTCCAACAACTTGCCCACCACTGAAGTCAGGCTCACTGGTCTCTCATTCCCTGGCTTGTCCTTACCACCCTTCTTAAACAGTGACACCACATTAGCCAACCTCTAGTCTCTAGCACCTCACCTGTGACTATTGATGATACAAATATCTCAGTAAGAGGCCCAGCAATCACTTCCCTAACTTCCCACTGAGTTCTCGGGTACACCTGATCAGGTCGTGGGCATTTATCCACCTTTATGTGTTTGAAGACATCCAGCACTTCCTCCTCTGTAATATGGACAGTTTTCTAGATGTCACCTTCTATTTCCCCACATTCTATATCTTCCATGTCCTTCTCCACAATAAACACTGATGTAAAATACTCGTTTAGTATCTCCCCCATTTTCTGTGGCTCCACACAAAGGCCGCTTTGCTGATCTTTGAGGGGCCCCATTCTCTCCCTAGTTACCCTTTTGTCCTTAATGTATTTGTAAAACCCTTTGGATTCTCCTTAACCATATTTGCCAAAGCTATCTCATGTCCCCTTTTTGCCCTTCAGATTTCCCTCTGAAGTGTACTCCTACTTCCTTTATACTCTTCTCAGGATTCACTTGATCTATCCTGTCTACCTGACATATGTTTTCTTATTTTTCTAATCCAAACCCTCAATTTCTTTAGTCATCCAGCATTCCCTATAGCTACCAACCTTCCCTTTCACCCTGACAGGAATATACTGTTTCTGGATTCTCGTTATCTCATTTCTGAAGGCTTCCCACTTTCCAAACATCCCTTGACCTGCGAACATCTGCACCCAATCAAATGTTGAAATTTGATTAAATTAGATTCCCTACAGTGTGGAAACAGGCCCTTCAGCCCAACCAGTTCACACTAACCCTCTGAACAGCAACCCACCCAGACCCTCTGACTAATGCACTTAGCACTATGGACAGTTTAGTATGGTCAATTCACCTGACCTGCACATCTTTGTGACTGTGGGAAGAAATCCGAGCACCTGGAGGAAACCCACGCAGACACGGAGAGAATGTACAAACTCCACACAGTCAGTCACCCGAGGATGGAACCGAACCTGGGACCCTGATGCCGTGAGGCAGCAGTGCTAACCACTGAGCCACCGTCCCACCCCAATACCATGCCTAATACCATCAAAATTAGCCTTTCTCCAATTTAGAACTTTTAAATGTGGTCTATCCTTTTCCATCACAATTTTAAAACTAATAGAATTGTGGTCGCTGGCCCCAAAGTCTCCCCCACTGACACGTCAGTTACCTGCCCTGCCTTATTTCCCAAGAGTAGGTCAAGTTTTGCACCTTCTCTAGTAGGTACATCCACATACTGAGTCAGAAAAATCTTTGGGCTAAATAAGGAAAGACAGGAAAAATACATTGTACATATCTAATAGTGACTCTGAAAATTCTCAATCTTTCTGTTGTTGTACCACCATAATTTTGTAAAATATCCATTTACGCATGTCTGTGATAGTACAATGACACAAAGTCCACCAGAATTCAACTTCTTGAAGAGGTAACTGATTGGTTTGAGTGAATAAAGTCGAGGTCGAGTGTGGGGATTTTATGAAGGCGTTTTATAAATTTCCTCGCAAGAGGCTTCTTAGAAAAATTTGTGTATCTGATATGAAGGAAATATATAAGATTGTGCAAAGCAGGCAATGAAAGACCTGAGGAATGGTCACTGGACCCAAATGTTAACTCAAGTTTCTCTCCACAGATGCTGCCAGACTTGCTGAGGTTTTGGGAATATACATTCAATAGAAAGTTACTAAACCTGGGTATTCTACTAAACCTGGGTGTTCAAGTTTTATCAATCTTGCAATTAAGGCCAATATAAAATTTTGGAGTATAGAAGTAAGGACACAACAAGCAAATTTGAGCAGCATTGATAAATTTAGAACAAGTATCTTTAATTCTGCTGCAGTTACAGCAAACTTGGGCATGCAGCAGAGAAGGTACGATTGGTAGATTTGCCAGGTTAATGCCAAGGATGGAGCAATGTAGGTGTTAGGATGGATGAGAGTGGCACTATGTACACTGAAGTAGCAAAGGTTGAGAGGAGATATTATGATGAAATGTTTTCATTGGAATAAATTATATCCATTGGTTCAGGATAAATGATAACGAGCTTAAAAGTATCATTAAGAAGCTCAAAGCAGAGGTTGAGAGAAATGTTTTGCTAAGTAGTTGGCACAGATGCGTTTGAGCCTGAAATCAATGTATTGTTTCAGGAAAAACTGGATAAATATTTGAAGTTATCCTGCTCAAAAGGGATACACCCAGAATAGAATGAGATATCAATGGTGGGGTGGGTTGAATGGGGGGAGGCGTTTGACTTAGACCGCGGATTTTTCTACCTCCTGAAGGGGCACCCTGCTAATCGTGTGCTCAGTGGATGGGGAATTGCAATCAGCTACCTTTAATAACAAGGAAAATGGAAATCATACCTAAGGACAGAATAGTAACTGGAGCATCTGAGAGACAGTACCTCAGTGGACAATATTCCCACATTGTGCAAATTCCGAACATTGGATTTTCTCAGAAAAGACAATGACAGATGATATCCTCACGCACCCAGTGGGTACACTGACTCAGTTGTTAACACTGCTGCCTCACAGCACCAGGAATCTGCCTTTGATTCCACCCTTGGGTGACTGACTGTGTGGTGTTTGCATGTTCTCCCTGTCTCTGCGTGCGTTTCCTCTCACAGTCTAAAGATGTGCAAGCCAGCTGGATTGACCATGGCAATTACAGGGTGAGATGCTTTCTGATGAGTCAGTGTGGACTTGATGGCTTGCTCCCACACTGTAGGGATTTTAAACACCAGGAGAAAGTGAGGACTGCAGATGCTGGAGATCAGAGCTGAAAATGTGTTGCTGGAAAAGCGCAGCAGGTCAGGCAGCATCCAAGGAGCAGGAGAATCGACGTTTCGGGCATGAGCCCTTCTTCAGGAATGAGGAAAGTGTGTCCAGCAGGCTAAGATAAAAGGTAGGGAGGAGGGACTTGGGGGAGGAGCGTTGGGAATACAATAGGTGAAAGGAAGTTAAAGTGAGGGTAATAGGCCGGAGTGGGGGTGGGGGCGGAGAGGTCAGGAAGAAGACTGCAGGTTAGGAAGGTGGCGCTGAGTTCAAGGGTTGGGACTGAGACAAGGTGGGGGGAGGGGAAATGAGGAAACTGGAGAAATCTGAGTTCATCCCTTGTGGTTGAAGGGTTCCCAGGCGGAAGATGAGGCGCTCTTCCTCCAACCGTCGTGTTGCTATGGTCTGGTGATGGAGGAGTCCAAGGACCTGCATGTCCTTGGTGGAGTGGGAGGGGAGTTGAAGTGTTGAGCTACGGGGTGGTTGGGTTGGTTGGTCCGGGTGTCCCAGAGGTGTTCTCTGAAACGTTCCGCAAGTAAGCGGCCTGTCTCCCACCTATCACATTTCCAACGCCCCTCCCCCAAGTCCCTCCTCCCTACCTTTTTATCTTAGCCTGCTGGACACACTTTCCTCATTCCTGAAGAAGGGCTCATGCCCAAAACGTCGATTCTCCTGCTCCTTGGATGCTGCCTGACCTGCTGCGCTTTTCCAGCAACATATTTTCAGCATTTTAAACACCAATACATGCCTTGACCTTTACAGGGACTCTCGTGATCATGCTCCTACCTTTGAGACGGCAAAGTGGGGTTCAAGTCCCACCCTCTCCAGAGGTATCCATCTCGGAACAGGTTGGTTAGAAAACATCCTGAACAGGACTTCTGGTTTCACATTCCAATCAGATCCCTTTAAGTCACAGAGCCAAACCACATTGTGGCCTGATTGCCTTGAAGGCTCCAGTCTGCTGGGAGTCAGGTATATAGATGCAAGTCCACCCCCCTCATTCTGATCTTCTGCAAGCAGAATGGAATGAGTGACAGAGGAAATGTGGAGAGTTAGGGCACGTTTGAGACCCTGAGATCTTCCTGATGGTGTGCCTGCATATTACTCAGCTTCCTTGTGGCACCACTATGTCTCCTTGAGACAATGGGGTGTCTGGAGTGAAGTTGAGTTGCACCATCCGCCAATGCTTTGCCGTTGATGTTAACCACGCGTACATAGAATGATGGAACTAAGATCCAAGTGCATATCCTGTAGCTGCCCACAGTGAGTGTGAGCCCTTCAATGCCCATCATTCATTGTGATGCCAAGGTTTACAGACACTGTGTGACTTGACTGCGCAGTGGAAAAGTTAGACTGAGTGATTCCCTCCTGAGTGAGAGATTGCTGTGAGGAGATGGAGCCACTGGCAAAGTAATAGAGATCATTTGTCCTTGTCTTGTGCTGCATCTGTGTTCTTTGGCCAGAGATGCTGACCTTCTCTATGACCTTAACCCAGGCTGTACAGTTCTGCTGGGAGGATGTCTCAGAGCCATAACTGTAGGTGAGACTTCTCTCCTTTCCTGGACAGCTTGAAGCAGAACTCTGAAAACCTTAGGGCTGAACTTATTATTGTCCTGCAAAATGTCTGGGGATGTTGGAGCCAGGGTAGATGGTGGGTCATGGTGACCAACACAGGTTCCTGAGGTGCTCTTGGCTTCCACTGAGTGGAGGCAGCCCAAGTAGTCTTTTAATGACATTTGAACCTTCAGTCCAGGACAGGGGCTCTTATCAAGAACTTCCAACTTGTCCCACATAATTGCTGATTTGTTTACGCTACAACTCACTTTCCCGTGAAATTAATTGATTAACGTCTAATCCAGTAAGAAAGCCCACCCTGGGCCATTGTGGAAGTGATGCAAGAAGCCCAATTCCATCCTTCGACTGCAAAATGCATAATCCCAATCAAGGGCCCAAATGGTTGCTTTCTGCACCGTTAATCTTTATCATTCTCTACTGAAATGAATTTTTAAAATGATTACGATCTGCATGCTAAACTGTTATTAATAATCCATCATACACCATTGGGATTTGACCCAACAACAGATTTCATTTAATTTCATCCAATTTTCGATTCGTCGTGCGGATACATGAGAGCAGATTAGGTCTCCTCATTCTCTATTCCTTCTCAATCCCAAAGCTCTCCTGTCTTGGCAGATTTTAAGGCAAGTACAGTGGGCACCTAATTTACTGTCCGATTTAAAGACAGTTCTGGAGTTCAAAAGAAGATCAAAGAGTCATGTATGTCTCAAGTGCCAAGGGCAGTCATGCCTATAACAAGCTAAATAAATGTCCTTGGGGAGTCTGGCCCTCCTCTTGCCAAGTGGATTACTGCCTGAACTATGTCTAACTGACTGAGGTACTGTGGTGCTGAATTCTTCATATTTGATTGGGCAGCTCATCCTTCTGGAAAGCACCATCCAGAAGCAGTCTTCTTTCAGTTCCGTGTTGCAGGCTTGACTACAGTTAACACAAAGGTTACACATCAATGATGATGCACAGGGAAAGAACCACTGGCCTGTCCACTTAACTGTGATACCTTCACTCTTCAAAGACTGGAACCAAAAAAATGTAGTGCAAGTAAAACTGACTGCGAGGATGTTGACTGTCGTAAAAACCTTAACACTTTTGCAGATTACCATTAGAGAAGGGGACATGGTAGTCTTAGCCAGTCTGGACTATATGTGACTCCAGTCCTACACCGACATGATTTACAGTTAACTTCCCCCTGAAGTGTAGCAAGCCTATCTATAACACTGCAGTTGTGTAACAGTTAGGTAATAAATGTGGCCAATGTACACTGGATGACCATTCTCTTGATGCCAAACCCTGGATATTATTTTTTTAAAAAGGCATGGCTGGTATAAATGGCCCATGAAGTGGATTTCTTGAAGGAGGTTTCACTTTAGGCATTAACTGACACTAATGTGTCGATTTATTGAACTTCTATCTCCCACTATTCAGCAACAAAAGCTTGCATACAAACACCATCGTTTACACGATTTAACATTCCTGAAATAACTCTACAGAAGCTAGAATCTCATCACCAAATCACCCCTTATCTACACGTGCTTAGTACATGACTTTGACCCACCTAGCTCAGACCCAGCTTCAAGAGTGACCCTCAAGCTTAAATCTGTCAGCCAGGGCTCCCTGATTGGAACAGATTCACAGCCTCAATCAGGGAATCCACATCCTATGAGATCCACCTGGCTGACCTTGTTCCAGGTCCTTTACGGAATGCAATCAGAAAAAAAAAATGACACTGATTAAATGCAAGATGTTAGGACAAACTACCAAAGGCTTGATCAAAGAGGTCAGCTTAAAGAGTGTTTTCAAGGAGATGCACAAGAGACAGAGTGATTTAGGAAGGAAATTCTAAAGTTTTGGACCTGCTGCATCTTTTAACTAAGTGCCAGGTGGTATCAGAGCTCAGGTCAAAGAAGAAAGTAGACCCAACAACGATGGGGTCGAGAGAATCACAAAAAGAAATACATCCTTGCCCATGCTTCTTACTGATATACATCTGTTGCCAGTAACAGTCAAGGAAGTTGATTCTTTTTGTTGCTGAGTGATAGCCAGTATCATGCTATTGATAAAAGCCTTTGATTATTCTCATACAGTACATTTAAAAATAACTTCAGCTTCTCATTTGGTATCAGTTAATCATAAACTTTCTCTGGCTGGAAGTCTGTTTTATTGATTTATGCAAATTTTAACCCCCGCGGCCTCTACCACCAAAAGGACAGGGACAGCAGATACATGGGAGCACCAAAAGTTTTCCATTCCCCTCCAAGCCACTCAGCATCCTGGAATGGAAATTTGTTGCTGCTCCTTCACCCTACAGGGTCACATTTTGGAAACTTCTTCCTAATACTCCGTGCCAAAGATTCTAGCAGTTCAAGAAGAAAGTTCACCATCTCAACTTTTGAACGGTATGTTGGCTCAGTGGTTAGCACTGCTGCCTCACAACGCCAGAGACCCGGGTTCGATTCCAGCATCGGGTAACTGTCTGTGTGGAGTTTGCACATTCTCCCCGTGTCTGCGTGGGTTTCCTCTGGGTGCTTCGGTTTCCTCCCACAGTCCCAAAGATATGCAAGTTAGGTCAATTGGCCATGCTAAATTGCCCGTAGTGTTAGGTGTATTAGTCAGGGGCAAATGTAGGGAAATGAGTCTGGGTGGGTTACTCATCGGAGGGTCGGTGTGGACTGGTTGGGCTGAAGGGCCTGTTTCCACATTGTAGGGAATCAAATCAAGAGTAATTAGGGATGTGCAAGAAATGGACAGCTACATGCTGTGAATCAGTTAAAAACAAATTATGATCTGGATTCACTGGGAAAGCGATGGAGGCAGATTTAAGAGGAACTTTCCAAAGGGAATTGGGTGTATATATATTTAAAAGGAAAACATTTGCAGGGCCAGGGATGGGGGAATGAGTAGGGATTTGGGCTGAATAACCCCTATCTGTTTTAGAAGTGTCTATAGGTGGCATCTTTCTGGAGCCTGAGCAACTTAGGCTAGGGCAGGAAATGTGGCAGGATCACGCAAGAAGTCTGAAGGTGCCTTCCTCTGTTGCATCTGTTAATTAAGTTCTGGGCAGTGTCAGGGCTAAAGTCAATGAGGAAAGTAGGAGGCAAAGTTCAATGTGCTGGGTCAATAAATGATGCACTTGGCTTTTGGTGTAATGTCAGGTGAAGGAGGAGATGGAAACTCGGGAGTAACTGGGGGTACCTGCTGATCAGATGGAGTCTGGTGCTGACCATGAGCTACATTCCCTGACATCAGTTGCCCTTCACTCAGCACTAACTGCAACTGGAAAATGGCTGGGACAGTAGTCAGAGTGGGTAGAGTCAGTGTCAATTTAATGCAAGAAAGTGTTGGATCCAAGACATTTGAACACTAGGATCGAGGGGGAGCAAATAGATGAAGCAAACGTTTTCAAACTGCATCCGCATTTTATTTCCAATTATTTCATCACCCATTTGCAACGCATGCAGAATAAACAGATTTAGGGTTCAACTGTTTGTCAAGGGCAGTTTGTGCCATTGTCATTGTGCTTGCAAATTGAACATTGGCATCTCATTAGCAGCAGCGATGTTTAAAAGAGGTGAAAAGGCTCTTATGATGCAGTGGTGGGAGGGCCCTGGGTGCTGTGGGAGGGGCATCGTCTGTCATATGAGCTCTACTGAACGTTCCGGTAAGGTTGATGTCAGTCCAGGATGGGAAGAGGATCAAAGTCCAGCGGGCCCTTCTTTTTGATGCAATGTGTCAGTTACTCAGCTGGCACAACATCTTCACTCAGTGATGCAGATGTTGAGGCTGAAACTGATTGGATGATGGAGCAATGGCCCTCATCACTGAGCTGAAGCACGGCTTACTGTATGACAGGGTGTCACAAACCTCAACTGCAGGCTATGTCACCACTGACTGCCCTCCAAGCCAAGAACTTGTTTTTTTCTCCTTATGTTTCCAACGTACGTCCACTGCCAGCAAGGGTGATCTACCCTGTTGCTGGTGGGATGCTTTTCAATATGGCTGCCTTCCGACCAATGGGATGGCCTGGGACAGTGAGAGGCCCGGGAGCAGCAGCAGCCCTCTGAGGAGAATGAAGATCATCTGGCTCAGGGAAACATCCCAGCAACAGGGCCCTCTGGGATGTGAACGGTCCACGAAATGTCAAGAGTTTCTTAGCAGTGACTCTGTTTTCTGGGGATAAGCAAGGAACAGCACCAACACAAGGTTTTGTACATCACATAACATTGACAGAATTTTGCCGGATGCTAGAGGGGATCCTGAGGGCTACCAGAGTGGGAGAGCCATCCTTTCCCTGAGCCCATTAAGGGGACAGCTGATTTGAACCTCTCTGTGACTGGCTCCTTCCAGGGAGTGATGGGTAACCTGTGTGGCGTCTTTCAGTCATGTACCCACGATGCATCAGGACAATGATTAATGCCAGCTCACATCAGTTCAGGTGCAGCGTGCCATTGACCATACACATGTGGCACTGAGAGAACCATACCACAATGATGTGGAATTCATCACGAATGGTTTGATCAGTGTTCAGGTGATGACCATTATCACCTTCTGGAGGTGTGTGCCCACCATCCTAACAACTGTCATGATACCTGGAGCACACTTGGTGCATTTGAGTGTCCAGGTACCTTCCGAGACTGGTTACTAACCACTGCGATCATGGCATTTGGCAGCATTGCACTACCCCTTGCCTCATGTGGAGCCCAGTTACAATGCTGCCCATGCTTTATCCAGAGTTGTGGTGGAGCAGACGATAGGGCTGCTGAATTTGTTGTTCTAATGCTAGAACCATCTGGGGAAGTCTGTAGTATATTCCAGACAGAGTGTGCCACATTATCCTGACAAACAGTGCTCTGCACAAATGGAGCAGACAATGTGCAGGATGCTGAGGAACTGAGTGAACGGGAGAAGTCTTCCAGGGAGAAGGAGGAGGAGGACATTGAGCTGGAAGAAGCTCTGCTGGTAGGTGATAGAGCTCAGCTGCATCGGACACCACCAGCCAAGTATGAGGTGACTGATGCCCAGTTCTAGTCATATATTGGCAGAGTCATGGAGTTATCCAGCACAGAAATAGCTTTGGTCCAACTCATCCATGCTGACCAGATATCCTAAATCAATCTAGTCTCATTTGCCAGCATTTGGCCCATATCTCTCTAAACCCTTCCTATTTATATACCCATCCAGATGCCTTTTAAATGGTGCAATTGCACCAGCCTCTACCACTTCCTCTGGCAGCTCATTCCATACACACACCGCCCTCTGCCTGAAAAACTTGTCCCTCACGTCCTTTTTAAATCTTGCCCCTCTCACCTTAAACCAATGTCCTCAGTTTAGGATGCCTTTGTCTTGGGAAATTACCTTGGCTACTCACCCTATCTATGTCCCTCATGATTTCATAAACCCCTATGAAGTTATCCTTCAGTTTCCAATGCTGCAGGGAAAGTAGCCCCAGCCTATTCAGCCTCTCCCCTTATCCCTTCCCTCCAATCCTGGAAACATCTTGTAAATCTTTACTGAACCCTTTCAAGTTTCACAACATCCTTCTATAGCAGGGAGGCCCAAATTGAATGCAGTATTCCAAATGTGTCCTAACCAATGTTGATGAGGCATAGGCCCATCAGACTATCATGGGTTGTAGACTAGTTGTTGGTTATGATGCCAGCATTTGATTTGCATTCTGTGGGGGGGAGCTATAGCTTCTATTGGTTTTCCTTTTGTTCAGTTTCACTGGCTGTAAATATAAGCTCGTTTTTGGAACTGTGCCATTGTTTGTCTGGATGTGATATTCCCCTCCTGAACAATGACAAGTTGTGGGTGACCACTGGGCAATGGAGCCAGAGAAGCTGTGACTTAGAGAGAGTGCTTAGATAGGATGCAACTGAGGGTAGATCAATAGTGTGGCCCAGAGGTTAGGATTAGATTCCCTACAGTGTGGAAACAGGTCCTTTAGCTCAACAATTCGACACCAACCCTCCGAAGAGCAACCCACCCAGACTCATTTCCCGACATTTACCCCTGACTAATGCACCAAACACTACGGGCAATTTAGCTTGGCCAATTCACCTGGCCTGCATAGTTTTTGGAACATGGGAGCAAACCCACACAGTCACGGGGAGAATATGCAAACTCCACACAGAGTTTGCCCAAGGCTGGAATCGAACCTAGGTCCCTGGTGCTGTGAGGCAGTATGCTAACCACTGAGCCACCGTGCTGCCCTTAAGCAGTGAATAAGGTGTGACTTGTGTGAGGGAATGTCAGCCGTGTGCTGTGAGCAGTTTGGTTTTGTAGGTGCTGCGCCAATATGATATCGGCAGATGCCAATGATGGATTGCCAACACTTGTTCAGTGTTCACCTAAAGAACCCCAGGGTGAACAGAGACCTTACAAAGATGCAATGGATGCCCTGGTCGATATCCGAAGTACGGCAAGTTCTTCCTGGAAAAGTAGAATGGGGCGAGAATCGGATGAGAAGGTGACATCAAGATGGAGTTGATAATTAGTGTGCAGGTTTGGTAAGATATGGCGAGTAATCTCCATCGGCCTTATGGACAGAAATTCTCCATGATACTCGACAAAACTAACACAGTTGCACAAAGGTCAGCTTCAACCCTTTGATATTGAGTTTGAATTGGATATTTTGTTTTGGTGCCATTCCACTGTAGCTCAAGTGCCTGAGACCACCAACAACTGTGGCGGGAGTTTGCCAGTTATTCAAGTTATCAAATCACAGACCTTTTGGTAAGCCACGCTTCTAACTGAGCTTTGTGCACAATTGGAATATCCTGCAAGAAAATACCTTTTTAAAAAAAAAGTGGTGTGTTTTAACTGTTTATTGGAAATACATAACACGGGCGTACACAAAAATAAGTCATAGTTTGATGGTTGAACTTCCCTGTGGAAAACAGGTAGAAAAAGCAAAGGAACCAGAACTTCCAATGTTCACTTCCAGCAGACATGATCCACAACATTATATAAAGATCTTCCTTTAAACCAGACATATGTAAAAAAAAGTTCTAAACCACATTCATAACCACCTCCCTGTTATAAACCACACACTGATAAAAAGCCCCTTTATAAACCACAAACAGGCACCAGCCTCAGTGAAAGACATACAGGCCTCAAGTTTATAAAAGACACACACTTACAATTTGCCCCTTCCCCTCCCCTCACCTTATATAGATATTATGCTTTGTAGATTAGTTAAGGAACTGGAAACAAACCTTTATTCATAATTTTGATGTATATTGCTCTGCAGAGACTCCACCGAAAAAATTGTACTTCATGTGGATATCAGCTGATCATGGGATCATTGTCTCCACAGATCAGTGGTTCACTGACGACCACAACTGTTGTCTGCTCCAGGATAAAGGAGATATAAAGGAATGGCTGACATCTGTGGCACCAGAACCCAACAACGTTTTGTCCTTCACCAAAGGAAATAAAACATGGGAGTGAAAAAATATCCACAAACTGAAGATAGTACCAAGACAATTAAGTAAAAGAAATTTTTGCATTTAAATATCATCTACAACCTTAAGTCATTCCAAAAAAGTGTTTTATATTGAATGGAATGCTTTTGAGATTTAGCTGCATTTGTAATGTGCACACAAACCGAAATGAAGTATTAGCTAAATAATCTGTTTCTTTGGTTGAGAGATAACCATCTCCTGGGCCTGTCTGTCCTTCTCTGAAGCATGCCATGGGATCTTTTACCTTCACTGGACAGGGCAGAGGCATGTTTGAGATTTTCTTATTTTTGAAAAATAGTACTTCTGACTGTGAAAGATGTCCTCAGTACTGTGATCAAGTGTCAGCCAAGATCTTGTACCCAATCTCCTGGGGTAGGTCTTCAACTGGCTTGAGGCCCGAGCTGGTATCTGATACCTGGGTGGAGGGAGGTAGAGTCCAAGGAGCAGGAGAATCGACGTTTCGGGCATAAGCCCTTCTTATGTCCAAAATGTCGATTCTCCTGCTCCTCGGATGCTGCCTGGCCTGCTGTGTTTTTTTCCAGAACCACATTTTTCAATTCTGGTACTCCAGCATCTGCAGTCCTCACTTTCTCCTGGAGGCAGGTAGACCTCTTGTATCAAGTGCAAGTCCAGCAGGACTAAATGTTCATGGACTGTGGTATTGAATTGTTAACTGTGCTTTTCTACTTTTTAATAAGAAGGACTGTAATGTTTAGCTTTTAAACTTAGTTTTCTTTATTTTTCTGCTTTGTATCAAGATTCAGCACCTAAGGTGGTGTTATAAGTGGCAACTTGTAAACTTTTCACTGTGGTCATGTGGGTACATATGAAAATAAACCTAATTCTGACTCAGTTCAATACTGAGATTATAAACATGTACAGATATAGAATGTGCAAGGGATTTAATGAAACAAAAGACCAGGTACATTATTAACTGCAAGCATCATTGATTGAAATGGATCACATTGTCATTTTGATATTACATACACTGACCCCTGAGATTTCTCAACTTTAGACAATAGCCCGTGTTGAAACGACCTCCCAGACATTGATAGAACTGGAAGTGAAGTATACTCAATTCCACAGCAGTCAGCCTTGGTTTCAATATACCGTACAAGTAGTGGCTAATACAATATCAGATAAGCAACATAATCTAAGGAGGCATTCCTAGAGTATTTGTCAGGTGTTTATCAAATGGTAAATCTGAGTTTACATTAATGAACACTTCATTTCTAAGAACCTTATCTTGTTGACTATCATTTACTCATCAAAGAAGCACAACCTTCTATTATTATTTCAACTCAAGAATATTTGCTTTGCAAATATAACTGGCCAAACAAAGCACAGTACCCTCCCATAGCACTGTGCCTTATCATCAAAATATTAATTGTGTTCTTTTTGTGGGCAGTAATTTGCTGTTAGGAATAAAATTGAACAGTTAGTGACTGCAAACAGTGGACTTCGTTTTCAATCACTTTCACTGTAAACTTGCTGTCAAAGAACAGAAACAGAAATTGCTGGAGAAATTCGATAGGTCTATCAGCATCTGTAGAAAGAAAGAAAAGTCAATGTTTTATAGATTACCTATAGTACGGAAACAGGCCCCTCAGCCCAACAAGTCCACACTGACCCTCCAAGGAGTAAACCACCTAGACCCCTTCCCCTACATTTACCCTTGACTAATGCACCTAACACTATGGGAATTTAGCCAATTCATCTGACCTGCACATCTTTGGATTGTGGGAGGAAACCCGCTCAGACACAGGGAGAACATGCAAACTCCACACAGACAGTCACCTGAGATGGGAATCAAACCTGGGTCCCTGGCACTGAGGCAGCTGTGCTAACCACTGAGCTGCCATGCCACCCCAATTCAGTCCAGTGACTCTTCTTCAGAAGGCAAAAGCACAGCTTGCAGTTTTTAAAAAAATTATATATTAAGGAAAATAAGCAAAGAAAATCCTTGGCTTTATAAGTAGACCTTAGATGATGATAACTGCTTCTTCACTTCCCTAAAGACTACATCTTGGCTACAAGGCCATTTCCAAGGTTGACCCTTTTTCAGGTTTGTGTTATAAGTTGAGGCTGGAGATCCGGGCACCTCTTTCACTGGAGTGCAGGAGGTCAAGGTTGTAGAGATTTTTAAAATCAGGAAAACGATTAGTTGAAAGAGGGGAGCGAGTACATTTTGAAGGAATTTACATAGCAAGATACCATGTTTAAAAGCACCCCTGCCTCTCCTCAATGTATTGTAAAGGTCACAGCAACATTGAAATACAAACAAATCATAGGACAGCAATTAACCAGAGGCTTGACACATCAATAAACACACTCACAAACTGGGAGAGTCGCTCATCCTCTCAATAAAGACAAAGAATCTGATAATTTCTTTATTCTCGTTGAAATTTAGATAAATGCGAGGTGCTGCATTTTGGAAGATCGAATCTTAACTGGACTTATACATTTAATGGTAAGGTCCGAGGGAGTGCTGCTGAACAAAGAGACCTTGGAGTGCAGGTTCATAGCTCCTTGAATGTGGAGTCACAGGTAAATAGGATAGTGAAGAAGGCGTTTGGTATGCTTTCCTTTATTGGTCAGAGTATTGAGTACAGGAGTTGGGAGGTCATGTTCCGGCTGTACAGGACATTGGTTAGGCCACTGTTGGAATATTGTGTGCAATTCTGGTCTCCTTCCTATCAGAAATATGTTGTGAAACTTGAAAGGGTTCAGAAAAGATTTACAAGGATGTCACCATTGTTGGAGGATTTGAGTTACAAGGAGAGGCTGAATAGGCTAGGGCTGTTTTCCCTGGAGCGTCGGAGGCTGAGAGGTTTATAAAATCATAAGGGGCATGGATAGGATAAATAGGCAAGGTCTTTTCCCTGGGGTGGGGGAGTCCAGAACTAGAGGGCATAGGTTTAGGCTGTGAGGGGAAAAATATAAAAGGGACCCAAGGGGCAACTTTTTCAAGCAGAGGGTGAGACGTGTATGGGATGAGCTACCAAACGAAGTGCTGGAGGCTGCTGCAATTGCAACACTTAAAAGGCATGTGGATGGGTATATGAATGGGAAGGGTTTGGAGGGTTATGGGCCAAGCGCTGGCATATGGGACTAGATTAGGGTTGGGATAACTGGTTGGCATGGACGAGTTGGACCGAAGGGTTTGTTTCCATGCTGTACATCTCTATGACTGTATGAGGGGTATAGAAAAGGTGAATGGCAGGTGTCCTTTTCCTTGGGTAGAGGATTTCAAAACCACGGGGTGTATTTTTAATGAGAGGGGAAGAAGTTTAAGAAGATATGAGAGGCAACTTTTTTATGTAAAGTGGTTCCTGTGTGGAATGAACTTCCAGAGGAAGTGATGGATATGGGTACTGTTACAGTATTTAAGAGACATGTGGATAAGTACATGAATAAGAAATGTTTGAACTGGTATCGACCAAGTGCAGGCAGGTGGGACTAGTTTAGTTTTGGATTATGTCATGGACTGGTTACATCAATGGGTCTTTTTTCCATGCTGTATGACTCTATGACTCTATAAATCATTGGTTAGGCCTCAGATGGAGTATTCTGACACCATGCCTCAAGTAAAAATACTGAGGTTTTGGAGAATGTATGGAACGGGTGTACAAGAATGGCACCAAAAATGAGCCACCTAGCTTATAGGGAAAGAGAAGCTGGATAATTCTCCTTAACACAGAGGAAGTTCAGGTAAAATTTAGCAAAGCTCTTTAAAATTCTGAAGGATTTTGTTGGAGTGGTTAGGGAGAAATTGTTTACAGTGGCAGCATCCAGGAGGCCCAGGCTTATATCAGTTGGCCAAAGGATCATGGGAAGAAAGGAGAAACTAAACTACATAGTGAGCTGCACTAAAATCTCGAATGCACTGCCTGAATGGCAGCAGAATGGATCATTTTTAAAATGGAATTGGATGCATCCTTAAAAAGGCAACATTTGCAGGACAATGGGAGAGAGCATGGGATTGGGATAAAATGGATACTTCTTTTAAAGAGTTGACATCGGTATCACGGACCAAATGACCTCTTTCTGTTTTATATGATTCTATGAAAGAGATGCAATGACATTTATAAATGGTGTGATATAATTGAATGCTTGTTAATACACCATAATAATTTTGTTCCATAGCTCTACAATTTGAAGTATGTCGCATGGCAGCTCTCCAAATTTTTGTAGTTTGAGAAATATAAACTCACCCACTTGAGTTTCATCATTAATCATGGTGCATGATTAGATTTGATTTATTTTAGAAGCAAACTAAAAGTGCACTGAAACAAAATAACAAATATGATAAGAATGTTAATATTTCCCTGTAGTATGTTCAAGGTTCACAATGCTGAAATAATTGGTTAAATATTTAAAAGATTGAACTTCTGAAGAATGAGAAGTGTTCTAATTGAAATGTAAAATTTTTAAGTGGTTTGACAGGCTGAATACTGAGGAAATGTTTCCGTGGCTGGGAAATCTAGAACACAGGGCCACTTTCTGATTAGCTAATCATCTACTTAGGACTAAGATGAGGAATATTGTCTGTTTGCGAAAAGGTTGGGAACTTTTGCAATGTACCTCAGAGAGCTGTGGATACTCAATTGTTAGGTATTTTCAAGAGAAGTTCAAATGCAGTTTTATTTAGCAAATAATGGACAAAGGATACATGAATAATGTGGGAATTCGGAGTTAGGTTAGACTATCAACCATGATCTGTGTCAAATAATGGAACAGGCTTGAAAGATTGAATGGCCAAATCCAATCCTTATATTAAAATGTTCTTTTATTTTTACAACCAATTCAACATGTTCCAGATAATAAATCAACTTAGCAAATGTAATAATAATTGACATTTTTCAAAATATTTTGCAGTATGTTATTTCACCAGATGGTGTGTTAAATGGCTGGATGCTACCTTCACTGGCTTCTGTCTGATACATGTCAAACAACGTGAATCTTTGATATTGTTATTTCCTTTGGATACTGTTAATAGAAAAGGTTAATAGAAGACGCAGAATCCTCTTGTTTAATTTAAATGACCACAGGAATACAAGACCGAGTTTCCAAACTAGAGTATAAGTTCCTGAAATTTAGGTTATCGTGAAAGTGATATATGAGGCACACTTCTTAGTTGCTGAGGTTCTTGTGAGCGTATAATTTACACGAACCTGCCTAACCTTAGCTTTGCAGTCTCCTCACTAGGATAGTGAAGGAGACAGGATAGATGAAACTGGATAGCATTCTGCACCCTTAGACAACTGCAGCTGCTGCCCAATGCAGAAGGCAAAGTTGTGAATCTATCAAGCAGCTAACAACAGCTTGTGCTTTCATGTTTGCACATTCACCCCATGAACTGACGCAATTAGTCCAGGCTTACGTTTTTATCCATCATCTGCTATTCTAAGCAGCAGCCTAAGTGATCCGATATTGTACCTTTCTCCAGTCCCCGTTTGGAGTCAACTTCCAGCACTTCAAAGAGAGAGGTGACCTGTTCCTGCTTGTGTCACATTCAAATTAAGAAGGCATTAATAGGTGAAAGCCATACCTCACTGGGGAGAGGGTGCTCAGATGGCTCAATCCAAATAAACAAAAGCAAAGTCTGAGAGGTTCATTGTCATTTGAGCCCTGACAAAATGATTTTCTTGTAAACACTTCCACCTACTCGCTGTTTGGCAAGGTGCAAACTGCAGTGAAAGCCTGATGGATCTCATGAACACAGTTACCATATGCTGCTGTCCCTGCAAGCTGTTCTGTTTCCTTGCTACGAGGATCATTGCTGACATTGATGCTCCCCCTCTTAGCTGAGCCATGATGACCCATTCCCACCCCCACCCCCACCCCCCCACTCCACTCTCCTCCAAACTCCCACCCACAACCCCACCCCTCACTGAAAGATTAATGGTGCTGTCCCACTGCTGGTAACACATTGAAAGTGCTACCTGGCTACAGTGAACAGGTTCCAATGTGAAAACCAGCTGTGCGTGAAAAATGAATCAGCTTCAACATGTTGCATTTTGTGGAGAAATAAATACTGCTGAAGGTCAATGAAGAATTGCTCTATTTTGTCTGAGAGTCATGTTTGATTCAGTCAGCACAGCGGGTACATTGCAATTTTACACATCAGGTTACTGTATGACTCAAGTCTGTGTTAAACCAGACTGCTCTTTGCTATAACTAACAGATTACAATGTTGCGCATGTTCAAGCAGACGCCAGTGCTCATGTTTATGCTGATTTTATCGTAATCATCTGAATGTTTCACTGAATTTCACTGGACCAATGTCAACCAAATGCTACTTAGTGTTTAACAGCTTCCCACCAATTGTGGTACATGCTGAATGCTCCAGCATAAATATGTAAGCATCGAATCAACTCCATAAACAAAACTGGTGTTTTTTTTATTCACACATGGTTGGGGACTTAGCTGGCTGGCCAGCATTTCTTTGTAATTGCCCATCCCTAGTTGCCTTTGAGAGCCTGGTGGTGAGCTGCCATCTTGAACCGCTTAAGTCCCTGTGCTGTAGGTAGATCCACAATGCCCAACAATAATATGGATCAAGGAATAGCAATATATTTCCAAGTCAGGATGAGTGACTTGGAGAGGAACTTGTCGGTGGTGGTGTTCCAATATATCTACTGCCCTTGACCTTCTAAATGGAAGTGATTGTGGATTTTGAACGGGCTGTCTAAGGATCTTGGGTGACTAGTCTGTGAGATAGCTCTCCCAATTTTGGTATTAGCCTCCAGATGTTTGCAGAGATGACAGGGCTGCTTCTGCTGTTGTCTATTCCGTTGCCCAGATTGATGCTGGGTGGTCCGTCGGGCTTCATTGCTTTCTTAAGACATCAGAGTGACTGATACAACTGAGTGGCTTGCTGGGCCATTTCAGAGGGCAGCTGAGAGTCAACCATATAGCTGTCTGTCTGGAGCCATATGTAGATGACACTAGGTGAAAATAAAGGACACTTTTGGATAATTGCATGCAATTCCAGTCTTCTTCCTATTGGAAGGATGTTGTGAAACTTGAAAGGATTCAGAAAAGATTTACAAGGATGTTGCCAGTGTTGGAGGATTTGAGCTACAGGGAGAGGCTGAATAGGCTCGAGTTGTTTTCCCTGGAGTGTCGGAGGCTGAGGGATGACCTTGTAAAGGTTTATAAAATCATGAGGGACATGGATAGGTTTAGTAAACAAAGTCTTTTCCCTGGGGTGGGGGAGTCCAGAACTAGAGAGCATAGGTTTAGAGAGAGAGGGGAAAGGTATAAAAGAGACATAAGGGGCAACCTTTTCACACAGAGGGTGATGCGTGTATGGAATGAGCTGCCAGAGGAGGTGGTGGAGGGTAGTGCAATTGCAACATTTGAAAGGCATCTGGATGGGTATATGAATAGGAGGAGTTTGGAGGGATATGGGCCAAGTGCTGGCAAACGGGACTAGGTTAGGATATCTGGTCGGTATGGACAAGTTGTTTTTGTGCTGTACATCTCTATGTCTCTATTATTAAGCCACATGGGTGTTCCAACAATTAGCAATAGCTTCATGATCATCTTAATTTATCGAATTCAAGTTCCACCATCTGGCGGGACTCAAACCTCGGTCCCCAGAACATTAGCTGAGTGTAATGATTGGAACCATGGACAAGTGGACTTCACTGACTATAAGATTCTTGATTGGAATTGTTAATCTGCGTCAATGAGGGAGCCCTGGCTGACAGATATAAACAGGAGATTCACAAGGTCTCCTCAGTTTATTGACTGGCTTTGAGCTGGCTGGTCACAGCCCATTTACAGTGCATACGTAAATAAAGGGTGACTTAGTGATGGGATACTGGCCTCTGACTGAGTTTTTCAATGAACAAAGTGGCAATAAAATCACAAGGCCACTGCCTCCACCTGCTGTCCCGGGTTTATGGCATGGCCCATGACTGATGGCGCCATTGGGCAGGATATTGGGCGTTTGAAAAGTTTCTCTTCTCTTCAGGTTCACCTGTAAATTCATGTTAATACCGACATAATCTAACCACTAGGCCAGCAAGGGATCACCGTACAATATTGAGTTAAAACAGATTAGAATTGTTATCTTTGGAATTCTACAATTTGATTGAGGTTGCTGCCCTATATGAGGAATAGAGAAAGAGACAGCAAGTTAGAAACAGTGAGCAATGTCTATTAATTAGCCATATGATGGAACTGTGAGACACTGGGGAAGGATAGGTCAGGGGAGTGAGAGCAGACTCTTTCCAGTAGTCCAAGGTCTAAAATGTAGAAGATATAGAATAGACAACAGAGGAGATGTATTCATATTCAGAGTCTTGAGATTATTAATTTCTCTTCTAGGTTTGGATAAGAAATATATAGGTGGGGTTTAGAGGGATATAGACCAAATGTTGGCAAATGGGACTAGGTCAGATTGGGATGTCTGGTCAGCACAGACAAGTTGGACCAAAGGGTCTGTTTCTGTGCTGTATGACTCTATGACAGAAGATTTGATTATAATAGTGGATGAAAGGACTTGAAGCAATATAGGAATGCCATCTTCTATTTCATGACTATCATGATAGCTGGCAAAGGGGTAACAGCATCGCTTGCTCCAGGACTCCTGAGCTCAGCACTGTTTACCTTCAGTTGACTCAGAAGAGATACAACGTTCCGTCTCAAAGTCATGATTTGGAGATGCCGGGGTATACAAAGTTAAAAATCACACAACACCAGGTTATAGTCCAACAGGTTTAATTGGAAGCACACGAGCTTTTGGAGTGCCGCTCCTTCGTCAGGTGGTTGTGTACCCAACCACTGGAGTGGCACTCCGAAAGCTAGTGCTTCCCATTAAACCTGTTGGACTATAACCTGGTGTTGTGTGATTTTTAACTTGAAACATCCAAATATTCATATATATTTTGTAGAATTGTTGCCCTTTCACCTTTATTTTTCCACTTAATGCTAGGAAAGACTGCAATGTTAACTTTTAACTTTTTTTATTTCTCTACTTATACTAAGAACAACAGTAATGCTTTACTTTTAACTTTGTTTCTCTATGTTATGACTTTGTACGTAAGCTTTCTACCTGGGTATCCTTGTCCCTAAGATGGCGCAGTGTGTCGCAAAATTATACGATTTTCACTGTACCCCTGTACTTGTGCACTTGAGTAAATGTGACAATAAAGCTTAAACCAAGTCAGATCAAATTAACAAGGACAAATTATGATTAGACATGAATGCAACATATTAGTAGACCTTTAGGGGGCCACTGAAAGCAAAAGTGAGAGATGAAAGTTTTTTTGCTAAAGTGATGTCCAGAGAGTACAAAAGCACAATGCAAGCTTTGTTTCGGGGATTGTGGGAATATGAAGTTATGAAGGTTATGCAGCAGGCAGCGAGGACATAGCGGCATGTGTTGTTCCAGAGGACAGGAGAAGGAAGCCAGTCAGTATGATTGGGCAAGTATGGCTGGAAGTAACTGAGGAGGTCAGCAGCTGCAGCGTGATGAATGGGCAGGTAGCACTGACCTCATAAGAGGCCTGGAGAGATAAATGGCTTCGGGGCTGGCAGCCATGATTATTTCACCTCATTAGCAAGCCCCTGAACAGAGAAAAAGCGCACTGTTTGACTTGATCACCTCTCACCTCCTAAGCAGCAGTCAGCCTAAAGTGCACGCCATGCTATTGGTGAAATGCAACAAATGTCATCTTGTTCTATATTTGCACACGGTGCCCCTTATATTTTTAAATTGCATCTTATTCTCACCGTGGAAGAGTTTCACTGTAACAGCCTTGTGTATTTAAGACATGAATGGCTTAATCTTTGAAACAAGCATATCTACTGGCAGGGCTGAAAATGTGTTGCTGGAAAAGCGCAGCAGGTCAGGCAGCATCCAAGGAGCAGGAGAATCGACGTTTCGGGCATAAGCCCTTCTTCAGGAATACACATTTTCAGCTCTGATCTCCAGCATCTGCAGTCCTCACTTTCTCCTATCTACTGGCAGGATCAACTTGGTAGCTGAACTGACATAAATTCCAGGAATGACATTGAACCAGGACAATCCTAATGCCAATGGAGGTGTCATTGGCACCGTCCAGATTGGCAGGATGATGGAAGGTCAGGCTGTCACTTGAGGAAAGGTGAAGTTGAACAGCAAGTGGAGGAAAGCATTACATGTTAATTGAGCAATTGGAATGGTACAGCTTCTTCAGTTGTACAGAGGGTGCAGTGAACACCCAGCAGCATATAAGGCTGGAAAACTCCGATTATGAGATCTTTGTCTGAATGTTAACTGTTCTCTGGAGACAGGCTGAGACATGGGAGTGGGAGTGGCAGAAAGAGTTAGGGGAAATATTCCCAAAGGCAGGTATCATAATCCTAGCTGAGATTTTCACTGGGCAAATCAAGCCCCAGACTAAAGTCTAGCTTGGTAGATCATTCTTTTTGGTTTAACTAAGATGGTCTTTCACTGCCACACAAATATGCAATGCTACAGGTTTGGAGTTAATGATAAAACAAAAGTTTGTTATGCAAAAGAAATAAAGATAAAATAGAACAAACCAACCGACTGTATTTCATACAAATTTAAACATTTAGAAATACATATCAACATACATTTCATTTAATCATTTTTCAATACTCAAACCAGAGAGAACTCTGTCCTCTTTCATATTGTTTTTATTTTTTTGTCACCCCTTATTTCGGTGTGTTTAGTACTTGATACTGGTCCAGCTCCCTCACAGCCAGCTCTCCAAGTGAATGGAGTTTCTGACACCCATGTTCTCTTTATTTTCCTTCACCCCCACACTCCTGCCTAACTGCGGTAGTGTATATTTTTCCCCAGCACCCATGTTGTGTGTGTGCAGGTGTGAGACACAGTGAGAGACACAAGGTGCACGAATCTTTATTCAAATTTCCACCACCAGGAAGAAAGGAAACACCCGAGTGGCCAGTGACAAGCAGTGCCCTTCACATCGAAGGGCAATGCTGTGTGATCAAACAGTGAAGGGGAGGGCAGGGATTAAATCAAAATAGAGTTGGAGGGGGAAATAATGCACTCCACTCCCTGCGACGCCCACCTCTCTCTGAACAGCTCTGGGGTGTTGGTGGACACCACGTGCTCCTTCTCCAAGGACACCCGGGCTCTAACGTAACCCCGGAAGAGGGGCGGGCAGTCGGCCCTAACGACCCCCTCCCCGGCCCGCTGCTTGGATCTGTTTATGGCCAGTTTGGCCAGGCCCAGGAGCAGACCCACGAGGAGGTCTTCAGACCTGCCCTCCCCCCTCCGTACCAGATGCCTGAAGATCAGGAGCGTGGGACTGAAGTGCAACCAAAAGCAGAGAAGAATATTTCCCCTAACTCTTTCATATTTATAGGTCTTGATTTAACTGTGACTTTAATTCCTTGCCTTGCAAATTTGATAGCTTGTCTCTGGAGCATCCATATAACCTACATTGACTTTCTCAGCTTCAAATAACCCCTTCAGCATTGTAACCAAACACCTCTGGTTTGGAGCTTTAAAGCTAAACTCTTTATGCTGAGATAATCTATTTTCTAATGATTCTAAACTATCTCCCTACTATAGGAACAACTATTTTACACATCCAGTTTCCACCAAGACTTCTGATAAACAAAACACAATCTGAAACTCAAAGTTTTTCTTTCAAATGAGGAGTATGGTTCCTAAATCCAATAAACAATTTCAGAATATTCTATCTTAAAGTCTATTGCACTATATTGTTTACTTTGTTTACTTGTGAGTTCTCCCGATGTAAACAAATTTCTATTAGCCTGCACCAACTCTTTCTCTCAGACTGTGTATTTTAAAAGAAATGTCCATGGTAAATGCAAACTAATCAAAAAACCCCATTTCAGGTTCTTACATCAAGCCCACACACCACAACTGTTAAAGCCATGTCTAAAATAAATCATATTAAAATACATATACAACATACACCTCACATCACACAGGAATAGCAGCAGCTTGATTATCTGTTGATCAGAGACAGTGGTCAATAAACCTAATTAGCTTGTCAATTAACAACCATTAATCAAGCACAGCAGGGTTTTACTGGTCAGCCTGGTCTCCAGTGGACTCTCACAGGGGTCTCTCTGTTTGACTGCTCCATGCTGACAGAAAGGCCTGCCCCGTGACAACAACAGCTCAATTGCCAACATTGGAGGATTATCCATCTTGCCTGACCCCTTGACTGGTCTTCAAGGGCATCTTGACACGGAGGCATCCTTCCCTTTTCCCAGCATCCTCGCCAGTAGCCAGCCCTCTCTGAGGTTGTAGTGAACTGTCCGCAATCTGAATGGGCTGGCAGCTCTGAGAAGTGGATCATCCTCATTCTCTGGGCGATGGCCTCATGAGCAATCTCCTAACTGGCCAATGCTGGTAGTATCTGACTGAGATGCCACTGTCCACCATGCGGCTTCAGGATCCACCTTCAGTCGCAGTGGCAAAACCAGCGGGAAAATCCTGCTCCTCCTCTCTCCCAATGCTGATGGTGCAGCAGTAATCTTCGTCTGTGGGGGGCAGCACAGGCCTCAGAGGAAGATCTATTCTCTGAAGAAACAAGTCCATGCCCGTCCTCCATAACACAGAGACATCACCACAATTGTTTGTGAACGAGCACAAGCTGAGAAGAATGGCATATCTGACCAGGAGCTGGTGGTGGAGGGAGTGAAAACTGTGGCCATTCTCCATCAGAAGACTGAGGTCAGCTCCAGCCTGGCTCAGCTCAACACTGGGGCTGAGCCCGAAGGGTCAGGTACGAGGTGTGTGCTTGTGGAGTAGTAAAGGGACATGTGTGGGTGTGTGTCAGAATTTCCTGAGGCAGAGCAAACCTCCAATAGAGTCACTCCAATGAAAGAATGGCTTGTTAAATGCCTTGATGTTGGCCCAGCTCACCTTTTTAATTTTCCACTTCCTATTTTACCAAAGGTATTGAACAATCTCGCTGTGGAGATACCTGGAATGAGTACCTGCCTGTTCAGCTCACCGCTGGCTCGGAATAATGCTCATGTCGTATGCAACTAAAAGCACAGCTCAGGGCACCAGTCATAAGCGTCTGTTGGCCATAAACATTGGCATTCACCATTTGCAGAGCCCTGATGACCCATTATGCCATCTTTCTGATACACTGCAGCACCGACCTGCATTGTAGGTCTGTATCACCAGTAAACAGCATTGAAAGGCTGCTGCAAAGTCACTCTGCACACTCAGACAGGCATCCAGCTTAAGGAGAAAGTGAGGACTGCAGATGCTGGAGATCAGAGCCGAAAATGTGTTGCTGGAAAAGCGCAGCAGGTCAGGCAGCATCCAAGGAACAGGAGAATCGATGTTTCGGGCATTGATGCCCGAAACGTCGATTCTCCTGTTCCTTGGAAGCTGCCTGACCTGCTGCGCTTTTCCAGCAACACATTTTCAGATCCAGCTTAAGGATCAGACCAGACTGTAGCTTAGGCTGCTCACTCACTTAGCCTCTGCTTGCATACTTACATCATTCCCACCCTGTCTTGTCTCGCCTTGCAATGACAATTAATGGTTATATGTCTTACTCCATTAAGGGATAGACATCTTACTGTCTGACATTGTGTTAGGCCAATCTTACACATGCAGCACTTACTAACAGCTTATGTGGCAAACACACCACATATGCACCAAGTAGGCAGCCATGCTCCAAGTCTTAGAGGAAACCAGACAACCAAGGGGTCTGGGTTCTTCCTGTCTGGGTCTGTCCAGTTGGATGGCTCAAGGGGATGGGTCACAGTGTCTACATCCTCAGGAGGCTAAGGAAATTCAGCAACTCCACAATGACTCTTACCCATTTTGATAGCTGCACTATAGAAAGCATCCTGTCTGGATACATTACGCTGTGGTTTGGCAACTGCTCTTCCCAAGACCATAAGAAATTACAGAGAGTCATAATGACAGCCCAGTCCATCACACAAACCAGCCCTCCATCCATTGACCCTACCTATACTTCCTGCTGCATCAGCAAAGCAACCAATACAATCAAAGACCCCGCCCACTTGGTTATATTCTCTTGCACCCTCTTCCATCAGACAGAAGATATAAAAGTTTGAATACATATATGAAGAGTTTCAAGAACAGCTTCTTCCCTGCTGTTATCAGACTTTTGAATGGACTTTTCAAATGTCTCTCTCTACACCTTCTCTGCAGCTGTAACACTGTATTCTGCATTTTGTTCTACAATGCTGGTGCACTTTGTATGGGACAATCTGCTGATATAGCCCGCAAAGCCACATTTTTCACCGTGTCTCAATATGTGTGACAGCAATCACTCAAACACAGAGACTGGTGAGAAAGAGGAGGAGGCAAGGGTGGTCATGCCCCAGGAATGAGACTGTGCAAGTCAGTCTTTGGGTCTGGGGTCTGCAGGCTGGGGACAAAGGGGAGTGACAGTCATTGAAGAGGGCTGAGAATATCTCCGAATATATGTGAGAAAACATGGTTGGGAAAAGGGTCATGTAGGATTGGGGCTCACGTCCTGAATTCAAGTGTATGGTCACAGCTGGCATAGTCACCCCACATGCCAGCGGCTGGGTGAAAAAGCTAGGCAGTGCTGGCTCATTTCAGCAGGGTTGAGTGAGGATGTGGGGAGGTGATAAGCCAGTGGAGGTCATGTGGAGGGTGATGTGATCAGGACAGTGATGTGGGTATCTGGACACAAAAACTGCAAGCCACTGACCAAACAGCACTCACTCCATTGAGGCTGAAGGGTAGAAGTCAGCACTGGGGAAGAAAATGGCTGTGACAGTGGGATTAATGTGAGAACTGCAGTAGAATGAAGGGGGTGCTCACTCAGTCAGTGGGACGTTGCATCCTCACAGACTTTACCTTACGGTCAAATCCTATGGGATCCAGGATTCTGTCCTCATATCTGGTGTGGAGAGTAATGTCATGCACCCCTTCATAGGCTTTTTCTGCCCTTTTATGGACTGCTGTCTCCTGGAATGAGGAAAAGGGATTGGGATGAGGTGAAAATAGGTGGGACAGCCGTTGTTAGCAGTGGCAAGAAGTGAAGAGGAGTCCCAGGAGGTGAGGAGGCAGCACAGCTGCCACACAGTATTAGTGGTGTTAGAGGTTGGGGGTGAGAGTCAATGAGGGAAGATGTTGCAGGAATTACTGAGAGCAGCAGAGTATGAGCCTTGGTGGGAAGTGGGTGCACTAGTAGAGACAGAGTGAGTGTGAGATGGCAGAGAGAAGAGTGTGACAATTACCCTGGACTGTGGAGATGGCATTGATTTGGTTGGCAATCTCAGACCAGGCTGCCAGGGTGTGGTGTCATGGCTTTTTCTGCCAGTCATCGGGAAGAGGATCCACCGTTTCCTGAACCCGGACCTCCAGATCCCTATTGGAGAATCTCTGTGACACCTTCCTCTTTTCCAACATGTTTCACAATCTGCCCTTGAGTGAGCAGGGCACTGTTAAAATGCCAGTGCTCATCTGGGTACACAGCAGGTTTTTAAAGATGGTATGGGTGCAAAGTATGCCAGTCTTATGACAGATATCCACTAACTCATGAGTTTTTCTAGGAATGGCACATAGTAAGATGGAGCTAGAATCAGACGTGAAGGAAACCATAGGAGGGGCGTGGGTAGTCAGTGAGGTCAGTTCAGTAAGATACAGTGAAAAAACACATTTGGCAGAAATCCCCCCAAAAATCTCGAAGTAACTTAAACATTCTCAAAAAAGATTAGATCCAGTGCATACAATGTTAAATGTGATTCAACATCAGAATGCTTTGTTTGGAGAAAGGGCATTGCCCTCGGATGAAGCATGATTGTTTGAGGGAGTCATGAGCTTCTCTGGTGTGAGGAGGTATGTTGGATTATAATCCTTCGTCTGGCCATTATCGTCCTCTTCCTGTTCTGAAGTAGCTTGTGCCTCTCCAATTCCCACTGATGTTAGCTCCATTTCACCTGGAGGTGTGAGGCTGTGGATAGCATAGACAACCCTGCTATGGGGAAAACACTTGCATGCCTCTCTAGAACACTTTAGAGGGCCAAAGCTTCATCTACTGTGGGGATTGGAAGACAACTATTGAAGCTCTTATGTACCTCTGTGGTGGATTAGTGTATAAGTGTCATCAGCCAGGTCTTCAAGAATTGTCGAAATGGCACATCGGAACCTTGATCTCCATGTTGACCTGGGGGTATCTTATGTGACAATGCTGTAACTTTAAAAAGGTTATTCTGTCCTTGTGTTTTTTTGGAGAGAGGTTGTAAAGGCAGAGGTGCTGAAGAATCTAGTTTAACAATGGAAGGGGAGTGGCCAGTTCTCCCAGTTCAGGCTTTTTCTAGTTTGTTGTAGCTGTAACAGTCACAAGATATGTGAGTCCAAGAGAGTTGCAAGCTTCAGTAAAGAATTCCTCTGATTTTCTTCTGAAATCTCTCCCTGGATATTGTTCCATCCTGCCTGTAAGAATCTGTGTTAGAATTTACCTTTTTGCCAAAGAGTGTGTTTATGGGATGTTACTATATTGGGACAGTTAATTAGTTAAGTTGCTGTATTGCGGTGGTTAAGTTTTCCAATAGTTACATTTTTCTAAATTCTGCTTTCTGTTGTTCGTGTTTCAACTGCAGTGTTTAAATAAAATCTGTTTTGCTGAAAGCTGAGTGGTTTGACCAGCTGCATCACACCTGGAATATCCACTTCACATCTACCTTTAAAATAAGAAAACAGTGGGGCCTAGGCTACCTTTTTAAAACATTTTAAGGGGGTCTGGCCTGGTCCATAACAAACTGGATGCTCTTGTCGGAATTTAATCTCTAATTCCACTTTGGATGTAGGGGTGTTGGTCTCAAAGGCGATGAGTGATAGGTGTTCGTGTCTGTGTTCCGGGTGCTGCATTCGGTTGGTTTAGACAGTGCTTTATGTCGTAATGGCTCTTTCAGTCACTAAGAGATTTCTGGGGGTGGAAGAATTGACTTTGGGGGTTTTATAAAAGGTAAATGCAAATGCAGATTCTTACAGGCAGGAGGGAACAACTTCCAGAGAGAGGTTTCAGAAGGAACTCTGAGAAATGTTCTACTGAAGCTTGCAACTCCCCTGGACTCACACATCTTGTGACTGCCGTAACTAAACCAAACTAGAACAAACCTGAACTGGGAGAACTGGCCGCTCCCCTTTCATTGTTAAACTAGATTCTTCAGCACCTCTGCCTTTATGACCTCTCTTCAAAAAAACCAAGGACAGAATAACCTTTTTAAAGTAGCAGCATTGTCAAACTTATCAGTGAGGCATCATTATGGTCCTTTGCACTTGATAGTCTTGATCAGGATCAAAATTCATACATTCACTGATCTGAGACCTCTGTCACCACAGGGATAATTAAGGTTCTAAATGCAGGTTGTGGGCTTTTGATGATGTCAACAAATTTAGGAAGCAAAATGTAAAATTATTTAATGTTTCACATCTCCATGACACTGGACTCCTGTGGCTATAAGTTCTCTGATCATGATCTTATTCTCCACAACCACCTGATGAAAGAGCAGTGCTCCGAAAGCTAGTGCTTCTAAATAAACCTGCGAGACTATAACCTGGTGTTGTGTGATTTTTAACTTTGTCCAGTCCAGTCCAAAACCAGCACCTCCAAGTCTTTGTTGGAACTGTTAGTGGTCTATCATTTTGCAATTAGCAAGCCAGATAATGGGGACTAATAGATGCAATGCATTTGGGTTTTCAGAAAACATTCAATTAAGGCTGAAAAGAGAAGCTGATTTCTTTTTAAATAGTGAAAGAAATGTTGGTACTCTAAGGAGACCTCATGAATCTCAGAAAGTTAACATGCCAATTGTAGCAGGCAGTTAAGAAGGCAAATGATCTTTTAGTCTTTATCTATCTTCATATTTCTGTAAGATCACCCAACCCCACAAGGTTCCAAGATGTCTGGAGTCATCTAATTTTAATTGCTCTTCCAGTGTTGGCTGTACCTTTAAGTGCTGACAGTTCTGACATTCTGAAGTATGGCAACTCTTTGCGAGTTACCTACAGCAGATTGGATTCTTGCATACCCTACAATCATTCTGCTCTTCTCAAACGTGTTAAACCAATATGAAATTTTGCTTTTAATATGCACCTGTGAAGGGTCGGTGAGTGTTTTTATTTTAAAGTTGCTACATAAGTACAAGCTGCTGCCATCGTAGGGATTGGAGTGAAAGAGTAAAGAAGTCCTACAATGATATACAGCACCTTGGTGAAACTACACCTGGAGTGTTATGTATAGTTCTTGTCTCCTTATCCAAAAAAGTAAGTATTTGCTTGAGAGAGAACACAACAAAGACTCAATGTATTTATCGCTGCAATGAGGTGTTTGTTCGATGAGGAGAAATTGAATAGACCAAGCTGATATTTCCTCAGAATTTAGAAAAATTAGAGGAAATGTAATTAAAGCAATTAAAATTCTTAAGGGATTGACACAGCAAATGTTGAATTGAATTGAATTGAATTTATTGTCATGTGTACTGAGGCACAGTGAAAAGCTTTGTCTTGCGAGCAATACAGGCAGATCACAGAGTAAAGTACCAGAAATAAGTAAATAATAGATAAGCAGTGGCAAAAACACAAACACAGGTACAGGCGAATGTTAAGAGTTTGTGAGTCCATTCAGTATTTTAACAACAGTGGGGTAGAAACTGTTTCCAAACTGGCTGGTGTGTGTGTGTTCAGGCTTATGTACCTTCGCTCCGATGGTAGAGATTGTAGAACAGCATTGCTAGAGTGGGATGGACCTTTGAGAATGCTGGTGGCCTTTCCTTGACAGTGGGCCTGGGAGATGGACTTTATAGGTGGGAGGTTGGCCTTTGTAATTGTCCGGCTGAGTTCACCACTCTCTGTAACTGTCTCCGACCTTGAATGGTACAGTTGCCATACCAGGTAGTTATACATCCAGATAGAATGCTCTCAATGGTGCACCGATAAAAGTTGGCAAGGGTATTCACCATCATGCCAAATTTCCTCAGCTACCTGAGGAAGAAGAGACGTTGTTGGGCCTGTGTGACCAGTGTGTCCGCATGAAGAGTCCAAGAAAGCTTGTTGTGGGTGACCACTCCCAGGAGCTTGACACTCTCCACTCGTTCCATCTCTGTGCTGTTAATGTGTAGGGGAGCATGAGTAATGAGTAACATCTGTCAGAAGTCAATAATGAGTTCCTTGGTTTTGCCAGCATTGAGAGCTAGGTTGTTCTCAGTGCACCATTTTCCCAGGTCTTCCACCTACCATCTGTGCTCTGTTTCGTTGCCATCTGAGATTCAACCGACTATGGTGGTGTCATCAGCGAACTTGTAAATAGCATTAGTCTGGTATTTGGCGGCGCAGTCATGGGTATACAGTGAGTAGAGGAGGGGACTGAGTACGCACCCCCGGGGGCTCCAGTGTTGAGTATTAGTGAGGATGAAATATTGTTCCCAATTTTCACCAAATGGTGGCCTGCGGACAGGAAACTGAGGATCCAGTTGGGCTTCGTCCGAGATCACTAAGTTTAGTAATCAGTCTCGAGGGGATAATAGTGTTGAAGGCTGAACTGTGGTCAATGAGTAGGATTCTTACGTAGCTGTTCTTGGTGTCAAGATGTTCTAGGGAGGAGTGAAGAGCAAGTGATATGGCATCTGGCGTGGATCTATGGCCCGATAGGCAAATTGGAGTGGGTGGGGAGACTGGAGTTGATTAATGCCATGACCAGCCTTGCAAGGATATTTCTCCGCAATGGAGAGTCTAGTACCAAGAGTCACAGTCAGGATAAAGGATCAGGCATTTAGGATTAAGATGAGAAGACGTTTCTTAATGCAAAACACTCGAATCTTTGGAATTCCCTGTGCTAGAGATCTGTGTGGATCTGTAGGTGTGGGTGCAGGGCTGTGGTTGCAGGACTTGAGGAGGTTAAACTGGAGATCGGGAGGGGTGCAGCTATGGACAGAATCAAATGGGAATTTTCAATTCAAGACATTGTGGAGGGTGGAATTCAGAAAAGGATTGTGACGTTCATACTGTTGTTGGTTTTGGTTGGAGTAGCAGAGTTCTGCATAACTGAACCACCTCACAGACACTGCACAGCTAAATTGGAATTTCTCCATGACTGCTCAACTTGTAGACCCACAGAAAAAATGGGTTAGGGAAGACATTTAGAATCAGAAAGAGCTTGTTTGAAGATGTTTTCGTTCTCGACCTGCCTAGGCAAGTGATTGCATAAATGTAGACATTAACTCCAGATGTTAACCAGTGTCACCTTAACCTTGAGATGTGCATCATCTCAGAAACACACCAATCTGAGTTCCTGTCTACAATGTATGGAGGAATAGTTTGTGAGAAAGGGAGGGGGTACCATTTATTATAATTCATCACAACCTTCAAAGAAATGACATTGTTTTAACTTCCGTCTGTTATACCAGACAGAGACAGTAAAATTTATTTATTAAATACGTTAAACAAAATATTAGAGTATTGGAAAAATTCAGAAATACTAAAAATTGTTTAATATCCTCGAACATCTAGTGATGTGTAAAAGCCTTGAAAAAGTTTGGATAAATACCAACACCATTTGATTAGATGAAAGGCCAGTATGTGTATTGTAATTTCTTTGAACTTCATTTTGTAACACAACTCTGTACACTTTATAGTGACACTGTCATAGAGTCAGAGAGTCATAGAGATGTACAGCACGGAAACAGACCCTTTGGTCCCATTCTTCCATGCCGATCAGATATCCCAACCCAATCTAGTCCCATCTACCAGCACCTGCCCCATATCCCTCCAAGCCTATTCATATATCCATCCAGAGGCCTTTTAAATGTTGTAATTGTACCAGCACCCAAGACTTCTTCTGGCAGCCCATTCCATACACGTACCGCCCTCTACATGAAAACGTTGCCCCTTAGGTCTCTTTTATATCTTTCCCCTCCCACCCTGAACCTATGGCCTCCCCCCACCTCAGGGAAATGACCTTGTCTATTTATCCTATCCATGCCCCTCATAATTTTGTAAACCTCTATAAGGTCACCCCCTCAGTCTCCAACGCTCCAGGGAAAACAGCCCCAGCCTGTTCAGCCTCTCCCTGTAGCTCAGATCCTGCAAACCTGGCAACATCCTTGTAAACCTTTTCTGAACCCTTTCAAGTTTCACAACATGCTTCCAATAGGAAGGGGACCAGAATTGCATGCAATATTCCAAAAATGACCTAACTAAAATTCTGTACAGCTGCAGCATGACCTCCCAACCCCTGTTCTCAATACTCTGACCAGAAAGGAAAGCATACCAAATGCCTTCTTCACTATCCTATCTACCTGCGACTCTACTTTCAAGGAGTTATGAACCTGCACTCCAAGGTCTCTTTGTTCAGCAACACTCTCTAGGACCTTACCTTTAAGTGTATAAGTCCTGCTAAAATTTGCTTTCCCAAAATCCAGTACCTCTCATTTATCTAAATTAAATCCCATCTGCCACTCCTCAGCCCATTGGCCCATCTGATCAATATCATGTTGTAATCTGAGGTAACCTTCTTTGCTGTCCACTTCACCTCCAACTTTGGTGTCATCTGCAAACTTCCTAATTGTATCTCATAAGCTCACATCCAAATCATTTATATAAATGATGAAAAGTAGTGGATTCAGCACCGATCCTTGTAATTGTACAAGCACCCAAGACTTCTGGTCACAGGTCTCCAACAACCCTGAAAAACAACCCTTCACCACCACCCTCTGTCTTCTACCTCTGAACGAGCTCTGGATCCAAATCCCTGTATTCCATGAGATCTAACCTTGCTAATCAGTCTCCCATGGGGAACCTTGTCGAACGTCTTACTGAAGTCTATATAGATCACGTCTACTGCACTGCCCTCATCAATGCTCTTTGTTACTTCTTCAAACAACTCAATCAAGGTTGTGAGACATGATTTCCCCCGCACAAAGCCATGTTGACTATCCCTAATCAGTCCTTGTCTTTCCAAATACATGTACATCCTGTCCCTCAGGATTCCCTCCAACAACTTGCCCACCACCGAGGTCAGGCTCACTGGTCTATAGTTCCCTGGCTTGTTCTTAATATCTTTCTTAAACAGTGGCACCACATTTGCCCATCTCCAGTCTTCTGGCACCTCACCTGTGTCTATCGATGGTACAAATATCTTAGCAAGAGGCCCAGCAATCATATCCCTAGCTTCCCAAAGAGTTCTAGGGTACACCTGATCAGGTCCTGGGGATTTTGCCCCTTGCATTGAAATAAATGCAGTTTAATTTATCAGTCCTATCTTGCTGCTTTGTCCCTGCCTGCCCTGACTGTTTGAGTCGCTTCTTTTCTCAACTGTACCCATCTCAGATCGATCTCTTTCCTCACTATCTCCCTGGGTAGCCCCCCCCCCCCCCCCTTACTAGTTTAAATCCTCCCGAGCAGCTCTAGCAAATCTCCCTGCCAGTATATTAGTCCCCTTCCAATTTAGGTGCAATCCATCCTCCTTGTACAGGTCACTTTTACTCCAAAAGATCTTCCAATAATCAAAAAATGTGAACCTTTCTCCCATACACCAGCTCATCAGCCATGCATTCATCTGGTCTATCTTCCTCTCCCTGCCCTCACTCGCTTGTGGCACCGTGAGTAATCCAGATATTACTACTTTCGAGGACCTCGTTTTTAAATTCCTGCCTAACTCTCTATATTCTCCTTCAGAATCCCATCCTTTTCCCTTCCTATATCATTAGTTCCAATGTGTACAATGACCTCCTGCTGGTCCCTCTCCCCCCTTGAGAACATTCTGCACTGTCTCTGAGACATCCTTGATCCTGGCACCAGGGAAGCAACACACCATTCTGATTTTACGCTGCTGGACACAGAAACCACTGTCTGTGCCTTGGACTGGAGAGTCCCCTAACACAATTGATCTCTTGGAACCCAACGTACCCTTCATTGCATTAAAGCCAGTCTCAATACCAGAAACTTGGCTGTTCGTGCTACATTCCCCTGAGAATCCATCACCCCCCACATTTTCCACCTGTCCTTGCTGAGACAGTTCCTTGAAGAGAAATGGATTCAGGAGGTATTTGTATACCTCAATCATGGACCCCCATTAACATGAGCATTATGTTCATATCCATGAGGAACTAACATTAAGCCTTGAGTGTGTTTCCACAAGGTAGGTATGTGATGAAAAGTTACATAAATATTAGATTTTTTGACTGGAATCTAAAATAGTGGCAGATGGATGCTGGTGAGTTCTGTAAAGGTTTGTTTTTTTTAACAGATCAGAAAGTTATTTAGCACAATGATCTAACAGCATTAATTCCAAAATAAATCATGTGACCGAAGTTAGGTTGCTGGCAGGACTCCTGTAGAGTTAATGTATGGATTATTTATACTGCTGTGTTTACAACAGACCAGAAAGCACAAAGATGTGCAGATTAGATGGATTGGTCATGCTAAGTTGCCCCATAGTGTCCAGGGATCAAAGAATCCCTACAGTGTGGAAGCAGGCCATTCAGCCTATATACACCGCCCCTCTGAGGAGCATCCCACACAGACCTACGCCCCTTACCCTCTCCCTGTAACCCTGCGTCTTCTATGGCTAACCCAACTAGCCTGGACATCTCCAGACATGGTGGGCAGTCTAGTATGACCAGTCCATTTAACATGTACATCTTTAGACTGTGGGAGGAAACCCGCACAGACATGGGGTGAACGTACAAACTTGACACAGACAGTCGCCTGAAGCAGGAATTGAACCTGGGTCCCTGTCACTGTAAGGCAGCAGGGCTAACCACTGAATCATCATGCTACCCCAGATATGCAACTTAGGTGTATTAGCCATGGTAAATGCAAGGTTATAGGGATACGTTGGGGGCTGGGTCTGGATGGGATGCTCTTTGGATGGTTGGTACAGACTCGATGGGCTGGATGGCTTCTTTCCACACTGTACAGATTCTAAGATTAGTTTAGCTTGGTTCTTAATGTCTCAGCTCTGAAGATTCAAGAGTTCAGTTCAGAAGGAAGAGTAGAAGGAGAATCAAGCTTTTAGCTCAGTGGATCTCCTCAATGTAATTGAAGCCACTTACTTGGTAAAACTTTAAAGCCAGGTGAGTTTAGATAGAAATTGAGATGTTGTTTGAACTGAGAAAGTCTCAGTCATCAGAAATGCGAAAAGTTTATGCCAATGGTCTCAGAAAGGAATCATTCAATTGTCCTCAGGGAAAAGAAACTAGGAGGAGTCAATGAAATGAAAACTTAAAGATTTGAGAAAGGAATTATATTCATCTGGAATTCAGCATCTGTAGAATGATAGTGTTCAGAATCATGTTGAAACTTTGTTTTGCTGTTTGTATTACGATCTTCCTATCTCATAGTACCTTTTTTTGTGTGTGTTAAATTTATATTCTATCGCTAAAGAACATCTGCAGCCTCATATGAATATGCTTCAGTGACTAATCACCAAGGTAACTCACTGCAAGTATGAAAACATATTAGCTAAAAAAAACAGGTTTCACCCTGACATCTGACTTGTCCAGTGTTACGATCAGTTAGGATCAAAACTAGGTAGGGGCTCTTGGCCAGGACTGAAAGTGATAGGATTTGGGAGGGATTTGTATCTCTTTTAATGAATTGAGTACATGAAGGTTCTGATCATGAAATCGTGATGCAGTTTATTGTAAGCATTGGATTTTAGCAATGACTTGGAATGTTGCTAAGACTTTTCTAGGAATAGAAGACATAAGACTAAATCTTTGACTAAGTTTAGCTGAAAGAATTAGCAGATAAATTGAAAAGAAAAAGCAAGACCTCATAAAGATGAAACGTATAAAGTAATTGCTGAGCATCTGGAACTAAAAGAATAGAAACCTGAAATCGAGACATCACAGTGAAGAAAAAAACTCAGGTTCAATTAGAAATTGAGAATTAAAATCTTGGCTTAGAAAGAGAAAGGGAAATGAAAAGACTTGAATTTGAGAAAGAGAGATGGAGAAATGGAATTAAAGAAACTTTATCTTCAATGAGAGTAGAATCATAACTTGGCAAGAGCTTAGAATAGAGGAAGGTAGTTCTGCTCGTAACTCAGAGTATGATTCCAATTCCATTGAAGGATTTGATTCAACTGCAAACCTATATTTTGTGCCTAATCTGACAGAGGATGGAGTTAAAAAGATATTTCCCTTCATTTGAAGAGGTGGACAACGTGGCCAAAAGATGGTCGCAACTTAATATTACAGAGTGTTTTGGCCTGCAGTGTATGACTGTATACACCAGTTTGTCAGAAGAACAGTCTGCAGACTGTGATAATGTGAAAAATAAAATAACAATACTCAATGCTTATGGACATGTACCTGAAGTTCACCAATTAAAATTTGGAAGAAACCTAATCAGACATTTGTAAAACTTTTGAGAGAAAAATAAATGAGATGTTTTCTGTAGTTTCAATCATTGAAGATAGAGAAACATGATAGTACCTGGATAGCCGTGAGTTGAGGGGTGCGTAGGTTAATTTACTATCTTTTACATTAGGATTAAACCTTGGCACAACATCGTGGGCTAAAGGGCCTGTTCTGTGCTGTACTTTTCTATGTTCTTTGATTATGGAATATTTCAGAAATAGTATGCTAAAAGATCTTCGGCTGAGTGCCAAGTCTCAAAGGTTTGAAAAGCGTGAAAGGATGAATGAGTACATGAGCAAGAGTTGAACAGGAGCAAGGACACATCCCACATCCAGGAGATAACTGGTGCACATGGATCCACCACTGAACACATGGAGCTGCACTGTAGGAATGGTTCAAATGGCATATTACAAGCAGACAAGACCCTTCAATCTATCTGTTCTCTCAAGTTGCTCTGGGTCATGCTGTAAGACAGGGAATAGCAGAGACTGGCAGGAAACTGACTGCATCTGAGAAAGAAGGAGTCTCAAGACATCTGATTCTCTACCTCAGCAGATCAATAGCCTGCTTGGTGTCATCCAGGTTATTCTGCAACAAGTGTTGTACTTCTCTTCTGGCTCTGTGTGTGAGGTCTTCACAGGCATAATGTGCCGAGTGCAAAGTGTGCAGCAATTGTCTCCAAGTAGCCAGATCTGATGGTGCACAGGGGGTTGGAAGTGTTGTGGCATCTCCGACAGCCAAACCACGCCAGTGCCACAGTTAGGTACTGCGCTTATAACTCATGATCTATTTGCCCTGGTTATAGACCAGCTGGACACTGAGGGAGTAAAAGCTTGTCCCATTGGCTGCTCGGTGGGAACCTTGCTGGCACATTTGTACATTTTTTGACACCTTGTACGTTATGGATGATGCGCTGTGGATAGAAATGATGGCCCTTAGCACGTCCAACAAATAACCAGGATTTGGGCAGAGGCAAGAATCTCAAGCACAATAGGCACACTTCTGAAAGGGTCCATTTATAAGTGACAAAAGCAGCCAACTTTACATTGAATATTTTATATATTTGCATGCAAAGTCAATAAGTTCAATATTTTACTTTAAATTGTGAAGGCAATTTAAATACAATGAATTGACTATTTATAATTGTACAAGTTATTCAAAAGGGCTACAACGCGCTACAGCACTCCTGACCTACGAAGGGGAGAAGAAGAACACCTCTACAGAGTATTCACCAAGAATGGATATCCCCACAACTTCATCCACAGATGCCTAACAGACAAACAATGCGACCAGGACATGCCACGACCTAACTCAGTAGCCACGCTACCTCATGTAAAAAATGTCTCAGGACTGATAGCCAGACCACTCCGAACACTTGGATTCATGACAGCCCATAAACAGACAGGCACACCCAGACAACGACTCACCAGGACAAAAGACCCTACACCCATCATGTGCAAGACTAACATAATTTGCAGGATTCCATGCAAAGACTGCACAAAGCATTACATATGGCAGACAACTAGCAATCCGCATCCACGAACACCACGGGCCACTAAATGCCACAATCAGCAATCCCTAGTAGCCACACACACAGAGGACAAGGACCACAAATTCGACTGGGACAACACAGCGATCATAGGACAAGCTAAACACGGGACAGCCAGAGAATTTTCTAGATGCATGGCACTCTGCCACAGACTCCAACAAATAGCACATTGACCTAGACCCAATATACCATTCACTACAACAAACAACCGGAACCAGCAACTAAAAGCAGCAGAAATGGAACCAAATAAATTCCAGAAAACACAGTAGAGCAGCGCTCCACAGGAGGCCCCAAAGCACTGAAGATGTCACCTAGACAGGGGCGAAATGTCTACAAATCAACTTCCCAGCTCAGCGATCATATCCACAACCATCACAACCAGCACCTGAGCTACAAATCTTTATGCTAACATTTTACAGACATTAGAAATGGGATCCAAGAAATATTATTTTGTAGCCATTGACCTTTTCTTGTTTTTTTCAGGATCACACGATGGTGGAAATCCTTATTTGATATCATAACCAGCAGGATCTATGTTGCTAGTATCATCAGGAACAGTCAACTGAACCGAAATTAAAGAGAACTGAATCTGTAAACTATTGTCCACAATATTAACACACATTCAAATACCCCTGGTGCAACATTCAAGTACATCAGTGCGAGAGGTATATTATTATGTACATGCAATTTTTGGGCAGGTTATATCCAAACCAATTAAAACCCCTTCTCCTAATACGCATCCAGTAGCTCTCAGTGTTGGTGTTCAGACTGCTAATGAATCCCACTTCTAATCAAGCATCATGTACTGCTCTTGTCTGCATATGATGAAACAACATTTAAGCAAGTTGGACTGTTTCTTCCTGAATCATAGAATCCCTACAGTGTGGAAGTAGGCCATTCGGCCCCATCAAGTTCACACCGCCCCTCCAAAGAGCATCCATCCTCCTACCCCACCCTGTAACCCTGCATTTCCACCTAACCTGCACACCTTTGGATTTTGGGAGGAGATTGGAGCACCCAGTGTAAATCTGTGCAGACACAGGGAGAATATGCAAACTCCACACAGGCAGTTGCTTGAGGGTGGAATCAAACCCGGGTTCCTAGTGCTGTGAGGCAGTAGTGCTAACCAAAGAGCTACCTTGCTGCCCCAAGGCAATAGCCTGCAGTACCAATGGCTGTCATCTCCCCTCTGTCTTCACTGTCATTATAAGACTTTAATGGAAGCATCTGAGAACTGGAGACACACAAATCAATATCACCTATTTCTCCATAAGCAAACAGTTAGTTTTAGACCTTCTCCCTCCTGCCCACATAATGTCTCCCCTTGAAATGTCGGTGTGACCTTCAAACAGTAATTGATATAGTACTTTAAATGTAGTGACTGATCCAAAGATACTTCACAGCGGCATTATCATGCAAAGTTTTCCACTGAATTACATCATATTGGATGTTAAAATATTTGACCAAAAATTCTCCAGGGGAAATGGAATGGGAAGCCCAGAGCTCAGATTCTAAACAGCTGAAGGTGTGAATGTCAAATGGTGGAGGAGGTCAAGGATGCTCAAGAGACCAAGAATCGCTATTTCTTTGGTTATACACACAATTTTTTCCCCTTCCCTTCAGTCATTACTGAATTATACCTAATGTCCAAAAAGAGGAATAACACGATCATCTCCTTGTAAAGGGATGAAACTGGATCTTAAACTGTGTTTTTTTTGTAAACTGCAGAGTGATCTCCACAATGAGTTAATCCTGTTCTGCTATTTGTGGGTTGCTGGTATCAAAAAGCTTTCAAAGCTTCAGTGGCTGGAAGTAGGGTTAAAAGTCACTGCTACCACTGAGATGAATGGTTTATTTTTGAAGACTTTGTAAGGTGGATGCATCTGCCTTTGAAATGCAGATCTGACAAACTAGGACAGCAGCTGCAATTGGACCCAGGCTCAGTACGGTAACACAAATTAGAACTTTGATCTAAAAAGCCTCCCTCTTACATGACCCAAGGTAAGAGTTAGACTCTATCACAGCGCCTTCACCTGTTGCTGAGGGCTACACCCACTGTCTGCCATCCAGTGTCTGGCAGTTTGAGGACGGGCTAAAACAGCTGTCTCTAGTGACAGGGCAGAAGGACAGTGAAACATTCAGACCTCAGAAGTGAAATCTAAAACAACAGATCAACCTTTAACAAGCAGGATGGTATGTGGGACGCAGAGCTCAACCTCCAACATGCAGGATGGTATGTGTTACATTTATTTGCTTCAAAAATGATATCCTCATGTTATGGTTGAAAAAAAACACTCAACTGGGAGAATGCTGTAGGAAGAAGGTTAATGTTTCTGTCCATTCCATCAGTGAAAATGGCAACATCTTCTCTCTTATCCCTTACACTCATTCCACCTCTGCTCCTGTACCCACCTCCCACCAAGGCTCGTACTTTACCACTTTCATTATTAAATGTCATATTTTCCCTCACATATTCTCATTCACCATCAACCCCCTATACCACTAACCCTGCATGCCCTCTGCACTGCCTACTCACAGACTCAGGACACCTCTTCACTTGTGCCAACAGTAACAGCGAGGTAACCCAATTTTATCTCCTGTAACACCCTATCTCTCATTCCAGGAGAAAAACAGGCCACAATAGAGCCAAAAGGGCAAAGGTGGCTAGTGGCTGTCATTCAGCCCCACAATCCTTATGTCGACAGCCTGATATAAAGGCTGATATAATCATTCCCCTTGGTCCTGATCTTCCCTTTATTTTATAACACATGCAAGTGTATCAATGTCCTTGCTTTAAAGATGGAATCCAAAAGTCTAAAATTGGAATTAGCAGTCTGAAATTCCTTTGTGGGATATTGGCTAGTTAGGAGTTGAGGAGTTATAGGCTTCACAAAATCCTTTTCAAATGTTTTCTGAGGATGTTTTAATTGAAATTTGACTTCTACTTAACAGTTCTGGGAAAAGGAGGTCTTATCTTCCTCATGCAATAATACAAGTTGGTGATGCTTTGAACAACTTTGTTTGTTCAACGTTTATTTGATGTGATGTTGAGCAGCACTGACCTCAACTGTCTGTTATTTCAAAACTGTCTAGTTAAAAGGGCAGTAGGGTACGGTAGAAATCATGCAATCGTGCAATTCCATTGTGGAAAGGATTTTTCTTGGAGTCAATAATAATTTGCAGATTATAACACAATAGTTAGCATTCCAGACCTATCAGGATGTTGATAATTTGGCTGACATTGACTGTGGAAAAGTTTCTGGAAAGTTATTGCTAAATCCAGTCACATGATTATAGCAGTTATCTTTATTGGGCTGGTAACTGTGATTTTAAAACAGTCACTAAAAATATATAACGATACATATTAACTTTTTTTGTACTTTAGGTAGGGAAATTGGCTGCTGACTTTCCGACGTTGCATTATTAGTTGGCTGTAAAGCACTTTTGGACATCCGTAGGCAGTGAAAGGTGATATATAAATGCACGTTGTTCTGTTTCTTCTACGATATTTCTTCCTCATCAGCTACACAGTGCTGGTTGAATCTCTCAACCACTCTAATAGTGTCAACTTATTTAAATCATGGATTCTCATGTTGAAGCTGTTGTTTTTTGAAATAAACTCAGTGACAATCCCCAACAAATCACAAAATGTTGGTTTCACTCAGTAAGGCAGGCAACGCTCAATAAAACGTAGGGGAAATGATAACTTGTAGTATAGTTCTGTTACTTGGAATGTTAACATTCTATTTTTTTGCAGCTACTGTTTGACTTGTTGTGTATTTCCAGCATTTCCCGACTTTGCTTCAGATTTCCAGAACCTGCAGAGTTTTTTGATTTATTTTTGGCTCCATGCGTTTCACATCTGGTTTTCTTGTTTGGATGCCAAGCTAAAGTAGGAAATTAACTCCCTCCAGGAAAGAGGGTGATAGAGCAACACAGAGGCAACATCAATAGTGGTGTCACATGTCAAGCATTTTTCCTGTTGGTAGGTTTGTCAAAAATATTAATGTAATATGTCAACTAATTAACCATGTACAAATATTACGGAATTTGTAGTAGCTTATTGACATACCATACTGGGACTGATATATGTCACTCAGAGGAATGCTGTATCAGATTATTAATGTACTGTGCTAAGTCTGTGACATACTGTACTGGGTTACTGATAAACTATATTAACAGGAAGACATAAATACTAAGCTGTGGTTGATGATCAATATATTGTACCAACACTGAGTCATACTGTACTCGATCATTGATTAACTGTGCTGGCATTCTGACAGATTGTACTAAAAGATACTGTATTGGACCAGGGGCTACTAACTGCCACAGAGATAAATTCTATTGATAATAGGAAAGCTCGATTGATTTAGAGGTTTCTACTGGACTGGTGAACTGCTGAGACTAGGATGAGTTTCTTTGCAACTGTAGAAAGCACAACATGATGTTACACCACTTTCATTCAGTGACTTACTTACTGATGTTCCAGCTATTATAAAATACTGTTTAACTGTATGTGGTATCATGGCCAGGAACAATCCATGTTCAATATGTAATTTGACAAACTTCCTCAGATTATTGCAAACTTGTATTTTTAAGCAATGCAATACAAGTATGATTTGTGCATCTCATGTGAAGGGTTTGGTTCCTGAGGGCTTGGAATGCTGTTACAATGCACACAAAGTGCTGCCTTTACGTTTCTGCTTATACATTAGCAAAATATCGGTAAAAACTTTTAAAAAGACATCATCAATATCTGCAACTCTTCGACTCCTACGCATTGCAAAACATAAGTTCAATGGATTATTCTGCTCTCTTCATGTTATCTTTTAGCTCTTGCTGTGTCAGCCTTACTGCTTGTTCAGGTAAACTGAACCATTGGTCACAGGCTTGGAGAGGGATAGACTGACCTCTTTGACCTCCTCTCAGACTTGGGTGTTGGATGAAGAAATGATTAGGCTCAAGTTCCATAACTTTATCGATGAATTTGGTAATTTTGGTAATAGAAACAAGGACAGAACTTATGCAATTAATGGTAGGGCCCTGGGCAGTATTGACAGAAAGTGAGGACTGGAGAGTCAAAGTCAAAATGTGTGGCGCTGGAAAGGCACAGCAGGTCAGGCAGCATCCATGCAGGAGGAGAATCGACGTTTTGGACATAAGCCTTTCATCAGGAATGCTGGCTTATGCCTGAAATGTTGACAGTCCTGGTCCTCGATGCTGCCTCACCTGTTGTGCTTTTCCAGCACCACACGTTTTGACCCTGGGTAATGTTGTAGAAGAGAAAGACCTAGGGGTTCAAGTACATAATTCTTTGAAATTTGCAATACCGTTAGACAGTGTGTTTAAGAAGGTGTTTAACATGCTTGCCTTCATTGCTCACACCTTTGAGTATCGGAGTTGTGATGTCATGTTGAGCTTGTACAGGATGTCAATGAGAACTGTGTGCAGTTCTAATTGCCCTATTATAGGAAGGATTTTATTAAAAAGAAGGGGATTCAGGAAAGAGTTACCAGGATGTCACTGGGAATGGAGAGTTTGAGATTAAAAATAGACTGGGAAGACTGGGACTTTTTCTCTGGAGTGTAGGAAGTTCGCAGGTGACTCTCTTGAGGTTTATAAAATCATAAGGAGCATCGGTAAGATGAATGACGGGGGAGGTTCAAAATTATGGGACATATTTTTAAGGTGAGAGCAGAAAGATTTAAAAATGACACATGTGGTAACTTTTTCACACAGTTGGAATGAAGTGCCAGAGAAAGTGATGGATGCAGGTACAGTTACAATGTTTAAAAGAAATTTAGATAAGTTCATGAATGAGAAAAGTTTGGAGGGATATGGGCCAAATGCAGGTAGGTGGTACTAGTTTAGTTTGGGAACATAGTCAGGCTGGTTTGACTGAAAGGTCTGATTCCACACTGTATGACTTTATGATTCTATAATTAGAGTGGATTGATGAAGCGGTAATTGGTTGCATTGGACTTAGCAAGTTTTTTTGGGTATATGAATACCTGGACAATCTTCCATATGTTTGGTTTGATGTTGTGATTATAATTGGATTGGAAGAGCTTGGCTAGGGACATGGCTGGAAGACAAGTCTTCAGAACAACAAGAGAAGTGCTGTCATGGCACATAGTCTTTGTAATATCCACTCTCTTCAGCATTTTATTTGAGATTCCATTGAGTGAATTAAAATTGGTAAAGTGTGGCAGCTGTGATGCTAGAGGAGGTCAAGAGAAATCATCCACTTGGCACTGAAGAAGGGCTCAGATTGTCTGCAAATTGGGATGCCTAGGGAAGCCTTTCGAAATATTAGGCAGGACCCAGTTTTAGAATTCCCTTTTCTGGCAATTTTAGCAAATGTGGGAGTATGAGTTGGCCATCCTGCATTTGCCATCTCCACTGTGGGGTTAGGCAGTTAAAACTCCATTACGGTTGAGTGAAGTCAAGCTCGCTCATAAGTAAATATGGTTCGTGGCTTCAGGGAAGAGTCTATCAAATTCGAAGAAGTTCTTTTCAGAGGGGAGAATTCATGCTGGGAAGCAAGAAAGCAATCTTGTTCTGGTTCTAATGAAATTAAGTAAAGCTTTGAAACTTGGTACAAACTGGAAAGTGAACATCTTCTTACTCTACTGCAATATTGCAAAGTCTCCTATTGGGTAGGCTGGTCCAATCAGGAGAGAGGTTTATCACTTCACTCAAATTGGGATCCTACAAAATGCATAAGACTCTGATTCGATTTCAAGAAATAAAAATGTTATGAAGGGAAAAGGGCACAATAGTAATAATTGTACAATTATATTTGTGAGACCGCTGGATCTAAAAGAATAATTTGGATTACTGCCTTGCGGATCCATCATCTCTCTTTACACTCAACCAAGCCCCCTCCCTCCTAACTTCCTGTGGTTGGGATGGTCTCTGGACTTGCCAGAGTGGTGCCAATTTTGAATGCCCAACTATTGACGTGTTAATGAAACCCATCTTCAAACTGAGCCAGGTGCCCGAGAGAGAGATTGGGAGGCCAGCACTCATGGAACTCCTGCTCCATCTTAATTATTCCTTTCTGCATTTCCTGTAACCATTAATTTTTGTCAAGATATTATAGCCTGGAGCCTTTGAGTACCTAACTACTGGGACCATTCTTTCTTGTTACTGCAGGTTGATTAGCTATGAGTCATAAGACTTCAGTCTTCATCAGGCAGTACACACCATCTGAGAGTGTTATTAATCTATACGCACCATTCCTGTGTTTCACTTACCAGATTGGACAAAGTTTACCCCCTTATTCATGTGCTGTTGCTAAATTGTGCCAACTCCCATGTATGCTATAGATATCACATTGTACATAAACCCTTTTCTAAGATGATGTTGAATTCCTCTTTCAGTGCCTGAAGAGTGTAGTTTGATGGCTGTAAGATGTAGCAGTCGGTTCAAGATAGCCAAATACAGCAAGAGGTGTACCCAATCTGTTTCTGCAGAAAACTCTGACTCCCCATCTGTTAGCCTCACTTTGCAGCCCAAACCCACAGAGGCACTACTGAATTAAATTTGGTCTGGTGTCCATTTATAGTTGCTGCAAAGCTCTTCAGTATTGCATGAGTCTATTTTAACAGTTCTGCTTTATTTTTTTGCTGGGAATGGTGATCAAGTTCCATCAAGCCATATTGAACTCTGAGGCTCATCGGTGCATCCATCGACTTAAACTTACTCTTTGTGATGTGTTATGCGAACAGTTTTAAGTTGTAGTGTTTCAGGGAGTGCAGGAATGGAGGAAACTGGAAAGGTGTCAGTCTGACTTGATGAGACTGGCTACAATGACTGAGCGTTAGACTTTAAGGAGCTACTGAAGGAGGCTTTCCAGCCTTCACTTCAATATTCCCTGCTAAGAATCGTACCAACATCACATAATAACAACTCAAATGAAACTGCTGGACAGGAGAATGCAGTGAACATTGATGAATGGCATTGTCAAAATAGAAACAGAGAATGAGAGTAAGCTGGGAAAAATCTGGTTAACTAACCACCTTTGGGGAAAGAAACTGCCATGTTTACCTGGTCTAGCCTTTATGTGATTCCAGACTCACAGTAATGTGGTTGACTCTTAATTATCCTCTAGGCAATTAGGGATGGTTAATAAATGCTGGCTCAGCTGGTGATGCCTTCATCCTGTGAATGATTTTTTTAAAAAATTACCTCAGTGATATATGATGTAGTGTCAAGCAATTATTATCTTCAACAACTGAAAATCTAACCATCTCCCTTTGACATTCAACAGCATTGCCACTGCTAAATCCCCCACCATCCTGGCAACATTGACCAGAAAGACCAGCTATTTAAATAATATGCTAAAGAGCAGGTCAAAGGTTATAAATTCTGAAGTATTTAACTCCCTACTCAATTCTCCAAAGCCAGTTCAACATTTACATAGCACGTTAGGCGTGTGGTGGAACACTCCACATTTGCCTGAATAAATGCTAGTCCAGCAATACCTAAGCAGTTTGAAACCTTGTAGGGGACAAAACCACCATTGGACTGACATGCTAATCACCGCCTTCACCATTCACTCTCTCCATCACCAGCACTCAGTGACAGCAAAGTGTGCCATGCATGAGATGCATTGCAGCCACTCCTTCATCAGCGTCTTCCAAACCTGTGACCTCCACCACATAGAAGGTAAAGGTCAATTGGCTTGTAGGAAAATAACTATGTGCAATTTTCCCTCAAGTCATATCCCATCCTGACTTAGAACTATACCATCCCTCTTTAATCATTGCTACATCTGGAGCACTCTCCCTGATTGCATTCTGGGTGTACCTACACCACATTGACTGCCATAGTTCGTGAAGAATTATATTTACAGATACACTCTGTTTTGCTCATAAAATGCACCATCTGCAAGCAGTCAACGCAGGCAGTCAATCTATGGAATACTTTGTAAATTCCACTTTGGAAATGGAACCAGTCTGACTCAAGATTGGGATACAGATGGACTTTAACCTCACACCTTTAAAGCATTATCTGAGCTGAGATGTCAACTTTTGTTACAAAACCTTAAGTTATTTTGAGAAGGTGATTAAAGTTCTGGAATTTACATATTAATGAATGGAAACCTGCAACCCATTCTAAAAGATGAAAGACTTAACAATCCAGGTTTGTTCAATATATCACTGTACTCGCTTGCTATAAATTCTGTGCCTTATGATCTTACACTCGACAATCACCTGATGAAGGAGTGGAACTCTGAAAGCTAGTGCTTCCAAATGAATCTGTTGGACTATAACCTGGTGTTGTCTGTTCAGGAAGGCAGCTTACCACAATGTCCTTGAAAGGAGTTAGGGTTGGGCAGCAGAGACTGACCTTGCCAGGCTTGCCCACATCCAATGAGTGGGCAAAGAAATTATCAGGAGAAGGAGGATGGTAGATTGTAATCAGCAGGTAGAATCCTGGCCAGTGTTTGACTTGATAGCATGAGAACTTTTGGCATCTACAGTCTATATCCCAGGTCATTCAATCCAGACTGACAATATGTCACCATCTTTAATGGCCTACCCTCTCAGTTGGATAGGAGAAAGTGAGGGATTGTGTTATACAGGCTCTATGGTACTGTTTAGAAGGTATATTCTGAATGAGTATGTCAGCCTGTTGTTTCACTCACCTATGGTATAGCTGTCCCAATTTTGGCACAGACCCCAAATGTTTGCTGGGACTTTACAGGGGCGATGTCAAATTGTCTGTCTTATTCGATTCTTCCTGGACTTTGTAGCTATTATTGTCTTTCTGGGTGTTTACAGGGCTTTTGCAAATCAGCAACATTGCTGACAGTCCACTGCAGACAGGCAGGCGGCTGGAAGAACACGGCAAGCCAGGCAGCTTCAGGAGGTGGAGAAGTTGATGTTTCAGGTGTAACCCTTCTTCAGGAGTGGGTGTGGGTGTGGGGGGATCTGCAGATAAAGGGACAGGCAGGGGCAGGGTGGTGAAGTGGGGATAGATGAAGACAGGTGGAGGGTACGACCTGTTTGGTCAATGGGAGGAATGAATCTGGTTGGTGGCAGCGAGCAGACAGATACAATTCAGAGCCTGTAGAGACAGCAGATTTCCCACCCTGAAGAGTTGTCTTTTTTTGCGACAATCTGGAGTTCTTGGTCATGATTATGATGCAATCTTTTGATTCCAGATTCATTTGAATATAATTGTCTTAGTTGCAATGTGAGCTCAATGGACTTCGAAGAGGGTTACCTCAGATTACAACAGGAGCTGGACCAGATGGGCCAATGGGCTGAGAGGTGGCAGATGGAGTTTAGATAAATGCGAGGTGCTGCATTTTGGGAAAGCAAATCTTAGCAGGACTTACACACTTAATGGTAAGGCCCTAGGGAGTGTTGCTGAACAAAGAGACCTTGGAGTGCAGGTTCATAGCTCCTTGAAAGTGGAGTCGCAGGTAGATAGGGTAGTGAAGAAGGCATTTGGTATGCTTTCCTTTATTGGTCAGAGTATTGAGTACAGGAGTTGGGAGGTCATGTTGCGGCTGTACAGAACATTGGTTAGGCCACTATTGGAATATTGCGTGCAATTCTGGTCTCCTTCCTATCGGAAAGATGTTGTGAAACTTGAAAGGGTTCAGAAAAGATTTACAAGGATGTTGCCAGGATTGGAGGATCTGAGCTACAGGGAGAGGCTGAACAGGCTGGGGCTGTTTTCCCTGGAGCGTCGGAGACTGAGGGGGTGACCTTATAGAGGTTTACAAAATTATGAGGGGCATGGATAGGATAAATAGACAAAGTCCTTTCCCTGGGGTCGGGGAGTCCAGAACTAGAGGGCATAGGTTTAGGGTGAGAGGGGAAAGATATAAAAAAGACCTAAGGGGCAACTTTTTCACGTAGAGGGTGGTACGTGTATGGAATGAGCTGCCAGAGGATGTCGTGGAGGCTGGTACAATTGCAACATTTAAGAGGCATTTAGATATGTATATGAATAGGAAGGGTTTGGAGGGATATGGGACGGGCGCTGGGAGGTGGGGCTAGATTGGGTTGGGATATCTGGTCAGCGTGGATGAATTGGACCGAAGGGTCTGTTTCCATGTTGTACATCTCTATGACTCGATGACTCTATAACTAATGTTGGCCTCTGAATTGCTCCTTCAGTAATCACACTCCTACCGTTCCTGATAACTGTAAAGAGAAGTAAATAAACAGGTTGCTCACTGGAAGAAACCAAAGATAAGAGAATTTTACATAACTATAACACCACCCCCTTCATACAGGCTCACTGTTGACTTAATGGAAACTTCTAAACTCAGATGGAAGGGTCACTGCAGCAGTAGACAGAATATTGACATGTGCCGGTAACTAGATAAAAGAGTTAGTTGGGGCAAAAAAACACATTTACTGGCACACATTAACAAATTACCTGCCAGGAATTGGCAGGGAAATCATGTCAGAAAGAAGTATTTATACAAGGCAATGTTTAACATGGTGCTAAATGCTTTGATTTATTAATTGTTTCCTGCAAGTGTTTATTTCTGGCCTATTAACAAAGGCAGGATTGAGTGAAATGTGATGACAGGAGTTGAGAAAACATGATGCAGCCATGAGTCAATATTCCTACTGGTAAATCACCTTGAAGAATAGCAAGCCTAAGTGCAGGATATGGATTCAGCTGTGTTTGCTTTCAGTCATGGGGGCTCAGATAACTCCGGCGGTTAGATAACTAGTATGCGGTGCAAATTCAAACAAACCAAACGGGAATCAATCCACACACCTATTGGGGTAGTTTGTGGAGGCATTTCTCCATGTTTGTGGAGTGGTTACCCTCAAGTTGTACAGAATCTATTGTTCCTCTCTCTGTCTAACGGAGCCAGAGATGCCTATGATCCTTTGTGGAAAATGGTTCCTTACTAGCTTGCACTCAAACCTTCAATCCTGTTTTGGTGACGCCAAATCATCCTATCTACCTGATAAAGGAGCAGCACTCAGAAAGTGAGTACTTCCAAATAAACCTCTTGGACTATAACCTGGTGCTGTGTGATTTTCAGTGTTCAATCCTGACCAGCTTTATCCATGGGAAAGGTCTGTAGGTAGTCCCATTAATAAGCGTTGTTCCCATTATTCAAGTCATTTGGGTAGGTGCAGTGTTTCGGGTATTGGATGAGACAGCCAGACAATTTGAGTTGAAATCCAAATACACCATTTTGAGAATGTTGTAACAATAGTTTGATATAAAGTCGTTAATTTTTGCAAAACCCCAGTGTGAGAGTGCTGTCACTGTAACAGCTTAGTTTGTCTTGATTTCTTTTTAAAAGAAGTTGGAAGGCAGAGGTACTGAGCTGGCTACTGAAAACCACTATTTTTTTGACAGCCTGAATGGGTGTGGCCAGCTCTCACTGATCAGGATTTCTGGGTAGTATCAGAAGCTATTGGATCTCACTAGAGTTAAAAGCTTCAGTGAATGTCTCCTGGCTGCTACTCTCTCTGGATTTTCACTTGATGTTATGTTCCTCTTTGATTGGAGAACTGCATGTGAGAATCTGTGTTTGAATTTGCCTTTTTTGCCAAGGGATGTGCTTATGGGATGTTGCCGTATTGGCACAGTTCATGAGTGATAGTTACTATATCTATTATTCTGTTAAGTTTTCTCTATGGAGTTAAGTTATTCGAAATGCCTCTTTCTTCCGTCGTATTTTAACTACAGTGTTTAAATAAATAGTGTTTTGCTTAATGTCGAGTAGTTTGACCAGTTGCATTGCATCTGGAACAGACACTTTATATTTTCCTTCAAAATAAGAAAAAGTTAGGGTCTACGCTACCTTCTTAAAATATTTTAAGGAGGCCCTGTCTGGTCCATTGCACCAGCTAATAATTCAGTAATATTCTTTCGGGAAGAAAACGTGGACTGGCCAATACCTGGATCCAATCCCACATTCACATGGTTGCACTTGGACTGACCTCTAAAGTAACTTTGAAATCCATTCAATTGTATCAAGTCAATTACAGGGACAGTCAGATAGGCAATAAATACCAGCCTTGTCAAAGATGCTCACATTCTCGTCCTGAATTTGAAAAAAACTCTGGAGTTTGTCACTGAGGAAGTCATTCCTGTTGCAACTTTAATGCACGCACATGAGACTGCTTTCCTCTTTCAATAACAATGACAATAGACTGCTCTCCATTCTTTCTGTAGAAAGAAATTGCAACTGCAGTGTAATGAGTGCTCAAACACAAATGCTACAAGGTCTTCAGCCCGGTTGGAAATGAAAAACTAATACGGGTATCCAGCTTGTGGCACCCAATGGGGGTCTGCTCAAGAAGTCAAATAGAAGTTTCTAGCAGGTCAGGATGAAAGATTGGTCTTCAGTCATCTTCTTTTCAACCAGAAGACCAGAAGATGATAAAATACTGGAGCAGATTAGGCCATTCTGCCAATCAAACTGCTCCACCATTCAATGCCATCATCACTGATCTGATAATCCTCAACTCTCTTATTAATTAAATATATGTCCATTTCAGTCTTGAATATATTTAACAAAGACAGCCTCTACATCGGCAGCAGTAAACAATTCCACAGATTCACTACTTTCTGAAAGAATAAATTCTTCCTCATCGCTGTCTTAAATGAGGGACTCCTTACTTTGAGATTATGACCTCTGGTTCTAGACTCTCCCACAAAGAGAGGAAATCCTCTCCACACCTACCCTGACAGGAGTCCTGAGAATATTACATGTTTCATTAAGGTTGTCTCTCAGTCTTCCAAAATCCAACATATCCGCAAGGCCAGTTGTTAATTTTTACTTTAAATAGTGACTTTTGGGATAATTCTATGCCTCGCAAATTTTAACAGATTATAAAATGGGGTGAATCTTTTCTGTGTTGCTGGTTTAAGTTGGATTCTTCCCTTTTTGGAGATTGGATTATGTTATAGAAGGTCGTGGCTAATTCTATCTTCAAAGAGAGTACCTGGAATTTTAGAGGGATCCATTTGTCAATTCAAAGGAAAACATCTCTGAAAGGAGAGGGTGGACATCGCCCTTTTGCAGGATACTCATCTCAATGATAAAGAACATTTGAAATTGCAGCATGTTGGGTTTGATTGGGGATATTTCGCTTCCTTTAACACTAGGAGTGGTGGGGGGGGGGGGGGCATACTTATCAGGAAGAATCTTCCACTGAAGTTGCGAGAACAGATTAAAGATGACTATGGGAGGTTTGTCATTCTTCAGGTATCAATACGTGGAGAAGAGTATGGTATCCTCAATGTGTAATGTCCCCCGGCACATCCTCTTAGATTTCTGATAGATGCATTCTCTAAACTGATGACAGCTTATTATAGGGGGAGATTTTAATTGCCTTATGGACCCCCTCAGTGGATAGAATGCTTTAGAAGCCCCTCAACACGTTCTCCACAGTCTAAACAGCTGGTGGATTTATGTGTAGATTTGGGATTGGTGGATGTTTGGAGGCGTCTCCACCCATGGGCAGGGACGTAAAGTTATTTTCTAATCCACACAAAGGTCATATCAGGATTGATCTCTTCCCAACCTCTGCATTATCCTTGGATTTCGTAACATCCTGTGTAATTGGAAATATCGCTATTTCGGATCATGTGGCAGTCTATTTAGACACTGAGGTTAAGGATAGTGTGGTAGGCTGTCGACATTGGCGAATGGATCTCTTCATTCTTAGGGATAGTAAGTTCATTGAATATTTTCTTAGCGAATTCAAGGTAGTTTTATCCATCACTTTGGACACGGCCAGTAACCCATCCATTGTTTGGGAGACGGTTCAGGCTTATGGTAGGGGAATAATCTTTTCTTACTTTGCCAGTCAGAAACAGCAGAAGAGGGAACAACGATGCCTGCTTGAGGCGTGGTTAAAGACCACTGAGAAGGTGAATTTTGATGAGCCATCATTGGTTAAGCTGCAGCGGGTTACAGCCCTTCGGCCCACCTGAACTCGGTGCTTACACGGATGGCAAGAAAAAGACTCTCCTTGGCAAAACAGCGACTGTTTGAACGTGGTGACAAGCCGGGGCAGGTACCTAGTGTATCTTGCCAGGTGAAAGGATGCCCTCAGTCCATTACTTCAATCAGGGATGGGAATGGGATGGTCACTTGTGACTGTAAAAAAATCAATGCAGCTTTTTGGAAATTCTATTTTGAGCAATACCAGTCTGAGTGTTGTGAGGATGGATGGGCTAAGGTGGAGTCTTTCTTTAAGAACTTGGACCTTCCAAGTGTTACTCCTGAGCAAACGTCTTTTCTTAACGGCCCTTTAACAGTACAGGAGGTACAGGAGGCTGTGAGACAGATGCAGAGTGGGAAAGTGCCTGGCCCTAACAGTCTCCCCAGTGAGTTTTATAAGGAATTTATAAGTATATTGTCAAGACGAATGCTGGACATGTATAATGACTCGTTCAGTCAAGATCGTCTCCCACCATCCTTGAGAGAAGCTCATATCTCTCATTCGTAAGAAGGGGAAGACTCCAGAAGAATGTACCTCTTATAGGCCCATCTCAGTCCTGAACCCTGATATTAAAATGTTGTCCAAGGCTCCGTGGTGGAGCCAGCTCTCACATTAAGATTGGTAACTGTGCTGCTGCCTTTCATTGTTAGGGACAATCAGACTGGTTTTATAAAAAGCCTTTGATCCTCTAATAACGTCAGGAGGTTGCTGAATACGATTCAAGTTTGTCAGCAGCATTTGGTCCAGGGATGAGTGGTCTCCTTAGATGCAGAAAGAGCATTGGATTGGATCAAGTGGCCATACCTTGTGCGATTTGGACTGGGGGAGGTTTTTATTAAGTGGGTGAAGGTCCTCTGTGCTGATCCCCTGGCAGCAGTTCTCACCAATGGTGTGAGGTCTCGTAAATTCAATATTTGTAGTCGGCAGTTGGCAGGCTGTCCCCTTTCACCATTACTTTTCAGGTTGGTGATTGAGCCGCTGGAAGAGGCAATCCATTGGGATCCTAATATAGGCGCCCTGAAAATAGGATCTAAGTTGCATAAGATCTTATTATATGCAGATGATGTTCTGGTTTTTCTGTCCAATACACAGGTTTCAGTATCCTATCTTATACAATGCATCAACTCATTTGACTCCTTTTCGAGAGAGAAGATTTTCGAGAGAGAAGATTCGAGAGAGAGAGAAGACCCATGGAGGGTCTTCGGAGAATATCTGAGTTGGACGGTGAACTACTTTTATCCTTCAAATGGTCACAGCAGGGGTTTTCCCAAGGCAAATATTCCAGAGACTTAATGGATAGTTTAACTCTTTTATTTGGCATTATAGGCGGCCTCTTATAGACAATAGACAATAGACAATAGATGCAGGAGTAGGCCATTCTGCCCTTCGAGCCTGCACCGCCATTCAATATGATCATGGCTGATCATTCCTAATTAGTATCCTGTTCCAGCCTTATCTCCATACCCCTTGACTCCACTATCTTTAAGAGCTCTATCCAATTCTTTCTTAAAAGAATCCAGAGACTGGGCCTCCACTGCCCTCTGGGGCAGAGCATTCCACACAGCCACCACTCTCTGTGTGAAGTAGTTTCTCCTCATCTCTGTCCTAAATGGTCTACCCCGTATTTTTAAGTTGTGTCCTCTGGTTCGGCACTCCCCCATCAACGGAAATATGTTCCCTCCTGCCAGAGTGTCCAATCCTTTCATAAGCCTATACGTTTCAATCAGATCCCCTCTCAGTCTTCTAAACTCAAGGGTATACAAGCCCAGTCGCTTCAGTCTTTCCGTGTAAGGCAATCCTGCCATTCCAGGAATTGACCTCGTGAACCTACGCTGCACTCCCTCAATAGCCAGAATGTCTTTCCTCAAATTTGGAGACCAGAACTGTACACAGTACTCCAGGTGTGGTCTCACCAGGGCCCTGTACAGCTGCAGAAGCACCTCTTTGCTTCTATACTCAATCCCTCTTGTTACGAAGGCCAGCATGCTATTAGCCTTCTTCACGACCTGCTGTACCTGCATGCTTGCCTTCATTGACTGGTGTACAAGAACACCCAGATCTCTCTGAACAGCCCCTTTACCTAATTTGATACCATTGAGGTAGTAATCTGCCTTCCTGTTCTTGCCACCAAAGTGGATAACCAGACATTTATCCACATTAAACTGCATCTGCCATGCATCTGCCCACTCACCTAACTTGTCCAGGTCACCCTGTAATCCCCTAACATCCTCATCACATTTCACCCTACCACCTAGCTTTGTGTCATCAGCAAATTTGCTAATGTTATTGCTGATACCATCTTCTATATCATTTACATATATTGTAAAAAGCTGCGGTCCCAGCACGGATCCCTGCGGTACCCCACTGGTCACTGCCTGCCATTTCGAAATGGAGCCGTTAATCACTACCCTTTGTTTCCTATTAGCCAACCAATTCTCTATCCAATCTAGTACTTTGCCCCCAATCCCGTGCGCCCTAATTTTACTCACTAACCTCTTGTGTGGGACTTTATCAAAAGCTTTCTGAAAGTCCAGGTACACTACATCCACTGGATCTCCCTCGTCCATCTTCCGAGTTACATCCTCAAAAAATTCAAGAAGATTAGTCAAGCATGATTTCCCCTTCATAAATCCATGCTGACTCTGTCCTATCCTGTTACTATTATCCAGATGTGCCGTAATTTCATCCTTTATAATAGACTCCAGCATCTTTCCCACCACTGAGGTCAGACTAACTGGTCTATAATTTCCTGCTTTCTCCCGCCCACCCTTCTTAAAAAGTGGCACAACATTAGCCGCCCTCCAATCCTCAGGAACCAACCCCGATTCTATTGAACTCTGGAAAATAATCACCAGCGCATCCACGATTTCCCGAGCCACCTCCTTCAGTACCCTGGGATGCAGGCCATCAGGTCCCGGAGACTTATCAACCTTCAGACCTAACAGTCTCTCCAACACCAAATCCTGGCAAATAGAAATTCCCTTAAGTTCAGGTCCTTCAGCCACTGTTACCTCAGGGAGATTGCTTGTGTCTTCCCCAGTGAACACAGATCTGAAGTACCCATTTAATTCCTCTGCCATTTCTTCGTTCCCAGTAATATATTCCCCTGCTTCTGTCTTCAAGGGCCCAATTTTTGTCCTAACCATTTTTTTGCCTTGGACATACCTAAAAAAGCTTTTACTATCCTCCTTTATATTCTTGGCCAGTTTACCTTCGTACCTCATTTTTTCTCTGCGTATTTCCTTCTTACTAATCCTCTGTTGTTCTTTAAAAGCTTCCCAGTCCTCCGTTTTCCCGCTTATCTTCGCTAAGTTATACTTTTTCTCTTTTAACCTTATATGTTTCTTTACTTCCCTTGTCAGCCACGGCCGCCCATGTCTCCTCCTGGGATCTTTCTTCCTTTTAGGAATGAACTGATCCTGCATCTTCTGCATTATACACAGAAATATCTGCCATTGTTCCTCCACGGTCTTCCCTGTTAAGGTATTAAACCATTGAACTTTGGCCAGTTGCTCCCTCATAGCTCCATATTTCCCTTTATTCAACTGAAATATTGTCACTTCAGATTGTACCCACTCCCTCTCAAATTGCAGATTGAAGCTTATTGTATTATGGTCACTACTTCCCAATGGCTCCTTCACTTCGAGGTCACTGACCAATTCTGGTTCGTTACACAATACCAGATCCAGAATCGCCTTATCCCTGGTCGGCTCCAGCACCAGCTGCACTAAAAATCCATCTCTGAGGCACTCCACAAAGTCTCTTTCTTGAGGCCCGATACCATCCTGATTCTCCCAGTCTACCTGCAAGTTGCCTAAACTACAGTTGTCTCATGAGTTGGGGGGAGTGGATTTCCCAGATAGTAGAAGTTACCAATTACTTTCTCTTCTATCGTTTATTAGTGATTTGGCCTATAGAGATCCGGCACCAATGTGGCTAGGTATTGAGGCCTCTAGGGCAAAATGTTCCCTCATCAGCCTTTTATTTTTAGATAAAATGAAGATTGTCATGAAATATTGCCCTAATCCGATTGTTATTAATATTGTGAAGGCATGGAGGATAATGTGGGAGAGGGAGGGTAACATGTCCAAAAATTCATTTCTTACCCCTATATGGATATGCTGGGTTTTCAACCGTTAGATTATGGATCCCAGATTTAAGCTCTGGGCAGCTAGGGGAATCTCTTGTTTGGGTGATTTATTTGAAGGTGAAGTAATGATATCCTTTGAACAAATAATTTGTAAATAAGGTCTATTTAACAAAGACCTTTTCTGTTTTTCTCAGGTCAGGGATTTTATTCAGAATGGGACCATGTTCTTGACCAACCCCTGTTGATCTACTTTGGAAAAGAGGGTACTTTATGCGAAAAAATCCTCTCTCTATTAGTACACTTTATCATATGCTGGGAGGTCATCCTTCAGAAGACATTGAGCAGCTTTTCCGGGTTTGGGAGAGGGAATTAGGGGTTGAAATTTCTATGGGGGGACATTTGCAAGAATGCGAGGAAAATCTCCATCTGGCCCCAGGCTGTCTTTCAAAGTTTAAGGTGGGAGCATCCCCCATTTGTCCTAAGTGTAAGATAAACATCAGTATTCTTACTCATTGTTTATGGTCCTGTCACAGGCTCTGTACATATTGGAGTTATGTGGCAGGGGTTATAGAGAGGGTCTTGACAGCAGAGGTTAAGATGGACCTTATCTCTCTCCTCCTGGGCCGAACCAATATACGCTTTTTGGATGCTCTTTGGATACTCATGAGGAAAAAAAACTTTTTAATATCCTCACTTTCTGCACTAGGAAAAATATTTTAATGTGTTGGGTTTCTGAAACCCACCCCCAGGTCTGTTGGGTTGGCATAGGCTTATTTTGGAACATATTCCTCTGGACGTTTTCACGAATATGGTGCACCGGAAAACAGAAAATTTTTATAGGATACGGCAGCCCTTTTTGGACCGCTCAGACGCAGATTTATCTGCCATTTTAACTCAGGCTTTCGTGTAGCCATGGCGTTCTGATTTAGTGTATTTGATGTCCTTGACGGAAGAATTCCGAATATTTTATGTGCAATACTTAGTGCTCTCGGAGGTCGACAGCGAATGTTTTGTTATGCTGAGCTGTTTTGCTTGTTCATTTGTTCATTAACTACGTTTACTGATTTGCACATGAGTATTGTTGTCTTTTGGATGTATTGTTGTTGCTATTGTGGGATTTTTTTCTTTTTCATGGTAATATGTATATAGAATAATGTTTGCTGTTATTGTAATTTATCTTCCTTTTATTTATGGTTTTGTAAAGAAAGAAAATTTTAATAAAAATATCTATAAAAAAAGATAAGGAGATCAATACTGTTCACAGTACTTCAGGTGTGGTCGAACTAATACTTTGTGTAATTTCAGCTAATTATCCAATTCCTTTTGAAATAAATGCAAACATTTCATTTGCCCTCTCAATTACTTGCTGAATTTGTGTATTACGTTTTCGTCCTGCCATAATGCATAACCTCACATTTTGCCACATTATATTCCATCTGCCAAGTTTTGGTCCACTCACTTAAGCTGTCTATGTCGCTCTGCAGACTCCTTATGTTATCCTTACCTTCCCTAACCCTACTGCCTTTCATGCTATTCTTATGTCACTGCAAAGTTAGAGAGCACAGTTTTGAGAAGATTTGTAGCTCAGGTTGTTGGTAAGTATGTAGGTTAGCTATATTGAGAATGTAACTTTCAAAACGTCCTGGGATTTACATCTGAAGGAACCAAAATTAACATATCATTCTAAAAGATGAAAGACTTAAGCTAAGTTTCTGAATGTAGGTTTGCTCACTGAGCTGGAAGGTTCATTTTCAGATGTTTCATCACCATTCTAGCTAACATCATCAGTGAGCCTCCTGATGAAGAACTTGTGGTATGGCCCACTTTCTATTTATGTGTTTAGGTTTCCTTGGGTTGGTGATGTCATGTCCTGTGGTGATGTCATTTCCTGTTCTTTTTCTCAGGGTGGTAAATGGGAGCAATGTCTCTCACTCAGATTCTAGCTCCTCAATTCATATCCAAAGTTCCCATGCTGTGAAGACTTACTATCGATCCATCATCTATAAAGCACAAGTGATGGAATACTCCCCATTTCCTGGATAACTTCAACCCCCAGCAACACTCAAGAAGCTTGACACCATCCAGGACAAAGCAGCCCCTTGGTTGGCATTACATCCACAGACATCCACTCCTTCCACAACTGATGATCAGTAGCAGCAGTGTCTACTATCTACGAGATGCACTGCAGAACTTCAGCAAAGATCCTCAGACAGCACCATCCAAACCCATGACCACTTCGCTCTAGAAAGATAAGGATGGCAGGTACATGGAAACACCATCACCTGCAAACACCCCTCCCTCCAAAGCACTCATCATGCCGACTTCGAAATATATCACTGTTCTTCACTGTTGCTGGGTCAAAATCCTGGAATTCCGTCCCTAAGGGCAAAGTACTAGATTGGATAGAGAATTGGTTGGCTAATAGGAAACAAAGGGTAGTGATTAACGGCTCCATTTCAAAATGGCAGGCAGTGACCAGTGGGGTACCGCAGGGATCCGTGCTGGGACCGCAGCTTTTTACAATATATGTAAATGATATAGAAGATGGTATCAGCAATAACATTAGCAAATTTGCTGATGACACAAAGCTAGGTGGTAGGGTGAAATGTGATGAGGATGTTAGGGGATTACAGGGTGACCTGGACAAGTTAGGTGAGTGGGCAGATGCATGGCAGATGCAGTTTAATGTGGATAAATGTCTGGTTATCCACTTTGGTGGCAAGAACAGGAAGGCAGATTACTACCTCAATGGTATCAAATTAGGTAAAGGGGCTGTTCAGAGAGATCTGGGTGTTCTTGTCCACCAGTCAATGAAGGCAAGCATGCAGGTACAGCAGGTCGTGAAGAAGGCTAATAGCATGCTGGCCTTCATAACAAGAGGGATTGAGTATAGAAGCAAAGAGGTGCTTCTGCAGCTGTACAGGGCCCTGGTGAGACCACACCTGGAGTACTGTGTACAGTTCTGGTCTCCAAATTTGAGGAAAGACATTCTGGCTATTGAGGGAGTGCAGCGTAGGTTCACGAGGTCAATTCCTGGAATGGCAGGATTGCCTTACACGGAAAGACTGAAGCGACTGGGCTTGTATACCCTTGAGTTTAGAAGACTGAGAGGGGATCTGATTGAAACGTATAGGCTTATGAAAGGACTGGACACTCTGGCAGGAGGGAACATATTTCCGTTGATGGGGGAGTGCCGAACCAGAGGACACAACTTAAAAATACGGGGTAGACCATTTAGGACAGAGATGAGGAGAAACTACTTCACCCAGAGAGTGGTGGCTGTGTGGAATGCTCTGCCCCAGAGGGCAGTGGAGGCCCAGTCTCTGGATTCTTTTAAGAAAGAATTGGATAGAGCTCTTAAAGATAGTGGAGTCAAGGGGTATGGAGATAAGGCTGGAACAGGATACTAATTAGGAATGATCAGCCATGATCATATTGAATGGCGGTGCAGGCTCGAAGGGCAGAATGGCCTACTCCTGCATCTATTGTCTATTGTCTATTGTCTATTGTCTATTGTGTGTCAACCTACAGTGGGTGGGCTGCGGCAGCTCAAGAAAGCAGCTCACCACCATCTTCTCAGGGCAACTAGGGATGGACAATAAACCCGGCAAGCCAGAGATGCTCACATCCCATGAAAAAAATGTGTTCCCTCTGGATCGCCTTAGTGTCCAGCAGCTTCTACATACTGCAGCAGCAACACATCACCCACCCTTGCCTCCACTATCATATTTAATTTTTAAAGTAAATACTCAACATTCCCTTCCTTTACATTTTACTGTTATTAATACCTGTAAGAAAAGAAAATCACTTGTATCAACTTTATACTCAACCAGCAATTTTTAAGATAGAGAAGAGAAACAATGGGAACATAAATGTTTTTGTTTTACGTTATTTACCAATCATCCTCACTACCAGGTTATTTCCCTATATTCATGTCACACTGTGGCTTGAGGTGTTACTCTGCCATCGGTCTCACATGAGGACGTTCTCTCAATCATTGCCTTTTATCCTTGCCCACTCAATCCTCATTCAGGAATGTTTCATTCTCGCAGTCAATTCTAGTTAAATCTCACCTCTGACCCCGCTTCCACAGATTTGCCACTTGCACCAAATATCCTGTCCACATACTTAGCCTTTGTCTCACTCAGCTGAAGTTTCTGTCACACTGAGTGTGCGCTTTACAAACTGCCTTGTGAAAGAAATGCACTCAAATGGCTTTGGTTCCTTTTGTCAGTCTGTCCTCTCCATGTGAGAGGTTTAATTCTCCTTTCCAATCACTGTATGTGTCACAGATTGTTCATCTGAGCTCAGAACATCGATATGGGAAAGGAATGGAGTGGTTTGGAGCTCATTATAGACCAGTGCATTAATCCCCTTTGTGCTCTGTGAGGCTAAGTTCATATCAGTGATACATAAACTGAATTTAAAGATCATAAGATGTTATGTTCAGTTAATTTTTGACTCTGTTTGAATAGTCTGTGTGATATGTACAATGACTTGTGTCAGGAATCAATTAAGTCTATTTTGTAAACTAGATTTTATGGCATGTCAGAAAGTAATTGATTTATTCCCTCTTACAGGAGTTGAATAATGTATGTAAGTTGATGCTAGCCAGGATTTTCTATTTTTTTGGCAAAGTGTGGGTTTGGACGATTTAGAGGGAGAGACCATCCTGCCTCCCCCAGTGAGAAAGCCCACTGAATCAAGAGCCAATCAGGCATTTAAGTAGTGACCAACTCGGCTTCTCAGCCAATGAGGTTCCACGGCTGAGATGTTCTGTCCTACCTGAAGCTGCTAGCCAATCAGTGGCAGGCAGTCACTGATTACTGCAGTAAACATAGACGGGTCCAGGTGGCTGGTTACACAGTGACACTGAGGATTGAGACAAGCTGAATAGTAAGGGTTGTTAATGGTTTGCAGAGGGGGGGGGGATGCAAACTGTGGTCCTTAAGGCATGGCTGAGGAGAGGGGATACAGGGAGGTAAGATGCAGTGCAGGGGGCAGTCTTCTAGTGGTCATCCCCTGCACACCCATGCAACCCCCCCCTTGCCTTGCTCAGATTTGGGCATATCATGAATCACACCCCTCCACACCCCCAACCCAGAACGCAGGCCACATCATTTTCCCAACTGGGAAGGTAGCCACATCTCTCACCTGCTGGGAGTTAGGCAGTTGAAGTCCTTAGGGATCAGTTAATTGCCCCCTTAAGGCACTTAACTGGTAGTTGGCTGAGAAAATCAACCATGGACCTTCCTACCCAGAACTTAATTGCCGAGGTGGAGGCAGCTGGCTTTTTAGTACACCAGATTATTTTCCCTTTCTACCATCTACCCCATCACATCTAGGAATAGGAACAGAAGACTTAATGTAGTCAGTGCAAAGGAAACATTACATTATTAGACATGACATCTTTTGGATCAAACCTTAACCATGATCTGCTCAGATGGATCTGTCTGATCCTGTGGCACAATTTAACATTTTCAAGCAACACGATTACTGTCTATTTTCCAATCAAAACCAACAAAAACAAACATCAAAGAAGGGATAGTCAACATAGCTTTGTCCATGGGAAATCTTGTCTCATGAACTTGATTGAGCTTTTTGAAGAAGTAGGAAGGAGGATTGATGAGGTCAGAGCAGTGGATTTGATCTATATGGACATCAGTAAGGCATTCGACAAGGTTCCCCATGGGAGACTGGTTAGCAAGGTTAGATTTCATGGAATCCAGGGAGAACTAACCATTTGGATACAGAACTGGCTTGAACATTGAATACAGAGGGTAGTGGTGGAAGGTTGTCTTTCAGACTGGAGGTCTGTGACCAGTGGAGTGCTATAAGGATTGGTGCTGGGTCCACTGCTTTTTGTCATTTATGTAAATGATTTGAATGTGAACACAGGAGGTATAGTTAGTAAGTTTGCAGATGACAACAACATTGGAGGTGTAGAGGACATTAAGAGGGTTACCTCAGATTACAATATGATCTTGATCAGATGTGCCAATGGCTGAGGAGTGGCCAATGAAGTTTAATTTAGATAAATGCGAGATGCTGCATTTTGGAAAAGCAAATCAGAGCAGGACTTATACACTTAATGGTAAGGTCCTGGGGAGTGTTGCTGAACAAAGAGACCTTGGAGTGCAGGTTCATAGTTCCTTGAAAATGGAGTTGCAGGTAGATAGGATAGTGAAGAAGGCATTTGGTATGTTTTCCGTTATTGGTCAGAGCATTGATTATAGGAGTTGGGAGGTCATGTTGTGGCTGTACAGGACATTGGTTAGGCCACTTTTGGAATATTGTGTGCAATTCTGGTCTGCTTCCTATTGGAAGGATGTTGTGAAACTTGAAAGGGTTCAGAGAAGATTTACGAAGATGTTGCCAGGGTTGGAGAATTTGTGCTATCGGGAGAGGCTGAATAGGCTGGGGCTGTTTTCCCTGGAGCATCGGAGGTTGAGGGGTGACCTTATAGAAGTTTATAAAATCATGAATAGACAAGGACTTTTCACTGGGATCGGGGAGTCCAGAACTAGAGGGCATAGGTTTAGGGTGAGAGGGGAAAGACGTAAAAGGGACCTAAGGGGCAACTTTTTCATGCAGAGGGTGATGCGTGTATGGAATGAGCTGCCAGAGGATGTGGTGGGAGGCTGGCACAATTACAACATTTAAAAGGCATTTGGATGTGTATATGAATAGGAAGAGTTTAGAGGGTTATGGGCCAACTTCTGGCAAATGGGATTAGATTAGGTTAGGGTATCTGGTCAGAATGCATGAGTTAGACTGAAGGGTCTGTTTCCATGCTGTACGTCTCTCTAACTCTATGACTCTGTCTGATTTTCATCAATTTGCCGTCCAAGAGGCCTTGCTCCTTACAAAATGATTGCTCCATCTGTCCAGATAAAATCAGTGCCTGAACTTCGCCATAATTAATTTGCCGTGAAGAACTTTGGAAGTCTTGACTGGTAGAAGGTGGTACTCAGCTCAGTACTCACCATGGTCTGATGTGTCTGAGGACCCACATTCTGATATGACAGTCTCTGTTTTTATTGCACATTATAGACCACTGACTATAACTAATTTCAATGAATTTCACCTTAGTAATTCAATATGATAGAAAATATACCCATTTAGAGGAATTTCCACATAAAATTTGACGTGGATTTGTAATTAAAATTAACATCAATGTGGAAACAATGATATGATTGCTTGAGTGCACTTGTCCACCATGATAGGGGAGATAGGACAAGAACATAGAATGGAAATCCCCCACTGTTTTTAAAGTGTGGGAGCGAATGTAATGGGGGTCCATTAACTTGCCACTCATACCATGTATCAGTTAGTAAGAGCTGACCAGTGAGGCTCAGCAACTTAGCAGAGCTGGAGTCTGGGTTCTAAAGTCTGCAGATTGAGGGCTACCTCTTGAGGGATTCAGTGGTGAGAAGGTAAGAACCTTTCATAAATGTCTTGCAGGATTGGGGTCCCAGGGAGTGGGGTTTCAGAGACAAGGCAAGCAGAGTCACTTACAGAGGCCCTCCTCTTGCCCTTTGCCCCCAAAGCAGACCACCAACTGCCCTTAGATTGGGGCAATTAGAGGTCTCCACCCCAACCAAGCAAGCAGTATGTCCAGTCAGGAAACTAATCAGCTTTCTCATATGCCAGGGAGGCAGATGATTGGAGGTGGGGGGTAGGTTGAAGCCAACGAATGGTCACTAATTAACCACTTCAGAGCTTTAATTTCTGGTTGGTTGAGAAAGCCAACCATTCTCATGATTTAACCCTATGAAAAGTTTGCTGATAATGATGTTCCACTCTTCCACAGATCAATGCAAAATGTATAAATGAATAAAATTCACTCAAATGACCAACTTGCTTTACTGACTGCTATTAAGTACAAAAGCAATTCATTCCATATTTTACTGCAGTGACATTAAAGTAAAACTCCATTTATTGTATTGCCCTTAATTTATTTGTGCAACTTAAGCAATACTCCTTCAAAACTCCAATCACAATTAATACAGACAAGAAAACAAATAGTTTAACACATACACTATGGTAGAAATAAATATGTATTGAGTAAACAAATTTCTGAAGATCCGAAGTCCAGACCGTAAGGTTGGAAGTTATCTTCCTCATAGCCCCTTTGATTTTTGTGGTGCTGAGATGTTGTCTGTAGAATGAAGGTTGTCTTTCGATTTGATGGTTGATTGGGTGGAATCAACACTTTTCTTGTATGAATTCCAGCTTCAAAGCTCATTGGAGTTTTCTGTCTTTTTCCACACAAGGAGAGAGAGAGAGAGAGAGAGAGAGAGAGCGAGAGAATGAATGCTTCGTGTCTGCAGGCTCTGGATGTTTTCCACTCTCTGCTGTTCTTAATACTGACAGCACCTTTTAACACTCTGCAGCTTAACTGTTGCCATTTTCCTTAACTCAAAAGACTTTTGGTGCTTTTCAGTCTCAAATTCTCCCTCATATTGGAACAAAAGACAACATTGTACAGAACAACCTCAATTATCCGAACATCAATTATCTGAATTTTGGATTATCCAACAAGATCTCAAGGTTCTGTAAAAACGCTATCCATTATCTGAACTCTCAGTTAGCCAAACAAAATACTCTCTGTCCGGCTCGTTCGGATAGTCAAGGTTGTTCTGTACTGTACAGCTCAACGAAAGGCAACACTTGATTTTTACATTGTATAACGTTTCCTGATTATCGCATTCTAATTTCCTTTCTGTTTGCATTTACAAAAAAACTAATAATATATAGCCTTTTATACCATGGACATTTGTGTAAATAACTTAATTCATGAGGTGGCAAGAAGGAGCTGAGTGTTTCTCCAGGGACAAACACCTAATTATTTCCACTTCTCGGCATTATTCATGTCTCCTTAGAGAGGGGAAAATTAGACCAACAGGAATGTAAGCCACTTAAAATAAGCTTGCCAACATGTTATGACTATCTTGTACCCTCCAGAAATTAAAGACTAAACTCCAAGACACTGCTTTGAGCAACTCATGAAGACACATATAGGACATCAAAATAAACAGACTTTTTTGAGAATTCTAAACATAGTCAGGATTATGGAGACCATGTCTTTTTCTTGTTCTATATTCTTAAACATGGGCTGAATTGAGAAAAGAACTGTTTTAAAGCCAAGAATAGTGGAAGGATTACTGTAGATCTAAAAGCAAGTAACTTGAGACTCACGGTTAGCATTGTCTATACCCCTGCTTTCTCAAGCAGCAGTTGAAGTATAGTTTGCAGATGACTTAGAGTTGAGGCATGTGTACAAATGGCAATTCAGTCAGCAACAAGTAGCTAACTGGTCAATGGACTAGTGACCAGTTATTGATGACAAATACTCTGTGTGTACAAATATCTGTCTGATTAGTTCTCAAGTAACTGGACACCTTGGAGCTATGAACAAGAGAATGAAAAGCCAACGTAACTCCAGCTGCTCAACAGTTCCTTTTATTCTCTGCTGGAAAAGCCCTTATAAACTGAAAGAAAACCAGTTTATTTTTAGTTTAGCAGTTGCTGTAAGCTGTAATTTTTAAACAATAAGGCAGAGTTATTTTCATAAGTGTAGACTAGCCACCTTGTGTCTCCTGTAAAACAAGCAAAGGTATTCAGAGAAAGAAGATAAAGAAGTAGCATTCTGTTCAGCACCAAGAACCACCTCAGCAGATCCACGGAGCTGCTTTTCTCAGTCTTCCCTCTATCCATAACACCCATGACTTTTACTTCTGCCGCTGTCTGTGTGTGTTAGGGGCTGTTCATAAGGGATTCAGGTCTTAATGAGTGGAGTTATTTGCTGACAGTTCATAGTTGGTTAGCTGCAGCGAGACTCTATTTATTTGTAATAAACAGTAAATCTTGTTCAGTACAGAAAGCTGATCTATCAACCTGGGTCTGAATGTCAGGTTAATAGGAAAATATGCCTCTTTTGTTTATAAATCTTTCGCTTCTGTGGTGACTCCAGTAAAGCATTCAGTTGATGAACCATCATAAGTTTATTTGAATACAAATCTGACTTAAATAACAGGAGGTTGACTTACGTCTTTATACTTAAAATTCAGGCTCTATTAAGCTGTAAGCCTTGTATTTCCGATCCAAAAATTTTTTAAAAAGCAAGCTTTCGGGCTGCTTGCCAATGTAGAAGCTAAGCCATAGTCGTTAAAAGACTTCTCATAGTTACAAAAACAAAATCTTTTTCTAAAAGGCTTCCTCCAAGTTTAAAACTAATATTGACAGTCAAAATATACTGGCAGTTTTACAAAAGTCCACCCTCATTTGAAAAACGTAAACAGCATTTTATGCAATAAAAAGTGATTTTCTCACCTAGAGAAGATTACCTGTGTATAATGGGTGGTTAATTCCAACAAGTTGTTACCTTGAATTTGCCACCAAAGTAAGTGTGACATCATCACTCCTTATTTGGTGTGAACTTCCCATAGTGGCTGAAACTTGTTACTGCTGACTTTATCTCTGAAAAACCCAAACCTACCCATAGAAGCACCCTTAAAGAAGCTGCAGTCATCCTCTTTTACAGAATGGGAAACCTATTGCTTTTGTTCTGAAAGCTCTTTCACCTATGCAAGCCAGCTATTCCTATATAAAGCATGAGATGTTAACTCCGGTATTTGGTATTATATGACTTCACACCTATTTATTCAGCAAGATCTTTTTCTGGAGGCTCACTGAAGATATTACCTAGTCTGGTGACGAAACATCTGAAAATGAACCTTCCGACTCAGCAAGCAAACCTATATCCAGAAATTCACTGTTGAAGTTAGTCATTAGCCACTAGAAATGATTTGTCATAACCCTCTAAAGCAAACACTGTCAGGCTTTCAGCAATTACTTGTGCAAGGATATGAAAGTCAAATAAAAGTCAGGCATCTGGATGAATACATTTCAAACACTGAAAAAATTATGCAACCCATTGGAAGACCAAAATGTCTGCCTTGCTCTACACGTTGCTGGGATTGCAGAGTATTGAGTACAGGAGTTGGGAGATCATGTTGCAGCTGTACAGGACATTGGTTAGGCCGCTGTTGGAATATTGCATGCAATTCTGGTCTCCGTCCTATCGGAAAGATGTTGTGAAACTTGAAAGGGTTCAGAAAAGATTTGCAAGGATGTTGCCAGGGTTGGAGGATTTGAGCTATAGGGAGAGGTTGACTACACTAGGGCTGTTTTCCCTGGAGTGTCAGAGGCTGAGGGGTGACCTTATAAAGGTTTACAAAATCATGAGGGGCATGGATAGGATAAATAGACAAGGCCTTTTCCCTGGGCTGGAGGTGTCCAGAACTAGAGGGCATAAGTTTAGGGTGAGAGGGGAAATATATAAAAGAGACCTAAGGGGCAACCTTTTCACGCAGAGGGTGGTACGTGTTGGGAATGAGCTGCCAGAGGAAGTGGTGGACGCTGGTACAATTGCAACATTTAAAAGGCATCTGGATGGGTATATGAATAGGAAGGGTTTGGAGGGATATGGGCCAGGTGCTGGTAAGTGGGACTAGATAGAGTTGGGATATCTGGTCGGCATGGACAAGTTGGACCAAAGGGTCTGTTTCCATGCTGTACATCTCTATGACGCTATGACTCTATGTTCTCGAGATGGATCTGCTATGCTTTGGCCGAAGCCAGTGCGAAAAGTTCCAATAGTCAAACGACAAAAGATGGGCAACTTCAAGAGTTGCAAAAGACTTCTGCGGGAGTATCCTTACAGTATTAAGGAGAACATTAGCAGATTTTGACTCTACCGAGATTATCTTAACATAACTCAGCAAGTCTTTTTAAAGTCTTTAATAACAAAAACTTGACATCAAGATATCACAGCCATGTTACACCAAAGAGACAAGGGTAGTGAGCTCAGGAAAGTTACCCTGTGAATGTATGTACCGCCCAGGGATGAATGAAGATATCCAGCAATTTGTGACTACTTTAAAGTATATTGACCCCAGCAGTGGAAGAAGCCTTTCCATTGACATATGTCCCTTTCTCTTGTTGGACAAAAATAGCAATGGACTTATTCAAAGTACATGGGGAAAGTTACATCCTTGAGAGAGAGTACTCTCCAAATTTCCCATAGTTCAATGGCTAAGCAACAATAACAAGTGCAAATATTATTGAAACAATGACCACCGTTTTCAAGTTGTTTGTTGCACTGAAGTGCATAGTATCTGACAACAGACTGCCATTCACCGACAAACCAGTCCAACACATGTGTGCTAATGGGGAAGTGACCCAGAGTGCATTTCACCACATTGTCACCAAATTGACAAGATGTGTGTTCACTAACAGATGTCTGTTTGAGATTTCTTTTCTTTAAATAAAGGGGGATGCTGTGTAATGTCTCACAGCAAATACATTTAAGGGACGTGCTCATGACACCATCACCTCATCACGACATATAACTTAATGGTATATCAGTCTCCACCTTATTGAGTCCTCTTGCAGCTTGACACTCTGAGGGAAGCATGCTAAAGTCCATTCAAATTGTTTAGCTTGAGCCCAGACATCCAAGTAGAGTCATTATGAGGTACATATGTCAATTCCAAGGGCCTAAATAAAAGCTCATTCAATTCTGATGATCTTGGGAGTCAGTTAGCTCAGTCAGCTGATTTGCAATGCATTGTAATGCTAACAGTTCAATTCCCACACCAGCTAAGGTTACCATGAAGGATTCTCCTTCTCAATCTCTCCCCTCACCTGAGGCATGGTGACCCTCAGGTTAAACCACACCAGTCATCTCTCTCTCTCTCTCTAATGAGAGAGCAGGCTGATGTACTGGTAGGATTACGGCGACTTTACCTTACATGACTATGTAACCCACATCTCCCATTTAGGTTCACAGCACAATTGCTGCATCAACTTTCCTTTCACAGCAGGCAACAGCAGGAGTATGGGATTGAGCAGTTATAGGTAGACAATTATCTGATGAAAACTCAACAATACGTCTAACCAGAGTTGGTAACCCTAGTTACGGTCAGATACCACAGAGTCCTCTAATAATTCTGCTGAGGCAATTACCACCTCTGACTCCAGATGAAATCTTAATGCTGCAGAACAAGTCATTTGATTTTTAGCTGCTAAACCACACACACTGTGTTATTTTGTTCCCTTTATTGTGTCCCTGCATGGGTGTGCATGCTCATTAAGATGAAGGATGACTGCGATACAGAGCTGAACATTTTTTTTACCTAAGCAGCTGATATAGAATAGAATGGGGATGAAGCAATTTGATTGAAATCCTCTGCTTCATACTACTGTCCTTCACTAAAGTATTTTCAATAAGACTTGAGCAGAGATCAATGTTATGGTTCTATTCATGTGACACAAGGAGAAAAAAATTCAATTTTTTGTTTGTTTGCACCAGTTTTCCAAATTGTCATCTCTGAGATTGTTTATGAACTGGGAACAATGTTTGAGCAAGAGATGAAGTGAGTGGGGTTGGGGGTGGGGGGCGGGGAAAGAAAACTGATGAAATTGACCACTCTTTGCACAAAAGTAATAGAAAAACTACAATGAATTTGAATGAAAACAATTTGTTTTGGCATTTTGTCAGGGTAAATCCCTTAAATCGCCAGAGTGACGCGAGTAGGGGAGATGGATTTGCTGTCAGCACTGCCGGTGATGTATCTATCCTCAGTGCGATCATTATTATTTCCTCTTGGAAATGAAAAAATAATGACCCTAAAATTGCTCTGGAAAAGAAAGAACTTACATTTATTTCAGAAGTCGCACAACAACAGGTTATAGGAGACTCCCCCTGATGAACGAGCGGTGCTCAGAGAGCTTGTGGTTTCAAATAAACCTGTTAGATTATTAGAATTAGAATTCCCTACAGTGTGGAAACAGGCCCTTCGGCCCAGCAAATCTACACCGACCCTCCAAAGAGTATCCCATCCAGATCCATTTCCCTATTACTCTGGCATTTCTCCTAACTGATGTACCTAACCTACACATTTCTGAACACTACGAGCAATTTAGCATGGCCAATTCACCTGACCTGCACATCTTTGGACTGTGGGAGGTAACTGGAGCATCCAGAGGAAACTCCACACAAACACAGGGAGAATGTGTAAACTCCACACAGACAGTTGCCCGAGGCTGGAACCAAACCCGGGTCCCTGGCATTGTGAGGCAGCAGTGCTAACCACTGAGACACTATGTTGCCTGAGTATAACCTGGTGTTGTGTGACTTCTAGCTTTGTCCACCCCAGTCCAACAGCGGCACCTCCACATCAGTAAATTTGTCTAACATCCTTCATGGCTTCAGGTTTTCACAAAAGATTATTTTTGTGATATTTGTTGAGGAATAACTACTGGTCAAGAAACGAGGAAGACCTTCTCTGCTTGAGCAACCTAGGATCTTTGATGTCTACCTGAGAAGTCAAACAGGGCCTCAGTTTAATGGCTCACCCAAAATATGACATCTTTGATAATGTGACATTGTATCAATACGACAACGAAGGGTTAGCCTGGATCTTGTGCTCAAGTTTGTGAAGTGACTCTTGAATCCACACCCTTCTCACTTGGAAGTGAGGGTGCTACCCACTGAGGCAAGGCTATCATCACAGTATGCAGCAATCAGGACCATGGCATATGTAGCCAAACACGGTCTTCATGAGCAATGGACCTTTAAGGCAATTTTAAAGGAGCCACGCAGTACAACGAATGGGCTATGAACAAATGAAGAAATATGATGAGGAACATTGTTGCTACCCTTTGTGGGTGACGCCATGACAGTAGATTGGGAGAGTTTTGCTGGTGGCTGGTGGCTGGTGGTGGCTGTGAGATTACATGCAGATTAAAACGGGAAAGGTAATATTTTTTTCTTTTCTGCAAAACCCTATAACATTTGTCTTTGGACCACACAGGCAGAATTTTCAAATTCCCCAGGAATGTGAGCATAATTTTCACCCCTGCAGGTCTATTTTCATATTGGTTTCCCAGCACAAACGACCTTTGTGTTGGTATTTGCAGCATGTTGCCCTGGTGCTAAGCCTTTGCTCCGTCTGCTACTTCTTGCATCCACAACTACCAAGGAGAGATTGTATTGCTGCAGGAAAAGATTCAGGGCTTGCTTTATCTTTTTCTTTCTGTACGCCAAAGCCTTCAGGCCTAATTGAATTGACTGTATTATGGGCACTTTTCCCTTCATAAGGTAATTTCCCCAGCTGACGTAGAAACGTATGGGTCTGTTATTGCCATGCATTCTTACGCTGTTAATAACAACAGTGATGGGGTTCTGCTGATTATACCGATGGCTTGTTAAAGTCACCTCCTGGGACCAGGAACCCTGCCAGCAAAGGTGCAAAGGAGAGCAGTGCAGACTTACATAGGTATAAGGGTTCCAGGATTAACCAGAAACACTTAAGAGATTAAGCAAGGTTTAAAATGCAAAGCACATTAAAAAAACTAGTGACGCAAGAGGATTAAGTACTGCAGTTAGCTAGCCCAACCGGCTAATGTGTGCAAGAGCTGCTTAATGAGTTAAGTAACATATTAGAATTTCTGGTGTGAAATACTGTGAATAAATAAGTGTTGGATCAAATATTCAAATGTCCTGTAGCTATAATGACCCCTTTAAATGATAATCAAAGAGTGGCAGCAATATAAGTGAGGACATTGACTGACTGGATAAGCCCTCACAATGGAGTACACTCCAGCAGGATAATGTTTGCCAGCGATGACTTTGCTTCTTGAGTTCAACAAAGATAACTATATTCATGTGATGACTTTAACACAGACAAGGTGTTTCACAAATGGAGGTGAATAGGACAAATATATGCCAAACAGATGGAAATTAAATTTAGTTAAGTTTGTCCAAAATTTCAAAGAATGGGTTTTAAGAAGATCATTGAAGTAAAACAGAGAGAAGGAGAAATGTGAAGGGACTTAGGAAAGAAGTTCCAGGGAAAAGACTGAGAGATATAACTGTTTCAGCATTGACAGTGGGGCAAATATAGAGGAGATATCCAAAAGGTTGGAGTCAGTGATGAGGACTGGTTATAAAGACAGACGAGGTTATAAAGTTAAAATGGAGTAAAGCCATTGAGTGTTTGGAGGAAAACTATGATTTTTATTGTAAGTTATTATGTGACATGGAATAAATGATGATGGGAAGACAAACAAAGAGAACTAGATGCAGGTAACTGAATCCCTCAGAAAATTTGATGTTTATGGAGGATGACAGTTGGGAGCACAAGGGCAGAGAATGATAGACTCTTAAGCTAATCAAGTTAAGACATATTTATGCCAGAAATAAATAACTGAATTAGAGCAATAACTAATTCACATTTTATAGAAAATTGGTCAATGTGAGAAGAACATGTTAGTGAATTGCATTGTGGACCCAACAGGATTGGTGACAGCTGAGGAACAGTCTGTTTGTGTTGCTAATATATCAACCAGGCCAATAAACAAAAATCCTTATCAATGAACAGTTTCATCTGTACAATAGGCTACAATGTTTGATTCCAAATTATGGATTTTCTGACAATATCAGATTGTTTATAATCTAAGATGACTCTCCAATATGGAGTACAGACGGACCACCGAATTCTTAGAGTTACTGAATGTTAAACAAAGGTCTCCTCAAAAAAAACACAACTTTGATTCTTTTCTTTCTGTTTACTCACAAACCTTGATCTTCTCTGCACTGCACATTATGTCACAGCCTGTCTCTCTGGGTCAACAAGATTAACTTGATACTTGTTTCAATTAGCGTGATGAATCTAGTCTTAGTTTAGGTATTGAATACCTGTTTTTTTTCACTTTCCCAAGTTTACGCTTATGAAGCTTGCAGATAAATAATTGACAAAAACAAGAAATAGAAAACAAGGTTCAACACTTAGGTTTTATTAAGTTGGAGGCATCAATTTTTATCAAGGTCAAAATCAAGAAATTGCGGATTTTTCACTTGACTTCAGGTGAAGGCATGTTGCCAGAAGACATCATTGTGAAATAGGTTCTACAACCAATTGGAAAGTAAAGACTTTCAGCTGCTTGAAATTGAGCTTAAAAATGTGTTGCTGGAAAAGCGCAGCAGGTCAGGCAGCATCCAAGGAACAAGAGAATCGACGTTTCAGGCATAAGCCCTTCTTCAGGAATGAGGAATAACCCTCCTCATTCCTGAAGGGCTTATGCCCAAAACGTTGATTCTCCTGCTCCTTGGATGCTGCCTGACCTGCTGGGCTTTTCCAGCAACACATTTTTAAGCTCTGATCTCCAGCATCTGCAGTCCTCACTTTCTCCTGCTTGAAATGGAGATCTCATTATAACAACAATCTTTTTTTTGAGGATGCTGCAGTTTTAAAAAAAAAGCTTTTAGTACCCAAACAAGAGGCTACTAAATAACATTGGTTTCATCGGCACAAAAACAGAAATTGCAGGAAAAGCCCAGCAGATCTGGCAGCAGCTGTGCAGTGAAATCAGGGTTAATGGTTCAGGACCAGTCACCCTTCCTCAGTACTCAAAGTTTTTTATTGGATTTGGGTTTGATTTTAGGTTTGAACCAGTTGCAACCTGCAGAAAAGAAAAATTGTAATTCCTGTTCAAACCAAATCTTTCGAATGTACCTTTTGGTGATTTCAGTTACTTTTACATGAGGATAAAAGATGATGGTGAGTGAGATTGATTTGCTGTTTTCTTACTTAATGACTAAATTCTGTAGAACTTGTTCTTGTATCCAGAAAAAATCAATATAGCACTTGCCTGCATTTGCTACCCTGTCTGTTCCATTTGCTTTGCACTTAGCAAAGGAATATGAGCAATTTATTCACAATTATATTATCGCTTTCAGTTTAAACCAATAAATGAGTGTTATGTCCAAGGAGTAAATGTCTTTTTTTAAGAACCAGCTACTCTCCCACAAAGTACCGTCCAAAACCATAATGACTGCAAATGTGAAAGGCAGTTCGTGGCTGTCAATGTTTGATCTGGTGCACAACTGGGATTTAAACATTGTGCCAATACTGAGAAGGTCACAGCAGTGGCAAATATTTCTGCTGTTACTGAGTACAGTGTAGCCTAAGTGTAGCAGTATAGAGGTGTGGTACATAGATAATGAGATGAGCAATGTACAATTGTGTGAGGAAACCCACCACAGCTCACCGAGGGAAACCCTGCCTGAAATTGTCCAAAATGGAGACTGAGCTGCATTTTGGTGAAGTTCAGTCCTTATGAGACCTTTAGGACTGACAGTGACCCACTCCCCAGATTGTATTAAGGACTCCTTAACCTGGATACCCTAAGAGACCGGATGACTGTGTCCAAGACCCTGGACTGATATTGTCCTTGACTAACTGTGTTTGTAACTTATGAACTGAAGACAATCCCTGCAGACTTGACTGAGAACTATTACCCTTCGATTTTGAGACAATACAATTTGTTTGAAGCATGTTCTGTGTGTTTACCATGTAAGGTGCAGGCACCTGCTGTTGGTGTCACATTGAGGTAGCACATACCATATAGCAACACATCCTTCCCCTTAAGTGGTCACTACTGACAGCCATGACAAGCTGGCTGGCGTGGCCTCCACTAAATGGCAAGATAAGATGGAAGACTCTGAGGCTGTGAGTCCTGAATGAGGTGGCAAAGCACAAAAGGGAAGGCAAGGCAACGCATGGCAGGAGACTGCGGGCAACCAAGTACGTACAAAGTGAGTGAGTGTTAAGAAGGCTCTGAGATGTACCAGTCCATGGGATGGGTGCTTGTCTCTGTTTGCAAAATGGCCTGGCCGCAGAATTATAATGCAAGATGTTGGTGCCCTCCTAAGTGAAGTTTTGAAGTGGAGAACTGTATTCTAACTGAGATGGAAATGTGCTGTGATGATGTGCTCAATGCCACCTTCCATGAACCAAGAAGCTGCTGCCCATAGAGTATGCCCTGAGATGTTGCTGACCAGGATGGAGCCTGAAGGAGCAAGCAGCAAGATGGAGCTCCGGGTCTCTGCTCTGTCTTATGGAATCGTCACCATCTAGTGGCACAGGGGCTAGCACTGCTGCCTCACTGCACCAGGGACCCGAGTTCCATTCCCACCTTGGGCAACTGTCTGTGTGGAGATTGCACATTCTCCCTTTGTCTGCGTGGGTTTCCTCCCACAATCCTAAGATGTACAGGTTAGATGAATTGGTCATGCTATATTGCCCACAGCCAGGGGTAAATATAGGGTAGGGGAATGGGTTTGGGTGGATTACTCTTCAGAGGGTTGGTGTGGACCTGTTAGGCTGAAGGGCCTGTTTCCATACTGTAGGGAATCTAGTCTAGTTTCTTTTTGCCACGTGGGAGAATAGGAAATTGTGCATGCATGAGGCAAACCTCAGTACCAATGAGATACAAATACATACAATTTCACCTCCACCACTCACTAGTCAGATTATCATCTCGTTGTTGAGTGAAAAATTGGACATTATTTTTCCAATCTTACATCGCCAATCTCGCTACATTTTCCCAATTGTCTCACCATTGCCCACATCATTCAGGGCTGGAAAGATTCAGCACATGGTGTCTGTTTAGTTGGATTGGAAGTCTGACAAGTGTGCGGACAACAAGCAAGTTTCTTGGGTCTCTGAAAACATTGACCTATTTTGTTAGAATGATCCTGTGTCACTTGCAGTTATCTGTTCTTCACACTTGTAATTGGAAAGTTGGCAAAAACAACTTCAACAAGTTTCCTACGTGGCCATTAAAGGGTTGGAGTTTTGACCAAGCCAGCATATGATTTTATTCAGTCTTTATGGCTATCAAAACCAGTCCTCAAGTTGCCTACTTCCTGCCTCCTCTAGCCTGGTAATGAGTTTTTGACTGTTGTCAGCGTCTACGATATTCACACAAATCACAATGATTTCCACAAGCCATGTACTAATTCAAAATGTTAGAACCATTCATTTGCTCGTACATCTCACTGCTATTTCCTGATGCTTGCTGCAAATGGTTGTCCCATTTCTTACATTACAATGGCAGTTCCACTTCAAAAATGCGTTAAAGCTGGTAAAGTTCTTAAGTTGTTAAGATGCGATATAAATGCCAGTGTTAAAACAAGTCTGGAGCAGCCTCTTGAAGATGGCACAAACACAAAGGGTGTCAGCCTTTCAGCGGATATTCATTGCATGGCGGGTTGTGCTGGGACTGGTACATGTTAAGATGGGGCTGGAATCAGACATGAGGGACAATACAGGGGTGGGGCCAGTAATAAATGAGGTACATTAGTAAGATACGACAAGTAATCTCGCTAGGCCATGCAGTGGTAATCGCTCCAAGACACGCTATACAACTGACACTCAGCCAAAAAAAAACATAACGTGTCGTCTCCAATAAAACATTGAAAGAATGTCTCACAGAAACATTTTTAGATAAAAAGTAGGTTAGAGCTAAAGAAGCCATTAGGAAAACTGACAAAACCTTGCTTACAGAAGAACATTTCAAGAAATGTCTTCAGAAAGAAAAGAGATAGAGATGCAGAGTTTAGAGAGAGAATTCTACGGATTACAGAAATAAACTGGGATTAGGTCATGGAAGAACTCCTGTTGCCAGGAATCAAAAGGAAAGACAAACGAGGCAAAAAATAGAAAAAAAACTTCTATTTTTCTAATGTTGGATTCCTTTTCCATCTCTGTATTTTGTACTGCGGCATCAGATGCTAATATAAAAATAGTGACGAGACTGAGATTGGGAGGCTGTACTGTTTTTTTTTCTATTCCCACTCCTCCACTGATCATAATAAACTTCTAACTTAACCAGCTTGATGACGTGATCAATTGTGTCAGTCTCAGACTATATCTAGTTTAGTATTAGAAACAAGCCAGTCAATTTTCTTCAGTCAATAAAAATAATGAGCTTATTATAAACTAAACATCTGGAACATGCAAGCATTATTGACAAACAAAATTTAGCTGGAGCAAAGATCTGTACAATAGAGATACACTCTAACATTACAAAAATAAGGGACAAACCATGGTCAAACATTCCATAAAAAACATTTTTTAAAAATACGGAACAACCTCGGTTATCTAAACATCAATTATTCAAATTTCAGATCATCCGAACAAGAAATTGAAGTAGGAAAATTCTATTCCGCATCCATTTAATGCAACGTTTTCTAAATTTGAACAGGAATATCGATGCAAGTGCGCTTTAGTAAAAGGTTAACTTCAACTATATACTTGAGGTGTGACGTTAGAGTTAAGTCTTACACTTTGTATTAAAAGGCTTTCCAATACTTATTCTCCCAGAGGGCAAAGGTTTGTGACTGTGAACACACGAGAACAACATATTGTGCAAGCCTGAACTGTGCGTTCTAACAGTAAGATTTGCTGTCAATATTGAGTCACTCCATTTTGCAAACTCAATTATTTTCCTCAGCTTATTCTCCGGAGACTTTAGTCAAAAAATCCACTCACACTTTTTGTTTCCATTGCTCTTTCCTCCTGTTATCCCATGATGACTTTTTTTTCCAAACAAAAAAAGTTCAATATCTTTCAGCTGACAAGAAAATTTAATGTTAACTTTTTTTTTGATGGGGAGAGCAAATTGTAGTGAGTTAGCACACATGAAAATAAACAGGAGGAAAACTTGATGGGAGGAAACACAAGGAAAACATTACCTCCCTAAATTGATGGGAGGACGGAAACTGAAGTCAGCGAAAAAAATCTTCTCGCTCTCTCATGTCCCCCCTGTATTTTGCGCCATTTTCTCTCTAAGGGTTCAGCGGTCGCTCAGGGAGGGAGGGACAGCACTTGGTTAGTCTGGACGGCAAGACGATACCAAACAGAAAGATGCTGGCTGCCGTCGATGACCGGGATAAAACAGGAAAATGTCCACAAAACATTTCAGTCAAATTCTGCCAAAAAGTGATTTTATTTGTAAAATATCATGAATTTTTAAGCAATTTTTAAACATTTTATCGAGTGAACGAAATGAAAACACTGTAAACATGTTTTTTTTACATAATTATGTTCAGTATGGCTTCCTTTGTTTACGATCAGATTAGTTATCCAACTAATCAGTTTTCTGAACAAAATACTCCTTGCCCATCTCGGTTGGATAATCAAGGTTGTTCTGTACTATCAAGACAGATCCCATGGCCTTCTCAACTATTGCCTTATGAGATTTTAATGACCCTGTGAATCACAGATCTCATTAACATTTCACAAGGGATTCTAACTGTTCACTTTTGACAAATGCCCTCAGTCAGTGTCAAGGATTACCTCAACAACTCCTCACATTTTTGTGGTTCAACATCTTTTCCTGGTGCTATGTTCCTGAGGATTTTGGATGTGTACACCGGCAACTATGCACATGAAAAGCTTGAACATTTTCTTAGTTAGCTTCATCAAGCTTGTATTGCGTTGATTTCTTTTCTCACAGAGCTCTGATTTTGCTCAGTTGCCCAAATCAAATAACTTCTGTGGATTTCCTCCATCCTGACCCTGAGCTGTGCTGAACTATTAATGGCGTATGACTTTTTCCAAACTGTCAAGCTCCCAACACTTTTCCTGATACCTAACTGCAACAATTAGCTGGATCTAATGATTCTCAGAGCCCTTACTACATCAGCCCTACCCAGCATTCCCTATAAATTTCTTTCCAGCAGTGGGGCCTCTGAGGGCCATGCATGATGGAGGTTGCTGGGATTGGTAGTTAATGCTGTGATTGATGTGCAGATGCTGATCACAGTGCGTGGAACCTTGCGCACGTAGCTGCACAATATAAAGGAAATATTGATCCTAAGTTGTATTTTCAGCAGCACAAGTTAACTGTCCATTCGGCAGCAAGCCTCTGAAATCTACTGCTCATGACTTCCAAACCAAACATTTGTCATCGTTGACCCAGAGTGAACTATTGAAAACATTGCAACAAGCCCCACCCCTGTTCCTAGGAAACAATTAAATGCCAATAGCACATTGGAATAGTCAAACATATCGAATCACCAAAGTGTAGGAGCAGGCCGTTCAGTCCATCAATTCCATACTAACACTCTGAACAGCATCCCACCCAGACCAACCCTATTCCTGCATTTCCCATGGCTAATCCACCTAGCCTGCACATCCCTGGATACTATGGGCTACTTAGCATAGCCAATACCCCACCTAACCATAGCTTTGGACTGTGGGAGAAGACTGGAGCATCCACATGAAAACCCATACAGAGACTGTTGTTGTGGTTCTGTTCGCCGAGCTGGGAATTTGTCTTGCAAAGGTTTCGTCCCCTGTCTAGGTGACATCCTCAGTGCTTGGGAGCCTCCTGTGAAGCGCTTCTGTGCTGTTTCCTCCGGCATTTATAGTGGCCTGTCTGAGTGGAGTTTGCAGAAATGAGGGTGAAATTAGACCCAAGTCCCTGGTGCTGTGAGGCAGCAGTGCTAACCACGGAGCCACTGTGCCACCCAGGGATTCATTAGGATTCTATGATCTTATGATGACTCTATAATTCAGTGAAATGTAGCAACCCCTTACAACTAACCAAAATCCCAAAGAACTACGGATGCTGTAAATCAGAGACAGAAGCAGAAATTGCTGGAAAAGCTCAGCAGGTCTCGCAGAATCTGTGGAGAGAAATCAGAGTTAATGTTTTGGGTCGAGTGACCCTTCCTCAGAACTCAGGTCACTGGATCTGAAAGCTTAACTCTGATTTGTCTCCAGAGATGCTGCCAGACCTTACAACCTTCTGGTCCCTGAATGTTAACAAGTTAAGCAAAGGCTGACTCCGACAGCACAAATTCCCAAAAAAAAAAGAGTTTGACTCAACAGTATCTCTAATAGTTTGCTGGAAACTTAGGCACACTTTTATTCTCTCGGACCTCAGGTAGCAGTGAGATTGGTTTGTCTTTCAGTGCTGTGTTACTGCACTGTCAATTTCTTTGCCCTCTTCCTGCATCTTGCTAATAATATTTCTGTATCTTACGCCAATGAAAATCTATTTGTGTGCTGAAAGATCAGTGACAGTGCCCACTGAGACATTACAAAGCAGAGCCTGAGAATATGAATGGGCTTAAAGAGCAGAACTTCCTTTCTTTAAGTGGAGCTCTTGTCTCACCAAAATGGAAAGGAGTTTCTCATTCAGGAAGCTTTGAATTGTAAAAATACTTAAATGGATGCATGTGGATTTTCTTTTCTTTCTGTCTTTGTGTTTTTTTCTCTCTTTTTCACTGCTTGGTTTGTTCCATAAATTGTATTCTCAGGACATTATACCCTTCCAAAAGTTAACTACAAGTCGGAGCAATTAAGGGAATTACATAATAATTGAAATGAGCTTTTCTCATTTCAACTGTGCAGCTTTAAAACGCAGACAGTACATCAAAGGAATCGGTTTACCTCAACTATTCAAAGATTGCTATACAGGGAGTGTAACCTCGTATCAACCTGTGTGGATATGCAGCACACATACAATGGGAATCCCATTAGTCAGTGAAGTGATTGGAATGTAGGACCTGCATTAGATCTGTCAATGATTAAAGAGTTAGGAAATTAATCTTAGACTGGGTCCTGCGTTAGGAGAAATCTGCTGCATTAGGTTGAATCGAAAGATGCATTATGAATGAAGAGTCTTCTCATCGCTGTCTCCATCCAGGAAAGCATTCTTTGAAAGAATGACTGAAGACTGACCATAGCGGTCAACATGCTTACAAATAGAGATTTCAACTTTGAGTCGTTTAACAGGAAGTATTAATGCAACTGGGGGAACAATGCATCTGAGCCAATGTGTCTGGGGACATTTTCTACACATTCCCTGACTCCTGTCTGAACCCAGCAAGCTCTGCTGCATGATCACGTCTAGCAGGAGCTAGGCTCCAGGCAGCAAGTGACTGCTGACCTTTGGGTGTCAGACCCAACAGTAAGGAGTCTGGACTTGATCCAATGAAGGGAGGAGCTGCTTATGGTGTCAAACATCACTATTTGAAGCAGGATTTCACTGTTTCCCTCCAGGTGTCCTGTTTGCCTACTCAAAAGAACAAGCTAACATTGGAACATGGTGAAAAGTCAATAATTTCAAATTAGATCATCTTCTGCCTTCAGTTTAATCATTCTTAATTTATTCTATCAAATAGGGAAAAGTTAAAATCAAGATCAATATTTGGTTGTGTTCTGTTAGGCGTTTTGAAACACCAAGCATATCTAAAAATAAGGTGTCAATCTGGTGAAGCTACAACATAGGACTACTTACATGCTGCATACAATGTTCATTACACAATGCAATAGGCAGAGAGCTAATAGAGCTAAGCAATCCCACAGTTAAAGCCCTGAAGTCTTGCCAATCCGGTCATGAATGGTGGTGGATAAGTAAACAGTTGAGGGTGAAGCTCCAAAAATATCCCCATCCTTAATGATGTGGGAGAATAACACATCAGTGTAAAAGATAAAGCTGAAGCATTTGCAGCAACCTTCAAACGGAAGTGCCAAGTGGATGATCCATCTCAGACTCCTTCAGAGATCCCTGGCATCTCAGACGCCAGTCTCCAGCCAAATCAATTTGCTTCACATGATGTCAAGAAATGGCTCATGACACTGGATACTACAAAGACATTGGTCTCTGACAAAGTTCAGTAATCGTACTGAAGACCTGTGCTTCAGAACTTGTCACACCCTGAGCCAAGTTGTTCCAATACCTGACAATGTGGAAAATTGCCTAAGTATACCTTGTCCATATAAATTGGGATACAGTCAACCCAGGCTATACCACCCCATCACTGTTCTCAACTATCGATAAAGCAAGGCGATGGAGTTGATATCGACAGTGCTTTAAAGCAACATTGATTCATCAGTAACCTGTTCACTGATGATGAGTTTGGCTTCCTGCAAGCTTTCTCAACTCCTGATTTCATTACAGTCTCGGTCCAAACATGGGCATAACAGCTGACCTCAAGTGGGAAGGTGAGAGTGACTGCACTGAATATCCAGGCAGCATTTGACCAAGCCTAATCTCAAGGAACCTTTGGAAAACTGGAGTCAGATGATATTGGGAGAAAACGCTCTTCTGCTTAGTGTCATAAAGGAAGATGTTTGTTGACATGATGAGGAATGATGATCTGTAACTATGGTGGCTCAGTGGTTAGTGCTGCTGCCTCACAGCACCAGGGATCTGGGTTCAGTTCTAACCTAAGGTTACTCTCTGTGTGGAGTTTGCACATTTTCCCTGTGTCTGTGTGGGTTTCCTTCAGGTGCTTTGGTTTCCTCCCACAGTCCAAGATGTGTGGGTTAGCCATGCTAAATCACCCATAGTGTTCATGGATGTGCAGGCTAGGTGGATTAGCCATGGGAAATACAAGGTGAGAGGGGTGGGTCTGGGTGGGATGCTCTTTAGAGGATTGGTTTAGACCTGATGAGTCAAATGGCCTGCTTCCACACTGTAGGGATTCTATCACAATGTTAGCTTCCATAATGTGAAAAATGGTATGAGTCACATAATATTACCATGAACCTTTATTCACATATCTACATGACAATCAGAAGTATTCTGCTGTCTGGGTTCAATGGAGTTATTCAGATGTTTTAGAGTCATAGAGTTTTTACAGCATGGGAAGTGACTGACAAGCCAATGTGTCCACGCCAGTCAACAAATATCCACTCATCCTTATCCTTTTATCTAGCACTTGGTTCATAGCCTTGCGTTTAATGTATTTCAAATGTTCATCTAACTAGTTCTTAAATGTCTTGAGGGTTCCTGCTTCTACCACCCTTTCAGGTAGTGAGTTCCAGATCCCCACATTCCTCTTGTTGAAACACAGTTTTCCTCATATCCCCTCTAAACATCCTACCCCTTACTTTAAAACTGTGCCCCCAAATGTTAACCCCACTACTAAAGAGAAATGTTTCTTTCTATCAAACCTATCTATGCCCTTCAAAGTTTTATACACCTCAATCAGATCACCCCACCCTCTCAGTTTTCGCTGCTCTAATAAAAACAAGCCCATTCTGAATAGTATCTCTTCACAACTACATTTCTCAAGACCAACTGACAGTTCTTCTTGCAAGCTTTCCAGTGCAATGGCTTCCTTCCAATTGTGTGGTGACCAGAACTGCTCACAGTACTCCAGTACACTGCTCTGATGTGGATTTTCTCATAACTGCTCTGGTTCACTTTGATAAGACCCAGTCTTATCATCGAAAAATCCTCCTCCCCCAGTTGAGAGCCTTTAGTTCCAGCCTACCTCTGTCATTATCCATGTTGCCTGTGCTTTGGATGCTTTGATCAGTTTATGTATTAAAAACACTTCACACAAACACTCTTGTTGGGGAGGGGGACACAGAATTCGATTTGCGGTTCAACATGATGTTTATGAACCAATTACTTCTCATTAAGAACGTTATGTGAACTTTTCAAAAATTCCCAAAATATTATTTCTTTATCTAGCTCTCTTCACTTGAGTAAGGATGTTACCCACAATGATCTACATGTTTGAGCTGGGCTGTTGGAATCTCCTTCCTCTCTGATGTCAGGCTGGCTCTCTTCTACAAAGATAGACCTTGCAGATCAGGGCAGATTCTCTCTCTCTCTCTCTCTCTCTCTCCCCCTCTCTCTTTCTCTCTCTCCAGCCCTCCCCCTCTCTCTTTCTCCCTCTTTCTGTCTCTCTCTCTCTCCCTCCCTCTCTCTCTCCCCCTCTCTCCCACTCTCTCACTCTTTCTCTCTCCCCGCCCCTCTCTCTTCCTCTCTCCTTCTCTCTCTCTCAACTCCCCCCCACCCCCACCTCCCATTCCACACTCTCTCTCTCTTTCTTTTCTCTAGATGGTTAGTGTTCTGCTGATGGACCAGGTCAAGATTTCGCCGAGGCAGTAGCATCAAGTTGTGCGTGTTCCTATCTCCCCTTGCATCTGACTGTCCAGAATATTCTGTGACCTTTGGCCAATGGAGTCATGAGCAGAATTCAAAGCATCCAATGGGGTTGCACTAACACCCTTCATTATTGTTATGGGGAGGTGTAAAATGCATTCCTTCAGGCACTAGCTGTTAGTCAAAGGTGCCTGATCGAAACTCCTTGCAAAACACAAAACCCATGCTCCTTGTAACTGGTTCCCTGAACCTTTGCGATCTCTTTCATCTTAATTTCTACGGTACTTTGTAGCTGCTAGCTGTTGTTTAATTTAGTTTGGCCACTTTGCTTAAAAATGTGTTGCTGGAAAAGCACAGCAGGTCAGGCAGCATCAAAGGAGAAGGAGAATCGACGTTTCGGGCATAAGCCCTTCGTCAATTCTCCTGTTCCTTTGATACTGCCTGACCTGCTGCGTTTTTCCAGCAATACATTTTTAAGCTCTAATCTCCAGCATCTGCAGTCCTCACTTTCTCCTGGCCACTTTGCTGTCAGCTCTGATTTCTCCAGCTGTGGGTCAATTTAGAATGTTCAATTTTGGGTTTATGGTTGCTTGACTGCATCCATAATGACCTTAAAAGTTATTCAATTACAGTCACAGTCACTGAAATGCTTCCCTGCTGTTATATCTACCACTTACCTGGATTTCATTCCCTAAAATTAGACTAAGCACTACTCCTCTTGTAGGAATTTCTACGTGCTATCCTAAAAAGCTTTCTTGGACATGTTTTAATAACTCTGCCTGCTCTAAGCCATTCACACGTGTTCTGTAGCATACTTCCCTTAGCAACAAGAGAACAGAGTTTAGTGAGATGAACAGATAGGTTAAACCATTAAGTCACATGCCATGATACAGTGATGACATCATGAGCCTGTTTCTAAAGGTATCCTGTTCCTCAGGATAATATCCCAGGCCCAACCATCTTCACTGCTTCATCAATAACATTCACTCCATCATCAAGTCAAAAGAGGGAATGATAATTGCACAATGTTCATGACTCATTAGATACTGTCATATCCAAACACAGATGATCTGGTCAGCATTCAGGTCCAGGCTAAAAAAATCACAACATTCTCCCAACACAAGTGCCAGACAATGATCACCTCCAATAAGAAAGAACCCAACTATTGCGCCTTCTTAATCAATGGCAACACCATCGCTGAAAACTCCAGTGTCAACAGCCTGAAGATTACGATTGAAAAATAAATAAACTAGGCCATTCATATAAGTACGTTGGTTACAACAATAGGAATAACTGAGTGTACTATAGTGAGTAATTCACCTCCCGAATCCTCTATTCACCTTCTACAAGTCAAAAGTGTGTTGGGATAGTCTCCACTTACTTAGATGAACACTCCTGCAACACTCAAGAGTCTCAACACTATCCAGGACAAAGCAACCATCTTGATTGGCACTCTATCCGCCATCTTCAACACTCCCACCCTTCATCACTGAAGGATAGTAACAGTCGTGGGTTCTATTTACAAGATACACTGCAACGACTTATCACGGCCCCTCTATTACTTCCATCATCTCGAAGAACAAGAGCAGCCTATACGTGGGGAGGGCAACATCTCCAAGTTTCCTTCCAATCACAGGTCATCCTAACATGGAACTATATACTGCTCCTTCACTGTCACTGGGTGATAGCCCTGGAACTCTCTAACAGCACTGTGGGTTTACCTACACCACATGGTTTGCAGTAGTTCAAGATGGTAGCTCACCAATTTATCAGGGGCAACTAGGGATCAGCAATAAATTCTAGACTATTTAGTAATAATCACATTCTGTGAATGAATAAAAAGCATTGTCTACTGATTAACCAATCAGAACTGAGAAAGTGAATAATCTAACCGCTAATGGTAATTTTGAATAATGGAGGAGTCATCAAATTCCATTTATGCAATTATTTTACAATTTGCCAAAAGCTTCTACTTAAAAATTACCTTCAATGACCCATATATGTTATTATATTCCTTATTTATAAACTGACTGTTCCATTTATAACTATCTGTCATGGTACTAATTACTTCACTACTAGAATGTGCAATGCGTAATGAAATAAAGTGGTCATTGTGAGAGGAATGAAACATTAAGCTTCAAAAGGTCATGCTTTTATTTCCATTTGTGCAGGTATTGTCCTGTGAGGAAGTATGAGACTTGATTGTAATGTTATGTGCAACTAGCAGAGTCAAATATTGCCACAGTCAATGCTAAATATGGCGAACATTTAAAGCCAAAAATGGCAGCATGGCAAATCTGATAAAAGATAGCTTTTAAATGGCTGAACGTGACCATATTTTTAAAATGGTGTTGGGTTCAAATATGTGACAGCCAAATCTCAGACTCCTTGTTGTCTCTCAGACTGAAGAGTTTAATTTTGCCGAGAGAGAAGGTTTTCTGGTTCCACTAGGGGTTGGGAATGGAGGCAGGCAGGTGCGGAAAGTAGCAGCACATGACAATAATTTGATGATTGTCCTGAATTCTTCTTCTGACGAAATCAAGTTCCCACAACAGAACTTCATGAGGTAGCAGGCAAGATCTGCAGGAAGTATTTGAATAAAACATTTCCAGAATATAAAGCATGGTAAATTATGTGTTCAATATTTTTAGATTATAGGAAAATGCGGAGCAAAGTCCAGTATTATTTAACAACAATAAGCTATCGCAATCAGATTTTTACAAATAAAACATCTGTTAAATGTGGAATTATCTGACAATGATAAGCATATCCTTATGAGACAATAGAATAATTGTCAACTTTGAATGGAATAGTGTAGACATGACTTTTTCTGCACATTGAATGTCATAAACTTCAAGAGGTAGGTGAAACCTTGAGAACAGGTGCTTTTTTAAAGCAGTGAAGGATGTCCTAAATATAGTCATTAATTTAGGAGGTGGATATTGACCAGTGAATAATTCACTCTCAAACCAAAAGAAGTCACCTCAAGGAATAATTTACTAACTCACTGACAATTAAATAGCAATCGTTGCATGAAGCTGTTGATTCTCAGTGCCCTAGTTTACAGAAGGAACATTGATAGCAATGATACCTTTGCATTCTTGAATGTAACTTCAATCCTTCCTATTTCTTTCTGTTCGTTATTTAGCTTCTCAGATGATATCCATATTCATTCCAACATTTGAGAGAAGAGCCAGCTTTCACGTTCAGATCCTTCTCTGGCCTCACACCAGCCCGCATCTATAATCTGCTCCAACCTTATACCTCCAGTGATCCAGCATCAGTTTACGACTTGCTTTCCATTCAACCATAGACAGTTATTTCCTCAGCAACCTTACCTGAACTCTGTGTAACCATCCTTCAGTATCACCATCTTGGCACTTCAAGCTCCTGCTCAGAATCTTCCTGTTACCGTCCTACATTCCCCCAAGTTGATCCTTCACCTTCCTTCATCCACTCATTATTCAACAACTGATCAAGCACTCTGAAAAGTCTCTGTTTGTAATGAGGAATGTATATGGTTCTTGGCTTCTTTCCACCCTGTGTTGCATCTCTGGCAGGTAAAAACAATGACTGCAGATGCTGGAAACCAGATTCTGGATTAGTGGCGCTGGAAGAGCACAGCAGTTCAGGCAGCATCCAAGGAGCTTCGAAATCATTTCTGGCAGTCGCTATGCTCCCGTACTTCCCTGACGATTGGTTGTGAGCCTTCCACATTGCTGTACCAGATTCTCTTTCTCCAACCTTTAAGATCAGGGCTTGCCATGGGTATGGAGTCACTTGTAGGCCAGACCAGGTAAGGGTGGCAAATTTTCCTTCCTTAAGGAGCATTTATGAATCAGATGGATTTTCTTTTTAACAACAATTGAAACAGATTGCTTGTCACCATTAGGCTATCTTTATTTAATTTTCAAACTTTTGGTGAATTCAAATTTCATAATCTGCCAGAGTGGGTTTCGAACTCATACCCTCAGAACATTAGAGCCTGGGTTGTTGATTACAAGTACAGTCACCTTACCCAAAACTTCTCTTGTGAAATACTGTAATTAAATGCTTCAACAAGCCATGGAACCACTGTATTCTTTATAGAGGTCCAAACCAGTGAGATGCCACATCTGAGGAATAGTTCAGAAAAACTTAAAGTCAAGCACAAAAGGGAGTTGGAACATGTCAAATTACAGAAGTTAGAGAAGTCTAACCTCTCCAAAGAGACTGCTAACCCAAATTCACACCTATTAGAATTCAAACAGGCCTCAGAAACGGAAAAGGAACAGTTTCACAGAGAAAGTTAATGTCTTCACCAGCGAATAAATAATGAAAGCTAAAAAGACGCCATCCAGTCTCTACAATATGAGTGAGCTACTGCTAGAAGCCTGGGTAACAAATCATAAATCACAACACAACCGCTTCAAGAATGAGAACAGTTGTTAAGCGTCTACTGGTAAGTGATTAGAGAAGAACAGGAACTCACAATTAGAAAAGAAAAGCTTATGGAAAATTTCCTGATGCACTGTGCAGAGACAGCTGTTACGCTTGAGCAGTTGGCACAGACAAAGATACTCTGATGGGGAGAAAATATTGTCCTTTACTTACATATTCAGAGCTCAAAGATCACTGAGAATTATTAACTGAGGAAAACATGCATGATATTACAGAGGAAGAGATGCTGGATGTCTTAAAATGCATAAAGGTGGATAAATCCCCAGGACCTGATCAGGTGTACCCTAGAACTCTGTGGGAAGCTAGGGAAGTGATTGCTGGGCCTCTTGCTGAGATATTTGTATCATCGATAGTCACAGGTGAGATGCCGGAAAACTGGAGGTTGGCTAACGTGGTGCCACTGTTTAAGAAAGGTGGTAAGGGAAAGCCAGGGAACTATAGATTGGTGAGTCATTGGTGAGTCTGACATTGGTGGTAGGCAAGTTGTTGGAGGGAATCCTGAGGTACAGGATTTACAGGTATTTGGAAAGGCAAGGACTGATTAGGGATAGTCAAAATGGTTTTGTGCATGCATAAACATGTCTCATGAACTTGATTGCGTTTTTGAAGAAGTAACAATGAGGATTAATGACAGCAGAACGGTGGACATGACCTTTATGGACTTCAGTAAGACATTCGAGAAGGTTCCTCATGGTAAACTGGTCAGCAAGGTTAAATCTCATGGAATACAAGGAGAACTAGCCATTTGGATACAGAACTGGCACAAAGGTAAAAGACTGGGAGTGGTGGTGGAGGGTTGCCTTTCAGACTGAAGACCTGTGACCAGCAGTGTGGTGTGGTCCACTGCTTTTCATCATTTATATAAATGATTTGGATGTGAGCATAAGAGATATAGTTAGTAAGTTTGCAGATGACACCAAAATTGGAAATATAGTGAACAGTGAAGAAGGTTACCTCAGAGTACAACAGGATCTTGATCAGATGGACAAGCATATGGACGTACATGGAATAGTATAAGTTAGATGGGCTTCAAATTGGTATGACTGGTTGGCGCAACATCGAGGGCCAAAGGGCCTGTACTGTGCTGTACTGTTCTATGTTCTATAGATGGGCCAATAGGCTGAGAAGTGGCAGATGGAGTTTAATTTAGATAAATATGAGGTGCTGCATTTTGGAAAGACAAATCAGGGCATGTCTTATACGTTTAATAGTAAGATCCTGGGGAATGTTGCTGAACAAAGATTCCTTGAAGTACAGATTCATAGTCCCTTGAAAACGAATTAGCAGGTTGATAGAATAGTGAAGAAGGCATTTGGTATGCTTTCCTTTATTGGTCAGAGTATTGAGTACAGGGATTGGGGGATCACGTTGCAGCTGTACAGGACATTGGTTAGCCCACTGTTGGAATATTGCGTGCAATTCTGGTCTCTCTCCAATTGGAAGGATGTTGTGAAACTTGAAAGGGTTCAGAAAAGATTGACAAGGATGTTGCTACGGTTGGAGGATTTGAGATTTAACCTGGACAGTCAGAGACTGAGGGGTGACTTATAGAGGTTTATAAAATCATAAGGGGCATGAATAGGATAAACAGACAAGGTCTTTTCCCTGGGGTGGGGGAGTCCAGAACAAGTGGGCAGAGATTTAGGGTGAGAGGGAAAAAATTAAAATAGATCTAAGAAGCAATGTTTTCACGCAGAGGCTGGTGTGTATATGGAATGAGCTGCCTGAGGAAGTGGTGAAAGCTGGTACAATTACAGCATTTAAAAGGCATCTAGATTGGTATATGAGTAGGAAGCGTTTTGGAGGGACATGGGTCAAGTGCTGGCAAATAGGACTAGATTAATTTAGGATATCTGGTTGGCATGGACGAGTTGGACCGAAGAGTCTGTTTCCTTGCTGTGACTCGATGACTCTATGACGAACAAACCTATATCTGTACAAGAAACCCAGGAGAAAGATCTTAGCTTGCAGAAGTCTTTTGCAAAAGAAAGTAAGGCTTGCAGATGCTGGAGATCAGAGTCGAGAGTGTGGTGATGGAAAAGCACAGTAGGGAGGATGTTGCCTGACCTGCTGTGCTTTTCCAGCACTACACTCTGGAAGTCTTTTGCAAATGACTGTCCCTCATGCAATCCTTCATGAATAAAACAGATCAGCAGTGAAATTATTTTGATTTTGTGTGGTCAGGAATTTGCAAAATTATGAAGGAAAATGCAGAATTTAAGTCTTCAACAGTGAGGCTTCCTCAACTCTTGGATTTGAGACATCCTGGATGAGATTAAAGAATTGAAGGGAAATGCATGATCTTGAACATCCAGCTATTGTCTGAGCCCACTCCCAACGAGGAAATCCTGGGACATCCACTTAAATCAGATCCTGAAGAAACACTCCCTGAGGATCCAATTTCTACCAGCTTTAAGATTCAAGCTGGAAAGACCTTATAGTTATGTGTATCCAGGAGTCTTGATCTCCCTGGAGGTGCAGCCTCAAAGTGAAGCTTGTGGGTCAGCCCCTGTGCTGTCGAAGAACTGAACAATTTTTACCATGGATCCAGAGATGTTGTCATGCATGCCAGACCACACCCACATTCATGAGCATCTGGAAGTAGGATCACTGCTTTTACATTTACATCATTAGGAAATTCTGAAAACCCCAATCTGCTGAAGCTTTTCCCTCCCAAGAATAATTATATGCAGTAGAGTTCATCCATCCACCGATCTTTAACAAAGGAGTAATAAATATGCTTGGAGATTGGATGGGAGAGACTTTGGGGATTGGGAGGGAGTGAGTAGAGTGGGTATAAAAAGTTAATGGTGGAAATGGGTGCAATGAAACAGCTTGGAAGAGATATGGAGTTAAAGGTTAACTATATCTTTACTCTAAAAATAACTTCCAACATACATACTCAGTAACACTATCAGCATGATATTTGGGAAAGGTGGAACCTAGACCCATATGTGTAGGGCCTCAGACACATTCTCTCCTACCCTCTCTTGTGCACTGTGTTCTTTTTAATAAAACCCTATCGATGTTTATTCGCCTGAGTGGAGGCCCGGTCTCAATACGTCAAAAAATGTGAGGAGAACATTGACTTTTGCATTGTCTGGATTATTGTTTCCCTGTTCCTGCTTATTCTCCACATCTTCTTGCCTTTCAACCAAATCTCTGTCTTAGCTTCTCTCTTGAACCCACAAAGGAACCTCAGTAGGGTACTCAGTCTCTTGAGCCTGCTCCACCATTCTCTCTACCTCACTGCCATCATCCCACATTTATCACCATACTCATTAATTATGAGTATTTTATCAGTCTTTGATCTGGATTTAATGAATGAGTCAGCTCCCACAGTCCTTTGTGGTAGAGAATTCCAGAGATGCACTAACCTCCGAGTGAGAAAATCCCTTCTCATCTAATTCTTAAATGGATTACCCTCTATTCTGAAACTGTGTCACCTCATTAGATTAGATTCCCTACAGTGTGGAAACAGGCCCTTCGGCCCAACAAGCCCACCCCGATCCTCCAAAGAGAAACCCACCCAGACCCATTTTCCTCTGACAAATGCACCTAACACTACGGGCAATTTAGCATGGCCAATTCACTTGGCCTGCACATCTTTGGACTGTGGGAGGAAACCGGAGCACCCGGAGGAAACCCGCGCAGACACGGGGAAAAGATGCAAACTCCACACAGACAGTCGTCCAAGGCTGCAATCGGACCCAGGTCCCTGGCACTGTGAGGCACCATACTGCCCCATTGCAGACTCTTACAGCTATGGGAAACATTCTTTCTTCGTCTATCCTATTTAGAATGTTTTAAGTTTTAATTAGAACACTTCTCATTATTCTAGACTCATGTTAATATAGGCCTAATCTCTTCAATCTTTCCTTATAAGACAATTTAAAGGTTGTTGTGGATACAAGGTAATGTGGAATTCAAAACACACACAAATCAACTTATTAAAGACACTCTCAGCTACCTTCTCCCAAGCCCCACCTCCCTCCCATTTATCTCTCCACCGCCGAGACTCCCAGCCTCATTCCTGATAAAGGACTTTTGCCCAAAACATTGATTTTCCTGCTCCTCGGATGCTGCCTGACCTGCTGTGTTTTTCCAGCACCACTCTAATCTTGACTCTAATCTCCAGCTTCAACAGTCCTTACTTCCACCTTATTAAGTGGTGGTGCTTGTTTGAAGGGCTGAATGGACTACTTATTCATAAATGTACATCCAATCTTACATAAGGGTACAAACACCACACACAATACTCCAGATCTAGACTCCAGTTCATCTCCTATCTCCTCCATACATATTCTGAACTCCATACCATCCATTAAATCCATTTTCTGCACTTTCAAGTTCAATATCACTAAACTACTGACTCGCCAACTGCCTTTCTGACTTGAAGTTCTGTTAAAAGTGAAAATGCTTCTCTCCCTCAGATACTGTCCCACTTCACTTCAAACTTTTTGCTGTCACCCTCCTATCAAACACCTGTGCTTGTATATAACTGCTCCTTTCCAAACTTTGGTTTCTCCCTATAGTTCAGAGAGTCATAGAGATGTACAGCACGGAAACAGATCCTTCGGTCCAACTCGTCCATGCTGTCCAGATATCCTAATCTCATCTAGTTCCATGTGCCAGCACTTGACCCATATCTCTCTAAACCCTTCCTATTCATAAACCCATCCAGATGCCTTTTAAATGCTGTAATTGTACCAGCCTCCACCACTTCCTCTGGCAGCTCATTCCATACATATACCACCCTCTGTGCGAAAAAGTTGCCCCTTAGGTCTCTTTTATATCTTTCCCCTCTCACCCTAAACCTATGCCCTCTAGTTCTGGACTCCCTCATCCTATCCATGCCCCTCATGATTTTATAAACCTTGTTAAGGTCACTCCTCACACTCCGATGCTCCAGGGAAAAGAATCCCAGCCTGTTCAGCCTCTCTCTCTAGCTCAAATGAACAAATTGCGCTTTCAATTTCTTGTACATTTTTCAGTCAGCTTCCTCCTTAAAACAATCCAATCAGGTTTTTGCCACAATATTGAAATGGCTCTAACAACAGGCATGAACTGTCTCTGTGATTTCAACCAAGATAAATGACCCTTCCTCACCTCCTGGGACATTTTTGCACTCTTGGACATCACCTATCTCTAATGTTTCTGCTCAACTTCCTGGGTTTTCTTGCTTACTTTCAATACTATTAAGTTGAAACAGAACTTCTCTAACAATGACTGCTACTTATGCAAATCTTCTCCAATTGCCTATCAACCTCTGTCTTAGTTTCTCTCTCACCTACAAACTGCCCTCTAGCCTCTCAACTCCCTCAATAATATATTCTTTCTCCCCTCTCTTGCTTAGCAGCATGCTCCCCTTTGATGTCATCCATAGTCGACATCGGCCTGAATTTTCACACAGGTGGAGAGATACAAGAATGTTACCAGAAACCCGACTCTGAAAGTCTCAACCCAAAAGCCTAGCTTTTGTCTTTTGCACAAGGCTGGGGTGTGGTATCGTGATGGGACTGGCTTTAAATTGCATTCGGATTGTTTGCCGAGTCAGCTGTCTTATACATCAACAGCTGCCTCCACTCATAAAAGATATTGCTGAGGTAGATGCCAGAAAGAAAACAAAATGCAGATTAAACCTTCTGGAAGCAGGTGCAAAACTTGCGCATTTGTTTTGATAGCTAGGGTACCCTTTTGGATAGTAGGATACCTCTTTGCATATGGTCCCAGGACACCTTAGGGAGACACAAGGTAACCTTTGAGAGAAGTAAAATGTACTTTCGGAGAGGTCAGGTGCCTTTGGAATTGTTTGAAATACGCATGAATGCGTGTAAAACAAAGTACATAAATTCACTGGAATTACTAGTACTGTCAAAGAGCAGTCAAACTGTCAAATAATTATTAATATGTCAAATAACTATCATAATTCATTGGACCCATCAAGTTATTTAGTCCTGTGGAATTTTAAAAATCTAGCTTTATGTTGCCATATGCTTATGAATATTCACAATGGATTTGTGCTGCCTTCCCGATTATGCAACCCAACATTATCACAGTGGGGTGCCTGTCAAGTGAACGATTTGATTAACAACTCCAAGTAGTGATTGAACAGAAGTGCTTGATTTCATTAAAAATGAAATAATCAAGTGAAATGTTTGCTTTCATAAGTGAAAGAATTAAATACTTAAAGGAAGTGTTTGTTTTTGTGAGAGATTAGTTGAAGGAATTGCAATTTTTTTAAATCAATGCCATTCTTTTTCGTAATGAGGCCATAGACATTAATTTACTTGATGGTGGCATTTCCCATGAGGTCTGTCCATGATGGATACTAGGTGAGTCACCATGGAGGAGACAGATCAAAGGATGATGGATCAGGGGTGTCAGTTGGTGCTAATTTGGTATAAAAATTATCAAAGGCCCAGAGTAAGGTATTTGTTTGGGTTCGGATTAAAAGAGTGAAGGGCCATCAGGACGAGTAGGAGGGCATAGGGTGGCATGGAAGTTATGAAAGGTTATGGGTGTGTGTGGTGGAATGGTGTGGCATGGTTTGGCATGAATGGGGAGTGTTTGGCAAGGGCTGAGGGGCTATGAAGGAGGAGGGCTGGAAAACGGCATTTTGTTTCTGTGACTTTGTAACAACTTCAGTAGCGTAGCAGTGCACCAGGCAGGTTTTTCACACAACCCACGTCTGCATCCAATATCCACTGCACTTATTCCGGAATCATACTGCTCAATTCCCAGTGAACCTCGAATGAAAATTTCAGCTAGCGGGCCATTCTCTCCCGGGTCAGCCATGCAGAGGAGTTTAGAAGTCAACCTGGTCAGTTCCTAGCCGTTTGAATGCAAAGACACAAAGACAGGACAGACTTTTCCCCTCACCAACAATGGCAGACTGATAAATGGAATCAAAACTAATTCTGAGACACTTTCACATGTAAAATTGATTGCCCCAGCCTGTTTAGAGGCAAATATCATCTACCATTCAAAACAGTGAGCTCATGTCTGACTGGATGGGGATTGCCATATTAGCCAAGCAAAGGAAAATAACAGTGTTTTCTTGACAACAGTAAGTTGTCTGTGACACGTATCGTGAAATCAATATCCAACTGATGTGACAAATGCTCCCTGTATCGGTCTGAAATTAACCTGAATCACAAAAGGCTAATGTAGCTGTGACCTGACCATTCATTGGAAATGCCAGAATTCTGGCATCACTGATCACAAGATCATTACTCATCAGATGTCTCCACTGTTCTGTCAAACCTCTACTTCGAGATGACCTATTGTGCAATTATACAGTACAGAAGAGACCATTCAGCCCATGGTGTGTGTGTCAGCTTTTTGAAAGAGCTACCCAATTACTCCCACAACCTTATTCTTTGCACAAAGCCTTTGATTTTCAATTCTGAATTTGTTTTCTTTCTGAAAATTAGCATTGAATCTGTTCCCACCATCTTTTGAGGCAGTGCATTTGAGATCATAATTTGATGCATTAAAGAAGTTTTGTCATCTCCTACCAGCTTTTTTGCCAGCTATTTTAAATCTGTGCCCTCTGATTATTAACTCCACTGACAACTGAAGCAGTTCCTGTCACAGTGTACCACTAGCTCTGTTTGTTTTGAGTGCTTGCAATAGTATGTTTAGCTAAATTGTCAAAAAATTATTTCAATATTATGGTGTCGAGATGTTTAAGCTATTTACAGATAATTAACAATAACTGACTAATTCAGTGATTCAACTTTCTAGCCCACAGACAATATGTGTTTAATTGAGAAGACATTCTTCTAAATGAGAGTGAAAACAAGTGCTTCAAAGATTATGGAATGAAATTTCCTCCGAACTGATTTTGAATGTTTGAAGGGCAGAAGACAATGGACATAAAAACATTGAAATGGTCAGAGCATTAAAATATTCACTCAAACCGTCCTTATAGAAACTTAAAATCACACAACACCAGGTTTGGAAGTTGGTTTGGAAGCACTAGCTTTCGGAGCGCTGTTCCTTCATCAGGTGGATCAACAACTACCTGATGAAGGGGCATCGCTCCGAAAGCTAGTGCTTCCAAATAAACCTGTTGGACCATAACCTGGTGTTGTGTGATTTTTAACTTTGTACACCCCAGTCCAACACCGGCATCTCCAAGTCACTTATAGAAACTAACAGAGATAATTGGAACTCTACATAATTTACAGAGCAGGCAAATTATTTTTAGTTTCAATTCTTAGTCTTACTGTCGGAATGTGGATGCCCGTTTGGAGTAGCTGCATCATTCTGGTTCATTTAAACTAAGCTAATAACATTGGGAGGCAATTCCCTACAGTGGATTTTGTGTTAATAAGAAAGCTTTGCGATTTTAAAGGAGTTGAATGTAACAACAAAAAGTGGGTATTGTGGATATTGTTATCTGCTATCAGTCAGCGAATATTTCCCATGAATTCTTTACGCACAATGCAGTGATACCTCAACACATTCAGGAAGCAGACTTCATCAGCAAACACAGCAGTGGCATTTTGGGTTTTATCTATATTCTGTGATTTGCAATTGCATAAATAAACACTGATAATTGAGAACAATATATTGGAAAGAACCAACTACGGCAATTCTTCACTGGCAAATGCTAGGTTACGTAACTGAATAGTGTAATAAGGTTTTGCCAAACCTGCTTTCAAACCTCTCTAATTTGCATTCAAGGTGATAGTGACTGGCAGCAATATTCATTGTAAGGAAAGAATTGCTCTGGTCTTTACAAGCAGAAACATTGTAAACACTTCTTAAAAATGAATATTTTATGATACACAGTCACTATTTTTTCCCTACTATTCTTTTAAAGCAACATGCCTTTCTTCACTGCAATGCAGGAATAATTACTGGCTGTCAGGTCTCTATTTGCCAACATTGAACAAAACAAAAAGCATTAATCACAAGCATAAAACATCAATGCATTGAATGTCATACGACTTATCCTTGAACAGTGTCTTCATTTGTACTTTCCGGAGCTTATAATTTACTTAAAGCAAGGTTTCAGTACCAGTATAGAACCTGAGAGATCACAGTGACCTTACCGGCATTCAAGAACATTGAGTATTTGAGTCCGTTCAAAATCCATTTGGATTCACAGGAGCGACTTAAAAAGATGGCCTCAACGAGAATCTGGAGGGACTTTTCAAAAGCAGGTTGACAGTGGAGAACCACTTCAGAACACATTATAAAATATTACAAAGCGTGCTCAGAAAATGACCACTTCGATGTAGCCAGGCGACTTACTGCTCTGCAGCAACTGACTAAATATAGAAGGGTTTTTTTTTGCCAGTGACAGTGAATGAGTTGCAGCAAAATCAGTTCCTCGTTAAATACCTTGTCTCATTTCTCTTTATTGGGGCATATAACGGGCATCTTTTGCTACTAACAAGCTCCCAATCTGCCACTATTCATCTTCCATCATAAACACCACAAGGTAAAATCAGCCCTATGGACTCCTTGAGGACTGCCATCTGTTATACAAGAAATAGATGTGTGCTTCTGCACAGATGTGCACATAATGCAGACTACTGTGCAATCTGAGAAGCAAGTGGATCAGCTAGTAATGAGACTATAATGTAAGTTAAAATGTAGCTTAAAGGCCTCTTATGGTATCAAGAACAAGGCAAGTAAAATGGATCTTTACAAGCCATCTACAGCAAGGATAGCCAGGTAGCAGGAAAAGGAATCCTGAATAACTTTTCTCACCACTTTACTGGAAGCACTGAAAACATTTGTTGGATTTTCATGTTTCTCCCACTGAAACCAGCTTACTCAGTGCAAACTTGAAACGTTTTATTGGCTCACCTACTCAATGGTGAAAGCAACAAAACTGTGCGAAGGGAAGCTGATATTTCTTGCATCTTATTGGGTAAATATTGGTGTGACACTGTGACCATGTTTAAATACTCCCAGTTCTCCAAGCTGGACTTCTGACTGGGAAATGCTTGAATTGCAGCAGTTGAGTGCTGCATGCTAACACGGTTCTCGATTCATTTAAGAAAGAATTGGATAGAGCTCTTAAAGATAGTGGAGTCAAGGGTTATGGAGATAAGGCTGGAACAGGATACTGATTGGGAAAGATCAGCCATGATCATATTGAATGGCGGTGCAGGCTCGAAGGGCTGAATGGCCTACTCCTGCATCTATTGTCTATTGTCTATTGTCTATTGTGAATACAACCCATTTTTTGAAGTTTAACAACAATAGCAACAGCAATTTGTCATTATATAGAAGCTTTATATTTTCTTTTTTTTTCCTGTTGATACATTTTTCTTTTCCACCCCCATACTACCGCCTCACAGAGGTAGTGCTTATATTTCCACTTTCCTGGGGATATATGTTTTTTTTGCCTTTTTTTCTGTTTTATCCTTTTGTTTATTTTTTCCCCAGCACCCATGTTGTGTGTGTGTGTGTGTAGGTATGAGACACAGTGAAAGACAATAGGTGTATCAATCTTTATTCAACTTTCACCACCAGGGAGAAAGGAAACATCCCAGTGGCCAGTGACAAGCAGTGCTGCGTGGGGCAATGCTGCGTGATCAGAAAGGTGAAGAGAGGGCAGGGATTAAATCAAAACAGAGTTGGGGAGGGAAATAATACACTCCATTCCCCGTGGGGCCCGCCTTTCCCTGAAAATATTTGTAAAAGCTTTATTACAGTAAAGACGTTGCAAAGCCTTTCAAAGGAATGCTATGAATGTTCACGCCAAGATGTGTTAGAATAGGTGATCAAATGTTGGATCAAGAAAAGGGTTTAAATGAATGATTTAGGGGAGGACATACAATACAGTTTCGGGAGGAAATGCCATAGCTGAGGACCTTGGCAATTGAATTTACAACCAACATTGATCCAGCAAAGAGACTTGAGAATGTGGAAGAGACCAAAATTAGAGGAAGGTAAATTTCTCAGAAGGCATATACGATCATATAAATTGGGAGGAGAATTTAGATATTCAGTGTCTCAAACTATTTTCACTATTCAAAACGATCATGGACATTCTTTCATGTGTAGAATTCCACATACTGATTTATTCCCGATAACATTCAATACCCCTGCCCTTGACTTAATACGAGATGGGCTGGAAGTGGTTGTGAGGGCAGAGAGGAATTTGAACTCAAGGTCCAAAATTTTAATATTGAACATTTCTAGTTTGTTACCAACTGAAAAATCATTTAAAAAGTCACATTCTTAATTTAACTACACTCACACAGGCTTAATGGTTTCAAATCATGAAATCAAGTGTTATTAATTTATTTGCTGTACATTTGAATTGGCTGCTACAGTTCACTTCACTGAAACAACTTCAGCTCATACCCTTAAGAGCACAGATATAATTTGAGAATAATTTGGTATTCTTAATGATGTCTTTAAAAGCAGACATGCACAGAGATCAATCATTATCCTTTGAGCTAATTGTGACGCATTCATTGAATGTCTTTTTAACACCAATATGATGAAAATTTCTTTCTTTAAAGAAAGCAGATAATCAAGAAGAATGGTTTTTGCGTAGGATGTGAGGATATATAAGAGATTTTGAGTAAGTAACTTAGGTAAGTAATATTGCTTGCTGGAGGCATGGAGTGAAGTGGTGAGAGTCAAAGCAGAGAGAGATGGAGACATGGGACCATGTGGAGTTGGGAGAGTCGGAGTGGGATTGGGACATGGGACCATGTGGAGTGGGGAGAGTCGGAGTGGAGCGAGATGGGACATGGGACCATGTGGAGTGGGGAGAGTCAGAGTGGGATGGGGACATGGGACCATGTGGAGTGGGGAGAGTCGGAGTGGGATGAAGACATGGGACCATGTGGAGTGGGGAGAGTCGGAGCGAGATTGGGACATGGGACCATGTGGAGTGGGGAGAGTCGGAGTGGGATTGGGACATGGGACCATGTGGAGTGGGGAGAGTCGGAGTGGAGCAGAATGGGGACATGGGTCCATGTGGAGTGGGGAGAGTCGGAGTGGAGCGGAATGGGGACATGGGTCCATGTGGAGCGGGGAGAGTCGGAGCGGGATAGTTACATGGGACCATGTGGAGTGGGGAGAGTCGGAGCGGGATAGTTACATGGGACCATGTGGAGTGGGGAGAGTCGGAGTGGAGCGGGATTGGGACATGGGACCATGTGGAGTGGGGAGAGTCGGAGTGGAGCGGAATGGAGACATGGGACCATGTGGAGTGGGGAGAGTCGGAGTGGGATTGGGACATGGGACCAAATTGGAGTGGAGAGAGTTGGAGCGGGATGGGGACATGGGACCATGTGGAGTGGGGAGAGTCGGAGCGGGATGGAGACATGGGACCATGTGGAGTGGGGAGAGTCGGAGTGGGATTGGGACATGGGACCATGTGGAGTGGAGAGAGTCGGAGTGGGATTGGGACATGGGACCATGTGGAGTGGGGAGAGTCGGAGTGGGATTGGGACATGGGACCATGTGGAGTGGGGAGAGTCGGAGTGGGATTGGGACATGGGACCATGTGGAGTCGGGAGAGTCGGAGTGGGATTGGGACATGGGACCATGTGGAGTGGGGAGAGTCGGAGTGGAGCGAGATGGGACATGGGACCATGTGGAGTGGGGAGAGTCGGAGTGGGATGAAGACATGGGACCATGTGGAGTGGGGAGAGTCGCAGCGAGATTAGGACATGGGACCATGTGGAGTGGGGAGAGTCGGAGTGGGATTGGGACATGGGACCATGTGGAGTGGGGAGAGTCGGAGTGGAGCGGGATGGGGACATGGGTCCATGTGGAGCGGGGAGAGTCGGAGCGGGATAGTTACATGGGACCATGTGGAGTGGAGAGAGTCGGAGTGGAGCGGGATTGGGACATGGGACCATGTGGAGTGGGGAGAGTCGGAGTGGGATTGGGACATGGGACCAATCTTAATGGTGTCTTTAAAAGCAGACATGCACAGAGATCAATCATTATCCTTTGAGCTAATTGTGACGCATTCATTGAATGTCTTTTTAACACCAATATGATGAAAATATCTTTCTTTAAAGAAAGCAGATAATCAAGAAGAATGGTTTTTGCGTAGGATGTGAGGATATATAAGAGATTTTGAGTAAGTAACTTAGGTAAGTAATATTGCTTGCTGGAGGCATGGAGTGAAGTGGTGAGAGTCAAAGCAGAGAGAGATGGAGACATGGGACCATGTGGAGTGGGGAGAGTCGGAGTGGGATTGGGACATGGGACCATGTGGATGGGGAGAGTCGGAGCGGGATGGGGACATGGGACCATGTGGAGTGGGGAGAGTCGGAGTGGGATTGGGACATGGGACCATGTGGAGTGGGGAGAGTCGGAGTGGGATGGGGACATGGGACCATGTGGATGGGGAGAGTCGGAGCGGGATGGGGACATGGGACCATGTGGAGTGGGGAGAGTCGGAGCGAGATTGGGACATGGGACCATGTGGAGTGGGGAGAGTCGGAGTGGGATTGGGACATGGGACCATGTGGAGTGGGGAGAGTCGGAGTGGGATTGGGACATGGGACCATGTGGAGTGGAGAGAGTCGGAGTGGGATTGGGACATGGGACCATATGGAATGGGGAGAGTCGGAGCGGGATTGGGACATGGGACCATGTGGAGTGGAGAGAGTCGGAGCGGGATGGGGACATGGGACCATGTGGAGTGGGGAGAGTCGGAGTGGGATTGGGACATGGGACCATGTGGAGTGGGGAGAGTCGGAGTGGGATTGGGACATGGGACCATGTGGAGTGGGGAGAGTCGGAGTGGGATTGGGACATGGGACCATGTGGAGTGGAGAGAGTCGGAGTGGGATTGGGACATGGGACCATGTGGAGTGGAGAGAGTCGGAGTGGGATTGGGACATGGGACCATATGGAATGGGGAGAGTCGGAGCGGGATTGGGACATGGGACCATGTGGAGTGGAGAGAGTCGGAGCGGGATGGGGACATGGGACCATGTGGAGTGGGGAGAGTCGGAGCGGGATTGGGACATGGGACCATGTGGAGTGGGGAGAGTCGGAGCGGGATTGGGACATGGGACCATGTGGAGTGGGGAGAGTCGGAGTGGAGCGGGATGGGGACATGGAGCCGGGCAGAGCACTGTACTCCTGTCCTTCTGTTCTTGAGTATACATGACGATAAAATTTAATTCTAATTCCAATTCTAATAGAGCGTTATTTTCTGCTATCATCAAGAAAGAATTGCGAATGCTGGAAATTTGATACGAACACAGAAAGTGCTGGAGGAACTCATAAGATCTGGCAGCATCTGTGCAGAGAAAGCAAAATTATCATTTCAATTCTCTTGAACCTTCCTCAGAATTAATAGTAGCTAATGAAAAGTTGCTAATATGCTGCAGAGGGGGATGGGGATGGGGTGGGTGGGTCGGTGGGTGGAAAGGAATGGGTGGATAGGTAGAGATGGCGCCTGTAGTAGAGAGCAACAGCTCAACAATCAAAGGAATGGATAACAGTCTGCCAGGGAGAAAAGAAAACTGATAATCAGGACAATGAGTAGATGAAAGTGGGCAACGGCATTGCAGAGCATCTGTGTTCTGACTGTAAAAATGACCCTGAGCTTCCAGTTACCTGCTACATTAACACCCGGCCATGTTCCCTAGCCAACCTCTCTATCTCAGGCTTGCTACAGTGCTCCGGAGAAGCTCAGCACAAGCTAGAAGAACAGCACCTCATTTTTCACTTGGAAACTCTACAGCCTTTTAGACACAATATTGAGGTCAATAATTTTATAATCTGAACACTTTCTTCCAAGTCCTTTATATATCCCACACACAGGTACTGTTCGGTCACGGGCTTCTTTCAGCACGGCCAACCCTTCTCACCTACTCACTGTCCCCATTATCACCTTTCCTTCCTCCCTGGATTACTGTCATCCAACCCTTTGTCTGCCTAGCTGTCATTTTCTCTCTCTCTGGGCTTCATCTGCACTTATCCACTTATTCTTTGCCACCACCCACCCTCTGCCAAACATTAGAGCATGAGAGAAATTACATTAGTAATATTTCCTGTACATTGTCCAGATGGAATGGGAGGACCATCAACAAACTCCAGAATCCTTCTTGAAGTCAGCTTCACAAACGTTCAGGATGAACTCCTGCAGAATCTACTTGGCTGGATCGATCCAATTATAGCTATACTGGTGAATGTCATGGCATGATATCAGATAGTCCTTGCCTCAGACTTGTGTCACGTGAATGTTACTTGCTGCATATTAAGCCTGAATGCTGTCCAGGGTAGACAGTATGTGTGCACAAATTGCTTCAGGTTTTTGGGAGGTTAGTCTGGCAAATAACTCCACTTTTGTAGGTAAGGTCATTAATACACAGCTGAGGATGTTTGGACCCAAGACACTGCCCAAGGAACTTAGCCACATCAACCGTGACTGACCACTCTTAGTGGGTTTAACTCAAACCACTGGAGGGCCTTGTCACAATTCCCATTGACTTTAATTTAACTCAGGCTCTTTGATGCCACATTTGGTTACAGAGCAGTCACCTCATCTCTGGAATGTAATCTGTGTGACCAGGTTTGAATGAAAGCTTTAGTGAAGTTGAAGCCCAAGTTTTCCTGGTGGAATCCAAATGGAGCATTAATGTGCAGGTTATTTTCAATTAAGTGCTGCTTGTTGTATTGTCAATGATCCACTCTGCTGGTGCTTGAGAGGAAACTAATCGGGTGATAATTCAACTGGTTGGATTTTGTCCTGTGAGCAGGATATTTTCATTTTGTTGGGTAGAAGCTAGTGTTGTGGCTATGCTGTAACAGCTTGGCAAGAGGTTTAGCTAAACCTACAGTCATGCTTCTCAAGCCTTTTTCAACCACAACAGCATTTTGAGGCTTGAAGGTTGTGGTGACACATTTGTGACAGCTGGAGGATTATGACAGTGGGTGAGGAAGGTGGGAAGACTTATGTGAGCAGAATGGTTGGCTCTTGTTTCCTCAGAGCTCACATGCAAAATGTCAGCTTGTATGCCCACTCGAGGTCTCAATCCCCACTGAGGGAACCTCAGTCCTCAACTCCAATCATATTTCCTACAACCCAGAAAGCTTTCATGGCCCCTAACTGTTACGTTATCACTGGGCTCAACCTTTTTCTGATTCAGTGTGGGATGACATGAATTTTATGTACACTGGTATCTCTTATATCAGGGACCTCAGGGGTTCCGAAGATGGGTCATCCACTTGGCATAAATAGTTAAAAATGTTGTAATTGCTCTCCAGCTGGGTCCCACCACTAGTGGGGATAGAGATATTCATGGCACATCCTCTTCCTGTTGGCTTCTTTATAATCTACCAGCATTCACAACTGGATGTAACAAGTCCCGAGACCTTTGAGCTGATCAGTCAGATGAAGAAATGCTTATATTTGCATTTATCACATTTCTATTTGTAGGAGCTTGCTGTCCACAAATAATCTGCTGCACTTCACGATATTATAACTGTGACTACACATGAAGAAATTTGTTATTGTCCATAAAACATTTTCTGTAACCCTGAGAGTGTGCAGATGTGATTTTTTAATTATTTCCCGTGACGTGAGGTCACTTGCTGACCAAGAATTTATTGCCCATCCCTAATGTACAAATGTGTATATGTATTCTCCTTTGACATGAGAAATTAATAAAGAAAAAAGCTCTTCTAAATATGATGTTTTAATATAAAATAAGCTCATACTACAAGGCAACGTTACATGACTCTGATCAGATAATATTATTAACGAAGGATGACCTCTATCAATGTCATCTGAAACAAATAACTGTTTTGTTACATCAAACTAGATTCCTACACATTCCTTTATTAATTATAATAGGAAACAGTACGCCTGTTGAGAAAAGAAATGAAAACACAAGATGAAATCAAACTGGTGGAGCACAAGAGAATCATGAACCAAACAAATTAAATTGAAGTGTGTGATAGCGCATGATTCAAAGTGAAAAAATATGAAGTTTGAGTTGGCAGTTTGATACCAGGAAATACCGGGCCTTGTATGTAGTAAAGTACATAATAAGTAACAGACTCCATCAATTACAGGAACATAATGAAAACCAGGCCTTGTCAATTAGACACACACACACACATACACATATATACGAATTGATAGAATTTTCTCTGTTGTCACTCAAGAAGATTGCGAAAGAAATGAAGATATTTGTGGAAGTAACCAGTTAACCATATATTTCTTACAATATTACTATACCGTTCAGATGGAAGAGAGGGAAACATGAATTACACAGACAGCTGCCCGAGGTTGAGATCGAACCTGGTTCCCTGGTGCTGTGAGGCAGAATTAGTCGAGGTTTCTACCTTGGCAGTAAAAGAAAATGAGAAGTTTGGAATTTCGAGGTTGCAACACAGAAAACGATCAAACAGAATTTTATATTTGTACTCCTTTTTTGACAGAGCTATTCAATTGTGCCTGTACCTGCTTTGGCATCGGAGTCCTGCAAATACTGTCTTTATAAGTATTAATTCAATTTCCTTACGAAAGCTGTGAGTGAATCTGTTTACATAATATTTTCAAGCAGTACATTCATGTCATAAAATCTCACTGTGCAAGAGGAACTCTCTTCATTACTCACTGGTTCTTTTGGCAATGATCTTAAATGTGTGTTCTGTGATATCTGGCCCTTTTGTCAGTAGAAACAGTTTCTCTTTATTAACTGAATCAAATTCCCTCATAATTTTGAATAGTTCTGTTAAAATTTCCCTTTAGCCTTCCCTGGTTGAATAAAGCAATTATAGTTTCTCTAGCCACTTCACATAACTGAAGGACCCTCATTCTGTTAATCTTTCAAACCACCTCTGCAAGACAGCCAAAAATTGTGAAAGGACAAAAAGTGAATAATGCTAAGGAATATAAATAAGTTATCGCAGCTCTCCATAATGCAATGCAAGTCATCAAGTAAGATGGGGCATAGGGCTGTGGAAATTCAGATTGGGCAGGGGGTCTCATATTGGAAGATTTAAATATGCCAGCACCGAGTGGAACAAAAGGATGTGTTTTAGCTCAGACCGGAGACAAGTTAGTTATAGTTTGACGCAGTAAAGTGGGGCAAGTAATTTTTGTGAGAGTAGAATAATAATGGTGGCAAAATTCATTGCAACAGTAGAAAAAGACACAATAGTGTTGCTAGATTGCAACAAGAAGTTTGGAGCAATTTTAAGTATTTTAATTGACTTTTTATGATACACTTCTGAGACAGATTAAACTTGACCTAGACCTTCCTGTCGAAAAGTAGGTGCAGAACCATTGGGACATCCTGGCAACAATTTTAATTCAAGTGGATATGGTGATTGGAAATTTTTAAATCAACCTTTTGGATAAGTTATGCCAGGGATCATGTTCTGAAGTTGTCAATCGTTTTTGACAACAATTATCAGGGCTCAATATTGAATTATCTTCCACTTGTTTGATTAGATTCCCTACAGCGTGGAAACAGGTCCACACCAACCCTCCCAGTAACCCACCCAGACCCATTTCCCTCTGACTAATGCACTGAACATAATGGGCAATTTAGCATGGCCAATTCACCTAACCAGCACATCTTTGGAATGTGGGAGGAAACCAGAGCACCCGGAGGAAACCCACGCAGACACGGGGAGAACGTGCAAACTCTACACAGACAGCCGCCCGAGGTTGGGATCGAACCTGGGACCCTGGTGCTGTGAGGCAGCAGCGCTAACCACTGAGCCACCATGCCACCTCAATAACCTATCGTGCTCCCAAACTAATGTTTCTTTCCTGAGACAATGTCCAAAGAAACACAATGGAAGCTCAAGGGACAACAACTTATTTGCTGTTTAGGCATCATACAGGGTCAATATTGAATTTCACAACTTCGGAACATGACCTCTATAATATTCATTTTATCTTTAACCCAAAAATCATCCACCTCCACCTACCTCCCACCCCATACTCAGGCACACACAGCTCCTTCTTACACCTTCACTTACCCTTTTGACATTTATATCTTCTCTTCAAGCCCCATTATCTTTGGATCTGAACACCCTCACTCTCTGTTCCACTTGCTCCTGCTCCTCATCTGTCTAGTTCATAAGAAATGCAATTTCCTAAACACTGAAGAAGAATCAATTCAGTCTAGAAACATTGACTATTCTTCCTTCTCCACAGATGCTGCCAGACTTGAGTTTCTCCAGCACTTTCTGTTTTTATTTCAAACTGCCAGCATCTGCAGTATTTCGCATTTATTAGGGCGACATAAGTAATCCATGCTGTCCTTCAAATCTGTTCCACCACTCAGTTAGATAGCAGGTCTGTATCTTAACTCCATTTGGTCCAGTAATCCTTAATATACTCGCTTAACAAAAATCTATCAGTGGGAGAGAATTTGGATTTCCATCATTCTTTGTATGAAGAAATGTTTCCTGGTTTTACAGAACCAGGAGGTGCATTTATGAGGATTAAACAGGAAAGTAATTTAAAAGAGAGCAACCACTCAGGGATGTTGAAGGTGGGGGTCATTTTGAGCTTGAGATAATGTAAAATGGGTGATTTTCATTCAGGCACCAATTAGACGACGCGCCACATTTTCAATTCCATTGAATTAACTGAAACGAATGATGGCTTGAATATTAAAATAAGACTCAGGAGTTAAACTTTCTTTGGATTCAGTATAAGAGTGATTTGCCCATGTGAAACTCTCTCGTGAATCAATGTTACATATTAAAATAATTCGGGCCATAGTTTCAAAATTGAAATCTTTGAAACATTCCTCAAATGTGGAGCAGAATCTCATTTAAGAAGCTTATGCTGATGGTGACTGCTTTCTCCAAAGGTAATCCAGCAATCAAGTGTCTCTGAGTCAGAGTTTGTGGTTCAAATCCCACCCAAGAGCCAGGAACACTACGTACAAGGTGACACTCCAGTGCAATATGTGTTGGACTGTCGTTGAAAGATACTTTTGAACTGTGCAGCATCTGCACTCTCAGGTGGTTGTCAACGATTCTGCAGCTTTTTCTGACATGGAGCAAAGAGGCTTGTCACTGACGCAAAGGAAATAATTCCTTTCTATTGACACTATTGAAAGGAGTTACCAGTTTAAAAGCTCCTTAGGATTCTTAAAAGTTCCCTCCCAGGATTTCTTGGATGAGGTATCTCTCTGTCACTCTCATGTATATAGGGATTATAATTGGCAAGATGAACTAGTGTGAGCAGGTTGATCTTGACAAGAAGGTTCAAGGCTGCATATAGACATTCTTAACTTTGTCAAAACCCTAGAAGCAGAGTACACACAGTTTTAAATTGCTAAAGGGTACCCTTGTTTTGCTTCTTACCTTCCTGATGAGACTCGTGTTAAATTATGTGTTGTATTTGTAGCTAATATTAAACTTCTGCATTTACATGCAGTTTTCAAATTTTAAAATGATGTTTTTGTCTGCTTTTGCCACCAGCAACTCAGTTCAAAATAATTGAATGGATCATACAAGGGAAAGAAAAGTCCTTTCATGCATAAATATAGGTGCAACTTGAATTTGAGAATTGGCAGAGCTCAATGCCAGTAGCATGAACTCACAATGCTGCCCCTCAACAGTATATAATAGAGTCATAGAGTTATAGAGTTCTACAGCATGAAGACAGGCCCTTCAGCACAAACCATGCCGATCAAAATGTCCGTCCACGCTAACCCCATTTCCCTGCACTTGGCCCATACCTTTCTAACCCTTTCCTATCCATGTATTTGTCCAAATGCCTTTTAAATGTTGTTAATGCACTCACCTCAACCACTTCCGCTGGCAGCTCATTCCATATGCATACCACCCCCCATGTTAAGAAGTTGACCCTCAAGTTCCCTTTAATCCTTTCCCCTTTAACTTTAAACTGATGCCGTCTAGTCCTCGATTCCCCAAATCTAGGAAAAAAACTGAATGCATTCACCCTATCTATGGCTCTCATGATCATACACACTCCTACAAGATCACCCCTCAGTCTCCTACACTCTAAAGAAAAAAAAGGCCTGGCTTGTCCAACCTCTCCCTATAAGTCAGACCCTTGAGTCCTGGCAACATCCTTGTGAATTTCTACTGCACTCGTTCCAGTTTAATAACATTCTTCCTATAGCAAGATGTTTTCTTCACTGCAAATAAAGGAAAATATATCTCAGTAAATTTGTGTGACAGGCCGACATTATTCTGGAGCTGTCTGACATTCTCAACGGAATGATAATTGATGTCGTACGTTTATGGGAATTATCTGACACTGTAAGTTTTGTGGAGCCAGTAAAGCTGGAGCACACGTTTGCTGCAGGCAGGTACTATTGTATGAGCACTCTGTCCCATCGATCATCATGTTGAATCAATCTCCTGTACGGCTGCTCACTGCAAACTAGATTTTTTATGTCACTTTCCTTTTTCAGGATAGAGATCTACAGAACATGCTGATCTGGTATAATACAGGAAAATCACTTGATAGTCTGCTGAGAGGAGGCTTTTATCTTTAACGAAAAGCAATTGTTTTTTCATTCATTTATGAGATGTTGGTGTCACTGGCTTGGCCAGCATTTATCGCCCATCCCTAGTGATGGTGGTGAGGTGACTTACCTTCTTGAACCCCAACTGTCCTTGTCCTCTAGGTAGACCCCAAACACTGAGAGGAAGGGAATACCTGCATTTTAATCCAGCAACACTGAAGGACTAGTGAAACATTTCCATGTCATAAAGATGAGTGTCTTGGAAGGGAACTTGTAGCTGGTGTTGTTCCAATGTATCTGCTTCCCTTGTTATTTAAGATGGTAGTGCTCATGGATTTGGAAGGTGCTACATAAGGTACCTTGGTAAATTTCTGCAAAGCGTTTTGTGGATGGTACACTCTGCTGTTGCTGTGTTTCAGTGATGGAGGGAGTAAATGTTTGTGGATGTGGTGTCAAAATAGGGGGATGCTTTGTCTAGATGGTGTCAAGCTTCTTGAGTGTTGTGGGAGCTGTATTCATCCTGGCCAGTTGTGAGTATTCCCCACACACTCCTATCTTGTGCCTTGTAGATGATGGATAAGCTGTCAGGAGTCATGAAGTGAGTTACTTGGTGCAGGACTCCAGGGTTTACAACGATTTTGGTGTCACATGGAATTAATCAAATTAGCTAAAGAGTAGACTCTTAGATTCTGGGTACCTCTGGAGGAGGTCAAGATGGGTAATCCACTATTTGAAAATTATTGAGAATCTTCCAGCGTTATCTTTTGCCTTGATGATGGGGATATTTATCGAGCCACCGCTTCCAGTGAGTATATAATCATCTACCTTCATTCATGACTGGATCTGGCAGGGCTGCAGAATTTAGACCTAATACGTTGGTGTTGGGATGGCTTAAACTCTGACTATTACTTGCTGCTTATGCTGTTTGGCATGCAAGTGGTCCTGCGTTTTAGCTTCACCAAACTGAGACTTAATTTGAAGGTATGCATGGTGTGGCTGTTGGCATGCCCTCCTGTACTCTTCATTAAGGTAGGATTGATTCCCTGGTTTGAGGTTAAAGGTAAACTGAGGGAGGGTTGAGGAGTGAATGCTGTCACGTGAGATCCTATTCGAATATGATTCTTCTGCTGCTCTTGGAACCTTGGCACCTCCTGGATGTCCAGTATTGATTTGCTAAACCTGGTTGAAGTTGAAGCCATTTAGCATGGTGATAGCGCCACACAACACAATGAAGAGTATCCACATTGTGAAGACAGGGCTTTATCTCTACAAGAACTGTATAGCGGTCACTCTTGCCGATACTGTCATAAGCAGATGTAACTGCAGAAGGTAGATTGGTGAGGTTGAGCTCAATATGTTTTTCCCTCTTGTCGGTTCCCTCAAAACCTGTCACAGTCCCAGTCTATCAGGCCTTGTCCATTAGACACTGACCATCTCAATCAATCATGGGGCTGCAAAGTGAATGTGGTTATGCTACTTGGTAACCATCAGATTTATTGTTCACATTTGAAAGGAGGCCTTTGGGGGTCCAGAGACAATTTTAGGTGCTGCAAAAACTGCTCTTTCTCAACTGTGCCACCAACCTGCTGGTGAGCAGGGACATAACCAGGGGTGGTGATAGTGTTGGCTGAAAAATTGTCAGAGAGGTATGATTCCATAAGTATGACTGTGGTTTGGCTTGTCTGTGAGACAGTTCTGCCAATCTTCACACTAGCCACTAGGTGTTCGGAAATGCAACCTTACAGCTTTGTCTGCTCTTGGAGGTACATAACATAAGAACATAAGAACTAGGAGCAGGAATAAGCCCTTCAAGCCTGCCCCGCCATTCAATAAGACCATGGCTAATCTTTTCATGGGCTCAGCTCCTCTTACCCACCCTCTCACTGCATCCCTTAATTCCTTTACTGTTCAAAAACGCATCTATCTTAGCTTTAAAAACAGCCAATGAGGAAGTCCCAACTACTTCACTGGGCAGGGAACTCCACAGATGCCAGGTGATACGTCTGATGTCATTCTGTTTTTGAGGATCTTTAGCAATTAATACAATGGAGAGGCTTGTTCGACCATGTCAGGAGATGGCTAGGAGTCTTATTGCTGTGGGTCTGATCATATAAAGGGCAGACCAGAGCAGGTTTCTTTCCCTCAAGGACATTGGTGAACCAGGCAAGTTTCCTGTCCACAATGGACAATGGGCTCAAGGTCATCATTAAACTTGCCATTTCAGATTTTATTGAATTCAAATTCCACCAGCAACTGTGGTAGGATTTGAACTTGGGTCCCTAGAAGATTAACTGGGAATCTGGATTACTAGTCCAGCGACATCTCGCCCCTTATTTCATGAAAGCAATTAGATACATATTACACTGATATGGTAGACAGTGTTACACAGGCTGTGAGGAAGGGCCAAAGGATAGGTTTTACTCCTTCAAAATACTAAGCTGCTCGGCACTTTTTTTTCACAAACCTTGATTTGTACCTCCCACAGAGGTGAGTGTTTTACCATTTTGCCCCTTTGGTGTCAGAAACCAGGGACAGGTGTTTGGGAGGCTTCGGAAAGTGAGGTGGACATATCCGCAAGTTTGAGTCATCGGCTAGTGTGTCAGTTTGCTCGCTCCATCCTGACCCACATTCACGCTCGTAGGTGGAATGGCAACAGGAATTGAGGACCAACTTGGGGGCCAGCTAAGGCCATTCCCCCAAACTGACTGGACTTTTCCAGTTGGCAGACAGGCTCCACCCAGCAGGCAGAAGACAGGCAATGCAACAAAATGGGAGAGGGGAAGGGCCATGCTTCATCATGCTAGTGTTTGTCCTCATCTGTCATGGCTGGCAATCCATAGCTATTGGCTGTCCCGTTAACCCTGCATGGTCATAGCCTGACAGATATGGCAACCTTTAAATTGAAATATTTACCTGGTCTTCAGAAGACACTTCTATAGCAATATGCCCCTACCCTACCTCCTCCTGCAGGCATCTTTAAATCTCAGTTGGACAATGGCGCCATTACTGTGTTGTGGTGGAGTCTCTCCTATTGATCTTGGAAGTCTATCTGTTATCCTTAATTAGCTGGTGAGCATGCCCCTTGTACACTAATTGGACAATGCATTCGAAGCAAACATTGGATCACTGTTCCTGACATAATCCAGACCCAAATGTCAGAGTCCCATTGAAAACCCAAAGTTCCTCCCCTGATGTTCACAATTTTTTATCCCAAGTCTTCTTGGATTTACTATTACCTTGCGTGAAAGCTCAGATGGTCTTCAACGTTACTCATCACAATAGAAAGTTGGTTAGTAGTCCCAGTTTTATTGTGTCAGATCAAGAACAGAGTCTTATTTGCTGCAGAAATGTTGAAACAACTTTAATTCATGTTTTCCTCCCCCAACTACTCCTGCAAATGGATTATCCATGTCAGTGTATAGATTCTCCTGCTGTCAGTAACTCCTGGCAACTTGCTTCTTCAACTGTATGTCATCTACATTATCGCTGTGGTTGAACGATTGACCTGTTATCAGGTGATGGGTTATCTTCACGGTGGCTCAGACAAAAAGAATGAGTCACTGTTAAATGTCAGGATTGTTGACGTCTGCTGTCAACTTTGATGCATATGGGCTGCACATTAGGATTATTGGAGAAAGATGAAGCAGTTTACACTGAACACAGTGCAAGTGCCTGTTTGCAGACCAAGGCCATCAAACATGTGACTGCAGCAACACAGAAGCATTTGTATGAAAAAAGAAAGATGCTTTTCAGTGCATTCAAGTGCTGATGCCTATTTAACATAATTCAAATAATTCTAATGACTGACCATCTTTACAAGACAGGGATGACACTAATCAGTGTGTTTCCTCTGGCTTTAGACCTGACAATAGGACAATTTGTACAGATATCTATAACATAGGACCGGATTATTTTGCCTCTGCCCCCTTCTTGTTGGCTATTCCTCAACAGAAAACTGAAAGTAATTAGAAGCACTTTGGCACAGATTATCTGAAAATAACTGGATCTGTCATATTTTAAACAGACTTTAACCACATGATAAGTCAATTATCAAATAAAGCTGATCAGTTGAATCATAAAACATGTGCAGTAAGCATGTTATGCGCAATAGAGTTTAGAAGTTCATCCAGTCCCATGCCCTTTTGAGATCTCATTGTGTTACAAACTTATTTTGAGTACTTGTGAAGTGGAAGGTAGGAAACCAGAATTTGCTTGTGAAAATGATATGAGGAAAGAGTACATGGTACCTTTAAGAGATAAAGCGTTTTTCTAAGCTTGGAGATTTAAACCAGAAAATGTCTGCAAAAGCTGGAGATGTGCAGACAGTTCTAAAATTGGAATATGTAATAGTTAACTGTCTGATTCGAAACCTTAAGCTTGTTTTGATGTTTTGGAAATTAGCTTGAATCAGCCAATTAATTTAAATCAAGCACTTAGAAACTAAAAGCTAATTCACTTTAAATCCGATGGCTTTGACAACCTGGAACCAATCTGTTTGTAAAGAAATTAATAGGTCATCAAGGGTTTAAAAGATGAGGGCATTTGAAAATTGGGAGAAAGCACACCTGCCATCTGAGGAATAAACATCTTGTTTTCACACAAGTCTCCACGCTCTCTTAAAAAAAACATTATGCCTTTACAAAGGTACATGGCACTCTTAGATAATATTCCTGATGCCAGAATTCAGCAGAGGGAGAGGCATTCAGAACAGAATAAGTTATAAAGAAAAACATCCCTGACAGCAAGATTAACAGTAGAAAGTTTAGAGTCAGAGGAGAAGGCGGTGCATTCTGAGAGACACATACCATGTGAACATTGAAAGACTAAGTTTTAATTTATTGTTTTCTTATTACTTGGACTTAAATAAGTGATTTTTGTATTTATTGAAACAGCATATACTGGTAGAATTTAGTTCAATAAAGGAATAGTTAGTAGATAGGGGAAATTGTTCAGTTTGTTAGTAATCCTGTTAATTTGTTCATTGTTAGGGTTAAATAAATAAGTTGTTACTTATGAAGTGAGTATCAGAAATTCCTTTCATTTAACCACACTTTTAGCAGATTATGAGGGGAAAAGTGAGCTTCTCTGAATGTTTCGGGTTTGATTATCAGAAGGGAACTTCCACTCCTTTATACCAGATTAGGGCTGGTATCTTGGTTTAATTATCGGAGACGTTCGACCATTTTCTCCTTAGTAACAATTGTTTCTCCAATTCTTAATAAGCCCGCGGAACTAGGCCATTCAGCCCACTGAGTCTGTTCTGCCATTCAGTGTGATCATGGCTGTTCTGATATACCTCATCTCCACTTTCCTGCCTTTTCCCCAGAACCCTTAATTCCCTTACCGATGAAAAAATCTATCTCAGCATTCAAGTAGATCTAATGACTGAGGTCAAAAGCCTTCTGAGGTAAAAAAATCCACACATTCAGTGTCCTTGGAGAGAGAAAAACCCTTATCTCTATCTTTCTGCTTGCACACCCCTGATTTCCATTGCCAAATTCCTCATCTGTGTACATATTAAACTCTAAAACTCACTCCCTAAACCTCTTTGTTTCTCTCCCTAAAAACCTCTTTGTTTCTCTCCTTTCTCTTTCTCCTTTAAGACACTTCTCAAAACGTAGACTTTTGAGGCCTTGTCTTAATTTCATCGCCATAAAGTAACAACATGTCAGTTTTGGACTAATACATGTGTTTTGTTGTGGCAACATTCAAAGGTACAGAGAACTTCGCGTTTGCAGAATTGAAGGGATCAAGAATGGCTTGCAAGTGGTGCAGCAGGAACAGCAGCACAACAGTCATCCACAAACTGCGAATTCTCTACGTCCTGACAGTCAGCTGAGTTTCGACACAGAGACAACGAAGGTTACCAAGTTTTCCAACGAGGTAATATTTAATATTCGCAGCACAGGGCTGTTGACCTTTGATGAAATAAATAGCTGCTGACAGGTCGATTGCCAATAGTATGTGGGCAATCACATCAGAATTGCTTTGTCACTGGTCTGGACAAGGAAGACATTTCTTTCTAGTTTATGATTGGTATCTATGATCAGGGAACCTCACGAGGAGCCTGTGTTGAAGCACTCACTCTCGTTCCAGCTGAATATAGTTGAAAATGTATCAGCATTTTTTTGATATTGACTTACAGGCTTTCTCCATTATTTTCCAGAGTCTCCCCTTGTTCTTGTTTAATTGTCTACTGCTTTACATGACTGGATGTGGCTGCTGTACTTCTCAGCTTTTTTTGTAGTCATGATAATTTCTTTGAAAACAGTTTTTTGTGGACCACGAATGGACTTTTCTTTCCTCTTAGATTCAATTCTGACACGTCAAGGTAAATAAAGGTGCCACAAGGTTTGTTTGAGACTGCAGGAGCTTTCTATGTTTTTTTTAAGCTGAAGGGAAATACCTATAGTTAAGATGGAGAGATTTTTGGTTTCAGTTTCAATTTGGGTGGGGCAGACTTGGAAACTCCTCTGGTAAAGGTTGCTGTACAGACCAATGGTCTGAAAAGGGAAGGATATAGTGAACGAGATTACCTTAGAATGGCGAACTAATGTCAGTCCCATAACTGTTGACATAAAGCTCTGAAAAGGTCACTCAAAGATGTGTACAGGTAAACCGAGGTGTATGATAGGTCCAATATCTGCAATTCCAGTCTATTAATTGAAATGGCATTATATTTAATGAGGTGTTAGATACAGGAACTCTGATGTGGGTACTGTATGCAAGTGATGTTTTGAGTATTATACCATGGTGTGTTTTGGGTACTATATAAAAGTGTTTTTGTTCTTTACAATTTATAAAGGAGTGTTTGGAATTAATGAGATTATACCTTTACTGTGTGTTTTAAAATCTTTAAATTTGTTTTATTACCTTTCCCATACCTACTGTGTGATTAGATTAGATTCCCTACAGTGTGGAAACAGGCCCTTTGGCCCAACAAGTTCACACTGACCCTCCGAAGAGTAACCCCCCCCCTCTGACTAATGCACCTAACAACTATGGACAATTGAGCATTGCCAATTCACCTGACCTGCACATCTTTGGAATGTGGTCAGAAACTGGAGCAACTGGAGGAAACCCACACAGACACGGGGAGAATGTGCAAACTCCACACAGACAGTCGCCCGAGGCTGGAATTGAACCTGGGACACTGGAGCTGTGAGGCAGCAGTGCTAACCACTGAGCCACCGTGTGTGAAGTCCTGCAAAAGTCTTGTATGTTTAACTGTGGTTCATTCTCAATTTTCCAAACTCCAATAAGTACAGGTCCAACCTATTCACATGACAGTTCCTTCATACCTGGCATCAGCTGAGCAAACCTTCTCTGGATTGTCTCCAGTGGATATTTTCCCTTGAATAAAAGGACCAAATTATTTACAGTATTTCAGTGTTGTTCTAACTACTGCATTGTATAGCTTTAGCAAGATACCTGTTTTCATACACACTTTCAAATAAAGATTAATATTCTATTAGTTCTTCCTGACAACCTGCCGTACATGGATGATAGCTTTTTGTGATTTATGTGTGAGGACTCAAATCCGTTTGTGTTGTAATTATCTGCAGATTTTCTTCAGTTAAAAAATGTTCAGCTCCGATATTCTTACTGCCAAAGTGCATAACCTCACAACTGCCACAATTCTATCCCACTCCGTTAACCTGTGCAGACTCATGGGGTCATCTTCACCACTTGCCTTCCCACCTATTTTTGCATCATCTGCAAACTTACTGATAGTATATGGACTTTTCCTTTTCCAACTCATTAATGTATATAGTCGATACCTCCATTAGTAACAGGTTGCCATCCTGAAAATGCCCTTCAACTGTCTGTTAGTTAGCCAGTCCTCTATCCAATATATCATCACTAACACCATGGCTCTTATCTTATTAAGTGACCGAATGAGTGGTACCTTAGAAATATCCTCTGAAAATCGACAATATATTACATTCACTGCTTCCCCATCATCTGTCCTCAAAGAATTCTTGTAAATTTGTCAGACACGGTTTCCCCTTCATGAAGCCATCTGCTTGATCATATGATGTAGTTCTAAATGCTCTGTTAGGACACCCTTTATAGTATATTGTCATTTTGCCAATACCTGATGTTAGGCTAACTGACCTATAGTTATCTGTTCTTTTAACCCCTTTCCTTTATATATAAAGTTGTTGCGTTGGCAGTTTTCCAATCATCCAGGACTTTTCCCGAATTTAACGTTGTACTTGTTTCCAATGGTGAGTTCCCCTTGGAGCTATGCACACCCTCACTGGGCCCAGCTAATTCCCTAGGATGGTCATGACTATTTGCCCACTGTGTGTCTACCATTATTCACCTAATCTTCCCTGTAGGTTAGGTTAGTGCACCAATGTCAAAATCAGAATATGCCCCTAATCAAGCTTTCAATGAATTCTTTACCAACCTTAATTGCTATCGTTCCTGAATGAGGTATGTTCTTTAAACTACCCTCTCAAACCATCCCCACTCTCAGTGAAACATGTTATTGTACAGTATCAGCAGATCTATTATCTTTCAGCTCAAGAACAGCTGAAATATAGGTTATTAAGACTGACCTCCAATCAGTTAGGTTTTTTTTTCTCTCTCTGTGTCATGGATAATGTGCTAAGCTTGTTTCGCGACTTTGATCGAATTCTAATTCCAAAGTTCCTATGAGCAATGATTTGAAAATATTTGAAATTTCTCAATGTTTCACCATCCTCTTCATTCCTCTGTTTGTGTCTTGTAGAACTGGCGTATTTATTCCACATCTAAGAAACACTTTAGTTCTAACAGTAAAAGCACTGTCGCTGCAATTTACACAGCCAACATAGGCAGGCAAGTAACTTTGCTGAGCCCTTCAACAACAACTTCCATTTATGAAGCAACCAAGATGTCCCAATTGGTTTCACTTAATGAGGTGAGGACATGTGATCAAAAGCTAACACAGAGATGATTTTCAATTGCATCTGAAGAGGGAGAAGGGGACAAGCAGAGAGGTAGAGAAGGAATTCAAGAGCTTTCGACAGGGGGCCAATGGGACAATAAGGAAAATTGTACTTAAGAAGTCAGAACTAGAGGAATATTGTCAAACTGGAGAGGATTACAGAAATAGGATGGGACAAGACTATAGAGGGATTTGAACACAAGGATGAGAATTTTAAACTGGAGGGATTTTCTGGACCGGAAGCTAATTTAGGTCATTAAGTGCAGGATGATTGTAACAAAATTGAAAAAAAAATTTGGGATGGATAAGGAACTGAAGACATCTATTAGTCATCATCGTGTACTTACTTCCTTTTCTATTCTACTGGACAACTGTATTGTCCATTCAGGGAAAACATGACCACCACTTCAAAATTGTACAGCAGCCCTGAAATTTCTACATATCGTATCAATAACAAAGCTTCCTTGCTCAGGCATTGTCCCAAATCCTGCCATCTCAAACAGCCATTAAAAACTCAAATTTCATATATTTCATCTCTGCTCACAATGCATATATCCTTTACGCTGAGGGAGACAAAAACAGACGAGGTGGCCATTTTGTGGAACACCTCCATTAAGTCCACAGGCATGACTAAAATTCTGGCTGTTTGTCACTTTAACTTGCATCTCGCTCGCTCACTCATATTTCTTTCCTTGATCTGCTGCAAGGTTCCAGTGAAGCTCAACACAAGCTTGGGGTAGCAACACGTCATCTTCCATTTGGGTACATTACAGCCTTCTGGTCTGAACACAGTTCAAACATTTCAGACAATGAGCACTATCTTGCTTTTTGTTACCTTTTGTATGTTGAGTACAAGTCTGGATCTTGTTTCTATGGTTTTGCTTTTAGATAGAGCTGTAGATTATTCTTCCATTGAGGCACTCTTCATTCTCTACACTCTTCTCAAATGAATAGAGACAGATTTGATTGGACATAACTATAGTAATCGTGACAAGGTCAGCCAGATGGACCTCATAGAATATAAGTTCCTTGATTGGAGGCTGTTAATCTGGTCCAATCAGGGAGCCCTGGCTGACAGATACAAACAGGACTGTCACAGGTTCTGTTCGCTCTGAGGATCTGGCTCTGAGGGAGCTGGATCAGTGTCAAGGACATTGCACTTGTAAATTACAGGTGTCATGATGACCAGATCCCGGCCTCTAGGCAGCTATTTCAGGGTCAATGAGAGAAAAGCATGCTCCTGAAGTAATTTGCTCATAACAGTCGTGTTTGAGTTGGGGCAAACATTACCGGCATCGTACTGTTATTTGGGAAGTTTCTCTTATTTAATTCTGCCGTCAAAGACCGGGCCGAGTATGTGGAAAGAATGCATTATCTTTTCCTGGAAATTGATATGGGGCAGATGAAAAGCAAAGAGTAATTCTCCTGAAAGCTTGTGGGCCTGCAACTTTTTCAATTAGAAACCACGAGTAAATAAAGGATGACTTGGTGACAGGATACCAACATGTGTGGGGTTATTTCAATAACTATACACAGAAGATGCATTAGTGGGCATCTTAATTAGAGGCCTACACAATCAGGCTCCAGTTCCATATGATCTGACATAATCTATGACCTCGCTCATTTTGCACATGCTCGGTATCTATACTTACAGTAATGGTGCAATTCTTTTTATATTTCCCCTCAAGTCATTGTATGGTACCCATTTCAACTATTAATGTTTCACCATGAGACTGTGACATATTTATTCCACATTCCAACCAGCCCCTCTCATTTCAATTGTACTTGAGGGATTAACCAATAATATTCTCACTCCTCTTAGAAGATGTGTAAGATATACATGCTCTCTTATTACTTCCTTGGAAGGTTAATACATTGGTGGAGTGGAATGTCTGCTTCTGAAGATAGAGGCTGAAAACACCATTTTGTACTTCCAATGCTTTCCAGCTTATGTAGATCAATATTTTTACAAAACAACAAAGGGCTGCTGAGTTTTTCTGGCACCTCATGTTTAAATGCAGCTCCCTCTATCCGCAATATTTTGCTTTTGTTTAAAACTATAACTTGGTGAGGAAGATCAATGCGCTACACAGCAAGGGGAATCTGATACTTGCTTATTCACAGACCAGTAGAATATTCTGCATCAGGAGCAATGATTTGAGACAGCTCAATTGTTTCTGGATATGTCCCATAAATTTGAAAATCATATCCTGTTATCTGAAAGAATACGCTCTTCTCCAGCCTCCAACTTCCTTTCCAACTCTCTATCAAAACTTGCCTTTCTCATTGGATTTTATTTTATGAATTAGCCCTTATGAGCCTCAGAAGGACACATGATGATTTATAATTTGACTGACTTTATTTGTCTCCTGAGATTACATCATGAGGTGAAAGATAGAGTAGGAACTTCCAACAGAAGAAAAGCCAATGTCTTCCTTCTATTTATTTGCTCGCATATTTCTCAATATAGAGTCAATCAAGGAAGCTAGGATAGATAAACTGCAATGGTTCCAGAAGGCAGCTCACCACTACCTTCTCAAGGGCAACTCGGGACAGGCAATGAATGTTGGCTCAGCCAGTGACACCCATGTTCTGTAAGTCAACAAAAAAGATTTCTAAAATGCCTGACCTTCCTTCCTCTCTTCCTTCCTTTCTCCACTGTGAAAGACTTCACCTTACCTAGATTCCTTTGGAGGTTTCCGACCCAAAGATAAATCCGTCTCTTGTCTTCATCATCTGTGGTGAACGTTGAGCTCCATGTTATTAGTTTCCAACCTGAATCAAGTCCGTCATCTTGGAATGTTTTTAATCAAAGGCACATTGATCATGTAAACCTATCTCTCCTGGACCTCATTCAGCTTCTCAAGTGGCGAGATAGCACTCATCCTTGAACTTCTTACCCCTCAGTGCTTCTGTATATCCTAATACCATCCTAATACCACCTTCCCCAGGGCAATTAGGAATAGGCTATGAGTTCTGACTAATGATATGATATCTCAATGCAGTGAAAGAATAAAAAAAATGAAGACTTCATTTCCACCTGAAATTTCACTTGTCAACCTAGCAGCAACAAATCCAGTTTAACTGCTGCAACTTGTGTTCAATGAACTGATCCACGGTAAATTCTACTGATTCAACATTCATAGCATAGAGTTACACTTGAAGGAATCAAAGGTCAGAGAATTAGTATTATGACACACTTGGCCGAGCTTTAATACTAAATTTCTTTTAGGAAAGGCGTACTTAGAATGATAAAGTGTGACCACAAAGTATTTGAGAAACCTAGGAGTAGATCTGGAAAGAAAACACAGACACACTCACAAAAAAAAAGAACTCTGAAAAATGTCCAGAAGACATTTTTTAATGGATTATACGTGAACCAAAAATAATCATACAAGCATGTAGTACAGGAAGAAATTGAAATTTGTATGGTGTTAATAGTCATGACTTGGCACACTTCTGTAGTTTCACTGTTAAACAGGATATTTTCACAATTTTTAAAAATGAAACTCACCAGGAGCTTGTTACAGTAAATTCATCACTCCCTAAGAATATCCTGTTTCACAATCTGTTAGCACATAAGGAAGGCTTGATTAAAAGTGCAAAATTCTACAGGAGATGTTATAAAAACCCCATGGCACTTACCATGGAAAAAAGGAGAGTTCACCCCGTGCCCAATCATCATTCCTCTCTCAGCCAAAGCCTTCAAATTATTTAGTCATTTCTTCTTTGCTGTTTATGGGATTTCAAAGAAGTCCTTCTTTCTGAAATTCAACCCCTCCACTTGGTCCTCAAACCTCAAAGATCCTCCTAAAGATTTCCTCTTTGGTAAGTCTTTGGAGACTCTTTCAAGATCTCTCTCTTCTTGGTTCTTTTCTTTTACCTTTATGAAGCCCTTTTTAAAAAATGTATTCTTTCTTTGTTCTGAAGAAGGGTCACTGGACCCGAAACGTATACTCTGCTTTCTTTCCACAAATTCGGCAAACCTAAGGAGATTTTCCACCAATTTCCTTTTTCTTTCTGATTTCCAGCATCCATAGTTCTGTGTTTTTTTTTATCAATGTTTAATTTGCTGCCACATCTCCTCCAGGGTTTCCACCTTGAAGAACTTCTGCTCCTCTCACTGATTTCTGTTCCAATCCTTTATTCTTGTTCACCGTCATTATATTCATTGCCGCTCCTTGACAATGTATTTGCCAAAACTCACATTCCTCAGTGACTGCCTCCAGCTTAGACTCACTCCACGTGGGTCCCAATTCACCTTTTGTGTTTGAATCCATCCAGGGAATCTAAATGATGTACCATTCTGAAGAAAGGTTACGGGACCTCAAATGTTAACTCTGCTTTCTGTCCACAGATGCTGCCAGATCTATTGAGTTTTACCAGCATTTTCTGCTTTGTTTTTTCTGATCCACAGATCTTTTATTTTACTTTTTCTGGGGACTTGGGTTGGGCAACTGGACTTTTTGAAGAACAGCAAGTGTTTGGAGGTAAATGTAGCAGTAAGGCCCTACCAATAACAACAACTTATATTCATATAGTATCTTGAACTTCAAACCGTCCAATATTCCTCCAAATTCCCCGTCAAATCGCATACGTATTAACTTGGACATAATCCTTCATTGCAACTCAATCAAATTATGGAGTTCTAATCAAACAGATGCAGTTTGGGAAAAAGTGATGGGCTTATGGTGCTGAAGATCACGTCAGAATTGAATTTCTTCACTACTGGCTTCTTTCAAACTGTGACTACGGACTTGTGTGACATCTCCCACAGCATTATGGTGCAATCATGGATGACCATTACAGGAAGCCAAGACCTTCAAACCATTAGTTTTGTACCCATGCTGGGTTCCCTCAGGTCCAAGGGGCTGTTAACTGCACATGTGTGGTACTCAGTGACAAAGAGGACACAAAAATCAAGGCCAATGGCTCTGCAATCTCTTCCCTTGCTTCCCAGAGAATCCTAGGATAAATGCCATCAGGCCCAGGGGACTTATCTATTTTCACCCTTGCCAGAATTTCCAACACCTCTTCTCTACATATCTCAAAGCCATCCATTCTACTTATTCGTGCCTCAGTATTCATATCGACAACAATGTCCTGTTCCTGAGTGAATACTGACGAAAAGTATTCATTCAGTGCCTCCCCAATCTCTTCAGCCTCCACACGCAGCTTCCCATTACTATCCTTGATTGGACCTATTCCTACCCTAGTCATTCTTTTATTCCTAACATACCTATAGAAAGCCTTAGGGTTTTCCCTAATCCTACCAACTAAGGACCTCTCATGTCCCCTCCTTGCTGCTCTTAGCTCTCTCTTCAGGTCCTTCCGAGCTACCTTATAACTCTCAATCGCCCCTATTGACCCTTCACGCCTCATCTTTACAAAGGCCACCCTCTTCCATTTAACAAGGGATTCCAATTCCTTATTAAACCACGGCTCCCTCACACAACCCTTTCCTCCCTGCCTGATAGGTACGCACTTATCAAGGACACTCAATAGTTGCTCCTTGAACAAGTTCCACATATCAATTACGCTCTTGCCTTGGAATCTACTTTTCCAATCCACACATCCTAAGTCATGCCTCAACGCATCATACTTTCCCTGCCCCCAGCTATAACTCTTGCCCTGTAGTACACACTTATCCCTCTCCATCAAGAGTGTAAAAATCACCGAATTGTGGTCACAATTATCTGTGCACAGGACTCGGTTCCACAAAATATCGACACCTGATGATTTCAATGTTCTTTCATCTTTCTTCTCCTGTGGTTACATCAACAGTCACAGCTGATCTTAAGAAATCCTGCTAGATTTCTTGCCATCTTGCCTCAGATGACTTTGGCGGGTGGTCCTGGGCATCGGGGCCTCTGCTAGACGGAGTACTCCTGCACAGGCCAGATATAGACACAACCTCCTCGGCCTGACTTGGTAGAGAAAATGAGATCACTGGCAGAGGTGGAGAGCACCTCTGGAATTACCTGGGTCATAAAGTCACAGAGTCATAGAGTCCAACAGCACAGAGACAGGCCCTTTGGCCCAAACTGGTCCGTGCTAACCAAAATGTCCGGCCACACCAACCCCACTTCCCTGCACTTTCCTATCCATGTATTTGTCCTTTTAAATGTTGTTTAACCACCTCAACCACTTCCGCCAGCAGGTCATTCCATACACATCCACCTTCTGTGTAAAAATGTTGCCCCTCAGGTTCCCTGTTATTCTTTCCCCTCTAACCTTAAACTGATATCCTCTCGTCCCCAATTCCCCAACCCTGGGAAAAAAGACTGAGTGCCTTCACCCTATTCATGTCTCTCAGGATCTTAAACACCTCTACAAGGTCCCCCTTCAGCCTCTTACATTCTAAAGAAAAAGGTCCTAGCTTGTCCAACCTCTCCCTACAACTCAGGCCATTGAGCCCAAGCAACATCCTTGTAAATTTCTTCTGCACGCTTTCTATAACATTCTTCCTGTAGCAAGGTGACCCAAACCAAACACAATACTTCAAGTGCGGCCTCACTACCATCCTGTATAACTGTAACATAACTTCCCAATAACTATACTCAATGCCCTGACTGATGAAGGCCAATGCACCAAAGGTCCATTTGTGACTTCACTTTCAGAGAACTGTGAACCTGAACTCCTGTTCCATTTCATTCCTTAAGGCCCAACCATTCACCATGAAACTCCCACCTTGATTTGACTTTCCAAAATGCAAGACCACACACTTATCTATATTGAATTCCATTTGCCATTTCTCAGCCCACTTCCCCAGTTAATAAAGATCCTGCTGTAAGTTCTGAGCACATTCCTCACTGTCCACAATGGTACCTATTTTAGAGTCATCTGCAAACTCACTAATCATGCCTTGTACATTCTCATCCAAATAATTGATATAGACAACATGCAGTAATGGGCTCAGCACCGACCCCTGAGGCACTCCACTAGTCACAGGCCTCCAGTCTGACAAGCGTCATTCCACTATTACCCTCTGCCTCTTACCGTCTGGTCAATTTAGTATCCAATTTGCCAGCTCTCCCTGTATTTCATGCAATCTAACCTTCCAGACCAGCCTATCACATGGAACCTTCTCAAAGGCCTTAGTAAAATCCATATGGAATATATCTCCCACCCTCGTCAACCGTCCTGGTCACGTCTTCAAAGAACTCTAACAAACTTGTAAGGTATGATCTCCCACTCACAAAGCCACGCTGACTACTCCTAATCAAACCCTGTCTTTCCAAATGCATATATATCTTATCCCTCAGAATCTTCTCAGGTAACTTACCCACCCACAGATGTTAGGCTTACTGGTCTATAGTTCCCGGGCTTTCTTATGCAGCCATTCTTGAACAAGGACACAATATTTGCTCCCCTCCACTCTTCCGGAATCTCGCCCATGACTAACGATGATGCAAAAATATCAGCCAGCGTCCCCACAATTTCTTCTCTAGCCTCTTGCAATGGTCTTGGATATATCGGGTCAGGACCAGGAGATTTAGCCACCTTCATACATTCCTCCACTGTGATGTGGACTGTCCCCAAGATACCACCACTAATTTGCCCAAGTTCCCAAGTCTTCATGTCTTTCTCCATGGCAAACACATGGGTCTTCCTTCTCCATGCACAATGGCACAAGCCTTGCCCCTTAATGGCAATGTACAGCAGCAAGGAAGTCAATGTGCTTCAGCCCCTTCTTGCTCATCAATTAAATCAGTGTGTGCAGAGTTTGAGTGATGGAGTGAGAACCCAGTAACATCTGGCAAATACTGATTAAACTGTTGGATCTCCACACGCTTCAAGGAGCCAGCCATATTTGCCTCCTTTAGCCATGACCCGAGGCAGGAATCAGACTGCATTCTCCGCCCTTTGTTCCACCCTGCCCAGGATCTCCAGCAGCTCTGCCAGCCGCTACCCTGCTTGTCTCGGCATCACTGTCTGCTCAGTAATGACCTGGTCCAGAAGCACATCGTCTGTGGTAGGCTTGGCAGCAATCCACTGAGTGTCAAAGACCTCATCCATAACTTCCTCTGTTGGTCAGAGACCCCGGGTCAGTGCTGTGTTGACCAGAATATGATGCTAAGCCTATTCTAGACGGGTGGGCTATGGCATTGAATGCCTCTGTGCTGATGAAGGATGGAGAGGAGGGCCTTGATGGTACATCTCTGAGGGAGGTCACCTCTTCCTCCTCAGAGGGGGTGTCGGATGTGTTGGCAAAGATGGCCCTTGGAGGATGAAGCTCTGTTTACACTCCTCGAATGGGAGTGGCAATTAGAAGTCTTTTATAAAAAAATGAAGTTTTTTTTTCCCTGATTTGAACAGCTTGCACCTCGCTGAAGATACTGTGAAGAGTTTGCTGCTTTCCCTGCAGCTAAGAGGAGCAGAGTGCAGGCTTTCTCACTCAATGGCTGAACACATCCATTCTCCCCCCAGTACTGGCATGTTGGCCTTCCTTCCCTGTCAGCTAGGCAGCCTGCTCTTCAAAGGGAGTAAGTAACCATGGGTCAGGCATTCCCCTCTGCCCTGACCCATCTGCACTGGTCCTGATTATGCACATTGTGTGTGTTCTCCTCCTACAGACACATTACTGCAAAAAGAGACACAGACTGAGATATGTATCCCCAGTACTGTGTGCATATAGGGTGTAGGTTTGCTCGCTGAGCTGTAGGTTTGATATCCAGACGTTTCATTACCTGGCTAGGTAACATCATCAGTGGCGACCTCCAAGTGAAGCGAAGCTGTTGTCTCCTGCTTTCTATTTATATCTTTCTCCTGGATGGGGTGCCTGGCATTTGTGGTGATGTCATTTCCTGTTCATTTTCTGAGGGGTTGATAGATGGCATCTAGATCTATGTGCTTGTTTATGGCGTTGTGGTTGGAGTGCCAGGCCTCTAGGAATTCTCTAACATGGCAGAGAAACGTCTGGATATCAAACCTACAGCTCAGCGAGCAAACCTACACCCTAAACCTCAAGCTGAGCTACAAACCTTCACAAACTGTGTGCATAACTGGGCAGAAGGTATGGCAAATCTGAGAGTTTTGAATGAAGTGTTCTTCTGTTTTGTCAAAGAATTGGACAAACTCTGAAGTATTTCCTGAAGTCCTTGTTTAACATTGCCCTATTCAGAGTTGATTCACTTTAAAGGTCTGAAATCTTATTCAGCAACATGAGATTAATTTTGACACATTTACTATTGTGCCTGACCTGATTGATGTCACTTGGCACTACATCAACTCCCTGGCATCAGGCCAATCTCAGAGCCTCGCCTTCCAACTTGAGGGTTCTCCCGGTGCCACAGCACAGCCTGAGGCCTTCATTAATGAGACCATAACCATTAAGCCTGAACTGCCCGCTGGAGGTACTGCTCATTCCAAGTACAATGTAGCTGCCGCCTGACAGCACCCTCCGAGATGTTGCCACCATCACCAGAACCTTCCTGGACACAATGGAGCCACCCCTCCTGGTTAGCCACTCCACACCTCTGCCCCCACAAATCAAGCAGAGTGGCAGTCAGATGGGCATTTCCCCCAGAGCAAGGTTCTGGTCAGAACCGCAACAAGCCCCTCAGCCACCAATCCCCTTCTGTGACAGATTACCTCCCAGCTCATTCCATACAGGCACCACCCTCTGGATGAAAAGTTGCCCATTGGATCCCTTTTAAATCTTTCCCCTCTCACCTTAACCCTATGCCCTCTAGTTTTGGACTCCCCCTGGGGAAAAGACCTTGTCTATTCAACCTATCCATGTCCCTCATGACAAGAATAGGTGCTGCTCCCCTCCTCAGAAAAAACATATACCATTTGATATTGGGCATGGCCCAATCACAGCCCGAGCAGTGGTACCAGAGTCTGATGAGCAAAGGTTCTTGGGTATGTTTGCCATGTAACAACATGCCAGGCTCCACTCTCTGAGGCTCTGCTGCAGGAGGTATTGTAAGTGGGACCCAGGGAGATAGTAAGGAAAGAGATCAATCTGAGGCTTGTACAGTTAAGAACAGAAGTGAGTCAAACACTCAGGGCAGACAGGGACAAGGTAGGACTAATAAATTAAACTGCATTTATTTCAGTGCATGGGGCCTAACAGGGAAGGCAGGTGAACTCAGGGTATGGTTAGGGACATGGGACTGGGATATCATAGCAATTACAGAAACATGTCTCAGGGATGGGCAGGACTGGCAGCTTAATGTTCCAGGATACAATGCTGCAGGAAGGATAGAAAGGGAGGCAAGAGAGGAGGGGGAGTGGCATTTTTGATAAGGAATAGCATTACAGCTGTGCTGAGGGAGGATATTCCTGGAAATACAGGATGGAACTGAGAAATAGGAAAGGGAGGACCATCTTATTGGGATTGTATTATAGACCCCCAATAGTCAGAGGGAAATTGAGAAACAAACTTGTAAGGAGATCTCAGCTATCTGTAAGAATAATAGGGTAGTTGGTTATGCTAGGGGATTAAGAACCTTTGCTCATCAGACTCTGGTTCCACTGCTAGGGCTGTGATTAATTCTGGGCCATGCCCAATATCAAATGGCATATTTTTTTCTGAGGAGGGGAGCAGCACCTATTCTTGTCATGAGGGACATGGATAGATTGAATAGACAAGGTCTTTTCCCCAGGGGGAGTCCAAAACTAGAGGGCATAGGGTTAAGGTGAGAGGGGAAAGATTTAAAAGGGATCCAATGGGCACCTTTTCATCCAGAGGGTGGTGCCTGTATGGAATGAGCTGGGAGGTAATCTGTCACAGAAGGGGATTGGTGACTCAGGGGCTTGTTGTGGTTCTGACCAGAACCTTGCTCTGGGGGAAGTGACCATCTGACTGCCACTCTGCTTGATTTGTGGGGGCAGAGGTGTGGAGTGGCTAACCAGGAGGGGTGGCTCCATTGTGTCCAGGAAGGCAAGGGATCCTTCCATATCCATCACAAATTCACCTGCACCTCCACACACATCATTTACTGCATCCGCTGCACCCAATGTGGCCTCCTCTATATTGGGGAGACAGGCCACCTACTTGCGGAACGTTTCATAGAACACCTCTGGGACACCCGCACCAACCAACCTAACCGCCCCGTGGCTAAACACTTTAACTCCCCCTCCCACTCCGCCAAGGACATGCAGGTCCTTGGCCTTCTCCATTGCCAGACCATGGCAACACGACGCCTGGAGGAAGAGCGTCTCATCTTCCACCTAGGAACCCTCCAACCACAAGGGATGAATGCAGATTTCTCCAGCTTCCTCATTTCCCCTCCCCCCACCTTTTCTCAGTCCCAACCCTCGGACTCAGCACCGCCTTCTTGACCTGCAATCTTCTTCCTGACCTCTCCACCCCCACCCCCTCTCCGGCCTATCACCCTCACCTTAACTTCCTTCCACCTATCGCATTCCCAACGCCCCTCCTCCAAGTCCCTCCTCCCTCCCTTTTATCTTAGCCTGCTGGACACACTTTCCTCATTCCTGAAGAAGGGCTTATGCCCAAAACGTCGATTCTCCTGCTCCTTGGATGCTGCCTGACCTGCTGCGCTTTTCCAGCAACACATTTTTAAGCTCTGATCTCCAGCATCTGCAGACCTCACTTTCTCCTCTTTATAGACTGGGACTGCCATAGTGTTAAGGGTTTAGATAGAGAGGAATTTGTTAGGTGTGTACAAGACAATTTGCTGATTCAGTATGTGGATGTACCTACTAGAGAAGGTGCAAAACTTGACCTACTCTTGGGAAATAAGGTAGGGCAGGTGACTGAGGTGTCAGTGGGGGACCACTTTGGGACCAATGACCATAATTCTATTAGATTTAAAATAATTATGGAAAAGGATAGACCAGATCTAAAAGTTGAAGTTCTAAATTAGAGAAAGGCCAATTATGATGGTATCAGGCAAGAACCTTTGAAAGCTGATTGGGGGCAGATGTTCACAGGTAAAGGGACGGCTGGAAAATAGGAAGCCTTCAGAAATGAGATAATGAGAATACAGAGAAAGTATATTCCTGTCAGGGTGAAAGGGAAGGCTAGTAGGTATAGGGAATGCTGGATATTTAAAGAAGTTGAGGGTTTGGTTAAGAAAAAGAAAGCAGCATATGTCAGGTATAGACAGGATAGATCGAGTAAATCCTTAGAAGAGTATAAAGGAAGTCGGAGCATATTTAAGAGGGAAATCAGGAGGGCAAAACGGGGACATGAGATAGCTTTGGCAAATAGAATGAAGGAGAATCCAAAGAGATTCTACAAATACATGAAGGACAAAAAGGTAACTAGGGAGAGAATAGGGCCCCTCAAAGATCAGCAAGGTGGCCTTTGTGTGGAGCCACAGGAAATGGGGGAGATACCAAATGAATATTTTGCATCAATATTTACTGTGGAAAAGGATATGGAAGATATAGGGAAATAGATGGTGACATCTTGCAAAATGTCCATATGACAGAGGAGGAAGTGCTGGATGTCTTGAAACAGGTAAAGGTGGATAAATCCCCAGGACCTGATCAGGTGTACCCGAGAACTCTGTGGGAAGCTAGAGAAGTGATTGCTGGGCCTCTTGGTGAGATATTTGTATCATCGATAGCTACAAGTGAGGGGCCGGAAGACTGGAGGTTGGCAAATGTGGTGCCACTGTTTAAGAAGGGTGGTAAGGACAAGCCAGGGAACTATAGACCAGTGAGGCTGACGTCAGTGGTGGGCAAGTCATTGGAGGGAATCCTGAGGGACAGGATGTACATGTATTTGGAAAGGCAAGGACTGATTAAGGATAGTCAACATGGCTTTATGGATGGGAAATCATGTCTCACAAACTTGATTGAGTTTTTTGAAGAAGTAACAAAGAGGATTGATGAGGGCAGAGCGGTAGATGTGATTTATAGGGACTTCAGTAAGGCATTCGACAAGGTTCCCCATGGGAGACTGATTAGCAGGGATAGATCTCATGGAATATAGGGAGAACTAGACATTTGGATACAGAACTGGCTCAAAGGCAGAAGACAGAGGGTGGTGGTGGAGGGTTGTTTTTCAGACTGGAGGCCTGTGACCAGTGAAATTCCCCAGGGATCGGTGCTGGGTCCTCTACTTTTTGTCATTTACATAAATGTTTTGGATGCGAGCATAAGAGGTAGTTAGTAAGTTTGCAGATGACACCAAAATTGGAAGTGTAGTGGACAGCGAAGAGGGTTACCTCAGATTACAACAGGATCTTGACCAGATGGGCCAATGGGCTGAGAAGTGGCAGATGGAGTTTAATTCAGATAAATGCGAGGTGCTGTATTTTGGGAAAGCAAATCTTAGCAAGGCTTATACACTTCATGGTAAGGTCCTGGGGAGTGTTGCTGAACAAAGAGACCTTGGAGTGCAGGTTCATAGCTCCTTGAAAGTGGAGTACCAGGTAGATAGGATAGTGAAGAAGACGTTTGGTATGCTTTCCTGTATTGATCAGAGTATTGAGTACAGGAGTTGGGAGGTCATGTTGCAGCTGTACAGGACATTGGTTCGGCCACTGTTGGAATATTACATGCAATTCTGGTCTCCTCCCTATCGGAAAGATGTTGTGAAACTTGAAAGGGTTCAGAAAAGATTTACAAGGATGTTGCCAGGGTTGGAGGATTTGAGCTATTGGGAGAGGCTGAAGAGGCTGGGGCTGTTTTCCCTGGAGCGTTGGAGGCTGAGGGGTGACCTTATAGAGGTTTACAAAATTATGAGGGGCATGGATAGGCAAAGTCTTTTCCCTGGGGTCGGGGAGTCTAGAACTAGAGGGCATAGGTTTAGAGTGAGAGGGGAAAGATATAAAAGAGACCTACAGGGCAACTTTTTCACACAGAGGGTGGTACATATAGGGAATGAGCTGCCAGAGGAAGTGGTGGTGGCTGGTACAATTCCAACATTTAAGAGGCATTTGGATGTGTATATGAATAGGAAGGGTTTGGAGGGATATGGGCCGGGTGCTGGCAGGTGGGACTAGATTGGGTTGCGATATCTGGTCGGCATGGACGGGTTGGACCGAAGGGTCAGTTTCCATGCTGTACATCTCTATGATTCTATGACTCTGAGTCTAAGTTGAAATGGCCATATAAATTGAGTCAGTTAAATTAACAGTAATTCCCTTTGGAATAGAACATCCCTTTTCTCCGAGACAGCTTGCAGGAGAGGAGCAGTAATATTGAAACGTGGGTCACTTTCCAAATGGTCCCTAACATCCTCGGGTGTGCAATGAGGGTGACCACCTCATTCAGGGTAATGCTCCTGACTTGCAGAGGGTGAGGTATCAGCCACGTGACTTTTAAAGGTAGCATCTGGTATTTGGAGCCTTAATGTCTGTCTGAAGATGAGAGTTTCCATCCACTTGTCCATGACCTTCAGAATTCAACTTACACGGAGGATGAGCCGAATCTCATTTACCAAAGTAGAAACTTAGCAATTTCATATACCATATTACAAGACACAAGTACAATATTTTGACTTTTTTTCTCTGCTAAGGAAGTTCTTATGGAACCTAACTCTAGTTTTAATATTAATTCCTATGGGAATCAATACTTGATTTAAAGGTGTTGGTCTTCAAGTTGAAATTGCCAGTAATGTAGCTCCAACTTTAACTGAGGACTTACCTGTATGTGTGACTATTATTACACGAGAGCCAGGATGCATTGAGCAACCCATCGATATTGATCTCTATAGCTGTCTTGGTCCAGGCTACTTTTGTCAATTATGATGGTCCCTTGAAGACAGAATTTCCCTTCTCTCTTAAGAAACCTGTAGGAGAGGAGAGGCATCCCTGAAAGGTATAGCCACTTTCTAAATAGTCTCAGATAACTCCGGGGGATGGGGGTGATACTCCTGGTTTGTAGAGAGTGGGGTACCGTCCTGCTGCCTTTTAAATATGGCAATTGGTATTTGGTGCCTGTAAGGTCTCCTTGGATGTGAGAACTTTCTGGATTATTGCCGAACCTTTGGCCTTCGACTCAAACGTGTATGTGCAATGAGCTGCGAAACATCTAACCGCATGCAATAATCTGACACACACCCAAGTGGACGAATCTCCCACTTCCATACCTTTTATACACTTAATCTGTAAAATGCGAGACTCTGCCAATTAAATCTTTTGTGCCAATTAAGAGGGCAAATAGAAACCCAGTTAAACACCTTAGACAATGTGGCATGTGCTCAGTGCTACATTGAAGTGTTAACATGCAACATCACAGCGGTAGGGTGGCTCAGTGGTTAGCACTGCTGCCTCACAGCAGGTTCGATTCCGGCCTTGGGCTACTGACTGTGTGGAGTTTGCACATTCTCCCCGTGTCTGCGTGGGTTTCCTCCGGGTGCTCCGGTTTCTTCCCACAGTCCAAAGATGTGCAGATCAGGTGAATTGGCCGTGCTAAATTGCCCATAGTGTTAGGTGCATTAGTCAGAGGGAATGGGTCTGGGTGGGTTGCTCTTCGAAGGGTCGGTGTGGACTTGTTGGGCTGAAGGGCCTGTTTCCACACCGTAGGGAATCTAAATCTAATCACTGGACTGAGCTTAGAAGGGCAAAATTCCACTCAGATGCAAAAAGTGCCACCTACTGAACCAAGGCTGACACCAATGAGAAATACACTGTGTCACCCGAATGAATCCCAGGAATTACAATAGACTAACCAGGATGCAGAAATTGATACTGAAGAAGCAAGAAATTTTAATTCTTTTAATGCTATGTCTGAAACCTGGGTAGAGCACTTTGGAATATTAAAATCTTGTGATTTATTTAGCCCTGGGTCTGAAAATTGTTTCGTCAAACTTAGAATGCCTGCTTAGTAATCAGTTCAGTATAGTATCTCATTTCAGAAAGCAGACATTCTAGCCTCTGGTCTGGAAATCAGTATTTCCATCAATGTAGACCCAGTGCAGGCTATGTAAATACTGCCACTGTTTTCCATGCTGGTATTTACTATATCAACACTTCACTCCACCATGTGAGAATAATTTTGATTTAATGTATGTATTTTGAATATTTTGTTCAATGGCTCAGTAGTAGATTCTGAGAAAGGAGGTTATGGATTCATGCCCCTCTCTGGACTCACAGACAAAATCCAGATTCAGTCCAGAAAATCAGTTTTATGAGTAGGGTATGCTATAGTTTAAGCTGACAATTTCAAGATGTCAGCCGAGATTCATTGATAATACCTGTGAGGCAGAAAGAATTGAATTAAAATACCACTCCAGGTTCTTGAGCGCACAACAGATTGACATTCAAATGCAGTACTGAGGGTGTGCCACACAGTCAGAGATGCCATCTTTCAGATTAAATGTTAAAAGCAAAGTTCCTACCTGCCCTCTCAGCTGGATGTAAAGGATCTGCAATGGTACAACTCAAAGAAGAGCAGGGAAGTTCACCATATAGCGTTCTGGTCAATATATATCTAGAAATCAACATCAAAAGCAGATAACCGTGTCATTTATTTGATTGCTGTTTGCATCATATTATAATGGCTGCCATGCTTCCTGTATTGCAACATTGACTATCTTTCAATAAATACCTACTGGTCTGCAAAGCACTTTGGGATTTCCTGATGTCATGAAAAGTGCAAGATATGTAAAGGTTACAATCTTTCGACAATCACAAGGCAGACTGACTGAATGTAAACTTTGTTTTTATTTGTGGAACCTAAAGAGCCTAACCTTTATTAATTTGAGACTGTTATTGTCACCTCACAAAGACTGACTGCACAACTTCACAACAGAACAACAGTGTTTTTGGCAGGATGCATAGCAATGGTCATTATTTTAAAACGATGGTTTAAAGCTTATTGATTATAACCAGAGATCAAATGCTATGGAGAACAGTCCTGTGGTAAATGTGAAGGTCTTCACTTCAAAGTAGAATTTTCTTCTCGATTGGCTGCTGAATCCCAAGTTGAAGAGTCTATTGCAGCTTATCATTGGTGTTGCTGCCTCCCGTTGCTGCTAATAGCTAACTCAGTTTTATTCCATCAAATCATAGTGCAAAAGATAAGGCCCTTGGTCCATCAGGTTAGTGCCTGCTCTTTGAATAACGTAGGTAAAAACAAGGACTGCAGATGCTGGAAACCAGATTCTAGATTAGAGTGGTGCTGGAAAAGCGCAGCAGTTCAGGCAGCATCCGAGGAGCAGGAAAATCGACGATTCCTGATGAAGGGCTTTTGCCCGAAACATCAATTTTCCTGCTCCTCAGATGCTGGCTGAACTGCTGTGCTTTTCCAGCACCACTCTAATCTAGAATCTTTGAATAACACACCAATTCATCATATTTCCTCGCCTCTTTCTCATTTTCAAGTCATAGAATTATAGAATCATTATCACATAGAAGACCATTCAATCCATCAAGGCCATGCTGACTTCCCGAAGTAGTGAATCACATTGTGCTACTCCCCTGACACAACGCCACACCTCAGCATATGCATCCACATCAGATATTTTGAAAATGTATTGAAAAGTATGGCCCAATTTGGTTCAATGTGACTGCACCAGCTGTAAAATAAACCATCCAGACTACTCCCATTATTCCAAACACTCCAATTTCTGGGACTTCAGATCCAAACACATTTCAAATGAATTGAAGGTTTCTGACTCTTTCAAGGAGTGAGTTCCACACCCCTCTCTCTCTTTGGGTTAAAAGTAAACTCACCTTTGACCAATCACTGTAAATGTATGGCTGTAGTCACTGACCTCTCTGCTACAAAAATATATCCAGTCTATCCAAGTCTCTCACAGCTTTATTCATCCCAAATGAATCTTCCTTTGCCTCTGCTCAGCATACGTACATGTAACTCCCTTTTGCAAGTTACAATTTAGGTAAAAGGATTTTTTTTACACATCAAAGCAATAACTTTTAATTATTAGCCTGATTATTGATATAAATAGAATGGGGACAAGAGCTAATCACTTTCTGAGAGACAAAGAATAATTCTGCTTTGAGATTACAGTTGGTAAACTATCACCTATTCAATTGCTATTGAGTATCTGTGTGCCTCTACCACTCAGAATCTATTGGCAACAAAATAGAATTCTCCTCTCATACAATATAAATGTTGATTTCTCTTTATTTTGGTATTCTTGTTAATTGTCCTGATGTGTGCAGAATGAAAAGCTTTGACAAAATGTGTCTTTTTCCAGCAATACTCAAGTTCTGTACTACCAACCAAAATTATATTGTGGAATAATTGACATCTTTATAATGTTCTGTTGGAAAAGCACAGCAGGTCAAGCAGCATCCGAGGAGCAGGAAAATCAACGTTTTGGGCAAAAGGCCTTCATCAGGCTTTTGCCCGAAACCTGAATGCTCCTGCTCCTTGGATGCTGCCTGACCTGCTGTGCTTTTCCTGCACCACTCCAGATCTGCAGTGCCCACTTTCACCTATCTTTATAGTGCTGTTGATCACTGCAGCCAATTGTTAGTTGACCCGACCAATTTGATTAACTTTCTTGATTAGATTAATATTCTCTTAACAACCTCCTTATTTATTTACAACATGCCAACGAAATGTTAGGATTACAGCAAATCTATCACAATCTGTCTAGAAAAGAGACTAATTTATAGATGGAAACGTGTCATTAGATATTGCTCCAGGATTTTCACCTATCATTTCTCTTGATGGGCATTGGCAATTCATTGTGCATTTTTCCTGTGTATTCATTTTCTTTTATTTTTAAAATCTTTTATTTTAAAATTCCTCACTTGTATGGTTCCTTCTGGACCTATCATCCAGTGTGCATCTGTATGAACAAGGATAGGAATTAGTGACTCCTGAATACATTAACTCGTTATATTTGGCCTTGTTCAAAACATTAGACAAAACATTTAGATCACAGGTGGTGTTTACAGGAAGTAAGGGAGCATCTCAAGGTTGGACTTAAATAGCAGGATGCTTCACAATTTCGGTATCTATTTACAAAATAGGTACTCTATAATGCAGCAATTAAAACAAGACAATTTTTGTCGAATGTTTTGAAAAAAAGGGAGGATGCTCTTCACTATTCCATTCAAAACTCTGTTATAACTCAGGGCTTAATATCTGCTATCATCTTTTTATTTTTGTCTCTCTGCTTCTTTAGATCTATGAGGATTTAGTTTATGTAATGATCTCACTGTGGAAATTGCTCGGGGGAGGTTCCCAGTCAGAAACCGTGGCTCATATTTAGATTCAGCCATTGGTTCTTGAAGTGATAATATGTTTCATGCAATGGTCTGGAATTTCTTTGTCGAAAGTAACTGAAGAGCTTAGGCAGTCTGGTCAAGTAGGAGAGGAATACCTTTTAAATGTGCAATTTTACACACTATTACTGTCAGGCCATTACCTTACTTTACGTGTTTAATCAGTTTCCACCAATATTTCATGACTTAAACTGTAAACTAAACGAACAAAAGCCAATGTCATAGGAAATGCAGCATAGAAGAAGCCCATTTAGCCCATTGTGCTCATGACAATGCCTGCTCTTCAAATGAAACCGCCTTTATAATCCCTCTACCATGTCCTTTTCCGTATCCTTTTACATTATTTCAATATTCTTCTGCCCCTTGGCACCAGTTTATTCAGAGCATGATATTTGAAGGCTGTGATCATGTGAGTAGCTCTGATCCAGGCCCAGCTGTTAACACCCACATTCAGGAGTAGAGCCTCCATTGTTACTGCAGGCATGTTGGACAATTGGTTTGGAACCTTGTTGTTTCTGCACATTAATAGCAACCACAAGAGAAGGACCTCGGATCCAAGGGTGGAATTTCCTAGGTGTCTGACTGGCAGGGGCACTGATGAAATTTGTAGCAGAATTGGATGAAAAATCCAGTGAGACCCATCTTGACCTGAGTGCATCTCGCTGCATCTTTTATACTTTTAGTGAATGACAAGTCGAGTTTCATGCCAGACAGTGTGAAGTTGCCCTTTAGCTTGCTGTTACCACCACAACCTGCCTCACTAATTTTCAGGCTCTGAAAGTATCAACTGCGCCAAACAAGTTAAATGTCAAGCATTCTTGACATGGAAATTAGAGTGGGTACCTGGTGACTTCAGTTCACCATAAGCTGTTGAATAGAAGTCCATGAGATATAAGGCCATAAGATATAAGACCAAAACTGGCCATTTGGCCCATTGAGACTGCGCTACCATTCAAACAAAGAAGCACAGTGACTCAGTAGTCAGCATTACTGTCCCACAGTGCCAGAGACCTGGGTTCAATTCCACCCTTACCCAACTGCCTATGTGGAGTTTGAAAATTCTCCCTGTGTCTGTGTGGATTTCCTTTAGGTGTTCCATTTCCTCCCACAGTCCAAATATGTGCGGGTTAGGTGGATTGGCCATGCTAAAGTTTTACTTGCACAAAGTTTTACTTGCACATCCACTAATATCATTTATTGTATCCGTTGCTCCCGATGTGGTCTCCTCTACACTGGGGAGACTGGGCGCCTCCTAGCAGAGCGCTTGAGGGAACATCTCCAGGACACCCGCACCAATCAACCACACCGCCCCGTGGCCCAACATTTCAACTCCCCCTCCCACTCTGCCAAGGACATGGAGGTCCTGGGCCTCCTTCACCACTGCTCCCTCACCACCAGACGCCTGGAGGAAGAACGCCTCATCTTCCGCCTCAGAACACTTCAACCCCAGGGCATCAATGTGGACTTCAACAGTTTCCTCATTTCCCCTTCTCCCACCTCACCCTAGTTCTAAACTTCCAGCTTAGCACTGTCCCCATGACTTGTCCGGACTTGTCCTACCTGCCCATCTCCTTTTCCACCTATCCACTCCACCCTCTCCTCCCTGACCTATCACCTTCATCCCCTCCCCCACTCACCCATTGTCCTCTATGCTACTTTCTCCCCACCCCCACCCTCCTGTAGCTTATCTCTCCATGCTTCAGGCTCACTGCCTTTATTCCTGATGAAGGGCTTTTGCCCGAAACGTCGATTTCGAAGCTACTTGGATGCTGCCTGAACTGCTGTGCTCTTCCAGCACCACAAATCCAGAATCTGGTTTCCAGCATCTGCAGTCATTGTTTTTACCATGCTAATTTGCCCATAGTGTCCAGGGCTGCACAGGCTAGGTGGATTAGCCATGGGAAATATGTGGTTACAACGATGAGGTAAGGGGGTGGGTCTGACTGGTGTGGCCTTTAGAGAGTTCCTGTGGAACCAATGGACCAAATACCCAGCTTCTGCATATAGGAAATCCATAGCTTTATGCTTTGTTATTACCTCAGATCAAGCTGCTATCAAGGGGTTATTTATCTTAGCTTCTCCAAAGCACCCTTGTGTCAAGCTGCTAGTGCCTCCTCATGTGAAAATCCGAACCCTACAACAAAACCAGGATTCTGCTTGTTGCTGCTATTTGGGACCTGAACCCAGGTTTCACAGTTCCGCTGGCAATGGAAGAGATGAGGCCCAGTCTACTTGGACCTTGAAATCACATTTGTTATCACCGAAGAATCAGGATTGAATTCCTGGGGCCCACAAAAATATTCTAGGCTGCTGCCCCCTCCAGACCTGGAGCAGAGATTTGCCAACTTGGAATGCTGATCAGAAAATGATGGACACATTCTACTGGACAATTTTAATGTACAAATGATAGACAACTTTAATAGAGAGTTTGAGGAGAGTTTAGATTCCAGAATAGCACTCCCAGTCTGTGAAGCTCTGCACCAGGAGCACACTCAGAATATTCAGAGTCAGAGAGTCATAGAGATATACAGCACAGAAATAGACCATTTTGGTCCAATTCATCCATGCTAACCAAATATCCTAAACTGACCTAGTCCCATTTGCCAGCATTTGGCCCATATCCCTCTAAACCCTTTCATACCCTGACAGATGCTTTTAACTGGCAGTTCATTCCATATACACACCACCCTCTGAGTGAAAACCTTGCCCCTGAGGTCCCTTTTAAAGCCTTCCCCTCTCATCTTAAACCTATGCCCCCAGGGAAATGACCTTGTCTCTTTATCCTATCCATGACCCTCATGATTTTATAAACTTCTATAAGGTCACCCCTCAGCCTCCGATGTTCCAGAGAAAACAGCCCCAGCCTGTTCAGTATCTCCCTATAACTCAAATCCTCCAACCCTGGCAACATCCTTGTAAATCTTTCTCAACCCTTTCGTGTTTCACAATATCTTACTTATAGTAGGGAGACCAGAATTGAGCACAGTATTTCAAGAGTGGTCTAACCAATGTCCTGTACAGTTCTGAATTCCCAACTCCTATACTCAATACACTAACCAATAAAGGCAAGCATACCAAATGCCTTCTCCACTACCCTGACTTCCTGTTATTGCACCTTTAAGGTACTATGAATATATAATCCAGGTTTCTTCGGCAGCACTCCCCAGGAGTCAGATGTATTACAGACAAGAGGGATGGTGAACTGAATTATGCTATTACTCTTCTCCTCTGGCTGTATGCAGAGATGGCATTTTTTTACAAAATGTTTATCTTATTTATACTCCCTTGTTAAATGGGGTGTCATGCATCCACCATGCCAAATCTCTCTCTGTATTACAACCTGCAATAAACTCCCTTTAAAGAGTTTGTTTTTTATGGCTTATTCATGCATACAAACCTAGGGGATGATTGTCACAACACACATAAATGCACAAGCATGTAAGGAAGAACATAGGAGAGGAACCAGAGAAGGTTATCATTAAAATTAACTTAAAAATCCAGGATATGGATATTAATTTATCTGATTTTTGTTCAGAAAGTCACTATCCAATGGAGGTTTTTACAGTTGGAACACAGATGGCAGTAGCAGTTGGCTGAACTTGCAAAATTCACTGTAAAGTTGATGAAGGTCAGAGCAAGGGGACGGTTATATTAACATTTGGTCCAGCTCTTTCAGGAAATATAAGGTTTCTTCCAGAGGTCAGGTTTTGAAGAGTATTTAGCCTAAACAGGTTTAGCTAAGCCTGGGGTGTGGCTATGGTGTCATCACTTAGATTCTTAGAAGATTGACTCAATGTTAAGACGAGCTGTTCGTTAGCAATCTGAAGCAACGATGTCTAGACTCTGCAGTTAACCTCTCCAGCTGTTGGACATTTTGTCCTGTGACGTCCCCATGAAGGAGTGAATTTCAATTCAATAATTAGTTACTAAATCTCTCATCAGAGATCCAGTACTTGCATTCGGTGATATATGGGAATATTAGCATCTCCCCAAGACTGAGGGGGTTAAGTTACTGTGCCCTACATCAACACACTGTTCATTATATAAGATAAATAGTGAGCTATTAGTGTCACCTCATGTATAACATATTGAATTTCAGTGATTTCCCTTTGCCTGTATTCTCAATCTCTGCTGAGGAGACACAATGTTTCCCATCCTTTCATGTTAGTTTGAATGCAATGATGTGAAATTCCAGGAGAATGGTCAAAGCTTTACTGTGGGTCGGAATTTCCCAGAAATTATAGTCAACTCACATCAGGTGATCAATGGTGGCTGCGTTTTAATTCAGAAAAGTTCATTTTAAAACTCACACAAGAAAATATAGCTTTTAAAGCAATTTATATTCTCTCTTCATGTCTCATGGACACGAGAGATCTGTAAACCATTGGCTGTGGTGTGATTTCTTAGAATTTGAAACTGCAGTATCTAGAGATACATGAAGCAGACAACGTCTATGCTTACGCCTGTTTTCAATATTGCTTTTCTCTGGAATAGACCATTAACGTGAAGCCAGAGGCTATTGAGGAACACCACGCTGCATCAAGCATTGCTCATCAGAATTTCCTTCCTGTCTCTATATCCTCCCCTAGACTTGATGTGCAGACTGACAGTCAGACTACTTGGCTGTATTATAACACAGGTGTGACTTCAGGAAGCTGGGTGTTAAATACATACTATAAAATGAGAGTTGTCCAAAATATGTTCTGCTGCACAGGAAATTGGAAGAAGGGAGTTAGATATTTACATTATGCATCACTGATTTCTTCACAGAACATCTTTGATGTAAATATACAGACCACAGATAGTTTGCATTGAAACTGTGGGGTGCGCTAATACTGCTAACTGTGGAGCCATTCATAAATTAACCCCTTTTTTCGTCACCCTCAAGGTTATGAGAAAAGCGAATCTTTATTTTTTTTTACCATGGAGATAATCTGGGGCGGTTAAAGAAGAGGTTTTAGATTGCATATCCATTGCACTGCAATTGACCTGGGAGTACTCAGTACTAAAATGCTAAAAATAAAAAGAAATTCAACCACTGCTCTCTCACTGATAGACCATGAATGGATGAGAATGACCTTCACAACGAATTAGCAACCATCCATCTGTCTCCATATTGCAACTGGAGACAAATATATACAGCCTCACATTAAATATTCTCTCGTCAATCCTTAATATTGCAGTGGTACCAGACTGCAGCCATTTAACCATCAGACCTCTCTGTTGCTCACATTTCTTAGCCTGTTCTCAAACAGTGATAGTTAAATCGCTGCTACTGCCAGTGGTTATACTTAAGTTGAGGTGAAAGCAAACTTTGTTTGAAAATCCTTGCCAGGTACACCTACTTTTGTCATAGACACTCTACATAAAACTTGGGTGTACATCTGGCATTTTATCTGTGCTCCTCACATAACACAGCTAAATATGTAACAAGCGTATCTGAAACTTTACATATTTTGTTTAGGAATCAATCAGACTGTACCATTTACCTTTGGCATCCTTATATTCACTAACCTACATTGATTCCTAGTCAAGTGATACCTCAAAGTTTACATTTTCATCATTGTTTTCAAAGCCATCCGTGGCCTTGCCCCAAAATGAAAGTTCCTCAGTGAAGTCCATTCTGTTCAAATTCTATCCCCTTGAGCTTCACACCTGAAGCGTTCCACTACAGTATTGACCACCCCGGTGGAGTGAGCTGGTGGAAGAAGCTAGAAAACCTTTGGTTGTTCCCCAACATACGTAGCTTTTGTTGACAGAGGAAAGGCAATCTCCATGACCAAAACAAGTCTTGCGTGACCTAAAACTTGAAAACCCTTATATTTGTCAGGAATACGATCGCATGACATTGGATATCACATTGTTTTTAAACAGCATAACAAACCAAAGGTCATGAGGTAAAAGTATCATATTCATCCAACAATTTTATCATCGGTTTGTTATATTCATAAAAAAATTACTGCATTTGCAAGTTAACTACACAATGCACTCTCCCCTCCGAGTGGAAGACTGTGGGTTAAAGCAGCAGATCATAAGCTGACACTTCAAGTAGAATTCAATTTTGGGAATGTGGACCATTTCTAGCTGCTGGCCACATCCTGTGGTTGGGCACTTGATCACCAGCACAACGCTCAATGACTTAGCCAACGAGTGACCAGATGGTGGCCTGGAAGTTCAGACAGAGAATTCTTCTGAAGGTAATTGTGTATTGTTGTGAGTCTGATTGGGAGCAAATATAGGTTTTCCCATTCCTATTGAAAGATCTGAGCCAATGTAATTCAATTCATCAGGAATGAGGCTGGGAGCCTCGGGGGTGGAGAGATAAATGGGAGGGGCTTGGGGCTAGGGGGAAAGTAGTTGAGAGAGCAATAGGTGGATGGAGGTGGGATGAAGGTGATAGGTTGGATAGGTGGAAAGGAAGATCGACGAATGGGACTGGTCATGAGGATGGTGCTGAGCTGGAAGGCTGGAACGGGGGTAAGGTGGGGGGAGGGGAAATGAGGAAACTGGTGAAACCCATATTGATGCCCTGGGTTTAGAGGGTCCCGAGGTGGAAGATGAGGCATCGTGTGGTAAGGGAGTGGCAATGGAGGCCCAGGACCTGCATGTCCTCGGCAGAGTGGGAGGGGTTGTTAAAGTGTTCGGACCCCACCATCAGAGATATATTTCCTTCCCAACCCCTTCCGTAAAGACCTTTCCCTCTGAGACTACCTGGTCAGGTCCACGCCCCCTAACAACCCACCCTCCCCTCCCAGCACCTTCCCCTGCCACGGCAGCTGTTGCAAACCCTGCGCCCACACCTCCCTTCTCACCAATCAACCCACCACCCTGTGGCTGAACATTTCAACTCCCCCTCCCACTCTGCTGAGAACATCCAGGTCCTGGGCTTCCTCCATCCCTGCTCCCTCACCACCCAACACCTGGAGGAAGAATGCCTCATCTTCCGCCTCGGGACCCTCCAACTCCATGGTATCAATGTGGGTTTCACCAGTTTCCTCATTCCTCTTCCCCACCTTATCCCAGTTCCAACCTTCCAGTTGAGCACCGTACTCATGACCCGTCCCATCCATCCATCTTCCTTCCCATCTATCTGCTCCACCCTCCCCACCTCCATCCATCTATTGCGCTCTCAACTACCTACCCCCCCCCCCCAGCTCTTCCCATTTATTTCTCCACCCCCGAGTCTCTGAGCCTCATTCCTGATGAAGGGCTTTTGCCCAAAACATCGACTCTCCTGCTCCTCGGATGCTGCCTGACCTGCTGTGCTTTTCCAGCAACACACTCTTGACTCTAATCCCCAGCATCTGTAGTCCTCACTTTTGCCCAATGTAATCCAATGTCTAACATGTAGGACATCTCTTACCTCCCACATAACTATGTTGGGCAGCAAATTATGAGACAATATTGAGATCCCATTGAAAGGCTATAGAGGTTACGGAGATTAGTTCATTTCTTTAGGACTTGTGAGAGAGGAGGTCATGATGTATAACTCTGCTAATACCCACTGAGGTAGGTACATCCTTCAGTGACACTGATACTCTGTCAGATACAGGAATCTCATTTGTTACCAAGACAACCTATGTGGTGGGTACCACTTGTTTCATCCCTGTCCCTCTGTCAACCTCAAGGTCAATGACCGCTCCTCATTTTCAGCTGAAGGAATTTGCACCCAATATCCACAGGTGACCTTCTTTGAAGGACTATCATGGCTGCCAAGAACCCTCTTACCTCTGATGGCACGCTGCCCAATACATGTAGTGCCAACACAGTATCCTCCACTCTCTATGTACATGAAACCCTCACTGCGTCTTTCCTCCTTTGTTTCAAAAATCAGTGGGTACATTTGTTATGATTACTTTCCTCCAATAATATTGGCACCTAATCCAAGCCATGGGTGTGATCCTCCATGATGCTTGTGTTCCCAAAATAAAAAGACTTTCTGCTCTTTAATAAACTCTTAAAATATTACGTTTGCATTTTCAGTCGTTGAACAGCCATGTTTAGATGTTTGGCCAGTACACAGGATCCAACACCTCTTCTAAAATCATTATAATTTGGTTGTGCATCAGAAAATAATCTTGAGGACTCGAAATTGTTTTTGTCCTCTTCTTGTCCTGTCAGCTCCAACCAATCAGCTCTCTACTGTAGTACTGAGAGAGTACTGCAGTGTCAGAGGTGCCCTGTCAAGCTGCTAAACTGAGGACCTGTTTGAGGATATGAATGATTCCATGGCATTATTTCAAAGAAGAGTATGGGAGTTTCCCATACCATCCTGGCCAACATTTATCCGTTAGCCACACATTGGGCTGGACCTTGTGCTCTTACAGCTGGCATGAAACCGATCCTGACTCTCAGTCAATGTCCACTGGTGGGCCTTCACCTGGAATTCCCAAGGAGCAAGTCACTTTCAGAGGAAGCTAATGGCCAGAGGCTGGGAGCTCTTGAACTTGGCAGCTGTACTGAGGAAGCTGTGGCTGCTGCTGGAAGTGAGGTTTCTGGGGTCAGGATTTGAATTGAGGTGGTGGCAATGGTGGTGATGGTGGGAGGGGGAGAGCGGTTGGGGGCTTGGCAGAGGAGGTAGAAGGATGGGTAATAGCATAGCTCTGAGGATTTCGCCATCACCCAGGTCCTCAATCAGGCATCTTCCTCCACCCCACCCAGCTGAGAAATTGTCCACTCCTTGTGGGCATGACGCTTGGCAACAGGCCCTGGCAATGAGGGCTGAGGCCATGACATGATCCAGAAATGGCCACTTAGATGTCCAAGTTGTTGGTCACATAGGAAGTTGATTGTGGTGGCCATAGAAAGGCAGTAATTGAGTTCACTATCAGAATACATTTTATGTCAATCTTTATTCAAGCACAGTGAGAGAAAAAGCTTTGGTTTACTCCTTTCAGTTGCCTTCAGAGGTTAATTCAACAATAAGTAACTTAAAGGAATCACTGACATATGGGATAGCAGGACACCAGATTCAACTGTTTAATATTAGAATATTAGACTCCCCAGCAGTCTGCAGTGTCTCTCCAACTCACCTGCTCTCATTTGGCAAGTTATACCAGCTCTCAGTTGGATCCCAGAAAGAGATCTGTGCTAGAGGAGCAAAGATTGGCAGGTTGCCCACCTCTTGCTTGCCAATCACTGAGAAGCGCTGGCAGCAAGCCTGAAGAAATGTAACCTCCACTACAGGCATAATGCATCCCACCTTACCACCAGAAGAAAAACGTATGGTACTGGGAAGCCACAAGTTGAGATGTTTAAAAACAGACACCAATTGTCAGTTCGGTTGAAAACTTTGGACATTGACCATTTTGGCTTCTATCTGAAACTCCAAGAAAAACGAGGACCTGTTTTATTATTTTTCATGCCATTGCTGTGATGAGCTTCTCTCATAGCTGACCAGCTTATAAAAACAGCTCATCACAAATTGTGCACTCGCAAATTGTACACTCAAATGGCTTCACTGGAAGATCACTGTCCCCACCTCCTTCTCATTGACAATGCTTTTACACTGTGGAAAAATAATTGTAGAGCTAAACCTCCAAGGCTTCCCACAGATTCATCTTGAAATGGCGCAAAATGTAACTTGTCACTGTTTAGTCATCAATTGGTTTAGATACAACATCCAAAAAGATTTCTTTTTAAAAGCCTTTGAGGAAGTAATTTCTTACAATCGAGAGCTAAATTGAAGATGCAAACATTAATTTAATTAAGATGTTCCAAAAGCCACCTATTCATCAAGTAGCAAAATTGGCAAAGAAACATGCACTGAGTATTGGAGGGAGTAATTTACTAAGCATACCCTGCAGTCACATAATTACATGTAATTTCACCAGCGTAATTAACTAATTTAATTACCACTGCTCAAGAGCATCAATTATTGACATTATAGGGTATTTAGATTTTACACCCAACGTGAACAGCATTTTGAGAATTCCCAGCCTCTGTTTGTTATGCAAGCTTACAAACGCCTCATTCCTGATTTAAAACATGCTTAAAATCTTAATTTTAGTAGCACAGTTTTAATCAGATTTTACATAAAATTAGCTGAATGCACTGTACATTATCATCTCCTCACAAATCCAAAATCACAAACAGCATTTTATAGAATTGTATATATCTGTGATTTTGTATTGCTCTAGTCTAATTATTTTTACTGTTTAAAACTGGATTTTTATTTCAATGGATGTGTCTCATTAATATCAAACAGCTACCGAGCATTGTGATTCAATTCAGCATCCTTGTTTGTTTCTATCTTACTGTCAGTTTTCCAAATGTTTTGTTTAAACAGTGAAGTCTGACAGTGATGTACTGTGAAGAATAGTATTGTCATGGAGGAGTTACTGAACCCAATAGAGTGAGAGCGCTGATTTAACATAAAAGGCTGAAATGACAAGATTGTTGAAGCATTCAAAATTAATGACTCAATCGCCCTGCCGGTGATAACTTGAGCTCCCTCAAATTGTTGAGCCTGATAGCTTTCAGCCAATTACCTCTGGTAATATTACGAGAATTTGCACCTTAAACAAAATAATCATCTACAATAGACAAGGAAATGAGGCTCGGCATAATCAAATTTCTTTTTGTTTTCATTTTTGATGGGTATATGGCTCCTTTCTACTTTACAGTTCTTCAAGGAGATGTCATATGAGCAAATTCTTCAGACAGGGATTCCTACATCGCTTTGCCTGCTGAGGACCACAGACTGGGAGAACATGCATTTTTCTGCAGACACTCCTAAGAAGCACTTGCAAGGCTAAAGTGGCAAGATTGTTGAAGCTTTTGAAACTAATGATGAAAGCAAGGAGCAAGTGTGAACTCAGTCTTAAATGATTTAATAAAAGGGTGACAATAAATCAGCAATATATTTTCCACCTCGCGCAAAATAAAAAGAGAATCGGTAATGAAATGGGCTATTGATTTGGTCTTGCCCATGTTCCAACTTCAATCCTCCTGCACCAAGGAAGAGTGAAACATTTGTCCTAAAGCATGTCTGTAACATGGCACCTCAGAACCTTGCCCATTTCATACGCGAAACACATTCTATAGCCCTGAGAACAACAGAGAGCATTCTTTATTTAATATCATGACATTTTACTGGAACTTCATTACAGAGTAATCAGACAACAATAGACACAGTGCCAGAGAAAGAGACATGAGGATAGATGACCCAATGCTTGGGCAAATAGCTAGACTTTTACAGAATGTATGCTTATAGACTCATGCATTTCAGGACTTTTGTACTTTTATCTCTGTATCCCACAGTGACCCACAACTTAAAAATAGTTGTGTATTTGAGGTAATGATGCAGCTTCCAGAGCCATTTTGAAGACAGTAATTCCACACCATCGACAAAGATAAATGTTGCCATGGATAAATTAAGCAGGTAAGTCAGTCAAAAGATTTCAGTAAGGCTTGTGTGGACATATACCAGGCATAAAACAGCATGCGGGAGGGGACTTTGGGTTTCGCTACCAGGAAACATCAAGGTTAAAAATCACACAACACCAGGTTATAGTCCAACAGGTTTAATTGGAAGCACATTAGCTTTCGGAGTGTCAGGTGGTCCACAACCACCTGATGAAGGAGCGGTGCTCCGAAAGCTAGTGTGCTTCCAATTAAACCTGTTAGACTATAACCTGGTGTTGTGTGCTTTTTAACTTTGTACACCCTAGTCCAACACCGGCATCTCCAAATCAGGAAACATCAAAGTTAGCTTGGGAAGAATGACAAGGAGATTCAGGAGCTTCTAACGTATAAGTGAAAGGCATTCCTCAACTGGATAGATTGGCAATGGCCTATAGAAATAAGGTCTCCAGACAAATGAAGGCCAAAGAGAGCTAAAGAACAGCACCACATCCATCAAGGTAGTGAAGGTGAGAATTTTTTGGAATGAGTGCTTTAGGAATCTCCTTAACCGAGACTCAGTCCTCAAAGTGAGTGCTATTGACCACATCCTATTACATCCCTTTGAGAAATATCACCAAAGATGCCTTTGCAAATTCCTGCAGATCCATTGGCAGGATCGATGCTCCAATACCAGTGACCTCTCTCTCTTTGGCTGATATCCCCAGTACTGAGGCACCAGTTGTAGTTAATGAGCTGGGTGGGTCCCATTATCACATGCCTGATGTGAGACTTCAAAAGCATGCTCTTTCCTCTGAGTTAGTGTCTCGGGTCCAGTGACCCTTTCTCAGAACTGATTTTAGCTATCAAAAGACTGGAATAAATGCATATATATGCTAACTCTGCTTTCTCTCTACAGACACTGTCAGACCTGCTGAGGTTTACCAGCAACTTGTGTTTTTGCTTCCAGTTTCCAACATGTTTTGGGGTTTTTTTTTTCTGTCTCTCCTCTGAGCTTCAGTGTAGCTAACAGTTACCAGGAGGGCAGAGAAGATGCTTCAAACATGTCCTCACGTCCTCCCTGAAAAAAAAAGCAATGGGCCAAATTTTACAGCAAGTGGCAGATTGCCATTCTGGCCCCTTTCTTAGTGAAAGAATGATGCCTCACATTTCAGAGAGGAGATTCCTGTCAGATATCCTTCAAATATATGCAGCCATACTTCCATTCCGACAGTTCTTTCATAACACAAAACTGTCAAAGGAAGACAAACCACATTCCCTTTCCTTTTTGACAGCAGTTAGGTCTCAAGGAGATTTGCCAGGTCAGGGTTTTGAGGGGGTGGGGAGAGGGTGGGGGGGGTGGGGGGGCGGTTTGGGGGTGCGGGGCATGGGGGGGGGGGGTTGGTGGAGGGGTTGGTAATGGGTCTGGGGAGGTATGGTTGGCATTGTGTGAGCTAAGTATAGGGCCTGATGAACAGTTACACAGGTGTCACATTATGTATTTTATCCTGCACACACACAATCCTGAAAACACACACATACACAATCCTACACACACTATACTGTATATTCACAGTCCTGCACTCATACAATCCTGAACACACACGCAAGTCTGTACATGCACAATCGTGTACACACATTACCCTGTATATCTGTGGGAAGCAGTATAAATACATATATATCAAATGAAAACTCATGTAATAATTATCAATAGATCCCGAAACAGGCACGAGTTTTCTATTTCTTCTGTCAGCACAGTTTAAACAAATCACTACACTTGCTGGACTTCATTTTGGTTAATATTTTACTTCAGTATTCCTTTGAAATACAGTTCTTATATTTGGAAAGACACTTTCATGTTGAAATTATTAAATCCCAATTGAGTGCACATAATGTACTGTACGGACCAGAAAGCTTCCAGATTCAATCTGCTGTTCCCTGCTGAGACAGTAGTGGTTTCATTACAATAGCAGTGGGTGGTGGAGGGGAATAATGAGCTATTGTTCAACTCCCATTGCTACCCTGGTTTCTAGGAAATGTATGCTTACATAAATCAGGTGAGTGTATCAGATGGTGAAACCTAGTGGCATTCTAAAGATCAGGGTTCATTCTTGAAGGGTGATCATTAGCTCAAGATACTGATATGTCACTGCTCCCACATATTCACAGCCTAGAATGGATCATGGGAGCCAATTCCCTTATTGTGCTCTTCCTAAGGACCAGCACCTGCAGAAAGCTGGTGTCAGAAAATCAGTTTTCCGACAGGAAAAAGGAATCGTTCCAATCCCCACAAGGATGTGGGCAGGATTAGAGGGTTTGAGTTAGAAGGAGAGGTTAGATAGACAGGGAAATTTTTCCGTGGAGGAGCAGAGGCTAAGGAGTGATCTTATAGAGGTTTATAAAATCATGAGGGGCACAGATAAGTTGAATAAGCAAGGTCTTTTTTTTCCAAAGGTAGGGAATTCCAAAACTAGAGGGCATAGGTTTAAGGTCAGAGGGGAAAGATTTAAAAGGAGCCTGAGGGGACAACCTATTCACACAGAGGTTGATGCCAGTATGTAATGAGCTATCAGAGGAAGTGGTAGAGGTGGGTACAATTACAATAGTTAAAATACATTTAGACAGTTACGGTGGCACAGTGGTTAGCACTGTTGCCTCACAGCGCCAGAGACTCGGGTCCAATTCCCACCTCAGGCGACTGACTGTGTGGAGTTTGCACATTCTCCACGTGTCTGCGTGGGTCCCCTCCGGGTGCTCTGGTTTCCTCCCACAATCCAAAAATGTGCAGGTTAGGTGAATTGGCCATGCTAAATTGCCCGTAGTGTTAGGTGAAGGGGTAAATGTCAGGGAATGGGTCTGGGTGGGTTGCGCTTTGGCGGGTCGGTGTGGACTTGTTGGGCTGAAGGGCCTGTTTCCCCACTGTAAGTAATCTAATCTGAAAAAAAAATGAATAGGGAAGGTTTAGAGTAGTATGGAAAATAGCTAGTTAAGTTTGGGAAGCATGGACGAGTTGGACCAAAGGATCTATTACAGTGCTGTATGACCCTATGTCTATGATTCTATGGCTTGACAGTATTGAAGAAATGCTTGCACTCAACTCATATTTGGGATTTTGCCTAACCACTGATTTCACCAGCTCATCCACTGATGCTGCTAATGGATACTCACGGAAAATGAGGAGAGTTCTCCTTCTATGTAAAGTGTCTTCCATGGAATTTCAGACTCCTTTCTCTTTCCAAATCTGACTTGCAAACTATCAGTCGAGACTGAAGCCATTCATCCTTTTGAGCCTCTCTGATTTTAATTAGACTTTGGCTGATCAGTATCACAACTCAATTGCCCCATCTTAGATCCATATCACTCAATAATTTTAACTCATAAAAATGTTGAAGTGCCTAACTGATTTTTCAGTGTATACTGCAAGCCAGTTACAACAGCCTGATCGGTGCAGTCTGATTACTTCAGTTCCTCCACTGCTTGTTCTAATCAATAAAATGACTGTTAATAAAGTGCAATACATAAATACCACAAAATAATCTTAATGATTTCTGGCAAACATTATTTAATTACTAACAATAAGCAGGTTACAGATTACTGGCTACAAACTTGAATTAAATTCTGGAAGATCTGGCAACGCCATTTCATTAGTCCCAAAAAAACAGCAAAGACTCATTCAAATTGTGTCCAAATTTCCTGCCATTACAGTGCATTTATGGGAAAACAACAGACAATTTTCTGTTTCTACACACTGTGACCAACAAAGCTTGTCTTTCTTCCATATTGACATGCAAAAACTGTTTTTTGTCCCAGTCTCCAGACACTCGATCTATTATGATAACAATAAAGAAAGACTTGACTTTGTATCCCATTTCATCAAATCTCTCAGGAACACCCTTAAATCTTTCACATGTAATGAATTACTTTTAGCCAAGTGCCATTCACCGGTCCCTGAACTCTCTGATCTACATTAGCTTCAATTATAGACTTCTCATCATTGTCTTCAAATTCTTCCATGGCCTCACTTCTCCATATCTCTGTGCCAGTTCCAGCCCTGCAACACTTGGAGATTATTCCTTTACTCCGGTCCTGCTGTCTTCCGTCCTCAATTTATTTTACTCCACTATCGGTTATCATTGGGTGCCAAAGCCCTTAACTCTGGAATCCTTGCCCTACATCTCTCCATCTCACTATTTTGCTTTCCTCCTTTAAGACACTCCATGAGACCTACCTCTTTTCCTAAGCTTCTGCCGACCTAGCCTAATACCACTTTTGCTGCATCAATGTCATGTTTACTCGATAGCATCCCTGTGAAGGGTGGCACCTTACACTAACAGTGCAAGCTCTTGTTGAAATACACTGGCAACAAATAAATTATATCACATACTCATCATCCAACTTTACTGTTGGCTTGGCAGTAGCTATAGAAGCTTGTAAAGTGGTAAATCTGTGGAAGGCCATACAGGATTAGAAACACTGATGAGCAAATTGTGAACGTGTGGAAATATGGTCTTTGGGAAAGAGGTATTTACAACCCCTGAGGTATTTAGAAGGAAATCTATACCCATCATGCTTGTCTATACTCATTTGTAGCAGCATGGTGGCTCAGTGGTTAGCAATGCTGTCTCACAGTGCCAGAGACCCAGGTTCGATTCCTGCCTCAGGTCACTGCCTGCGTGGAGTTTGTACATTCTCCCCGTGTCTACATGGGTTTCCTCCAGGTGCTCCAGTTTCCTCCCACAGTCCAAAGATGTGCAAGTTTGGTGACTTGGCAATGCTAAATTGCCCATAGCATTCAGGGATGTGTAGGTTAGGTGCATTAGTCAGGGGTAAATGGAGACTAATAGGGTAGGGGAATGGGTCTGGTGGGTTACTCTTCAGAGGATCGGTGTGGACTTGTTGGGCCAAATGGCCTGTTTCCTCACTGTAGGGATTCTATGCTGGGAGCCATTCTGCAGAATGATGACTTTCTGAAAAGAAGCCCTTCCTAGAAATTTGCACAAAAATGTCCTCATTCTCCCTAGCCCAAATTTCCACTTAGATGGAATCTAATCTCTTCATTATTTCAAAAATCCCAAAGTTTACATTTTCACAGAGCAAAATGTCACAGTTTCTTCATCCTGTCCTGAAAACAGCTGCTTCGAAATCATGTAAAAATTTGGACATTTTCCAAAATTTCAAACCATACAACTAAACCAAAGATTAGACAGGCCAAGAATGGAATGCCTTCAGTCTTTTGACTGCTCTGCCTATACGTTCTCCTTGCATTCATGTTGTTAGCCCTCAATGTTTTGTGAACTATAATCACGAGATTCTCTTGCTTTGTGTATGCATGCCACAAATTAACTCAGCACAAATAAATAAGTGTGCGCACTGTTATTAATAGGAAAATTTGCAAATCAATAGAAATTGTTCAGTAGCTTCACTTGAAAATGCTTAATTATAACAATGGAATTCTCCTGTGATTCATTCAGCTGACCGGAAAAGCCTAGTGATAAAATGGGACAATGTGATCACCACAGACTGCATGCTTGGACTTTATAATTGTATTGGGAAAGGCTCCCATACTGAATATGTGACTTCATAAAATCTACAGCCAGATTCCAATTAACATGTATCAAGTGAGCGTAAGTTTGCTCACTGAACTGACTATACGAACCATACTAACATCATCAGTGAGTGTCCAGTGAAGCACTGGTATTATGTCCCACATTTTATTTATGGGTCTTGGCTTCTTAAGGCGGGGTGATATCATTTTTGGTTCTTTTTCTCAGAGGAAGGGATCTTCTCAAAAATCTCTAATATATCAAATGAAAACACAGTGAACATTTTGAGCCCAGTGACCCTTCTTCAGGCGTTCTGAAAAAAACTCACTGGACTCAAAACGTTAACTCTGCTTTCTCTTCACAGAAGTTTCCTAACCTGCTGCGTTTCTCCAGCAATTTCTGTTTTTTGCTTGTTTCAGATCTCCAGCATCCACTTTCTTCATTTTGTGCTAATATATAGCAAGCTCCTTTCTCAAAGGAGGTGTTAGTATCAACTATTTTAGAATGGTCTCAGAGAGTCTCATTTCATTAATAGCATTAATTGTAAACCATTCAATGTTTGTAATGAAATGAATTATTTCTTATGAACTTTAGGACTTGCCTCCCCCCCCATCACAAATCTTTTGTTCTCCATAGGAATAAGTTTACTTACAGTGTGGAAACAGGCCCTTCGGCCCAACAAGTCCACACCTACCCTCCGAACAGCAACCCACCCAGACCCATTCCCCTGCATTTACCCCTTTACCTAACATTACGGGCAACTTAGCATGGCCAATTCACCTGACCTGTATATTTTTGGACTGTGGGAGGAAGCCCACGCAGACTCAGGGAGAACACGAAAGCTCTACACAGTCAGTCACCTGAGGCGGGAATTGAACATGGATCTTTGGCGCTGTGAGGCAGCAATGCTAACCACTGTGCCACCTTGCTACCCAGTTTACTTCTGCAAGTTTTCTCTTCTAACCTAGAGTTTTGAGAGCTAAGTAGAAATTACATGAATTTGTAGTCTTGACTGTAAAGTCCCAGGCTCCTCTGATCTCTGAGTCCAAAGTTCTGCTGAGTTCCCAGTAGATGAATGTTTACCAGTTTGGAGCTTAGAGATGCAGTAGCTAATGTCTGGAATCAATCTTATCACTGCTCAGAATCTCCCCACTGTACCAGCAGCATGTGAATCAGGGCGATGCATGTTAGAGTTCCATTTGATTTATCCTGGCAATGACCCACATCATGAATAAACATAGAAAACAGACATTTGCAGTGCAGAGGAGGCCAATCTACTCATTGTACCTGCACTAGCCTTATAAAAGAACTTTCCAGCTCACGCCCTTGCATTTGCCCCATTTTCCAGTGAATTTTGCTTTTCACGTACGTATCCACTTCCCTATTGAAAGTTATTACTAAATTTCCTTCCACCATATTTTCAGGTAGAGTGCAAGGAAAGTCCTCCTCATCTTCCCACTGCTCTTGCACCTATCATTTTAATACTGTTTCCTCCACTAATGACTCCCCTGATATTGCAAAGAGCTTCTATCAGACTCCTTGTAGTTTTGAAAGTGAATTCTGCACTACATCAAACTATACTGACTTACATAGTTAAGCACATTAGCCATTTTTTCACAGTTAAAGTCCTCAGAGCAGTAATGAGACTGGTGAGTAACTGACTTAACATTGGCGGTGTCAGTTAGAAGAGGAATATTGATCAAGCAGACATTCTTGTGATGATCTGAACTGTCTCTTTCTTATAAATTGCTGGAACTTTCATGAATTAAGGGTCATCAAATTCCACGGGGATGCCTGGATTATTATTTGGCTTTCCAGTTTGCTTGTATAGAGGTGGGAAGTTAAGCTTTTGACCAGACTTTACATAAATTTTGAAAAACAAGACTGGGCAACAGAAGTCTTCTAAATAAAACATCAGTATGTTCTGCATTCTTGATTAATGTGTTGAAGATGCTATTGTTTGAACATTGTAATTATTTTCTTGCAAGCGGACTTCAGAACTCACTTCATGCCTACAAATCCCTTGTCACCTTTGAGCCATGGACTTGCCTTAGTTGAGCAGACTGATTACAGCACCAGAATGATCCAAAAGATAGTATGAAAAGAACTGGGTAACACCCACATTAACCTGTCTTGGCATTTGTTTTGTGTTAAGACAATGTCCTGGGGGAACTGATACTGGAGAGGGCTGCACAGAAAGGTTTTAGTGATATTTATTACATCTCTCTTACGTTCATCAAAATCTTAAAACTGTACAAATTGTGTTGTAGCCGAGAACAGTCCAGGTTGATTGATGTCATTGTTGAACACAGCCTCTATCTATGTGCACCTATAGTGATGTCTGATGTGAGCTGACTGCCTGTCTAATTGGCCTAGATTTTAGCTGCAGCGACTCAGCAGAAACATCAAAACAGCAAATTAGGCTGAATAAAGGTAACTCACTTCTTGCACTCTGTGTCTTTGGAAAAACCTTTGTTCACTCAAGCTTATGTTGACTTGAATCTTCAACGGGCAGAGAAAAGATTTACAGACTGGCTCAGATTTTGCTCACGGAATAGAGTGATGAAATACATTATACTTTTGCTTTAATGCATCATGCTTCCACTGCTGGAGTCCAACAATCAGCTTGACCGACTAATTTTGAGTCAAACAAGACTTTAAAGTATAAAAGAGTTGCAAGCAGTATCTTTCAGCAAGGATGTAAAATAAGAAATGCTAAATGGGAACATGTCGTTCTTTTTAAGAGCATGAAGGTGTATTACATAGAGTATACTAAACTGATGTACTGTACATACACGAGTAAAAGTCAATCTCATGTAAAAGTTGGCCCTTTTTGTTTGGCGACAAAATCTGGAATTTTCCATATAAGCTGCATAAAAGTCAACTCTAATTCTTCACAGATAAGGTGAGGAAATTATTTTTTTTATTTGTGCTATTCTATGTCTTGATGAACAATTCACACCAACATTATGCTCCAGATTTCTTAAGTTCATTATCAAATAAGCTCTACCATTGGTATAATTAGCATGTTACAAAGTTTATCACACCATAATTTCCTATATAAGATAGGCCTGTATGCATTTTCTTCATGTGGAGCTGTTGACGATTTCTCACAGCTTCAATGATCGGTGGAATTGCGTGAGACTCAAACGTCTGATAATGTTTTTTTTATCAGAAGAAAAAGCTTAAAATGTTAGTTTGAGAAACCAAAACAACAATAAATGAGAGAAAACGAAGGGAAAGGAAAGAATTTTGCGCGAGTGTTTAAGATGCATCAGGTAACAACCTCCCTTGTATGCAGCTCAGCTGAGCTCAGTTCTCCTGTAACACTCTGGAATTACCATAATTCGCTATGTTTTTTTTACTTTAACAGTTTGGAGGTTAATTGGTCTTCGTTAATTATGCGGTATTTTGGACGATAGCATGAATTTCAGCCCCTCAAAAGTAGTGTCCATGTAATAGTTGGCCCCTCTTAAAAATCAATCTACAAGATTTGATTTTTACACAAGTATGTATGGTAATTGTGTTGTATTTTCTATCTGTGTTATGTTGTACTGAGCTGGAGGTTATGTGGTACTGTCAAGTATTGTGTTTTATTGCAGACTGTATCTGACAAAAGACAAAATGGCATTTTGCAAATTTCTTTCTTAAATGGTTTTGGGAGCAAAACTTGAAAATGAGGATCGTGATACACGGTTAACCCACGTCCATTCAAAGTAATGCAGATTGCACCCAGAAGTCATGCTATCTGTGAACTGGAATATTTGTGGTGCATAGCCTACTCTGAATGCATTCCCAGTCTGTGCAGGGCTAGTATCACTTTAAACTAACCTGCACCACTTTAGATACACACAGAAACTCCACATAGACAGTTGGCCGAGGCTGGAATTGAACCTGGGACCCTAGAGCTGTGAGGCAGCATTGCTAACCACTGAGCTACCATGCCACTCTATATGTCAATGCCTCCATTATATTATAAACCCCTACAAAGTTACCTCTCAGCTTCCCCACTCCAGTGAAAAAAAATCTCACCCTAGCAGACTCTCCTTACAACTCAAACATAGTTTTCCTGGCATCATCCTGGTAAATCTCTTTTGAACCCTCTCTAGCTTAATATCCTTTCCATAACAGTGCAACAAGAACTGGACACAGAGTGTATGCCCCATGGTTCTCATGCTGCACTGGAGACCCTGGTATTGGAGAGGAACAGGAGAGAAGAATCTTCTTCTTTTGGGAACCAGTACTCTGTCCAGGCCCAAGGCAGGGTCAGCAGTTTGCTGATAACAATGGTTAGATCCTGAGGACCTAAATGTAGAGCCAGAAGAAGTTTTATAGGATGAATGAATGCATCTTTATTTACCATTTCTTATCAACTACAGCAATGGCCGCACACTGCTCCATTCTCCACATATCCTTTCCTTCACCTATCAATAATCTTTAACAACTACAATACATGCTTTGTGTTCGTAGTCTGAGCCTATCCTTATATAGTTTGTATGGGTACAACCTTGGCACACACATCTCACAGCTTTGACGCATTGTCAAGTTGTTTGCTATGACAGACGCATCAACCAAACACTTTGCCCCATACTCACTGATACACTTCCCTCTTGCAAGACAAGATGGCCGACAGCAGACAGATGACCCTTAAGGGGCAGGCACAGCAGTGCCCCCCTTTCCACCCCCTCCAGTTTCCACCACAGGACAAGACTGTTCTGGCCATCATTGGAACAGAAGACACAAAGCCCACAGCTGAAACCAACAATGTTTTTGTTACATTCTGTTCAGCGTGTCTTCCCACATTCTACTTTCCCTTTATCATTTGTTATGATCTGCAGCTGGTACCCGTGTAGTTGCAGCTTTCCTCCTTCCCTCACCTCCACCCTTTTCTTGCGACTGAATGTTTTCAGTTACCTGAGAGCTGTTGCTGGATCAAGCAGCATGGAAGGCAGCTGAAAGATGTGAGAGAGAGGAGACTGAGGATGAAGAAATATTTCTCAGTTTGATCCTTCCAGTGACTAGCTCAAATGTTGGCACTGTGCGAATGTTAGAGGGGAGGAGATAGATGCAATCTGCACGAGTGCCCTGCAGCCAGAGCAGAGTCAATGGATCATACGAGCAGTCCAGAGGGTGAGGTCAAACATAACTAAGGCTCCTATTAGGGCATTATTGGGGCTACTTATATATAAAAAAGGCTAAGGCATAGACACATAGAAATATTTGATTCTTTATTAAGACTGGGAGAAAGTGCGAACTGCAGATGAGGACTGCTTTAACAGTCTTGCCAGGAAACCTAAGGATCACAGAGGAGCAACAAGCGAGCACCAAGGTTTCCACTTCCTGTCTGAAGTTTAATCAAGTGAGCATTCATGGTGCAAACAAGGGCATGTCACACATTGAGCTGCTTTAGGCTCTTAACTGGTGTAGAAGGTAAAGTCGTCATAGTCCCACCAGACCATAGGTCTGCTCTCTCAGAGAAATGCAACGACTGATTGTGGTTTAAACTGAGAGTCAACGTGCCTCAGATGAGGGGAGAAGTTGAGAAGGAGACTCCTTCATGGCGCATGATGGCCAAACAAAACAATTTCTGGACATCTGCTGTTACTTCGCCCAAAGTAGATGGGGAACATCCATGGAAATTCCAAAAAAGATTTCTACTGGAGATTTTGAAAGTCATTGAATGTGCTCTGAAGATGCACATCTCAGATGAACTTCATTGAGGAACATAGCTTCGGCCTGGGCTAACTGTTGGCACTGATAGTGTATTATTAAATTATATCTTAATAAATAATGACTTATATTAAAAAAGGTGATTCAGCAATGGAAGCACTGAGAGCTTGCATTTGGAACTTGGATAGGGACAGACTGACAGAAAGATGCAAGTGTTCAGGGCTGCTTGATCCACCACCCATCCACGTGGATGTTTTTTCTGTACATTTAATATTACAATCATCAGTGGCTGATTGATGTTTGAGATGGAACTTGAGGGATTTAGGCTGGCACAGCGGCTCAGTGGTTAGCACTGCTGCCTCACAGCACCAGGGTCCCAGGTTTGATTCTAGCCTTAGGTGACTGTCTGTGTGGAGTCTGCACATTCTCCCCGTGTCTGCGTGGGTTTCCTCCTGGGTGCTCTGGTTTCCTCCCACAGTCCAAAGATGTGCAGGTTAGGTGAATTGGCCATGCTAAATTGCTCATAGTGTTAGGTGCATTAGTCAGAGGGAAATGAGTCTGGGTGGGTTACTGTTCAGAGGGTCAGTGTGGACTGGTTGGGCCAAAGGATCTGTTTCTACGCTGTAGGGAATCTAATTTAAGAAGGAAAGACTTTCAATTATGGAATATATTACAGTCAACAAAGCATTTTTATAGTGCAACCATGATTGTAAAGAATCACTCCAATCAAACAGCTGAAGACAATAGCGACCTATATGATCCATATTTCACAATATTCGCAGCCATACTGGTTAAGAGCCACAGTTGCACTGACCAGACAACGGTGTCCTGATCCAGAACACTGAGAAGGATCCTATTTGACTCAAACAGAATGAGGGAAGCAACAT